>NC_133354.1:10347000-11002000 GCF_030506205.2 Paramisgurnus dabryanus
TGTTTACATGTCACGGCCCGTAAGACAGGAAAAGGCCTCTTAGAGAAAATGATGGGGAGTTCACTGACACAAGCAGGTCTGAGAGCAGTAGAGAGTTAGTTGCTGTTCAAGCCGAATTTTTATTGTTTGGGAGGAAGGAAGCTGTTCTGTAAAAGTAGCCATATCAGTACTTCAAAGAAAAAGCATTAATTCAGGACTCGGGGTCGATTTAGGCAACTCCGGCCTCATCTGCATCATTTACTAGAGACATTTCCAACCCACTATCCATGACAAAATTACATGAATGAATTTGACAGGCACTTCGATTTAAAGTGACTTACAATGCATTCAAGCTAAATATTTCAGAAGTATGTATCTCTCGTCGCTCTTGTTCACTTGTGATCCGATCTGCAACATTAAATATTAACCCACCCTATTGAGTTTGTTTGACAGGTCAGGTGTGACTAATAACAGGTCAGCCAGACTATGCAAGCTGTCAGCTCGTGCCTTCAAATAGTTAACAAGAAATGGAGACAATGAGAACTTTGTGTTGTCATCAGCCAACGTCAGACAGGGAAATGGTTTACAGCTATAGAGCCCTTTTATAAAGTGCCTGCTGTCGACAGAAAAGACCAAGATAACCAGGGCTGCTCTTACTGTCGCCTTAAATGTTCACTGTTGAAATACATTCACTTATCCCTGGTAAATATTCAACTATACTAAAAACATTTGGTAGGTTGATTTTCACAGATTTTCTCAGAACAGCTTCATCAGTGTGACATAGCAAAAATAGGGGGCGGGGCTTCCTGATTTGTAAGTAATGGCAGACAGGAGCTGTGTCCTTCGTTTTATTTGACGATGCTTGTAGTACAGAAATGAGCGTAACCTGGCTAACACTACAGTTAATTCATTTCTGTGAGCTAGTACACAATCTCAAAGCAAAAAAGGCAGTAAGAGTGCAAATGTACACTAAAAGGCCATTTACATAATGTCTTTTTAGCCGAACACACGTATTTATGTGTTTTGACTGTTCGTTTACACAACATACACTACAATATAAACATAAATCTGAAAAACATTTATACTGTGAAATATACTGTTACCATGAAATAAAATGAATCATTCCGTAAAATTGATTTTTGGTCATACCGCCCACCCCTAAAGCGAATCTGTGATAATGGTGACGCCACGTGCATGTGTTAATTAAATCTATAGGCATGAGCGAGTGTAACCAAAACAACAATGGTGGCCTGTTGGACTCTGTTTGTGCTGCTCAAGATACTGAGTTTATTATTGCTTCTCCAACAAACATTTTTGCCGCTTTATAGTCCAAGGTCACTTTTATAGTCCATCTTCACATCATCACATTGATTTTGTCGCCTTTGATATTTATATGCATCACTCCGTTAAATAATGCATATGTGCGCAGGCGTGTAGTGTTTCTCTACAAAGTAACATTGCCATCTACTGGCCTGGCACGTGTAATACAGCGTTTTTAGTAGTGCTTGCGGAGCTGTCTAAATGTGGGTTCACACCAGCAGCGTTTGAGGCATCAAATTCCCGTCTACAGCATCTAGTTTGCCGCTTGAACATTTTGAGTTTACTCGCTTCTATGGCCCGTGAAATTTTTGTCATCGAGACAATCATGTGGAAATTTGCGTCATGCGGCAATGCTCAATTCTAGACGCACAAATGAGGCGAAATCGTGTCTACCGCGCTGCACTAAACGACCTCCAGACGTGCGCCAACGCGTCTTCACATTGACTTAATATTGAAATCACTCGTGCTTGACGCCTCTACCGCGGCTGGTGTGAACGCAGCATAAGGGTCAGTGACAAAAACGGTTTTGCAAGATGAGAAATAAAAAAATCTTACAAAACAACTTGCTTTAAAATCTCGCATCAGGTTTATTTCAATGCACATACTGTATTTATGTTAATTTTATGCAATAAAAAAAATAATTTGCACCATTTTATGGTCATATATATATATAATTTTAAAATATAATTTTATTCTTTATATCTAAATGTAATTTTATAGTCAGGTAATGCGTTTTTGTAATATTTGTACTGACATATGCTGAAAACATCTCAGTTTTCTAAATAATCTTTGACAAATTATGTAAAAATTTATGTAAAAAATCATATTACACTAAACTAGATGATTATATTTTATTCCACCTTTTTTATGAATATATTTATATTTTCATTTAAAATAGTTACACCAATTGACACAGACCGGTTACACCACATTGATATTTTTGCAATTATTCCCTAAAATAATCTTTCACAATGAAATAAAACCAGAAAACGAAAACTTGGTCCTTAAAAAAAAGAGAATGTATGCCAGTAATCAGGAAAAATTAATTTTGAAATTTTAACCCTTTTACATTTAACAGAACCATATGGACACAAATAATTAACTTCACGTCATTGACCCCTAAACACAATTTTTTTTAAAGTGTGTTATCATATTACTTTTCTGTTTGTTACTACATCATCATCAGGTAAACATAGCGCAAGTAAACTCAAAAGGGTGTAAACATGCATTCAGAACAACCCAGATGCCACCATAAAATTTCTAGTTTATTACACACTTCTCAGGTGACCGAGTTTTTTTTTACATGCTGGCATACATGTTTACATTAAACATACATGTATTATCAATCAAGATGACACGGTTTCTGCATAAATCAGTTTTAGCTTGTAATGTTGTGACTGGCCAATCAGAATCAAGCATTCCCAAAAGCAGCGTGATAATACAGTTTAACCAATCGGTTTGCTGCCCATTGCATTGCTTGATAAGCGAAAGTGTTAATAACTTTAAAGGCTGAGTTCATCCGTGTGTACATAATAGATGCATCCGAGCAGAATCATGCAAAAACAGAAGTCTATTGAATTTCTTAGAAAAGTACCCTGCCAATGCATCAGTCCTCGCATGTCTGATGGAATGTCCGAAACGCATCTAGCCTTGCACTGTGACTTCACACAGTTTTAAAATCTCAGTGGAAAATCTAAGTCTACCTCCACCACCTGCACATGAGGACTGCTGAGCTATGTAGAGTGGAACTTGAATTGCTAATAGGCAGACAGCATTAGTTTTTGGCAGCGAAAACATTTAACATCTCTATCGGCCTACAGGCTCGTGCAAGATTTGTTACCCAGCTCATCTGATTCAGGCGCTTAAAGGTCTCCTGGAAATGGTCGCAGGACAAGCTGGAGCATGTGTGCTAACAAGCACTCTAATAGGGAAAGACCTGTCAGTGCACACATACGTTCACCGAGAACATAAGGAGTCTGTGTGACCTGAACATGGGTTGAGATGTTCTTCCTTGCATTTTTGAATTGCAAGATTGTATCAGAAAGTCGTAGTGGAATTGTGCCTTATAAAATGTAATATAAAGTGATAGTTAAAGGGTTAAAAAAAATTATTTAATTGCTTCTGCAATTTATGTGTCATTCACTGGAAAAGGAGAATGGTTGGAAAGGATTGGTCATCACAAAATTCTTTTTTTTGTGTTTCACAGAAGAAAGGAAGTCGTAGGGTTTAGCATTTCCTATTCCTCTGTTGTGTTGTTTGAAGCTGTTCACTACCTGTTTGTGTTTGTTTGCGCCAAGCATGAGAAAAAGTTATATTTTTAGCTAGTGTTTGATCTGTAGCTTTCAAATCTTAAACACATTTTACACCTTAAACAAAGCGATATAGGATTTTATTATTTTCCTCACATAAAACATATAACCTATAACATATGTACAATTTTTTTGGTGTGCTGAAAACCAAGGAAGATATTTAAAATCAAGCCAGGGTGCAGGACCACTCTTGACTTTCATAGTACAAAAAAATACTATGAAAGTCAAAGTTGGTCCAGAATATCATTACAAACATTTCTTAAAGGATTAGTCTATTCTCTTAAAAGAAAAATTCAGATTATTCACTCACCATGTCATCCAAAATGTTGATGTCTTTCTTTGTTCAGAATTTTGTTTTGAGAAAAACATTCCAGGATTTTTCTCATTTTAATGGACTTTAATGGACCCCAACACTTAACAGTTTTAATGCAGTTTAAAATTGCAGTTTCAAAGGAATATAAACGATCTCAAACGAGGCATAAGGGTCTTATCTAGCGAAACGATTGTCATTTATGGCAAGAAAAATATGCACTTTTAAAACACAACTTCTCGTCTATCTCTGGTCCTGTGACGCACTACGTCATCACGTCAAGAGGTCACGAATGACGTATCAAAACGACGCCCCAGTGTTTACAAATGTGAAGAAAGAGGACCGTTCCGACGTTGTTGTATGTGGAATGATAATAATTAATGTCTTTGTGTCAGTTTATTGTTTAAAATGGTCCGCAAATGTGCGTTTCATATATGTAACACGTGACCTTTCCACGTCATTACGCAATTACGTGAGGTCGTGCTGGCTCGTCACACCAGAGGAAGAAGAGAAGTTGTGGTTTAAAAGTGCATATTTTAAATTTTTCTTGCCAAAAATGACATTCGTTTCGCTAGATAAGACCTCGTTTGGGATCATTTAGAGTCCTTTGAAGCGGCAATTTTAAACTGCATTAAATGTGTTGGGGTCCATTAAAATGAGAAAAATCATGGTATGTTTTCCTCAAAAACTCGACTAAACAATTAAAGACATGATCGTGAGTAAATTACCTGGATTTTTTTTAAGAAAATGTACTAATCCTTTAAAATATCTTTCTTTTTATATAGCTTTGTAACAACTTGAAAGTGATTTGAGGTGAACGCTCTCTTAAAGCAGCAACCATTTCCTGAGTCTATACATCTACCAACCATACACTTCATCAGATAACAACAAACACACGCATGCATGCACCTTATTTGCATGTAGACTGTTTTAAAACAGTCAAAAGAAAGGTTAAAGGAGAAGAGCTCATACCTACTTTAAAGGTTATGTGATATTAGACACATTCAGACAGACAGGAAGACCCAAACAGACACGTACTCAGAACGGGAAACCTACCAGACACAAACAGCTGACCGAGCAACATGACTATACGCAAATGAACAAAGAAGTGCTTTGATTTCAATGTAAGCATGTTTTTATTTTAGATGGTGCCATTTAGACAAAAAAAAACCCCACTAAACTTCAAGACTGAAGGTCGTCATCCTCACCTTTGTCGGCTACAGACAGCGTGCTGCTCAAGTATCGCTCCTCCACCATCCATGAGGCATCGTTCAGTTTGGACGAGATCCCGCATGAGCCCACGCAGTTTACCTTGATGGCTACACAAGAAAACAGAAACACAACAGATCAAACCTTCTGAAAATTTGGTCAGAATTTTCACCTACATCCTATAACCACACAAACTAAATATTTTTTAATAAATCCGATATGATACTGTAAATAATATAAATAAAGTATTTTTCAAATAAAATGTAATCAGTAATACAGCAAAAATATTTTTATAATTATTCAAGAATTACTACAATAAAGTATTATTTGTATGTATTAAGGAACTATATTTTCTCATTAAATAATCCATAAATCTTTTTCTGACACACCTTGCACATTTGACCTCTCTGATAAGGTTTTTTTCAACAAATGTTGTCAAATCTCCTTCCACACCTTTATGTATTAGTCTTTTAAACCATTCAAGACAATAAAATGAGGTAAGGAGAGGTCCGATAAGAGTAATTTGAGTAATGGACCACAGTAAAAGATATCTGATCTCATTCTTCACATTTAAGTCAAAACAGAAAATGTTGAGAATGACAATGTTAAGAATGCCGATTGTTTACTCGTCCCATCCATCAACAGAACGAACATTCTGTACAAATTGTATTCATCCAGATGGAAAAGCTTTTTTGTATGGAGCGTCTATAAGAAACATCCTTATTTGCAATTGAATTGTCTTATGCTAAGCTCTCCACAAAGGTTCGATCAGTGTGTACCCAAAAAGATAAAACCACAACTACCTGAACAAACAAAACCAATGCACACAAACGTCAGACTTCTTAAAGCACCAAGTCATGCTAGACGTCACACTTGTCTAGCCTCAGACCAGATTACTAAACCTCTGTTCATGCTGTTCATTAAATCTTATTTGAGGACTGACTATAGGCACTTCCATTTTGCAAGACATCTTATCAATATCTGCTTATCAATATCTAATTCAAAGGATGCGTGTCATCAGAGATTTTGGTTTGGTTTTTAAACATGCAGGAATTAGAAAATAAATTGCAGGTCTTGCTTGATGTTTTAATAGTTATTAAGAAAAATTATGATCTTCCTTGCACTGACTGACACATCTGAAGTATGTCAATATGATTTATTTCTTTATGTCAAAAATCATTAGGATATTAACTCTTTCCCAGCCAGAGTTTTTTTTTTAAGTTGCCATCCAGTGCCAGCATTTTTTATGATTTTCACAAAAGTTTAATGCCTTCCAGAAAATTTTATTTAAATATATCAGCATACAAACGAAAGAACAGACCCTCTGCTTAAAAAAAAAACTATTTGTTCTCTTTTTATCACCTCTCAAATATGGGCACCTGGTAGATAATGGCGAAAATACGTATTGTCGGAAAAGCTCGTCACTGGCAGGGAAGCGTTTTCTCTTAATTGACCAGTTAACTCGAGTTAACTCATGAATGGCAGAGAAAGAGTTAAGTAAATATTATATTCCATAAAGATATTTAGTAAATTTCCTACCGTAGATAAATATTATCAAAAAATTTAGTGATTTTTTCCATATTTAGAAAAATATTGTACCCTGAGATTCCAGGTTATCAAACAGTTGTATCTCAGGCAAATATTTTCCTATCATAATAAACAATGAAAAGCTTATTTATTCAGCTTTCAGGTGATGTATACATCTCAATTTAAATAAAATGACCCTCATCACTGGCTTTGTGGTCCAGGGTCATATTTGAGTTTGAATCAGTTTTGTAAATGCAGAATTTTGTTGTTCAGTCTAAAAACTGGATTGGTATCACATACGACATAAACCAGCTTTGCCTGTCTAAAAAAAAATTCAGAGTCACAAGATACAGATCTTAAATCTGATTTGTCCAACCAGTGGAAGAAAAAGTTTTGAGAATATTGCAAAATACCACAAATGTGCACATCACTGTATGCATAATCGAGATGGTTTGCAAAAACTGAAAGAAGTTAATACTTTAAAAGTAAAGTATAGTCAAAGTTCAATGCAGGTTTTACAACCTTAAAGTATTACTGTATTGCATATCGCACAATTTAGCAAACTATTGCATATCATTCAACAACTCAATACCATGCAGCCCTAATTGTTACTTTTGCAATTTTATCTAAAGCAAAAGTCACAATCCTTTGCTGCAGCATGGTGCCATGAGACAAACATTCAAACACTTGTGTGACTCTGAGCAATCCCTGGCACAACACTTAGGGCGCACTCTCACACTATCCAAACCAAACCGCGCTCGGGCGCATTTGACCCCCAAAGCCTGGTTTGTTTGACTAGTGTGATCGCTCTGTTCCGCACCCGGGCGCCGATTGCTTAATCGCGATGCGGCTAGGTTGCAGAGGTGGGCCGGAGCGCGGTTCACTTGGGCTCAGGCGCGGAAGGCTGTGGTGTGAGTGCAATCGCGCCTGTGCGCGATTCAAAAGGTGAAGACGTCAGTGGCGCGACCACTCATGTTCATCTGCCTCCGTAGAAACCTTTTGATGCTAGCAGCGTGGTTACGTGAATGTCCGAGCTGCACACATGACAGATCAACTAAGCAATATGATGACATGTCTGTAATGCGCACCAAATGACTCCGAATAAAAAACACAGACTTATCATTACGGTGGGTTCCAGTGTTAAGAGAGAGCTACATCCTGCTTTTTTCAAAACAATCGCATCTTAATGACGAAATCACGCCCGGACTCGGATCGATAAAAAGTACAGTGTGAGTGCGTGCACCTGGGGGAGTAAGGAGCTGGGGCATGGTTTGGATAATGTGAGTGCACCCTTAGTGTGACCCTGTCAAGCAGCTCAGTGTGCACAAATCTGAATTAAAGTGAAAAACTGAACGAAAAAACGGCCATGTGACCACATGCTGATCTGATTATGCAACAGGCCGACGGACAGCCCAAGAAATCTCAATTGGATTGACCTGAAACAGCAGGGCAGAGCAAACACAATCATTACAGCTTCAAACTCTGAAAGGACCAGATACTATTCAGCACATTCACAAAGGTAGGAGGCGACAATCAAACAATATTTAAACAACCTTTTCACACGACACAAAAACAAGGGCTGGATCTATTTTTCGAGTTGTCTAGTCAAATCAAATTTCCTGTTCTCATTCAAAAAGGATGCCAGTGACAAAACTGTGATGGCTGGAGATATAAATGAACAGCTGGCGTGAATGAGCTCCATAACAGATGTATAAACTGCTCAGGCAGGGTGTGCGAGATCCCAGTACACTCATCATAGAAATGAGGCGCCATTTTTGGAGATGTTTCAGACTGAAACACATCCAAATGAAAAGAAGATGATATAAAGTCAGAGAATACATTTTATACAGAGGAAGCCATTTTAATACAGCTGCAAATAAGTACAGCACACCGTCAGGGAATGTTAAAGGCTGTTATCTAACCAACACTATCAAAGCAGCAGCGCCAGGCACAAAAATACTGGTGCTGACAGATGGCAACACGCTGTTGTTCCAGGCAGGTGCCTTCCCTGGCACACTGGCAAAAGAGCCCAAAGAAATCCAATGAGAGATTCAGAGTTTCAAACTATTCATGAACGAATCAAGAGGCGTTACGCCACCATGGTGCCATCTGCTATGTGCCATCTGGGAACCTCTCCTGGCATCAGGAAACTGTTGACTACCACTACATTAACATTAAACGCAATGCTTGTAAACAAATATTTACCCAATACATTCAGTGTGTCCCACATATTTAAATTACATATTGCTATTGCCTAAATTTTGCATTTGTGAGTTTCGTTTTCAAGACAAACATGTGACTTTTTATTTGTGAAAAGAAACAAACATTTTAAATATATGCAAAAACAGTCGGTCATGACAAAAAATATATATATACAGGGCTCCAGACTGCCACCAAAAGGTGGCATTTTGCCACCAAAATGCGAGATTTTTTGTGCGACCAGTAAATTTGATCTTTTTTGTGATGTGACAATGAATTTAAAACAGCACACTGTACTTTCTGCATCTATCATCAAAGTATTTATTAGTAATACAGTGTATTACTTAGTAGAAATGTGAATATTTGGTTGGCATGTTGATTTACGGTTTGTGCCCCTAAATTTTTTGGTTGCTCCCCTAAATGTTTTGGTTGCGCCCCTAAAATTTTTAGTTGGGGGCCACTGTACTCCTAGTAAAAAAAGTTAGTCTGGAGCCCTGATATATATTTCAACCTGGATCACAAAACCCATCATAAGTAGTAAGGGTATATTTGTAGTAATAGCCAAAAATACATTGTATGGGTCAAAATGTAATACATTTTTTATGCCAAAAAGCATTAGGGTATTAAAGCCGGGGTGCATGAAATCTTAAAGCCAATGTTGATATTTGAAATCACCTAAACATACATGCCCCTACCCCAATAGAATCTGGACCTTCATTTGATAGACCCACCCCACACACGCAAACCAGGCAATGATGTTGGTGAGTAGACACGCCCCTTACTGCTGATTGGCTACCAATGTGTATTGGTACTCAGTCCGACTCCCTTTTCCAAAATAGTTTTTCAAAAATCATGCACCCCGTCTTTAAGTAAAGATCATGTTTTGTGAATAGATTTCAAGGTTTCCCGCAGCACTTTTCAGTTCGGGCGGCCCACCTAAGCTGGAATACCCATCACCTTAACAAGGTCGTCCAAAAAAAAAATTCCCTGCACAAACGGCCGTCAAGTGCATCTCAGAGAATAGCGTGGACACGCTTCACACTGCGAGCGGGCACGCGCCACATGGCCGAAATGAGAGAAAGACATGGTCCGTAACTGTCTGGAGGATAACTAGCCTGTTGATAAAACATTTAATTCATTAATAATCTAGTATGTGTTCATTTTCTGTCATAGTTTCTTCAAAATTGAGTTTTACTTGAGTGTTTTAAATAAAAATATTTTCATCATGACGCCCCTTTGATTGCCACGCCTCCGGCCTGCCCACCTGCACAACCCTACCACCTTAACTAACAAATTTTCAGCGGGAAACCCTGGATTTTATACATTTTCTATCCTAAATATATAAAAAATGTATGTATCATTATTAAGAGTGTAGCTTTGGACTTCATTTGGACAACTTTAAAAGGCGATTTTCTCAATATTTAGATTTTTTGCAACCTCAGATTACCGATTTTCAAATAGTTGTTTCTCTGCCAAATATTGCTCTATACTAACAAACATCAATGGAAATCTTATTTATTTATTTTTTTAGACGATACATTAATCTCAATTTCAAAAAATTGATCCTTATGACTGATTTTGTGGTCCAGGGTCACATATGTGGTGTGTGTGTGTGTGTGTGTGTGTGTATGCATATATGTATGTATGTATACATAATAAAATGGGAGGACAGAGAAACACCAAATGTATGGGGTAAATATTTGTTCACAAGCTGTGATGGGACTTACCATATCAGCCATGACTGAAACACTAAGCCATTACACAATTAAAAGGATATAGAGATCAACTGTAGCAATATAAAGTTATCACTTTTATGAAGCCTATGGTAAATGGTCACGCTGATGGTACATGAACACTAGCATTAACATAAAAAACATCTTGTGGCACACAGTGAGGACAGCTGGATTCATTGTGAGTCTCACTGCTCCACACGAACAAAAGAACAAGATGGAAATGAAGCTTTCACAACATGGAAATAGGCCACACAGGCAGCGAGTGATTATGCATTGAAATTGTTGCATGTTTGCTGTTTTAATAGTGTGTTTTTATTTGCCAGCTACGTAGTTTACCATTGATCCATCAATTGACTCAAATAGGATTAACAAAAATGGTTTGATATATAACTTTAATACAGAATTCCTTTACATGCATCTTGGCTGCTTACATAGCTTACTGCAGTGGGTGACCAGCATGACCCCTGTGTTTATTACAACCCGTCCACACGGGAAGACAGCATGGGCTGAACCTGCTTCCTAACACACACAGAGTAAGCAACACTGTTGCCAATCAACAGCACACTGCGAGACACTGCAACCATCTATTATAAATGAAATTTCATCTCAGACTACTACACAAAAAGACGTATTCGTAAACTAAACCAACCGATTGTTCAGTTACACCCTGTACTGAACACAATTGTGAGACGAAGACAAAAGTAGAACAGTCTGAAGGTTTATTGTATATTTGTAATTATATTCTGTACAGTGCCGCCCATGTGCATTGATAATGTCCCTTGCTGCTAGCACAGGTCCTTTGTGACAACACAAATAAATGTTTGTATATGCACGTCACTTTCTCTATATACACACATACACACAACTCCATAAAATCTCTAATGAACAGCTAAAATATTTTACTATAAATATAAAAAACACTACTATAGAAAATACTATTAATTTTAAACATTTTAAGAACTTGCCATTATGATGCTAAGCTGTTCTGGGTGGTTGTCAGTCCATTGCTTTGTGGTTGCTAAGGTGTTTCTGTAGCTCAACTGATAGAGGATTGCATGAGTAATGCAAAAGTCAATGGGTTCGTTCCCCAGGAAATACAAATACTGATGAAAAACAATGTATAAATTGAATGCAATGCAAGAAATTTTAAAAGTGTCTGAAAGTTACTGTTCTGGGTAATTTGAAAGGGAAAGTTCACCCCAAAATGAAAACTTTGTCATCATTTACCCACCCTCATGTTGTTTTAAACCAGTTCCACAAAAGAAGAAATTTTGATAAATGATATGGCAAGCAGAAGCACACAGTTGACCGTACCTATTAGTGATGCTCTGATCGATCATCCGCAGAACGGTATTGGCAGATAACGACATTAAAGGATAATTCCGGTATTTAACACTTTGAGTCTCATTTCTGGTTTGTTTTGGATGAACTACAGTGATGGACACTGAAATGTTGACAATGGGTCGTGTCTTGACTTTTTGACTCGTTTAGAAGCGTCTCTTGACTGCTTCAGAATGGCAGTCAATGACCATGCACAAACATGTCATTAAAACAACACTTAACGTTCATTTTCAAAACTGTGCTACTCACCGAGTGGTTTGTGGTGTTCGTTGATGATTAAAAACAAGTTGTGTAGCGAAATACAGTTTCTGTCGTGTTTTATTTGGCATTTTGTAAAATTCCATTGACTTCTCTTGGAAGACTTATTGCTCGCTGATATATCACTCCGCCGCCGGGAAACAGAAAAGGGTCTGTTTACATGTGGTTGTAATTTTTTCACTCGGTTTCTCTTAGAATAAATTTTTACCATATTCGATGGCTCAGTGACCAGCTTTAGGTTTGAAGTTGAGCTCAATTGTGACTGTCTATACGCTAGACAGCGAGTGTACTTGTATGGCAAAGTGGTTGTTGCCATCAAGTGGTCGGGAGTGTGCTAACGCTTCAGACTCAAATATAGAGCGGAAGTATATACGCGGTTGTGAGGTATCTGAAAAAATAGATCCACTATAGCAAATAACACGGATTGAAATCATACATTGCGCCAATATATTTGTTTTTAATCATCAACGAACACCACAAACCACTCGGTGAGTAGTACAGTTTTGAAAATGAACGTTAAGTGTTGTTTTAATGACATGTTTGTGCATGGTCATTGACTTCCATTCTGAAGCAGTCAAGAGACGCTTCTAAACGAGTCAAAAACTCAAGACACGACCCATTGTCAAAATGTCAGTGTCCATCACTGTAGTTCATCCAAAACAAACCAGAAATGAGACTCAAAGTGTTAAATACCGGAATTATCCTTTAAATGACTAGATCGGAACTCACTAAATTTGCCGATCTCATGAACCAATCTTTCGGTTTACTTTTGTCATCATAGGGATCCTGAAAGCGGCTGCAAAGAGAGCAATTTTTACGTAGTGTGAGCATTTTTGTAACTCATGGCTTGTGTGCGACGCACAGATTTGGATTTCTCTCTCTGCTTTTACAGAGATGTGTGTATTTTCTATGAGGGCGCTCTCCGGTCCTAACAGTGCGACACGTCTTCACATCCCCATCAAACAGCGTATACAACACATATATATGCATCCTCATGCCAAAGTTTATTATTTGCATTAGGGCTGTATTAACTTAAAAAAACAAATCGGAATCGGAATTGGCCGATCCCGAAGATAACAAATCAGTAATCAGTGTCAGCTGCAAAAATCGTGAACGGAGCATCCCAAATTTTCACAGAAGTTTAAAGCCTTTAAGAAAATGTTCTTCTTTAAATATGCCAGTGTATGTATGCAAAATCATGACCATTAATAATTATGTAACATCTGACATTGTTGATGGTGTGTTTGGCGCTGCTGTGATAACATTGCTGGGAAAGATGAGAAGTATACAGTGACGTAAAACCTGGCTCTTAGGTGGCTCTATAACGCATTGAAAGGCAAAACAGTTCTTAGAAGGCAACTATAAACCAGCAAAAGCATTAGCTCTGAACTACCACCTGGTTCTTGCTGGTGGAAAGGGGGCATAAGAACAATGCAAGTTGCTGTAATAGGAGATGCCATTGTCTTTTCCATATATATTAAATTGCATCTGAGAACGCACAGACAAAACTCCATAAATTTATTTCAGAATGTATGCACATCTGCTCGTTTCAATCCAGAGTTTAAGCGATATCCCAAAACACGCATGAATCTAGATGGATAGAAACAAGCATTTTTACAATTGTGGTCTGGTGTCAAACTCAAAACAGCCCAGCCACATAAAATAATCCAAAAAACGTCCTTAGTAACTGGCAGCTTTTCAACCAATCAGCACTGAATTGAATAGTAAGTCTGAGCAAATGTGACCCCATGAGATCATGGTGATAGAATGAGTCAGGACTCAGGAAGGGCCGCCTGCAATGGCGTGGATACAGACAGCTGCATTCTGGTAAGACTGATATTTCCTTGTTTACTGTTGAGTTGGATATGAATCAGCTGGAGCAAAGACACACAAAAGCATTACAGTGTGTTTGTAAAGTCAGGTTTTTCTTGTTACATTCAAAGCCACGAAAACAAAGAAATGACTTTGCTGCGGTCAATTTCAAAGAGTCAACAGTATTATAAATACAATTTATGATATCGGTTAAAAGAGACCGATATCATTACATCATTAGCAAGAAGAAAGCATCATTTGTAGGGATGCATCGATACCGATACTGGTATCGGGTATCGGCCTCGATACCACATTTTCTAAAGTACTCGTACTCGTTAAAAGTCCCCCGATACCAGGGATCGATACCACGGTCTGAGAAATGTCTATGTTTGAGTGGCGTGTAAGGGGTTAATGCCTCTTGTGTTGTCCAAAGAGGCAGAGTTTACAACAAACTGGAAAACTAGTCACTTGTTTTTTTGTTAAATTATATGACTAAAGCTGTTACCTGTAAATTTGAATCATGTTTTTTATTAAGTACTCAGTATCGGTATCGGCAAGTACTGACATGCAAGTACTCGTACTCGTACTCGTATTCCAAAAAAGTGGTATCGGCGCATCCCTAATCATTTGTTTATGATGTCAACACAGAATACAATATGACAATTTAAACCCATTTAAATAAGTTTGCCATCAGACTTGTGTAATGACAGAAGCGATTTGTAAACAATGACTAATTCGTAATTTAATTTAACTGTGCTACTAATCCCCATTAGTAAATAAAAATATGGAAATACATTAAGAAATATGTGTATACATTAATTAATTTAGCAAAAATTCAGGGCTCATCCATATGCCCTAAGCCTCCGGAGTGAGGGCTTTAAAGGGATGAAATGTGTAGGGAATGCACTGACATGAGGGTGATAAAAATGACAGACAGAATTATCATTGAGCGAACCGTTACTTTAACAAAAACAATCAATACGACAAACTGAACACAGAGGTTAGACTCAGTAGGAAAACAAGTCTATATTTGATCATTAGCATGGCATCACGGGCTGAGGATCTCATCTTCGGCTCCGGACCGAGTGTAACTAAACTCCCATGTCCTCATTAAAACTTCAGGAGCAATTAGTACCAGAGAAGAGCACCAGCTTTCTCTCTTCGGTCTGACCTCATCACAACTCCCTTTATGAGCCTATTACACCATTTAATCCACAGCAGCCATAGATCAGCACTGCTCAGATCAGTTCATCAGCCCGGGAGGCTACAATGCATCCGCTATTCACATCACTGCCATCAATACAAGGTCAAACTAACAGCTGCATGGGAAGAAATGAGAGAGAAAAGAGAGAGTATTTTTGTAGGCTAAAATATGGTCGATATTAGGACACTCCCTTGTCCAAAAGAACATCAGATTTAGCACATTATTATTTTGCATTATACCTAAAGATATCGGTCACATAATTATGACTTAAAGGCGGGGTGCACGATCTTTGAAAGCCAATGTTGACATTTCAAATCAACTAAACAAACAGGCCCCTACCCCAATAGAATCTGGACCTTCTTTTGATAGACCCACCCCACACATATGCAACCCAGGCAATGATGTTGGTTAGTAGACACGCCCCTTACTGCTGATTGGCTACAAGTGTGTTTTAGTACTCAGCCCGACTTGCTTTTGCAAAGCGTTTCTCAAAAATCGTCCACCCCACCTTTAATGTCTGTCTGTCTGTTTGTAGTGTGTATAAGGAGCTTAACCAGGCTATATTATGCAACAAGCTGTGATTTCAGGCCATGTTCTGTTTTCACTGTACTTCATCTCAAATATTTCCACCAATTAGAGCCCAGGTCCATCCTGTCCCATGATTCTGATGCTGTGCATCTCAAAACAATAAGAAAAGAGATTCACATATTCTGCAAATACCTACTTTTGTCTTACGAGTTTGGACTGGAAAGTTTTTGTGTTTGGACACACATGATGTCATACAGTAACAAGTGTATTGTGCCAATGATAGTACAATGAGATAAGTGACCAAAGGAAGGGGAGTAGACTCAAAACTAGGTTTGTGTGTGAATTCCTCAAGGCCGAGGCTGTAGTTCATTTACAGACTGAGATGTTGAGTTCAGTCTCTCACCCTCCAGCTCTCATGAGTAAATAATGACTATCCGCCAAGCTGAAGTGAAAGAATATTATTTCACACCCCATTTGGCCAGCCGTCGCAGAATAACACACGAGCTGTGTCTGTTCGCTAGACTTTTCTCACAATGAAACAAATTTGTACGGGGCCGAGTACCACGTGCTTCAACATGAAATTTTTACATAAACTAGAATTTATGAGTGAGCTGAAATCACAGGGAGTATTCAGAGGGAGATTTACTCCTCCAGGGATGGCAACCACATATCTGCTTTGATAGAGAACAGGGAGTAGATTAGTGCAAGCAAGCAAACTGAGAATTTGAACTGAGAAAAGGTCACCTTGATTTAAACCGTATCACTTCTCTATATTTGTGGTCTTTCCTAGCGTAACACCATGGCCTCCTTGGAGTATGCATTTTTTTTTCAATAGAAAAGACTTTGTTTACTATCTTTACTTTGTCATTTTCATTATAGCTAATGTTTGTAGCTACTACTTTGCATCATAATACACTAAATACAGAGAAGCATCATTAAAGTGCCCATCTTATGACTGCTTTTCCACAAGTTATATAGGTGTATGAGTTCCATAAAGCATGTTTCAAAAGTTGTTTGCTCGAAATAACTTGTAGGAAAAGATTGTTACCCATCTCTAGGAGCCTCTGTTTCAGGGCATTTCAGATTGTGCCGTTTTGAGCTAGTCTTACATATTTATGAGCTGCTGCTCCTTTGATCACGCCCCACTACTAACGTCATGTGCCCGTGCGCATGCTCAGTGGTCTCGTGAGCAGTACAGACCATACTGTGTTATTATTTTATATATTATTATTATTATTATTAACGGTTTATGTTGCCAACAGACAATTCATGCAGAAAAGTATCACTAATAAGTACACTACAGGAGAAGAAACTCATGACACACAATGATTCCTGAGTAAATTGTGATGTTACGTTAGCAGTCACAACAACAAACTCGTTTTCCCTGGACAATGCTAACATATTCCCATTATAAAACATTTTCAAACACATTATTTTCGCAAATTAAATAAATTAAGACCCGGCGGGGGATGTATACTGCTTGTGGACCGCGTGCTAATTGCTAGAAGCTAGCGGGAGGTCCGGACCGTAAAGTTACAAGAGGCTCGGGGGGTTAGCATCGTCAGAAAAGCTGGGGCTGTAAGGCCCGGTCTCGGTGTGTCAAACTCATCATGACACACAAAGATTCCAGCGTAAATTGTGATGTAGCAGTCTGAACAATACACTCATTTTCCCTGGACAATACTAACATATTCCCGTTATAAACATTTTCAAACGCATTATTTTCGCAAATTACAGAAATTAAGACCCGGCGGGGGATGTATACTGCTTGTGGACCGCATGCTAATTGCTAGAAGCTAGCGGGAGGTCCGGACCGTGTATATATCTATGCGGACCGTAAAGTTATTAGAGGCTCGCCTCGTCAGAAAAGCCGGGGCGTACGGTCTCGGTTAGTTTGGCAAAAAGCTTTTAGCTCTAGCATCATAAATGTAGTATTTTGTGACAGAAGATGACAACATGCAAAATATAACGTGACTTCTTACCTTTTGTGAATAAAACAACGCGATCGCGAATCGAATCCAGTCTGTTTCAGATGTGTGAATGATCCATGAAAGTCCAATAAAATACATCCAATTACCATTTTTGTCCACAAATGCTTATAATCCGTGAAATATAGATACATAGTCTGTTGTTTACATCAGATTTCGCATGAAGGTCTTATCGCCTACAATCTGAGGACTGTTTGCGTCGTAACACACTGTACATAAGATACTCCGGGTTCCAATAATCTCGCGTTAAAACTTTGTTTTTAAAAGTATGTGGGAGTATAATCCATAATATCCAAATAGCGCTGTTATTTCCGTGAGACATGATAACAGCACAGAGGGTCTCATTCAAGTGACTGCTCTATGCTCTCTAGCTACCTGGTGGGTGGAGACCTGCGAGTGGGGTGGTGGGCGGGAAAATTCAAACTGAATGTGACGAAACTTTTTGTTACGTCACAACGGAGCTGAGTTTTAACTCGCGCAATCTGAGACTCAAGGCAGAGGACATTCAGAAACCTGTATCTCACTCAAAACAGCATGGATGGATTTTTTTCCAAGTTTGTATGTGTGTGGGAGCATCAGAGACACAAAATAACACCCCAAAACCCAGAAAAAGTGAGTTTTTCATAATACGGGCACTTTAAACTGCATGTGTGTATGAGCTGGGGATGGGACTGGATGGAGGATTGGGGATGGACGGATGGATGAAGAGATGAATGGATGGGATAGAGGGAGTGATGGACAAACCCAACCAAATTAACCTATAAAATGTCCATATTTTGGTTTGAAACAACCCAACATAAAGTCATTTAAACTCAGTGGTTGGGTTTGTCCATATTTTATACAACTTTTCTAAAGTGCATTTTTTGCACAGCGATGACATTGGATAGTACTAGGCTTGTTGCGATAGTCGGTGAAACGGTGATTACCGGTGCTTCAGCCTCTCACCGGTTAGATCACTTGCCCACCGCGACACCGTCTTTCACCGTCGTTTTGATATTTTCTTTTAATTAAATCATTTAGTTTCGTTAGAGAGCGCAAACACTTACAACTGTATGTGTCTGCTGTCTTAATCCAGCGGAGCTGAACGCGCGTCATCACAGAGCAGCGGCTGCGGGTGTCAGATTTCATGAATTCCTCAGACTGCGGCAAGCAGACGATGGCAGAAGCCGCGTGCTTATCGTTTTTGTTATAAGATGCATATATGATGTTTAATGTAGGCGAGATCGTTTTGTTGTTGTGTTTTTCATTAATAATAATAATAAACCCATCATTCAAGCAGCGCTTTATGTAGGAATAGCCGGTTGCTCTGCTTGGGACTGGCGGGTTTCTGTCAGAAGTACCTGCGCACATTGACTCAAGCACTTAAACCAGCTGTTGCACTCGCATTTACACGCAAATTCATACGCGATTTAACTCGCGTACGCAAGCGCTGGATTTAAACAACAGTTGCATCTAATTCAAAAGTGAAAGTAAAATGCGCACTTCTGTCCATTTCTAAGCCCCTCCCACCCGGTGAAACCGGTAACACCGGGTTTGTCACGCGCTGCTTAACCGGTAAGAAAATTCTGTCACCGCAACAACCCTAGATAGTACTGCTATGAAATATAGTTTTGTGAATGATTACCATATTATTTAAAATAGCATTTCCATTGTGTCAGTAGCCTCTTTCACACAGTAATTTCAGTAAATTACCATGAATTTACCAGAATGAATTTACCAGAAAATACAAAAATGTGCTGTTTACACACGCAGTGACGTTCCATCTATTTACCATTAAGATATCAGTCACACATCAGTATCAAAATACTGATAAACTCGGAGAGAAAGCGGAAGTTACCTGTGGTGCCCAGCGAGCTCAGTGTTGTATTTGTAAACAATGCACGTCCTTCATATCCACGGTCTGTACTTTGTGGTTTTCACGTCTGTGGCAAACACTGATGGTCGCAAAGTTGCTTGTGACCAAACAACATTGCATTAGGCGAAGTCAAACCAAAACTGCTTCTTAAACAACAGTACTGTTTGCACATTAGGCTATACAGAGGGTATGCTAAGGATGTCAGCAATTCAGTAAATAGATGGTAAGGTGTTTTAAACAACTTTGGTGAAGAAATGTGGATGTTAACTTCAGGTGTGCTTCAGCGTGGAAATGTCTGTAAACAGTGTGGGGCGTCATCTGTATCAAAACGTTATGATTGGCCCGAAGCTGTAAACGCGGTCTGACGTCGTCCGTTCGAAATGTCGGTAATCTTTTTTGTTCATAGATAACACTTATCGGTAAATTACTGGTAATCTTACAACCTCCCTTACTGGTAAATTGGCAGCACTGAAAGGGACTGGTGTCACTAGATTTTTGTTATATGGTCACAAAATCATTTAATTTATAAAAAAACATGTTTCTCTTGTATTTGGTGCTTGAGTGCTCTTTCTTTTTACTGTTAAATATGGAAAGAGCCATTGAGTCTTGTATTAAACGTACATAAAAGTGCTTAAACAATCTCCAGAAGATCTTGAGTGTTCTTCTGTGCTCTCCAAAAAGATGGAAAAGGAGCTCTTCTTGGCAGCTCGATAAAAGATCTGCAATTAAATTTGTACTGACATGGACAAATCCTCCCTCTACAGTGTGTAATTCATAATATCCAGAGGCAATGAAAGCCAAAGAACATTTCTAACTAAACCTGATTGAACTAATGAAGAGTCATGAAAAAACATGGTAAACTGAGATGAGTGTGTTAGGTAGCCTGAAACCATATGCCCCAGGTGTTTGGAGCTTGTTTACGAATTATGCTATTAATTTAGTTTAGTCTAACCAAACTTACAAAATTTCCCCACAAAAAAAACCCACAGACAGGAAGGATAGACCTGAGCATTAGAATGACTCAGGGTGGGCTGTTTTGAGGTTGGCCATTACGCACCACCTAGAAGCTGCCACTTCTCATATTTTGGCATTGTGGTGCACATTTGCCTTGTAATAAAATCAATTTAGTCAAATTAAAAAGTTTACACTGTCAGAAAGAAATGATCAAACAATGGTCCCTGCACTCTAAAAAATGTTGGGTTTTCTCAACCCATAGTCAGGAGGTCAAATATGGACAAACCCCAAAGTTGTATTTATTTCAACCCAATTGATGAGTAATATCAAACCCATAGTTTGGTAACAACAACCCATCATACAGGATTGTTATTTTTAACCCATAAGTTGTGTTTGCCCGTATTTGACCAAACTATGGGTTGAAACAACCCAACATTTTTTAGCGCGTTTTCTCATCTGCAGTTTAGATCAATTGGTCCGGACCAAAAGCAAATAATGATACATCGTAGCTTTTTTAGCAATTTTGGTTCCTTTTCACACCACACTGATTGCTCTGGTCCGCACCAGTTGAAACGAACCAAAATTCAGTCATGGAATAAGATCCACATCACTCCTTGGCCAAATGTAATTGAACATATTTCCTAAACTGCTTCTCGATTGGTCAGAATCAACGTGCAAAATCCCAACGAAACCCTGGAAGTAAACAAAAAGGAGGAAAATACAGCAGACACCGTGGACAAACGGCTGCACGCTGTAATTATGTCTCCGTGGTTGTACGTAGTATGTATACAGCACTCTAGACAAACTGTTCATTTCCAGAATGAATCGCAGATGCGGGTTAAAAACAACGTTTTAATGAACTAAAAACGGCGAAAGACACTACCTCTGACCGCACCTCCTCGCAACTCCTGGTATGTCCGCGACCTGTCATTGTGCTAATATTGCAAATAGAAACTGTCAACTAACACTTCCTCATCCGATAATGATTGCGCCAAATGCGCAGTACTTTTGCAGTTAGGTCGATTGTGTTCTCACCAGAAAGGAACCCCTCTAGAGTTCGTTTGAAAGCGTACCGAGACCATTGCTGCGTTCGAAACCGCCTACTACATACTATATAGTACGCGAAAAGCAGTAGGCGAGGCGAGTAGTATGTCCGAATACATAGTATTCGAAAAACAGTATGCGAAAAGTACCCGAATGACCTACTACTTCCAGTTAGATTTTGCAGTGTGCATACGATGGACGCTTCACTATCCATGATGCCCCGGACGAGGAGTTATCCAACGAAGAAGAAGAGGCACGCGGCTGTTTTCGTGCTGAAATGACATGACGTGTAGCAACATGGCGGATGTAGTACGTCCGAATCTCATTCATACTACCCGGATTCATACTATACAGTACCTACTGTTTTAACGCCAAGTAAGTAGGTACTTCATCTTTTTCAGTTCCTACTATACAGTATGCGGTTTCGGACACAGCCCATCTCTTCAAGGAGGTCTCGGCCTGCTTTTGGTGCGCACCAGAGTTTGATTGCTGCATTCTCACCTGCCCAAACGAACCGCACCAAGTGAGCAATGGGTTACTGATTGGCCATACGACTTTTCAATCATCCCCACTTTCTATTTTGTGGATGATTGGACATATTTTTTTTGTTGCTTGTTTCGAGTACTTCGCGCGGCAGAGGCGTCACCAGGTTTTTGCGTAGTTTACCACAGTACCACCGTACTCTGAGGTCAAAATGAGTACCTGCTACGCAAAATGCGTACAGGTTGGCAGGTCTGCAGTAATTAAACTGCACTCAAACATGCTGTCTTCCCAGAACCATGACCTGTTTAAGCTTCTGTACAATTGATCTAGCTTACTCTGGTTAGGAAGGTAAAAGTGTCTTTGTCCTTCGGTCTCAGTGTGAATGGGATAGGGAAAACCTGCACACAAAGGAGATCGACTGGGAAACCCCATACATCTCCTGGGACCAGAACTTTTGAATGCTGGTAGCATAGCAACTACATTCCAACAAGATAGCTCCGGTAACGGCCCAAAAATTTCGTAAGGTAAAGACTAACCTTATTTCTGTCCCTCTATAAAACACTCAACCCAAAACACACCACAGAGGCATTGTCACAGAGGCATTTTCATGCCGAAAGTTTATTATTTGAATGTGTTTTTAAGTTTTGACAGTTTAAACTTTCATTTTCCTCACAGCTGCTCTTGTCCGCATACACCTGACTCTCAGTAACCCAATTCTTTGAATAAAATCACTCTCTGCTCTTCACTGAAGAACTGTTGTACTTTATACAAATGTGTGTATATTTAATTCATACAGTAAACTGTAAGGGTTTTCATTTACAACAGACTTTATAATTAAACATTAAATATCTCTTTGTAGAATAAATATTTGAAGATTTTGGTTCCAAAACGCAATAAATCCATTTTGACAAATTTCGGTAAAAGCGTGTTTTCTATACCAAGAAAGTGAGAAGATGAAAACCACTGTTTTCTATTACAAACTTTCACATTAGTTAGACAGGTTATAATAATAATTCAAATTCGTAATTTTGATTTTCAAAGATTTATTATAAAAACTGATTATTTTTTCCTCAAAATGCTATAAATCTATTGAATAAATATAAATGTGCATTCATCTTTGCCATGTTATATTCATTTGGTACTTGGGACGTAGCAGCTGTAAAATGTTTTGGTCCTGCTCGAAGTAAAATAATGGAAAGTTTTTCATAAGATCCCCTAGGGTCAATGTGTTAGCATGACAGAAGCTTGATGCTGTCAAGAGAACAAGCAACAGCCGGCATTTTTCCATTTCCCGAGTGCCTCTCGCGTAAATAATTCGATTTTGATTGCTTACGTTTTTTTCCCCGTCACAGATCATCAAAAGTATTATTTTGTTTTAGTTTTTTGTTGATTACGAAGTACAAAGTAAATGAGGAAAACTAGGATTCTGTGTGTATTCAACGCGCCGCCATTGTTGTTTACAGTGTGTGGAATGGTGAGCTGTGATTGGTTGAGCAGATTTATTGCATTTTGCAGAGAAGGGGTAGTGGCATTTATTGCGTTTTGGGAAAAAAGGAAGGAAAGATGACAGAATAACACGGCAGATATTGGATTTTAAAATTAAGAATTTACTTTTTAATACTGACCTGACACAATACTGATTTTGGCGGTACGGTAACTCTTTTTTTTTTTGCATTTATCGCGTTTGGGAACCAAACTCTTCATTTGTTGTGCTTATTCATTTGATTCTCTATTAAAACATTTTATAGGCTCCCTAATTACTGCAAGTAATACTGTATAACAAAAACAACATCTGTGGTATAACTTTATCTAGAATTTTTTTACAGTTAAAGTCATCAAACAGCTTGCATATTAGCTTGAAGAATTAGTATCCGGCATTGGTATTGGCTATAGAGGATTCTTAACACCATCTGTGAGAAATGTGTTAAATTCCAGCTTCAAGCTAACTCTTCCACAGATTCATTGCTATAATGTGAATCATGATTTGGTAGGTGTGGTCACTCTTTCGGTTCCACTCATTTGACCTGAAGACCATTCAGACAAAGAGATGAGAACAAAGAAAGGCCATAAAGGTTAAGTATGACATTTCCGAAAGGCTTTACCACAGAAAGAAGTGGAAATCAATGTCTCAGGGCAATGCTGAGAAGGAACATCCATTAAATGAAGAATAATGAATTAAAGATGTTGATTATGAGATGATAAAATCTAAAAAACAAGGCAAAAAGTTGAAACCAAGGCAGATAATTGGAAAGTGACAACTGTATCTGAAGAGCCCCTATGCAAAAGTCCCTAAATGACACCTTTGTCAAAAATAAGATAATGATATGGACCGAATGCTTTCGGCACATGTTATATGTTCATCAAATATGTTCGGCAAATAATTGTATCAGTCAATAAAAGCACATTTTCACACTATCGGCCGATAGTTTAAAAACAGCCGATAGTTGTGGCCAATATATACTGTCTATCAAAAGAGAACAGAAAAATGCAATTACTTTGAGCTCTGTGTATACAAAATGTAAAGAAGCGTCACTTGTTTAACGTTTAATATTAATGGTCATTATATAAACAAATAACATTCAGAAAATGTAATCTTCAGAATTTAGTTAATGCAAGTTAATATAACCACCAAACTATCGGTATTAGTTAAGTGTGTCATGATTTCGATTTTAAATCGAAATCGATAGAAATTAAGTCAAAACCTCAAACTTCATATAAAAAAATGTAATCGTCGATGCTGCCACGCCACCATCTCACGTCCGGTTGGCTTGCCAAGCTTTTGTAGTGTAAACGCACGATGTTCATCTGACAGAAATTTTCGTTTTATCATGTATGTGCGTGTACCATATTTTTCCACTGGCAGCACGACTAACATGGCAGGGCATTTCCGGGTTCAAGGTCAGACATCATATTTCATAAAAGTCTAGTCTAAAAATGGCATAGCATTTTTTGTGCTTTCAAAAAAAGAAGGTAAAAATCGAGAATTGAATTTGCATCGTGACCTTAGAATCGAAAATGTAATCGAATCAAGGATTTGGAGAATCGTGACACCCCTAATATTGGCTGATATTAGTCTGAATAATCTGAATTGGTGAACATTTTTAATATCGGTGCATCTCTACTTCAAATACGCTTAGTTTCAGCCTCCATTCTGAAATACTGCTTTGTTGGCAGAATCCATTAAACATCACATCCATTTTTCTCAAACTCCTCAAAGTACAGGGAAGACGATTTTGGATCAAATTCAAACTTGGGTCCCTTGTGAGTACTTGAATCTGAATACAACCCGAACATGTCAGCCACATGCATCACAACGCCACCTAATTTGTGGTTCAGTTTCTTAATTTTACCTTTAAATTTTTCTAGTTGCACATTGAGTGATGTTGCAACTGTTTACCATGTCTTGCACTTAATAGGTTTTGTAGCAAAAGTTAATTACATGTTACTAGTTTAAATATAGTACAGATATGGAAAATAGGGATTTTTTGTTGTTTCCCTTTGAGACTAAAATTTCAGAGGATGTTCAGTGACTCAGATCAGTTGTGTGGGTCGTGTCCCACATGTCATTAATGCTTGTTAAGTGAAACAAAGGCTTACACTTAAAAACAGTTTTTGAAGAAGTTTAGGGCACCATTAGACACAAACAAAAAAGATGATTACATTTGTCCCACTTTTCAGCCCTCTGTTCTTTTATAAACGCTACAGCTGCAACCCTCATTTGTGAGACGGTTCTGCCTTATCTAAAGCCAGAAATAGACATCTTCACCCTTCCTTGTCCTGCATGACAGCCTGAAGGGGAAGAGAGAAAAAGAGCAAGAAACAGGATAAGATAGAGAGACACACATGTAGAGATAGGGAAAGAGACTTTCTTGAGGCCTGTTGAGCTGTGACAAAAAGACCCACAAAAATGCACAGTAGGAGGACCGTTAAAAGGTGTGAAAAGGGAAACTTTACTGCTTACTAAGATATTGCATTCCTTTCTCTGAGTTTAAATCATGACTGCGATCTGAAGAGTGTTAATTAAACGGTCGCTCTATTTTGATAATAATACCCCTAAGCCTAGACATATGAAGGGCTGGAAGCCCACAAGAAACAAACCGGTTTCACTGTGACTCAGTGTGTTTGCTATTTACAGCTGGCAGAAGAAGCAGGCGTGGAGTTCTTGTTAACTCTGAGATATCCTCAATGCCTGCTGGGGCACGCTGGAACATCAGGGTTTACAGGAATAAAAACATTTTCCGGTGAAACATTCTGGATCTGGAGGTTTGGCATCAAGTATTAATAGGTTTTAATTTCAAAACTGAAACATTAAAATCAAACATTATCGACTATACATACAGTGGTGGCCAAAGTTATTAGAACATCTGACAGATCTGAAAATATATATTGTTCTTTATTTCATTTTATAATGATGGTTGTTCTGAGCACAACAAATATCAGATTATGTGAGTAGTACTGTTTTTATCCACTTTTAACTTTAATATTTGTCCACTGGGGGTGGGTGGTATGCCCAAAAATCGATTTCACAGAATGAGTCACTTTAATTTTACGGTAACTGCATATTTCACAGTAGTATATATGTTTTTAGTTTATATTGGGTTTTTTGGGAATATAAAAATTAGCTGAAATTTGCCACTCACTATATTAAATCAGTTATTAATTTTATAGACTATTAAAGCTATAGTATGCATTGTATTTTGTATTAATGCATAGAGTACATAAAAAAATAGGCAATATGTAAGATGAAAACTATGAATATATGCACAATCCCAGAGGCAGGATATATACCTGTATATATGAGACGGATCTCTAGATATGGATATTATAAATATGACAGGTTTAGGCGATGACCATGGAGTCTCTTGATGCTCTTGACTTTATTTTAGCCCTTAACCTTTGCGTCTCTTTCTCATCTTTCACATAAAAGATGTTTGTCCTATGAGCAAATGGCGTGTCAAACTACATCACTCCAGCAGCCCACGTGTCACTGATATAAACGCAAGTTTTGTTTTAGCTTGCTAAAGTTCAGAAAACTTTACAACTATTAGCATTGTGTGCGAGAAGTGCTTTCTTTATTTAGCACCTCGAAAAACCTTTGCATGCGAGAGAACTCAGCATGAGCATAGAGAGCCGCGGTGGATTCACTGGTGCTTATTATGAAATTAGAGAAATTACTCGTTCACTTCAATTACATGTTTTTGAAGGAGCGCTCAGAGCGGAAAACCGCCTGAAGTCATGCACATTTTTCCAATGTTTAATCGAATGAGGGGAGAACGCCTTCTGTTGTGATGATGAGGTTTACAGTTGCTTGGAAGTTGGAACAAACGGACTGCTGTCAATCACTGTCTCCAGTGTGTTTGTGCACCCCTCATCCTCGATCAAGGTCATAGCAAGTGCCCTTCCACCATACAGTTCTCATTTTTTATCCGCTTAAAAAAATCGCCACCTTTTATTTTGTGCCACCATACTTACTCGTGTAACTACTCATGTAACAGTCGTTAAATAGGGAGAACATGGAAGTGTTTGGTGACATTTAAATTAATCCCTGTTTGGATCCTAAGGAATGAATGGGGCTAGGCTAAATGCTAACACATTCACAACGCGCTGTATAAAGATTAAGTGCACACATTGAAAAAAGAAAGGCAAGTGTAAAATTCGTCTAAGTTGAGGTAAGAACATAGTAAAATATTGAAAAACTGTGGTGTTTTCCTTTAAATCGGCCAAAAAGCCATTGCAGCGCACCTTGCGTTTCCAAGCATTTAAAATGCGTTTGTAGTGATTGGCCTCTAAGGAAAATTACCTAAATCTCCTTATGATGGCCACCACTGTATTTACAAAGTCATCTTTATGCTCTATCTATAGTCACATTTAGGTCATAATTCAAACAATATTTAGAGGATCACCAGTAAAAGCACCATGGACCCCCAGGGGTCCCGGACCCCTGTTGAAGATCCACGCTGTAAAGCATTTGGTCTTTCAGATAAGTCCTCTTGAGCAAAAATCACCCACCTAACTCAAACACTCCTTTCACTCCTTTAATAAATCATGACTTTTGAGACCTGCGATTTCCGTTATGAGGGACAAACGGCCTCAGGCAAAACATAATAGTTGAGTGGTGCGCCAAAGATTGCAACACAAATCTGGGTGTGATACCATACTGGCTGTTAAAATGGTGAATGTTGCATTTTGCTGAACGGTAAGCAGTGCATCACAAACACACAGTGAAATGCAGTGTGTAACTCGTAGTGGCATCATGATGATGCCAACGTCAATAACAGTGGTGTAGCCTTACAGGACCAATCACTCAATGTCCATGGGTAATGAATAGAGGAACTTGTCCATATGAGAGTCTCTTGAGACACAGACCATCAAAAAGCTCAAAAGCTTTGCAAACAAGCTTATCTCAATCACGAAAGTCTATTTGATATCATGCTGGATGTAATAAAGCAAATAAAACGAACATGCATAGGAGACCCACATTTCTTATATAGGCTTGAAAGAAAATATTAGACTTTGGAAAAGATGAGTCATCAAATATGCTTGGCACTTCTTTCTGGATGACTTCAATTTTACATTAAAGGATTAGTCAATTTTCTTAAAATTTTCCAGATCATTTACTCACCACCATGTCATCTAAAATGTTGATGTCTTTCTTTGTTCAGTCGAGAAGAAATTATGTTTTTTGTTCTCATTTTAATGGACTTTAATGGACCCCAACAATACTAAAAAATATGCACTTTTAAACAACAACTTCTCATCTATATCCGGTCCTGTGATGAACCAGCGCGACCTCACGCAAAACATCAACAGGTCACGGGTGATGTATGCGAAACTATGCCCCGTGTTTACAAGTGTGGAGAAAGAGGACCGTTCCGACGTTGTTGTATGTCGAATGATAATAATTAATGTCTTTGTGTCAGTTTATTGGTTAAAATGGTCCGCAAATGTGCATTTCATATATGTATTGTGACCTTTCCACGTCACTACGCAATTACGTGAGGTCGCGCTGGCTCGTCACACATCCGGAGGAAGAAGAGAAGTTGTGGTTTAAAAGTGTTTTTTTTTTCTTGTCAAAAATGACAATCGTTTCGCTAGATAAGACCCTTATGCCTTGTTTGCGATCATTTAGAGTCCTTTGAAACTCCGTTGAAAAAAATTTTAAGAGTTGAGTTAAGTGTTAAGTTTTGGGGAACATTTAAGTCCATTAAAATGAGAAAAATTATGGAAGTTTTCCTCAAAAAACATAATTTCTTCACGACTGAACAAAGAAAGACATCAACATTTTGGATGACATGGTGGTGAGTAAATTAAGAAAATGGACTAATCCTTTAATAAATCTGCTTAATGCATATTTTGTTAACTTTTAGATACAAATGAGGTAAAAGCAATCTTGTCTACTTAAGGATTTCTGTAACCGACTGATTAAAAGGTTAGAAAGCCCCTCTTGTACAGTTAAGAAGGATTATATGTCTGCTGCCAAAGCTGTCTGGTCCTCTGATGGCCAGTATCACCCAGTAACCCCATACAATAAATACGGGGTGTGGCAAATAGGCAACCTGACAAAATGAATGCCATGCTTTTCATTTTTTTATTAATAACATTTTTGCAGCCTACAGCAGCACTGGAAAAAACGCCCTTAGCGCATATCAGGTCCATGCCAAGACTTAAACAGCACAGATAAGGCAATCAACACATGAGTCAGCAGCTTTGTAAATAAAACAAACTCAACAGAGAACAGCTGTTTTATGATGAGTAACATCACTTACCGTCTATGGCTGGACTGAGGGCTATTGGGCTAATATAAGAATGTGACGAACATATAAGCAAGCATGCATTAAGGCTTTTTGTAACAACTTGGAATTGGACCTAGTCACAATAGAGTCACCAAAAAAAGTTGCGAAACAATTACAAACCAACAGTCCTAGCCAAAGCTAACCCTGCTGGGATGTTTCTTAAAAGAAACAAAGACAGTAAGTAAACAACAGATTTTCATTTTAAGATGTATTAAGCCTTTAAGTCTAGGCTCTCTTAAAATAGATAATGGGATAATTATTTGGGAAGAGAATGCTACTCAAATGGCTGTTCCAGATGAAATTGTTTTTATTACTCCTTTCACCAGGTGCGTACCAAACAACTATATTACTATTCACTATTGCCCTTCTTCCTCTAGAGTTCCCACGTAGAGGGCTCTGCATAGCGATGCTCACTTCTGATTGGAACCTGCCCAATAACGCATATCCATGATTCATCTCACCCAGCAGTTTTGCCAATGCACAATGTCTCCTGGAGGAAATGCCACCGAGACACATTAAGAGCTTTGTTCATATTAAGTCAAGGTGAATGGCAAACTCCTCCCCAATAGGAAACGCAGAAAGAACTAATGAATTAAAGTGTAGGAATGAGTAATCACACCGATCACGTGACCTCATTTTTCCTCCTTAGAATGACATCACCAGTAATGCATTTCACAGAAGCAATCTGCCAATCCACAGAATGTTACGGTCACATGCACGCTGCCAAATACAAAAAGGAACAGAAACATGACCATAGAGCCGATCATTTCCCCATAGGTGTGGTCTATTTTAGTTGTGTAGCAGTTGTGTAACACCACATATTTACCTCACATATATATTTTATATTTTTCTCTTCAATTTGTCAATCAGGGAGCACACTTAATAATAAAACATATTGGGGCAGGGCTTAACTAAAAAGTAAAAACACCCCATACTGACATATTTTAAAATATATCACTGCCATTGTTTTCTCAAGATGCACACCACATCTTTTATGGAAGGTATGTGTGTAAAAACTACTTAAATGTCTTATTATTACTAAAGCCTAGTCCTGGATTAATCGAAACCCTGTCTTGAAAACCACCCGATTGTTGCATTGAAAAACAGTATCGACCAAATGCATAAATGTAAATGTAGTGTATTCGGATGTGTGAAAGAAAGCTTCAATAACTAAACTTGGCAACAAAGCTCTTTCTGATCCTGATGAATGCAAATAAGACAAATTTTGCAATAAAGCTCAGATTCATCATCACTTTCCCTTGTGGTTTGTCCGTCTTTACAGTAAATCTCACCCACACAATTCAGTCGAAACACCTACAATGTATTCTTTGTGTACTACAATGTGAACAGCACCTAGCCTACTTTCTTATCTTGACAGTTCAGAGCAGTGTTAAGGGGACAAACGGAATTCCAATGGGACCTCAAGATGACTTCCAATTCTTTAACATAGGACAAGAGTATTAAAAGAAGCTAAAACAACTAAAGTCAACATATATCTTAGTGCTTGGTTATTTTGTAAAAATATTAATCTGTAGACACCGCTGGTTTGTGTACACTTGCGTTGCGTCGCGAGTGGCTGGTTGCCAGTGTCGCGTAACTTGACGCCGTGTCAAGTTAGCTGAACTTCTAAAGACCTCGTTGTTGCGTTCTTTAACCTTGCGTCTTATTCCAACGCAAAAAAGCTGAACAAATCTTTATTTATCTTAGTACTGTAGGTGCGTTTCAAGTGTGCAAAACACATGAAGGATACCACACCTGTTGAAAAGCACACAACATACAACACACAAGGACTCAGACGCGGCTCAGTTCGATGGTAAATTCGGACCGAAACCAACAACAGCAGCACGCGAAAAACAGGATGTTGATTAAGGCGTCGATTTTATTCAGCTTTACAATAGAAAACTTACAAGTCTAAACGTAATAAAATAATAACCATCAACCGTCAAATAAACATACAATCGAACAGCAATAGATGCTAAGGCACATATCAACATGCAACACATCACATGGCGACAGGTTCACGTTCACGCGCAGTAACATGTGGATGTGCTGCTTTTCAACACCATCATTCACGCAAACACGATTTAACGGAGGTAACGTCAATGTTAATTCATGAACATTTCATGTTCCTATAGTAACCATCCGTAAGGTATAAGGCTGCTTACCTTTAAACTGTACGGGCTGGCTTGTTTTAATTCTCACAGTTCCTGATATCGATTCGCCGGGGTTGTAAACCACTTTGTTATTTGTAAAAGTAATCTCAAATTCCTGAAGCTTCCCCATGTCTCCAAAGAGCACGACTGCGGATACTATCGTCGGTTAAAGTAACGGGAGACAAGCAGCCGGTTTCACGTCCCACCTGCGGCTCTTACCTCTCCACCCATCCACGATCGTTGACGCCACCCGACTGGTTTTTGACGTCACGCGAATATTTTCAGGGGCGCGTTCGACTTTCATGCGGCGCTGCGCAAGCTGTTCTGCGTATGACATCACAGTATCGCGATAACGCTTCAAAAGCTGAGCATTCATATTTCTATTCTTTGCGATATATATATAATAATTTATAGATATATATTTATTTATTTATTTATTTTATAACTGAGGTTAATTTGAACAATAAGTAACGTTTTGTAAATAGACCAGATACTGTAATAGAGTAGAAATATGTTTTGGTAGTGGATTTAATTCAGTTCAATTCAATAACACAAAACACTTGTTTGGAACTCTTACAATGAAACATTCTTCAGATTGTTTCAAAGAAAAACTTTATTCCACATGTATCTGTTTATGCAAAGAGTAGACAGAGTCCTAAACATTTGCCTATTACTCCCCCTTGTGGACAGCCAATAGCACATCAAGCAGTGCAGTTCTCCCAAGACAAAAGCTTAGCCATCACATTAGTGTTTTTACTAACTTAATAGATCTGAGAATGCAAACATGGCATTATTGTACAATTAACCTGCATTCACTCAATAAATAAATAAACATGAGGATTATGCTACATAATGTCAGAGTACTTATAATGTATAAAGTCTTTGATTTATATGCACTACAGTCTTCACAGATGCTTATATAAAGTTGACAAAGGATGGTAAATTTCATATTATATTATGATATTACTCATATCATTCTTATTTTGGTGATGAAGAAATGGATATTTTAAAATAAAGTGTAATATGTTCTGTATATAACCTTTTAGGTATTTAAAATGCTGAAATGACATACAATGGCTATTATGTAGGTTCTCTTATTCCAGATCAACGACTTCATCTTCCTCTTCCAGCATGCATGTGCGGGCGATTGTACAGATGACTAAATATGGGTCACAGTTAGCAGCAGGACGTCGGTCTTCAAAGTAACCGCACTTGTCCAGAGCCACCAGACGAGGGATGCGAATGCTTGCACCTCGATTAGCAACACCTGCAGAGAATTCATGGATGCTGGAGGTCTCATGAAGACCTGTGAGGCGTCGCTTGTTGTCCTCGCCACCGTGTGGATCATAGACTCGAATATGTTCAACATGTCGCTTTCTCAGTTTCTCAATGGCTTGCTCAATGTACCTGCATGAGGTAGAGGAGAGATTAATGGCCATGAGATTTGCATAATGTTTTTTATGTGTAGGCTACTTTATGTGTATGTGCATCATCAATACATACTCCATTCCTCCTTCTCCTCTTGTGTGCACAGTGCTCACATTAATATGGCAACCGGCTCCATTCCAATTTCCTTTCATGGGTTTGGGATCTAGGGTGGCCAGCACACCAAAATCTTCACAGACCCTTTGCAGCAGGAATCGAGCCATCCACATTTGATCTCCCATCTCAGTTCCTTTACAGGGTCCTACCTGGAACTCCCACTACAGAGAGAGATCAGAATATGACCATCCAGGACATATAGCGGTAGTTTCTTCAACAACACCCAAACTATTTTTTGTTACCTGAGAGGGCATGACCTCTGCATTAGTGCCACAGATTTTAATGCCAGCGTAGAGACAGGCTTTATAATGGCACTCCGCGATGTCTCTTCCAAAGGCCCGGTCAGCACCAACACCACAGTAATACGGACCTGACAGATAATAGATTCAATTCTCTTTACAATCAGATACATTTCAAATATCTTCTATTAATGCATTTAAAGCTTTTCTGCGTTTGAAGACATATACACAATAAAATGAACAATCTCTAACCTTGCGGCTTGGGGAAGCCAAGTCTGGGCCAGCCGTAAGGATGTCCATCCAATCCTAAAAGAGTATATTCCTGCTCCATACCAAACCAGGGCTGGAGCTCCTCTTGGACCATCTCCATGACCTTGTTACATCTATTACGATGGTTTGATTCTAAGATAACAAATGTGACCATGTCTGTGAAATCCAGGCTGAAGTCTCATAATCTATATATTAAAGATATCAAGTTGATATTTACTTATTACCTGCAGGCTCTCGGGTGTGCTTGACCACCTCACATAGGACAAGCTTGTTGGGATCCAAAAGGAACGGGTCTCTAAACATGCCAACAGGAATGAGTAGCATGTCACTGTTGGATCCTACAGCCTGGCCTGTACTGGACCCATCAAACTCCCATTCTGGTAGATCTGGCGAGAAACAAGCAAACCAGTATAAATGGCATGTTGGTTGTATTGCTGGTCAACTCAAACCAAAAGGCTAGTACCGGCTATGCACTTTGGTTCAGAATCCATGGTTCGAGATTTGCTACGCAGACCCTCTCCAGAGCCATCGATCCAGATATAAGAGATTTGACAGTGGTCTCCCTGGGTTAGACTGAGGTATTGCTGGCGGAGGGCCTTTCTAAGGCAAGAGCTGTCTGATACATAAGACATGCTAAACCGGATTTACAGTAAACATCAAATCTGGAGAGACAAAAACATTTTTTATATTGACATTCTTTTGCTTTTTGCATTTAGTAGCCTATATTAATATGCTATTTATATATTACATTTTAATATAATTATTAAATATTTACTTTAACAGTTCTGCATGGTTGAGTAAACAATGGACAACAGAATTGTTGCTGGGTTGTTTTTACTATATTGTTGTGCCAGATGTGGACATTTGGTTAGTTTAAACCATGCAGTGTTTGGGTTTGTCCATATTTTACACCCAACCATGGGTTGAAACATCCCAGTATTAGTGTATAAATGATTATAAAGGAACAAAGTATACTCAATATGTAAAATCACTTACTCAGAGAAGTTGCAAATGGCTCCAATCCATGCACACTGCAGTCTGTTTGCTAAAGCAACCACATTTAAGGCATATATGTTGTGTGACGTTTACAAAGATGCAGACCTAAAACTTAACCCTGAGATGACAATGCAACATGAACGTTTCCACTATAAACTCATGAAACCTGCTCTGCTAAAGTCTGATTTCTCCTGAGACAACGAGAGATGCACATATAAATCTACTTGCTAAGACTTTTCTCACCTCAGTTACCTTTTGCACACAGCAAGTTTCCACTGTAAAGAGACATCAGCAAAAAGACATCCCAGAGGACCTGAGGTTCATGGTCCAGATCACCTCTGAATGTGCCAAAATGCAGGCCAGAGCTCTCTTGTGAGTCCCTGCTGAACTGGCCATCATTACCAGCTTATACTTTAGCTGATAAAGTACATCCACTGTTTACTGCGAAAACGCCATTGAAGCAAACATGGTATAACTGCATGTTTAAGTGCATGACTATTTAACTCAAAATGGATTTAGTTACATGAGTGAACCACAATGATTAGACTTGTGCATAACATTTAAAATGAAAATCTGAATGTTCCTGATCAGGCAAATCTAAAAATCATGAGAAATCACTTTACTGTTAAAATTTAACAGGAAATACTGTAAAAATACTGTTAAAAGTTAACTTGCCTCAACTTAAGTAATTTTTAGTTATTTCAACTTAAAAATATTACTTGACACAGCAATTTGTAAACAACTTTTTTGAGTCAACAAATATTTTTAAGAATGAACTCAACAAATCTTTTTTTTAAATCCAGGAAAGAATCTAGGGGCGCTTCTTGCTGAAAAGACCCCAGAAGGTGCTCTTTGGTTGGGTTCGAACTTGTATATAATTAATGGGATCCAAATCTTTTTTTTTTTATTCAGGCACAGAAAAAAAACATTATACAAATATTGTTGAAGTTAAAATGCTTGTTTATTGAAAATTAAACACAATGGGTTACACGGTCTGCTGAGTGCACAAGACAACAGCATGCCAGCTTGCATATACTCTTGTTACAACCAAAGCGTGTAATTGCAATTATTTCAACACAGACAATGGCAAAAAAATATATAAAAAACGTCATATACAAATCACATACAAATCAAGTTTACAAAATTAATCTGTTGTCATTTAGCAGATAATTTTTTATCAAGTGATGTTGAATTACTTCCCATTCCAGTAATCTGGGATTAAACTCAATGTTCTGGTGCAAAGCGCTGTGATCACAGTATCCAGACATCTGCTGGAGATCCTTGCTACCACAACTCATATTCATTAAGTCGCCATATGTCATTTAAAGATAAAGGCAGCTTTTAGATCAATATGTAATGTAAAGTCCCACAGATCTTCTAATAGGATTAGTTTTCCCAAAAATGTTTATGATGCCATCATTTACTTTTTCCAAACACAGGCTAAAATGGAAGTCACTTTTTAAAAGTGTTATTTTTTAGTGAACTGTTGCAAATTAAGCTGTCCACAGAATTACACTAAGTTGGAAAAATGTAAACATCACCCTGGACCATCACTTGACATCACTTTTCAATTGTGAACAGTTAAAAGGCATTGAAAATCCCAGCATAGCTTTAGTGTAGGGACACACACACAGCTCCGCATGGCCCTCATGTCACACTTTCCTTACAATACGTCCACATTTCTTTAAACCTTGCCTCCTGTTTCGCACCGGCTGGCTACTGACCCTCCAGGTTCCATAACAAACACGAGCACTAAAGAAAAAAGTCAAGACAGTAAGAAATGCATTACATGCATTTTTAACATTAAAACCAATTATTATTAGAAAATTTGTTAGATTAGATTGGATTCAACTTTATTGTCAAGTACAAGTTCAGGGCAGTTATCAGTCAGTATTCAAGTAGTTTTTAAAATACATTACACAAAAATTACTGGTGTGCATCTTGAGACAAAACAATGGATGTAAGTGCAAGTTGTTTTTAAATTAAGACACCTCCAACATTTTAGACTAGGATAAACCCTGTCTGAGAAACCTCCCGTTTTAAGCACTGTGCAACAAGTATATCTGTCAACATCTCTAAAAAAGTGTTGTGCGTTATCTAGGAAAAGTCCCAACCACACACCTTACCTGGAGCGCCACATTAGTCGTTTATGTGGCTTTGCTGCTTGTCTTCTATACTGCATAAGTCCACAAACCAGCTCGTGCGCTATCATGACGTACAGTAAGAATATAAGCACACCGGGCTCCATCCCAGCGATAAATTGCAACTCTTCGGTATTTCACAGGTCTTGTACAATACAAACTGCACGGATTAATACTCAAGAGTTTAGTCGCAGAGCATCACTTTCACTGCAGATCTGTCACGCGCTCGTGTCGTGTCTGTCGTCCCTCACGCGTTTATGCATCGTCTCGCGCTTCCAAAGTCATTCAGAAACAGGACTATATGTGGTCTCTCTAACAATTTTATTATACGTATTTATTTTTGAGACTTAAAGCATGTTCTATATGACTGTTGTTTACGTTGCGTGGATTTTGCTGGCAGAGCTTTCCGACAGACGGATCTTGTCAGGATGTTGCCGTGGAGACATCACCGTTGCTAAGAGACGTCGTCACACAATTTTGGTTTAGCGTCTGTCTGCATTACTACTTCTCCTAATATATTTTTATTGATAAAATAGGCAAAACGAAATATAAGCAGATATAAGAATAATACATTATATTTAATTATAAATGCATCATGACGTTTAATAATTAATTAAAGAAGAGACTCATTTAAATAATAAATTCGCTATTTATTTGTACATTTTTAAATATGCATATGGAAACACTGTTATCTCAGTCACAACATAAAATTGTTGACTTTCTCAAACCTTGTCATCATTATGAATTGGACATCACATAGTTAATTGTCACCTTTTACAAAATAAACAACACAGTACATTGTACCCTTAAAGATGTAGTGCACTCTTTTTTAAAAACTATGCAATTCTGCAGTAGAGAAAACTTTTGACAAATCATACACTGGTCAAATCTGCCTTAGTAAACTTACACCAAAATACATTACAGATGTCTAACATCACAAACACTGTTCATTGCTTGCTCAGTATCTGTACTTTCCCTATGTATTCCTTATCATATATTAAATTAGACTCTAAACAAATTTGGATAAGACTACTTAGCCTTCCACTATACTTCTGAAATACTATTATTAATCATAAATCCATTAATAGAAACCTACAGAAAGGCATTATGCTGACTGAATGACCGGGCTAGTCCTGCCATGGCGACACAAGCAGTTCTTCTGCTGTGATGTTGCCCGTTTTGCCCGAATGGTGCCAGTAAGTGGCACAATCACATAAACAAGGTCTCTTATGCTACTGTATTCTCAGCTGCCACAGGTTCCTACAAACAAAAAAAAGATAATTATTATTCGATTTCCAACTAATTCTGATAAAAAATATGACAAAATGACAGTAAAGTTCTTACACTGATCTGTTTCATACAGGTCATTGCCAAAGCCAATGAACGTGATATCAGATGGGTTTGAGGCCGGTAAAGCATCTGCTCTCTGTTTGGCTTTTAGGTAGAACAACAGCAAGCCAGAGAGAATGACCAAGAGAAGAATTACAACTATGACTGATGCCACTATTGCTCCAGTGTTGCCGGAAGATGGTGAGGCTAAAATGATAAAAATGCTGTAGTTAACACTTAAAAGATTTGATTTAAGAACACAGTCCATACTTTATTTTTGCATTTTACTGCATTAAGCAGTAAGTTACCATGTTTTCATAAAATAACTGTAATCTAAGCGCTTTTCAGAATGTAACAATCAAGTTGCAAGTTTGTTTTTGTATTCGGATTACACTGTCAGAATAAATAGTCCAAAAAAAGGCACCCATGGCACCTAAATGTTCATTTTAGTACTTCAGAGGTACTTATTGGTACCAAAGACTAAATACAGGAACCTCAAAGGTACACATTTGGTACCAAATATATACATATCTGTACCTAAATAGTACATATTAGGACCTTTTTAAAAGGGTACTGCCCCAGTGACAGCTTGGGACAATTTTTTCTGACAGAGTAGGAAATGTAGATTATATTATTCCTTTACTTTCAAATATTGTTCACATCTTCATGTATATAAGCATTTTTGTACACTTTTCAATGCCAGTACACAAAAAAATTGCATGTTTCTTACTTGGGTCTGTCTTTTCACCACACTTTGCTTCAACCATGTACTGAATGTCATCCAGGGCCAGTACACCTTTCTCTCCTTTAAATCCCTCAAATACAATCTGCATCCCATTAAACCACATACAATCAGTAAACACACACTTAGTCCTCTATAAGAATGCAGAATAAAGTTGAATACATTTTCTATGTAAGTGATCACCTGGTACTCGGTGTCTGAGGTGATGTTTACACTGAAATATTTCCAGCTTCCACCACCCTCATCCAGGGTCAGCAATTCCTGTCTGGTGTCTTCAGACAGTCTCCACACAATGAGTTTACTGTCATCTTTTGAGAATATTAACAATTATCATAAAGTTACATTATATTTACATCCATGCATTTACTGGACATTTTTATCCAATGAGACAAATTGAGCAAATTGGTACTAAATTATGTAGAACTGAACAGTTAATAATGTAATATATAAAAAAAGGCTTACACATTGTTGGCTGATAAACCCAAAAGCTCAGACAGGTTGCTTTGGTTTTTGCCAGATGAGGACTCAGCAGCCAAGCATTCTGCATAGCAGTGTCACGCTCGGAGTTGGGAAGGAACATGAAGTACCCTGAAGTCAAAAAGGAGACCAAAATAAACCAACTTCCTCTAAATGAATGTTAGTTTTGCATGTTTCGTGGTTGGTGATGAATATTATTTACTGTTTAGCTATTAGTTCCTCATCAGCATAAGGAATATGTGTCCGTGTCAGGCTAAAGTCTCCTAACCTAATCTAATTAATTTTTGGATAAACCATCTGCTAAATGAATAAATGTAATTACATTATGAGTTTAGGTCATCAAAGTTTGATTTCACCAACTGATTTTAATCTTTGACATGATCTTACGCAGTCAATATTAAATATATCAATGATATATTTTCACAGAATTGTCTTTACATTATATAGGATAATTTTATCTAAAAAACAGTAAATCACACACAAAAAAATGACTTTATAGCTACGTTTTCAGCTACTGGGTCACATGTAGTTTTGTTAAAACCTGCATAGATCACCTTCATCTGTATTTGATGTGTGATCATATGGTGGTGTACTGTAGATCATCTCAGCTTGCATATTGGTCAACTCCCAATCTAACCAATCCACAGTTGAGTTCTGAGTGTTGGACCAACCACATTGACCTCTTTCGAAATCACAGACGCTGTCTGTAATGCACAGACACATAAAACATCAAAAAGTCACAAAAAACAAACCTAACCGTTTAAAGGTGCATTGCGTAACTTGTAAAACAACACTTGATTTTATCTATCAGTAATTAAATGGAGACTATATGGCTGTGTTAAGGCAGCTCTGTATTATAAGTCATGTTACAATTGATGAACTATTACGAAATAATTTTGTTTTGACTTAATATGTGCTTCTGTATAGCTCAGTTGTAAAGCATTGCGTATTAGTAGCACAAAAGGTCATGGGTTCGAACCCAGTGAACACACATACTGATCAAAAATGTATACCTTGTAATGCACTGTAAGTCTGCCAAATGCATAAATGTAAACGTAAATGCATAATTCATACCTGCTGTTGGACAGCTGTGTGTCGAGTATGTGATGTCATCGATGGCGATAAAAGTGTCTAGTCCGCCTCCTCCCACCACCTCAAATTGAAGCTACATTGCCAACACACACAAACCCATTTACATGCTGTTACCATGGCAACATTCACATCAGTACCATAGCTCTACAAGTCAGGGCGAGTGCCAGTGACCTTTATAATGTGCAGCCTACCTGCCAGTTCCCATTTAAAGTGATATTGCCTTGGCCGTGACGCCATGTATCCCCCTGCCCGATAATGCTGGAAAACAACATGATTCTGTTTCCCTTGGACGGTTTCACATACACATTTAGTGTGCCTGTGAAGGAAAGTATGGAAATGAATAATTTTCTATGTATATTCATAGTTGTGTATATACATGTTTTCAAATACCATTTAAAAAGGCAAAAAGGATTTTTTTTACATAAAAACAGTGTAAAGAACTTTCTGCAAAAATATAACCTTGATATCTTTAATATAGGGGTGCACCGATATATCGGCCGATGATGCTCTTCTCAATGAATTACAATGAAATGATGCTACATCCAAAAGCCAGAGGGCGCTCTTGTGCAGAAACTCAATATGCGCTGCAGACGAAGAACCATACACACGCAGCTATGACACGCAGCTTCAGGAAATGGCTTAAGGATATATTTATAATGCTGTTCTTTAAACCTTTAATGGTATTTTCATGATAATAAAGAATATGTATAATGATTATGTTTGATTATGAGTGTTGCTTTTTCAAATGCATGTTTTAAACGAGTCGCACAATTATGCTACGTACACACTCACTCTAGATTACACTTGGGATTTAACTTCGTATCATGCTTATTTTTCGCTCGAGTTGAATATTTTCAACTTGGGCGGAGATGCGTTTGAGGCGAATAGCGCATGTTTTAGCGGCAAACGCGCCGCCCATATAGTGTCATTCGCGAGGACGTGTCTAATTGTGTCTTTGCATTGACTTTGTATGTAATCTACTCGCGCAAATCGTTGAACTCGCATCTGGTTTGAACCCACAGTTGTGCTACGTACACACCAAATGCGTGGAATTACGTTACTCACTCTAGATTACTCGCAAGATTTAACTTCCTGACATGCAAATTTTTAGCTCGAGTTGAATATTTTCAAATTGGCCGAAGACGCGTTTAAGGCAAATAGTGCGTGTTATCGCGGCAAACGTGCCACTCATATCGCGTCATTCGCATCACCCCATGTGAGGACGCGTCTAATCGTGTCTTTGCATTGACTTTGTATGTAATCTACTCACGCAAATCGTTGAACTCGCATCTGGTGTGAACCCACAGTTATGCTACATACACACCAAATGCGTGGCATCGCGTTACTCACTCTAGATTACTCGCGGGATTTAACTTTGTGTCATGTGAATTTTTTTGCTCGAGTTGAATATCTTCAACTTGGCCGAAGACGCGTTTAAGGCAAATAGTGCGTTTGTGGCAAACGTGCCGCTCATATTGCGTCATTCGCATCACCCCATGTAAGGACGCGTCTAATCGCGTCTTTGCATTGACTTTGTATGTAATCTACTCGCGCAAATCGTTGAACTCGCATCTGGTGTGAACACAGTTATGCTACGCACACACCAAATGCGTGGCATCGTGTTTACTCACTCTAGATTACTCGCGAGATTTAACTTCGTGTCATGCAAATTTTTCGCTCGAGTTGAATATTTTCAACTTGGGCAAAGATGCGTTTGAGGCGAATAGCGCATGTTTTTGTGGAAAACTCGCCGCCCATATCACGTCATTCGCATCGCCCCACGCGAGAACACATCTAATTGCATCTTTGCATTGACTTTGTATGTAATCTACTCACGCAAATCGTTGAACTCGCATCTGGTGTGAACCCACAGTTATGCTACGTACACCAAATGCGTGGCATCGTGTTACTCACTCTAGATTACTCGCGGGATTTAACTTCGTGTCATGCGAATTTCTCGCTCGAGTTGAATATTTTCAACTTGGCCGAAGACGCGTTTAAGGCAAATAGTGCGTGTTTTCGCGGCAAATGTGCCGTTCATATCGCATCATTCGCATTACCCCATGTGAGGACACGTCTAATCGCGTCTTTGCATTGACTTTGTATGTAATCTACTCGCGCAAAACGTTGAACTCGCATCTGGTGTGAACCCACAGTTATGCTACGTACACACCAAATGCGTGGCATCGTGTTACTCACTCTAGATTACTCGCGGGATTCAACTTCGTGTCATGCAAATTTTTCGCTCAAGTTGAATATTTTCAACTTGGCCGAAGACGCGTTTAAGGCAAATAGCGCGTGTTTTCGCGGCAAATGTGCCGCTCATATCGCGTCATTCGCATCACCCCATGTGAGGACGCGTCTAATCACGTCTTTGCATTGACTTTGTATGTAATCTACTCGCGCAAATCGTTAAACTCGCATCTGATGTGAATCCACAGTTCCAGTGATTTCAGATCGATAAGGACTTACTGATCAAAAGCCGTAGTACATGAAATAGCTGTGAATAATATCGGTTGTGCAATTCAGAATAATTATCGGCCACGTATTTTTAGTGCATTTATCGGTGCATCCCTACTTTAATATTCACTTTAGAGTCATTATATATGTGTTGTGTCATGCCTGGATTCTCTCCTCCTGTGTGGTACCAGAAGTGTACACATTCAGTGTGACCTAAACCTATGCGCTCAGGTGAGGTCAAAGTCATCTCACTGCCCTGCGGAAGAACATCCACACCACTGTGTGCCAACATATAGAAACCTGACCAGAAAACAATAAATTTATTATTCATTCATGTAATTAAAGTGATTCATTTACATAATTCAGAGAATATTTCTCCTACCCTTATATGTCTCCAGGCTGTGATCGATCTCTGGGCCGGTTCCAGTTGATGCATGATTCTGGTGGACCCATCTGAGTCTTCCAGAACTGGTGTAGCCACAGGTTTGACTCTCAAATGAGCACATGGTTGGCAAAGAACACAACCCTGTCACAAAAGCCACGTCGTCTATAGCCAGCTGACCATCAAAACCAGAGCGTATGGACTCAAAAACCAGCTGCACAGAGAGAAGTTTGTAAGTTGAATGTAACAATAAAACATAAATTGTCTTTAGGCCTGCATGATATTGGTGGGGAAACTTCCTTTGCACAACTTTAAAGGCGTTTTTCTCAATATTTAGATTTTTTTGTACCCTCAGATTTTCAAATAGTTGTATCTCAACCAAATATTGTCCTATCCTTACAAACCATACATCAAAGCTTATTTATTCAGCTTTCATAATATATAAATCTCAATTTTATACAATGAGCTGACCCTTATGACTGGTTTTGTGGTCCAGGGTCACTTAGTAATTGGTTTCACCATGTCTTGGTATCATTGGTATCACCATGTCACAAGGTTAAATGTTACTGTATCTGTGATATTTCTCTCTGTCCTTTGAATCCATTCTCATACAGTGTAAATCTGGCAAAGACATCCAAATAGTTTTCCTTTTAAAAAAAGAAATGCTCTCCATGTATTGCAATGCGACTATTGCAGGTGCACACATTGCATTGTTGAGGCTGAAATGATATATTGAGCTAAATTGTGACCCTGAACCACAAAACCAGTCATAAGTCATAAGGGTATATTTGTAGCAACAGCCAACAATACATTGTATGGGTCAAAATTATAAATTTTCGAAGCCAAAAATCATTAGGATATTGAGTAAAGATCATGATTCATAAAGATATTTTGTAAATTTCCTACAACAAATACATATAAAAAAACGTAATAATTTGTGATATGTGTTGCTAAGGATTTAATTTGGACAACTTTAAAGGCGAGATTTTTTGGACCCTCTGATTCCAGATTTTTTAATAGTTTCATCTCGACCAAATATTCTCCTATCCTAACAGACCATACGATGAAAACATTATGTATTCAAAATACATAACAAAATGGACCCTTATGACTCATTTTGTGGGCCACGGTCATAATTGGTAAACAGATGTTGGTAGCACCTGGAAGGCAGTGAGCTGAGGAGGCACAATGCAGTGACCCTCATGCCAGACATTGCCATGAGCACCACTGCGCATCCATAGCAGGTCTTCTGTGCCATCCGGAAATAACAACTTTACAGCGAGATCACCTAGGAAAGAGAAATACATTTTAAGACAAATAATAACAATGGATGAATCAACTTATTTAAACGACTTGGGTGGCGGCTCGTGACTGCTCATCCGAGGGGCGCAAATTCCAAATGAGTGTTCGGAGTGTCATGTGTGTTGCATGTGTTTTTCAAAATAAGTGTTTGTTGCGTCATGTGAACCATGTGCATCACGTGTTTTGTTAAAATAAGTGCCTGCTGCACATGCGTCAAAACCGTTTATGATAAAAGAGACGCTCACGTTAACAAAATACAAGCAAGACACTCCCTTAACAGCAAACTCTGATTACGAGCGTCTCTTTCATCATAAACCCTTTTGACCCGTCTGCACAGGAACTTATTTTGGCAAGACATGTGATGCACACACAATCTCTCGAAGCGCAGAACACATATTTTGAAATTACAAACCACACACATGACGGGCTACATACATGTTGTGACGAACTTTGCATCGAGCGCCCTCGAAAAAAGAAGTCACCGGCCGCCACTGGACTTGGAAAATTGGGATATAGCTTTTGATACATAAAGACACAACCACTGGTCACAACTTCCTTCAATTGTATGGGAAAAAGCACAAACATCTGCCTATCTTTGTAAGTAGTGTGAAAAAAAGAAAAATTCATAACTTTTATAAATTAGCCTGTGATATTTGTGCCCATGTCTGTGAAAACAAATCTGAAATGTTTTTTTTTTTGTACATAAAATCATCCTACATAATGTAAAGGACATTCTGTGAATAAATAACCTTGATATCTTTAATATTAACTAAGTAAGGTCATGTCTAAATCTATGTGAAATCTATAATTAAAATCAATCTTTGATACTCCTAATCCCATAATTAGATTATGAAACTTTAGCCTGAATTTTACAACCAGTGTCACTTTTTTATATTTTTAAAGCTAGGAATTAGCCACCTGTGTCTGGTCCATAAAGTTTGTAGAAGAAGGAGAGGCAATGTTCAGTTTTGATGGCCTCTTGTCTAACAGAAAGAAGACGCCCATAAAGACCTCGCAGAGTACTGTTCCACATGTCCACAACCAGACTTTTACCTGAGATAGAGAACCCAAAAATGCATCATAGACGTGAATGTATGTAGGAAACTGCTAGCATAATTCTTTATAAAACTAAAGCATTCAAACCGTCATAGATGGTATGATCCATTCCACTGATGAGACTCCAGTCATAATTATCTGTTTGGTCCTGGTACCACCCGCACAAATTCATCTCAAAATTGCACGACAGATCTGTTAGAAGGCAAGTATGTGATAATACATAGAGATGCTTTAAAGAATAAAAAAAACAACGATCATGAAGACGTGAAATGATGTTTAAAAATGATATCCACTAACCACTAGAGGGAATAAAGTCACGATAACAGTTGACATAGTGAACGTCCTTCACTGCGATCTGCGAACACGAGCTGAGCTTTTCAGCGCGAGCCCTCAACTCCAACTGAGAACGGAGAAAATACAGACTGACATACTAAAATTGCATGCAGACTAGATAGCCAATAATCATGTTGTAAGGAAGAATAGTCTTGACATCAGGCTTGGAGTAACCTACCTGAAAACGGTGTTCCCTGGCTCCAACATAAACTTCCTGTTTTAGCCAAATCCCTGCCGTCTCATTGGTCCTCCCCGCAACTTCCCACAGAACAGGCTGAGTCCCCAACACACTGTCTACAACATACACTGACAGCTCACCTGCCGAATGACAGACACAACCCATAGTGTCAGGATACAGAGTATCATGATGACCAACAGAGACAGGAGTGATGGAGGAGATGTTGTACCTATGTGTGGATTACTGCCAGTAAGACTATAGGAGAACTGAAGGGTGCATGATGGACCCGATGGGCCCAGGAAGGGAGTACGAGTTTGGGCTTCTGTTAGCTGCTGCCCAGGAGCGTAAGTCACAAACAGGAAGGTCTCTAAATAAATAATGTGCATATAAAAAGCAACTGATTACAGTTACATGGGCATTATTTAATTTTCATCATAATGGAATATAGTAAAAGGTTTCTTTACCATTCCTTGAGTCATTATACTTGAGGTTTAGATCCCAGGCCTGACTTCCTATGCTGGTATCTGTCCAACCAGAGCTGCCGTTTTCATATGAGAAGTCCCCTATGTAAACATCATTAACATTGGCTTTAATATGTTTGTGAGGTTTTAAAGAAGCATCGCAAAATATAAAATTCTTTCTATGCATGAGTGGAAAGCAAGTATTGAATGCAGTCACTCTACCAAGTCATATTTTATCCAAAAACAATTAAATTAATATAACAACAAAGAAAGAAATGATAAGGAAATTTGTATGCAAAAAAATCATGATATACTGCCTCTGTGATGTATCACAGTATGTTTGTATTTTATATGGTAGCATTATTTTACTACACTCTGCAAACGTTGTAAAAAAGTTGTTTTTAACCCAGCGTTGGGTTAGTAACCCAGCCCAACAACCCAGCATTTTGGTTGAAATAATCCAGTATAGGTTAAATTACAACCCAGTGGTTTCATTCCTTTTTGATCCGATGCTGAAAATAACATAGACATAACATTTTAGAGTGTACAATAATAAGATTATTCACTAGAAATAAAATAAAGAAAAGCATGTATTACTCAATACATTATGGCAGGGTTTCCCAAACTGGGGTTTTGAAGTTGAAGAAAAAAGTAATTAATTATAAAAAAATTATAAAAATGTAAATAGATCATTTTAAAATAAAAATTGATCTAAATAACTACGTACTAAAGGAGAAATACATTTTATAATAATTTGATTATTCTGCACCATGCTACAATATACCTGAAAGTGGACAGATACGTTTTATGTGCCATTAAAAGAAAATGACCAAATGAAGGTCCAATAACAATAACTTTGTAAAATACTACTGATAAAACTTTAAAACAGATGAAAAAGAAATATTTTTGAAGTAAAACAAGTTATCAAATAGGCGATTCTCACGAAATCCAGACTTAGAAGGTGTACAGCATCAGATTTTTTAAAAAGCCCTTGAAGCCAATTTTTTTTTGCACATATAAGATTAAGGTCTGAATTTACTATAACCATTATTTTTAGAGGATTTAAAACATATTTCCTATAGAATTATTTACATTTTTATATTATCATTATCAAAAATTATCATTACTGCTACATGATTTTACATTAAATATATGCATTACAAACTCATGTTTTTCGGTAATGAAAACTAAAAATTTGTCTAGGTACTATTACAAACAAAATTATGTATTATGTATTATAACTCTTATCTGGTAGCCATCTTGGGTGTCACAGTCAATTATGTCCCTTCCAACTATTTAAAAAAAAAATTAGTTTCTTGAGGGTTTAAACAATGATTGAACATTGTTGCAGAGGATGAGAAAATTGTTCTTGGACACATTTATATTCCTTATTATTCTCTCTACATTTACCAATGATCACCAAATACCACATGTTTCTTTGATGTAAATGTTTATAGTATAACATTCACTGAAGCTTTTTATTTTTTAGATTTTTTTAATTCGAAATATTTCCATGTCAAATAACCCAAATCCAGCCATGGACACGTTGCGGTACTGAAAAAATTCCCCTTAAATGTGGAAAAAAACAACAAAATTATTTGTAAGAGATGTTTGTAACTGTATGCTTCTTATTTTGATACTCTTACTTTGCATTAACTTTTTTTTATCAAAATGTTTAATTTCGTGAGAATCACCCAAATACGCTATTAAATATTTAGGAAAGGAAATCATTTAGGTGTTTTATGCTGACAAAAAAGTTTTACGGCATCAGGGCAATGAAAACGGGGCTTTGATAATCCGGTCACAAAACACTTAATAGTACCAAATAGGCAAAATTTTGATATTTAACCACTTCAGATATCAATCATGCACACACAGTGAACATAAGTTCATAACACAAACTTTCCTCACCACACTGAGCTTCATCTTCTCCATTCGAGCAATCTATAGCAAAGTCACAGATTTTGCTGTCCTCTGTGCAGGGAGGAGGGGGAGACTTTGGAAAATCTGGCTTTGGCATTGACTCTACATGCAGGAAAAAAGAGACTCAATGTAATTGCAATTACAAATTAAAGTTGAACATAAAATCACAGAGAGTTGAAGATACCATTGGTCAAGCGGCATTCAGGAGACAACACAATGTCATCAATAGCAATTCCTCCATAATCCTGGTCTCGTATGGCAGCCACAAACATAATCTATGGGAATGAAAGACATAGAAACAGGAAAGTGATAAATTAGATGTAACCGTATTATGACTGCAGCAAAATATAAAAAAAAATGTACCTGGAATGTGCTGTTGACTACAAGTTCCACCTCTGCCTTCACCCAGAGATCCCCAAGAGAACCTCCACGCTTCCACACGGGGTAAATCTTTTTCTCCGCCACCAACACGGACAGCCCACCGGACACACGGCCAAACTGATGTGTGTACATTACCATCTGGAATCACAATGTAAAGTTTCATGTTTTTGTCATTTTACAAAACTATTTGAAATCCAATTTTATGCATGACACATGGTTCAAAATACATACCCGACAAGGATGCGTGTCATTGGTTGGTGCCAGGGGAGGACTTTGAAAAGATGCCCAATCACTCGTTAATGCATCCGGCTTGGTTACGTACAAGAAATGACCTGAAGAGCAATAAATTATCAATTTTTAATCTGCAGAAGTTTTGAGTCATCTTTTTTTTGTGTACACATATTTTGTTTTTATTTACTGGGGTCTAGATAATATTAGAAGAAAGAATATTCTCAGTCAAACACTCACTGGTCAAACATTGGTGCTAGCTGGATGAATTTAAACATACTTTTACATTTTTTTCTAGTATGTGTGCTCCCTGGGAATCGAACCCATGACCTTCGCATTAATAACGCAATATTTAACCAACTAATACATATGTACAAAAACCCACAAAACATCAATTCTGATTTCATGTCACATTCAATTTATCATCATAACATGTTGTCTTTACCTGCTACTGTATTTACTGAATGGTCTCTCCCAGGTCCTTTAAGAGGTTCAGACAATGATATATTCATCTGATTGGTCCTTATCCATGGCAGGGATGATATTGTTCTTAGGTCCCACCCACAAAGGCCATCCTCGAAGTTACAGCTCATGTACTTCTCTGTGCATTGTAAATAAGTAGAAACCAAAAAAGGAGAAAAATGGTTTAAGGTCTGGCTAGTTTTGGCATAATACATTAAGCCCCACTGTAGTATAGATGGCCAATGAAGGGTTTGGAGATTTTTGGTATGCATAAAACTCTATGTAATTACATTTTCCATGAAGAATACATTATAGGCCACAGTTTTCTTACCACAATTTTCTTCATCTATTCCATCACCACAGTCGTCTGTACTGTCACACACCTTATAATCCTCCACACATCCGCCCTGCTTACACTTCATAAAACCAGAACTGCATGATCCACTTTCAGTTGGCAGGGCACAGTCCAAAAATTCCAACTGATCGATGGACACATCTCCTTGCTTTCCCTCTTTGCGTCTGGAATGAATCTGGATTTGGAAAGAACCTGGAATACGTCCCAAGTAGATAGTGTCCTCCCTCCAGCCACGGACACTGGAGCCTTCAGGTCTCCAAACCACAGCCTCCTTACCATCAGCGTTCCACAGCGTTGCCCATAGAGGAGCGTCACCGAGGCCTGTGTGACCTGCAACATACAAACACAGTAAATTATACAGCATAGGGTTGCCTCCAATCAGCTTTTATTTAACTAATTTTTTATTTGACATCATAAAACGACATGCATTCAATTTGTGCATTTCATAACTAATGGATAGGTAGACCTGCATCCCAGATGAAGTATCCGATCCGAATGCGACAGGTGGGGGATGAATGTTTCATCTTGGGGGACACAAGCACAGCAGTCCTGGGAGAGTTTGAAGATATGGCAGTCACTCCCATAAACCATCCTTTGGGGGAAAAGCATTACATGATAAGAGACACTTATATAAAGTTTGAAATAAATTGGTTTAGGATTTTATTCATTTATTTATTTTCTGTATCTCTATTAGTTTAGCATTGCATTGCAATGCAAAGGTCATCATGGGTTTGAGTCCGAAGGAACATGCAATGATTAAAAAGTATTTTTATTTGACAAGCATCTGTCAAATGCATAAATACAAATGTAATGTAAGTATATTTCTGCTGTACCTGTTGAGGTGCCTGTGGTGTAGTCAGAAGACGGGCCGCTGTCAGGAAGAGTCTTTCCTCTCTGCTGTCTCTGCCACACGTACCCACCTTCATCCGACCCGGCAGTCCATCCACACATTCCCTCATGCTCAAAATCACACACATATTCCGGTCCTTTGTAACCTGGTTTCAACCCAAACATAAAAGCAAGAGAAGTATAGGAAGATAAATAACATACAGATGATGTTGTGCGGTATATAAAGTAAAAAATTTGAGAATCTTACCACAGTCCTGCTCATCGCTGCAGTCACTGCATTCGCAAACAAAGTCACATTTATTCTCTAGTGGAATGATGCAGGCAACACGCCCAAAGGTGACGGCTGGAGTAATACATAACGTTTAATGTAACGTTTTATACATGAAATCAATAAAAAATTATATTACTATAGGATTACAGAGACAAAATGAGAGCATTTGTAGCAATTAACCAAATTTTATTAAATTCTATAAACTAATTATTTATTATATAACACTGAAGTGCATAAATATAACCTAGATTTACAACTACAATGCAAAAACATGGTGAACAACATCGTCTTCAACAAAAAACAAAGGGAAATTTGGCTTGGGGATATATATATATATATATATATATATATATATATATATATATATATAAAACATATGAGTTTGTGCTGTGTGTAATTATTATGTAAATATAAATACACACACATTCATGTATGTATTTAAGAAACATTTACATGTGTATATATATATTTATATTTTTATATATTCTAAATTATATATAAATAAAAAAATGATATTTAAATAAAACATTTCTTAAATGTATATGTGTGTGTGTGTTTGTGTGTGTTTGTGTGTGTGTGTGTGTTTGTGTGTGTGTGTGTGTGTGTGTGTGTTTGTGTGTGTGTGTGTGTGTGTGTGTTTAAATATACATAATATTTAAAAACTCAAATTTATAAATATTTAAACTCATATATTATGCAAAAAATTATTAGATTAATGTATGCCCAGCCCATATATATATATTTAATGTATATGTATATATATATTTAATGTCCATCCATATTTTTTATCTATTTTATTAAGATACAAACAGAAAATACAGGAAAAAAAGTAATGTCTTCTTTAGGCATTGTCTGTGTATCGTGTGACCTCTCTTGGCACTAAACACATCTTGAGCGTTTTTGAGCAGAATGAAGTAAAAAGAATAATTTCTTTAAAAATAGAAATTAGGATTTAATTTTATTTAGGTTTAAGAGATCCTGGAGTTTTCTGCTATTGCTCAAGTGGAAAGGGAATTTACCCTAAAAGCACATCAGTTTACATTTTTTATCTACTTTTTAATACTATATACACATTTTCTGTATTTTCTGGATGTATAGTATTCTATTAAAGAGACTGAGAAACAAATATATATAATCACTATAACATTGCAGAAACAACTAATCTAATTCTGGCATGGTGGCCTAAGACACATATATATATATATATATATATATATATATATTTATGCATGTATTTGTATGATAATGTATGTAAATTATATATGGTAGCCTACACAAACAGATCTAATGTAGGCCAATAAAAGTTGAATTTATACTATTCACTCTCAGAGGTTAACAGTTTAGTCTCGGTTTAGGCTTCATCTGGGTCAAGATTTTATAAATCTCCGTTTAGGTTGTCACAAAGGTCTATTTAGTAATCAAATGCCGAAGTGGCAATAACACAGTCAAAGGTCACCGAAACACAAATGTCAGATATCAGCCTTCATTTCCACGCACAAGAACGTTTTTTATACTGTGCAGAAATGCTTTATGATTCACTAAATCAGTCTCACAACATTTGATTGTCTGCTGTCTCTTACTAAAACATTAAGGGGCGGTTTCCCGGACAGGGATTAGACTAGTCCTAGACTAAAACATTTTTAAGAGCTGTCCAAACTGAAAAAATATTGCACTGACATTACTTAAAATACATCAGTGCCCTTTGTTTTGCCTCAAAATGCACACAGGTAATGTTTTTAGTCAGGCATGTTTGTTAAAACTAGTTATATTTCCTAATTAAACTAAGGCCTAGTCCTGGATTAAGCTAATCCCTGTCCGGGAAACAGCCCCTAAAACGCATAAATCTGTCTACTGGAATGATACCTATTTAACTTAAAGCTCATTAATAATAATATTGATAACAAGTTTAAGATACTTAAGAATATTGTGCTGTACTGTGACAGCATGCCGTATATACAAAAGCAACCTACACACTTAAAAAAAAAACAAAGATTTCATCTCACCACAGTGGCAGATATTCAGCACAAAACACATAAACAGAATCCAGTGTCGTGTAGCCATGATTTAAATCTCTATCAAGAGTGTCCAAGTGACAAAGTTTGCCTCGGTCTGCAGTGAGAAAAGCTACGTCCCACCACATGTAAAGTTATTAAGTTCACCTGCCTTCCTTCCTCCCGATCCCACATAAAGATAACACCTGGACTTTACATTTTAACCCCAAGACGACTGTCATATCATTCCTAGTATAATACCTATTCTCTGTTTACAGAATAAAGCAGAAGGCTTGGCGCCCACAACAGATACATCTGTAGATGTAACTATTTAACAGTACTGTGCATTCTGATCTTTTGATCAAAAGATTGTAGCAAAATTGTAAATCACGGCTAGGGTTTTGTTCGCTGGTTACCCTGATAAAACAGAAGCGACAGGAAACAAGGATTAGCAATAATAGAGACAAAAATAATTTATTCAACAAATGCAGTGCATTTCTATGGTTTGTGCAAGTAAAACCTACATTCAAGTAATACAAATGTTTACTTTTGTGACATTTTTAGGGCTTAAATGAAAAATTTGCTGATTTGACACTGTCGCTTTAAATGCTGTAGTTTATACAAATGCTTTAGTAAAACTTGTCTGGTGTCGCCAAATGTAATATTTTATTAATTCATTTATTATATTTAATACATTTAGTATACTTATTTGTGCACTAAGGTACTACTGAAGTTAAAGTATACCTTTAATTTGTAATTTTGAAGTGTATAACTTTTTAGGGGTGGTTTCCCAGACAGGGATTAGACTAGTCCTAGACTAAAATAAATGAAAGAGCTGTCTTAACTATAAAAAACTTGCATTGACATATCTTAAAATACATCAGTGCTCTTTGTTTTGCTTAAAAATGCACACAAGTAATGTTTTTAGGAAGGCATATTTGTTAAAACTAGTTATATTTCCTAATTAAACTAAGGCCTAGTCCTGGTTTAAGCTAATCCCTGTCTGGGAAACCACCCCTTAGAGATGGTTTCCCAGAAAGGGATTAGCTTAAACCAGGACTAGGCCTTAGGATATTTAAGTCATTAGCATAATTTATAAATAAACACACCTGTCCTGTCTTGGAAACTGGGAATCCCTTATCATTTAGCACAAACATATTAATGTACTAAAAATATACTTGCTGGTATTTAAGTATATTTTTAGTACATTCAAATATAATTTCTTTATACCTGGAAAGAAATTATTACACATTTTAATGAGATTTTCAAGAAACAATGCTGACAAGCTTAAGTTTGTAAGCAAGGTTTACAACCTCCGGATCATGTCTGGTGGATCTTACAAAAGATTTTTATGCGTAGTAGTTAAGCACCATAAATAACCTTAATGACACCTTTTTCTTACTATACTCAAGTGCATTTAAGTTGTATTGTGACTTTATTTAACCTGACCGCATAATAAAACGGTCTGTAGAGTGCTTGCTTCCCTTGAGTTAACATCTTTTTCAGGATGTCACCTTTAGCTATATAATAGTTTTATAGTATACCATAAAATAAATAACCTTCCCCACTAACCTATTTAGTGCATCATTTCCTATCTTGGTAAATTAAATAGCTACGTTTATAACCACAAAAATAAGTAAATAAATATTTGACACATCAAGATTTTTAACAGTACGGGGATTTCTAAGTGGGCTATTGACACAAAATTACCACCAGATGTAGCTATCAAGCCAAATATTGAATTCATAGAAATCAGAACATTTAAGTATACAAGTTGAGTCATAATAAATCTCCTTACTAGTAAAAATGCAGATGTGTTAAATACTTATTTCCCCACTGTAAATTCTTCCTTGTTGAAATAAGTTCCAATTAATACAAAAATAATAAAGAAAATGACCTCCGGCTTTAATGTGAAAAGTTGGCCTTTTTTCATCCATATCTGAATCATGTTAATATGTCCATGTTTTTTTTTCCAACTTTGGCACAACCTGAAACAGTCCATTACTCTGTTAAGACAGACAAGTTGGAAACAACTTCTTAATACCCCTCATCTGCCCAAGTGACCTCGTAGTCTGGGTAACAAGCCTTTATTTTCTCAGTGGAAACGGCATGCTTTGCTCTTCCGAAGCCCTGAAACAAAGACATATATGAGTTACTGTATAAATTATTGTCATTCACATAAATGCACTGAATAGACTGTATACCATGGAATAGCCGTAGACGTGGATTTTTTTCTCAGCGCTGTTATGTTTGATTCGTCCTCCTCCGAGACATTCACAGTCCACCCCACCTGCTCTCTCCAGTTCTCCAGAAACACGATCATATATATCAGCTTGGGAGAAAACAAACTGTTATAAAGGTTTTGTGATGTGGTAAATGTGAAAAAGATCAACACAGTAACTTAGTTTTTGTAAACCATTCTCTGCAAGCATGTGAAAAAATAGGTAATTAACATTTGGCTCCCCTTGTGATGTCAGAAGGGGATAATACCGCCCCTTACCAAAGCGCTGCCATTAAGTGCAGAGATCAGCTCACTTGCATTTTAAAGGACACCCCCAAAAGTGCACATTTTTGCTCATACCTACAAAGTGTCAATAATAAATTATCTTTATGATATTTTGAGCTAAACCTTCACATATGTATTCTGGGGACACCAAGTATTTGACAACTTAAAAAAAGTCTTGTGAAATGTTTCCTTTTATAGATATACAACTGAATACACTGAACATTACGTCATGAAAGTCACATTTTCAAGCTTTGTTATCTTCTCTGCTACAAGAGCCAATAGAAACTATCACAGTGATTCTAAATGATTTTAATGCATACTGGTCTCTCCTGATAATTTGTTGGGTTATTGGTGGGATGTTATCTGGACACCTTTAAATCTGGAAAAAGTATGGTTTTAATGATAATCAGCTAACTTAATGGTATTTATATGGAAACCATTACAATTAGAATAGCTTTATTTAATCACTTGTGTTTACTACAGGATTCCTACATATTGTTTACTGCAGGGAACGTTTGTGAGCCAAAACCATGCAACTACTGCAGCGTAAATTTTAAAATATACATTTACCAAATTTCATTGTATACGTATGGCACCCGCTAAAAATCGTGCATACATTTCTCTTTCACCTGTCAGTCATTCAAACGCACAACTTAGCTCTTACCGTGATACTCGGCCCATGCGTATCCTCTCACAATATCCACATGTGACTCGTCGTCAGTTTTGCTGTGCACGCGTATGAGGACATATTTAAACACGCCATTCGCATCTATATCAACCTCGGGGATTTTAGCGAGACGTTCGGCTGACATTTTAGCAAACGCGTTACTTAAAAACCCCAAGAAGACTATTGAGAAGTTCAGTACAGAAAAGAAGCCTGTCATTTAAGGCGTGTCCAACGCAGTGTGGCGCTGTGCAGACAAATCAGTACATGACATCACAGTACTGCGAGAGCGAATCGAAAGCATAGCTTTTGAAACGCTCTCGCGGTACTTTGATGTCATACATGGATCAATCTGCGCTGCTACACGTGAAGCCATCGCTTCCTTTCTTCTACGGAGTGTTTAGTTGCGTTGACATTAGCTTGTGACATCTACCGGTCTGGTGAAGGTTGGTTTCCCATTACAAATACAGAATCATACATATTTTATAGATTTTTAAGACATTTTACCTCACTTCAAAAAGAAATAAATAAAATACTATACGTTATAATCTTTACAGCTATAATATCGTAAAGAAATGGACTAGTACTGCCTTAAACACATTCAAACACATGCTCATGTGCAAACAATGTTTATTTTCTTCAAAAAGGCTACAGCACTGCCAAAGCTCATGCACAGATATTTTTATATAATAAAAATAAAATGAACATAAAAATGATATGCAAAACAGGTGGTTAGTCTAGAGAAAAGTGCACGCCGAGAACTTCTCGTGAACTCTTCAGGAGCTCTGTGGCCGTGTCGAACTCTAGTGGCACGGTCTTCTGTTTAGCCTTCAGTTCTCTCTCCATTAGCTGTCAAAGAAAATAAAGAAATGCATATTTGTTTTTATTATAACTACAAAACCTGCCAAATATTATAATCATAATCCACAAATCATAAATTCTTGTAACAAAAATACTAAGTACCTCAAATGTAGACAGTTCCAGCAGTTTACTAATGTCATCCTCGGCCTCTGGAAGTGGCTCATTTATAACCATAGCAGCCTTTGCCACATCTGGATGATAATGCTTCTGCAGCGTCTACAAAAACAGATCAAAAAATTGTTTTCGATTTTCACAAACAGCCTCCCTTATCTTAGGGTTTGTTTGCATGAAACCAAACAGACAGGTCTACAAATGTTTCATTCTCACCTGGATCTCCCATAGGCTGCTCTCCAGAGCATGACACTGAGCTGGATCCTCTTCCTCCATCACGTATGGGTCATCACATGGCTCTGTAACAGTAACAATACTTTACTAGGTAAACAGAGGAATCCTATTTGTAAGGTTGAGGGACATGGCCAAACATCGGTCACCAAACACGACCACATGCAAAGTTGCAATCATTGTGACGTCACCTCTAAAATAAAACAGAGACAAACCTTCAGCTGCGCTCGGTCTGTGAATGAGGACTCTGCATGAGGGATGCCGACGAATGAGGTTGCAGATGAAAGGCAGTAGGATTAGAAGAGCTGTAGGTGGCGCTGTGAGGGCCAGACGAGCCAGACGCTTCACAAAAGCTGCCACAAGATATACCGGCAGATGTCTGTAAAAGTACAGTCCGTGTGTTTATATGCACAAGAATAATTTAATACTTACAGAATTATCTTAAAGTCCCCCTGTGGTCGATAATTGTATCATTTAAAACTCATCTTTGAGCATCATAACGTATATAGTTTGTCTTAAAGCATATTAAAAACACCACATAGACATAAACAACAATAAAAACTTGATTTTCAGCACAGGGGGATTTCAATTTCTAAATGCTTTCTTAAAACAATTACAAAGAAATGGTAAACTTACGATGAAGAGAGGAAGATGTTGGCCAGATGAAAAAAGCGTGCTCTGTATTTAACATGGAAAAGCGTAGGCTCCAGTAGATTGTACAGCTTCTTATAAAAATCTGGATAATCTCTACATGATGACAAAAAAGAAATAACTCAAGGAGTCGTGCTTTAAACATGAATGAATACCGATACATACATATGCTGTGCTGCTCATAATTAAATACTTACAAATTGTGTTCATGTATGAGGACAAATAAGCCATTCAGAGCCAACAAACTGATCGCTCCGCCTGGATAAAACACAGCACGTAGAATACAATATTGAGTTATGTGATAATGTAGCTGTTAAAGGAAAACACCACAGCTTTTCAATATTTTACTATGTTCTTACCTCAACTTAGATGAATGAATACACACCCATCTTTTTTCAATGTGTGCACTTTTAACCTTTGTACAGTGCATCTTAAATGTGTTAGCATTTAGCCTAGCCCCATTCATTCCTATGGCTCCAAACACAAGTTTTATTTTGTCCCATCATACTTACTCGTGTAACAGTATTTAAATAGGGAAAACATGGAAGTGTTTGGTGGCTTCTAAATGCATCCCTGTTTGGAGCCATAGGAATGAATGGGGCTAGGCTAAATGCTAACACATTCACGAGGTGCTATACAACGATTAAAAGTGCATGCATTGAAAAAAGATAGAAATTTATTAATTGTCTTAGTTGAGGTAAGAACATAGTAAAATATTGAAAAACGGTGGTGTTTTCCTTTAATAATAAGACTTGGGACAACATTTAAAACACAACACTCACCAACATCATAGGCGGCGGTCAGAAAATCAATCATCAGTGTAGGATCACTCATCTGTGGCATTATAGATTCATGCAGGATAACCAGGATTTTCTTGTACATGCTACCAGGTAACTACAGAAATATTTATATCACATAACATATCACATCTGCAGAAAGTGATAGGGTTGGGTACCTTTCACATTTTTACCGGTACCGGTTCCGATGCCGGTACCTGGAATTCGATACCGGTACCCAGCGGTACCTTTTTCGGTACTTTGCTCTGACTTAAGTGACTTTCAGTGGACATAATAAGCCCAAACCTCTCATTTTCAACATTTTGTTATTTATTTCGAAATGTTTAATAATACACACAATCTTTACAAAAAAAACATCCCTCTAACATCCAGGGCATATGTCTTACATATAAATAAAATAAATAAATAAAATATATAAGTAAGACAAATGATCAATGAACATAAACGTCCTAAAAGCAACATAAAAGTAAACTTTTATGTAGAAAACAATACTAGCAGTTGATTTTCAGAAAAATCAGCATGTCAACGTTCTCAGGTAAAAGCCATGACAGAGCGAGTGTTCTCTACAGCAGTAGAGAACACTCGCTCTGAGGATGTAGAAGAGGACTGGACACAGAGATACTTTTTTGCCAATCTGGCCAGCATTGGCATTTGGTCCTCCTATTTATCTAATCTGAAGTACTGAGGCTGAGCACAAAGTTTTACGTCATTTCAGACTTTTAGCGTGAACACACAGTCTTTAGGCTTTCATTGATAAAACTAAAAGCGTCTGATCTCCGCAGTTTCATTTCGCGATCGCGTGAAAGTTCTGTGATCTTATTTCATTAATTTTGCTGAAAAATCTGAGAAAGCTCCAACATATTCATGAACAAAACACTGTGCAGCATGTTTACTTAAAATACAAGCAGCGCCATAGTATTAGTTCGCATCCATTTAAACCTGTCATTACTCCAGCTTGCGTTAAAACGAAAGCAAAGGGACTTCCCCGCAGTCTCCACGGACCACCACTCAAAGTAATCAGGACAGAAGCGATCGAAAGTGGACAAAAGAGACGGACTGGTGTTGCTAAATCCCAGGTGTAAACAGAATTTGTCTCTCTCGTCCACTAGTGATCCGATCGACGAAAACGCATCTTAATAAGCTTTTATATAAGCTTAATAAGCTGTGCTTTTAAATACACACTGTGTTTAAATAAGTGCTTCCTCAGGTTGGATGTATTACCACTGCTTGCCTTGCACTTACTGTTACAAATATTACAGGTAGCATAGTCGGCATCATCCTTTGTGAAATTTAACCACACGTTAGATCGCTTTCTGTTAGCCATTAAGCAAGTTGCAAAGGGGTGTCACTTACCACACGATCTCTCTCGCGCGCGCGCACACGCTTTCGCTACGTACCAGACTCACACGGCGCGCTGACATGTTCTCTCAGGTACCGAAATTGAGCACCGATTGATTTTATGTGAATCGATACTGGGAAGTACCGACGCAATTCGGTCGGTGCCTATAAAAGTACCGAGGTCGGTACCCATCCCTAGAAAGTGAGTTGAAAACTTCATAAAGCACTTTATTATCTGAAGCTGCGTTTTACCTTGTACTTAAGAAACACCAGCCACATTTGTTCATAGGCTCTCTTGTGCTCCTATAACACACAATGAAACATAGATTTATAATCTCAATAACCACAAGCAAAAGCATATAAAGCTAATGTAAACACCCTAAGCAACAGGAGCATGCACTCACCTTTAATCTGGCAGCTTTCCAGTCTTCATGTTTTGCTGAAGTCAATGATAGAAAATTGTTGTGTGTGAACGTTTAAATACCTCAACTGATGTGTAAAGCATCACAACCGCATTAAAACTCAAACTTACTCTCTTGTTTAACAAGGAAGTTGGTCATCTCTGTGGCTTGACTTGGAATGTTGATGGATGAGAGGAGGGTGAAAACATTGTTTTGATAGATCGGAACCACAGCCTAAAACACCAGGAATATATGGTTTACATCAAGCAGACAATTTTATCTTAAGTCACTTAAAGGCAGAGTCCATAATTTCTGAAAAATGCTTTGAAAAGGGAGTCGGGACAACTACCAAAACACACTTGTAGCCAATCAGCAGTAAGGTGCGTGTCTACTAAATGACATCGTTGCCTGGGTTGCGTATGTGTGGGGCGGGTCTATCAAAAGAAGGTCCAGATTCTATTGGGGTACGGGCGTGATTTCAAAAGTCAACATTGGCTTTCAGAGATCATGGAACCAGCCTTTAATTTATTATATGAATCGAGAGTCAACAGTACTTATGTACTGCAACATCACATTTAAGCTAGGGCTGGGTGGTATATCGGGTTTTGGTAATATTTGGTATTTTTCCAGGTGGAAACGAGATTAGACAGAACACCTAGTTTTCCTCATCTACTTTGTACTTCGTGATCAACAAACAAACAAAAACAAAATAATACTTTTGATGGCACTGATAAACCTGTGGTGGTTTTCTGTGGCGGGGAAGAAACGTAAGCCATCAACATCTAACAATTTACGTAAGAGGCACTTGGGAGACAAAAAAATGTCGGCTGTTGCTTGTTCAAACAAGACAGCATCAAGCTTCTGTCGTGCTTACACATTGACCCCAGGGGATCTTATGCTAAACTTTCCATTATTTTACTCGAAGTTAGCGAAAATTGAGCAGGAACAAAACATTTTACAGCTGATCGAGGTCAAAAAAGTTCAGCGATGACGTCCCAAGGATGACAGCAGCAATGACAGTGTTCTTAATATGACAAAGTAAGTGTTTTGATTAATGCCATTAATGTTTAATCAGTGTATACCACCAGTCAAATGAATATAACATGGCAAAGATGAATGCACATTTATATATTGATTCAACAGATTTAAAGCATTTAAAAAAAAAAAACTTGTCATGGATTTATTGCATTTTGCGGAAAAAATAATCAGTTTTTTAGAATATATCTTTGACAATTAAATTATGGATTTGAATTTTTAATGTTATTATAACCTAAAGATGTGAAAAATTGTAACAGAAAATAGTGGTTTTGTCACTCATTTTTACTAAAATTAGTCAAAATAGATTTATTGCATTTTGGACCAAAATCTTCATATCAAACAGGGACGAAAAGCTTTGATTTCTATTTTTGATATTTTGTTTTAAAAAAAAAATGATTCTGATTTTGACTTGTTGCATGTAAACATTTTTTCCACTTTGTAGAAAAAGCCAAGATATTTTTCATATATCGCCATTCATAAAAAAAACTTTTAAATTTTGGTCAATATTGCCCAGGCCTAATTTAAGCTAAAGCAACACTGAAGATAAAGAAAAATACAGAAAATTATTTTTTAAGGAGGTTTATTTATGAAGCTAAAAATTGCTTTAAAAATGAAGCTAATATGAAATATTTGGCACTGTAAAATATTTCCATACCCCTTTGTTTCTTTCCATGACTCTGGTAATGTTGTCTCGTACTGAACTCATGACGTAATACCGCACATCATCCATCTCCAGAAATTCCTGAAACCTGGAAATGAGGAGGGCCATGTCCTCTTTCTCTGAGAGAAGATGCTCCACCAAAGCCTGTTCACATGAGGGGCAAATAAACATAGCATCATTTCCATATTCAGTGATCAGAACAGGTCAAGATCTACTGTTATAAAAACAACCAACCAGTATGAGCTCTCTGGGAAAGCTGTAATGTTCACTCCAGTCCAGGTTCTGAAGAGGATGTTTGCCCTCCGCAGCTACAAATTTCATTATTGCACAAAGGGAACTCTCCTAAAAAATGACAGAGCATTGCGTTAGCAGTGTAAAAGTGGAACTTAAGTTGCTTTGGATAAAATAATGCATAAATGTAAATTATGGCTGCTGTTGTTTCATAATTCACTCACCTTCACCTGGAAATCATTGTGACCCATATTCTCAAGCAGAAGTTCCACACAATTGTTGTATCTGTGTCTCATAAACATGTGATACTTTTCGTCAGCACTGCGACCACCTGACATGGAAAAAATTGCTTTAAAAAAAAGTTCAGCTGTGCCTAGTATAAACGTTACAATGGTCTCTACTGGAAATGTATAGAACCATTAAAGTTCTATTAGTGGGATCTCACCATGCATCAGGTCATCTTCTGTAGGCAGCTGACCGACATACAGCTCTCCTCTGTCCAACAACTCACAAAAGATCTTACTGCAGGCATTGGTGGCGCAAATGATTTCTTTCTCTTTATCTGACTGCAAATAAAAAGATTACAAATTAGAATAATCAATTAAAACCTGTTGAATTTACCACACGTCTATTAGTATGAACTAAACACGCACTTCCAAATACTCAATGACGTCGAATATGTCGTTGGCATGTTTCCTGTTTTGAAGTACACGCTCTGATTTAGTGTTTATGGCTTTCTTATATGAAATTTGACTGTTTTCTCCTGCGTCGCCTTTTTTCACGTTGCGATCCCTGGACGGCGCCATGTTTGTTTCACCACAGTGCCGTTTAGTGTTCGTGTGCAAGCGTAAGCGCCCCCTTGTGGCCAGTCACTGTTTTACACCGAAATCTCCAGTTTGAGTGCGGTTTTTATCCTAATCCTACCCCCAAACCTGAATATTTCACTGGATATGTGCCGTAGTTGTATCCCATCTGGCTAGAAACGCTAGTTTACCATAATCCAACTCAAACCTATACCTAACCCTAAACCCAACATATCGCGAGATTTGGCGTTTGTTGTATGTCGCTCTTGCGGTACTTTGAAGTCATGAGCCGATCGGTCTGCGCAGCCGCTTGATTTCTAAAACAACGGAAAATGTTAAATACAAGAAACTGAATTGTATTTAACATTTTATAGAAATAATGTATTGTCTCTTAATTTTTCTATTGTTACACTAAACTCATCATTTTTTAAATGTAATGCCTATTACAATGAATTCATAAATTCTAGTCATTTAATATTTAACGTTAGTCCAAAGAAGACTGCAAAACCTAAACGCTTTCAAATCTAATATTATATCTAACATAATATATTTATTCTAGAAACGTTCAGTAATTATTTTTTAATTGACATTTGGATGTCCCTTATAAAAATTAACCATGGTTTTACTACATTTAAAACAACCAAAAATACTTGTGTACTTTAGAATTTAAAAAAAATAAATTGTTGTAGTATTTTTAGACACTGTGATATTATTTAACCTTACCAGTAATTAGTAAACATTGGAGTATACAAAAGTATTTAGTGAAATTTACTAACTATTCTATAAATTTAAGTGATACAATTACTATAAAAAAAAATACAAAAGTATACTAAATTATTTTTTCATTGTGGAAGTTGAGTATTTGTCTCATTAGAAACTATCAGCAAGTAACAAACCACCAAATAAAGTTGTGTTTACTCTATGGTAAACTTAAGATCAACAGTAGATAATATCACAAAACTGTGAAACACTTATGAAATGGTTACAAAATATCAACAAAATAAGCGAAATAACAACTGTACATAAAAGCATCAGTGTATATAACATATTCAGCATGAGGATTACAGAAGGGTTGTAATAAAAGTATTTTATTTCAGAATCTGCATTATTCAGGAAGCTTGAGGGTAGTAAAGAGAAAATAAAATAATAATAAAAAGTTCTGCTATTCAGCATTTCAGTTAGACATCCATCACTGCCATCAGTCAGATGCATTTCCATTGTCATCATCATCATCCTGCAAAAAGATAACAGAACAATTATGGTATTGCTTACACCGTCAAAAAAAAAAAAAAAAAAAAAAACCGCAGATAGAAACTTTTTTTACTTATTTAAGGATATTCAGCAACAAGACAATACCCACTTTGTTCTCTTGGTTTCCAGTCACTGTCGCTTCGAAATTATGGATGTATAGTGTAGCCATCCAATTCACCATGGACTTCTCATGAAGCTCAGTTTCTATGATGCTTGGATAAATGTGCTTGTCCTTAAAAGCAGCAATAGCTGGTTCCTCTTCAGTCCAATCCAGACTATCATGGATACCATCTCCACCGTAACGCTTGTTGTAACGATCAAAGTGCACCCTCTCCAGCACTAACCCGAGCCCCGGTGCCTTGGGAACATCAACCTTCTCCTCCCCCCAGCTCCTCTCGATCACCTCCTCACCCACGTATCCTTTAACAACCGCGATCACAAGACCGATCATCTTGCGGATCTGGTGCATCATGAAGCTTTGGCCTCTTACGTTGATGACGGCAAACTCCGCATCCTGTTTTACAAAGGGCTCCCCGCAGGACATGTGAGTAATGTAGCGTTTGGCGCTGGGGTCCCGGGGACCCTTTTGCGAAGTGAAGTTGTGGAAATTGTGGGTGCCTTTGTACAAGCCAAACAAACAGTTGACCTTCAGAAGGGTCTCTGAGGTCAAACGGAATGATGTGTCTTCCTGATTAAAGTCTTTTGGGGAGAAAGCGACTGTCGGAAGCATGTAAGAGTAAGTTCTGCCGTCGCAGTTGTTTTTGGCATTGAAGCCACCTGTGACTCTTCTGTAACCTGCAAATGTAAGAAGATATTTAAACGTTATGGGGATGAAAGACACAAAACAGAAAAGCTTATGGTGGTCATACCTAAAATTCTTATGTGGGGTGGGAGATGAGCATCGATGCTGGCCAGGATGTTTTCAATCATCCACAGCTTTAGAGACACAACTTGACCCGCAGCAGAAACACCCTGGTAAAGCAATAGTGAAAGATGAGATCAAAAGATAATGAAAGCCAGATCAATAAATATTGATAAAATGTCGAGACCCACAGAGACCATTATAGTTTCCATTAAAACCAATACAATTCACATTATAACCATTAAATCCATTAAAATTCTGTGGCGATTGCTATTACTTTTCACAAGGGGAAGAAGTACGTTTCACTGACCTTATCTGTTCGTGCACATCTTTGGAAAGACATCTTCTTCATCTCTTCTCCATGACCCTCTGGAATACACCCTGCTTTGATAAGAGCCGAGACCAGTTCATCCTCAATGGTCCTAAACTGGGAGTTCTTTGCATTTCTCTGGATAGAAGACGCATGCATTTATTATATTTGTTAGTTAAAATATTTGTGCTCATAAAGCAATCCTTTCACTAGTTTTACTCACCTGCATCCCATAATAACCCTTGCCCGAATATGCCATCAGCAATGCCACTTTCTTCTTCGGGTGTTTTCTGTCAACATTTTGCTGATCTTGGTCCGTTTTAAGTTTCTTGTCTTCATGCTCGGTCTCAACCAATGTATCATCTGCTGATCTTTTCAAAGCTTTGTTTTGTAACGTTACGTCTGTTGGATCCTCGGTCATTTTGCAGGACACGCAAAACCAACGTGACTTTAAAATGGGATCTGGCCACCCTGAAATACATTTCACGTGCATTTTAAGTTTACGTGCGGCATTTACTTAAAACATAACGCATGATTAAAACTTACCTTTGATTTTGAGAGCTGGAGTTAACGTTTGACTCGACAAAACATCAACGACCCGACAAAATTTCAGCATGTCATGACATTCAGTCTCTTCAATGTATGTAGCTAACGCACTCGATAGCTTTTATTACGTTTGCTTGTGTTTATCCGCCATATCTGTGTTAAAGGGTTAAATTAACCAAGAAATGCGAGAGATTTGTATGTCTCTTTTTAATATCAGTACGATTTACCTCATCGGTAGAACGATAACACCCACGTGGAGTGGCTGAACTTTAACATCTCGTCGAATATCGCGAGAAATATAATAGGTTGCCAGATGTTCTTAAAAACACCCAAATGCCGTTCCACAACCGGAAGGCTGCAGCCTCTGGAGCTCGCATATGCAGGCTGCATACGGCATCAAGCCTGATTTATTTATGTTAACTGAGCATTACATTCGCAAGTCATACGCATATTACAACAATTTACGATTGACTAAGAATAAAAGTCAACTTTATAATCGTTAATAGTCTGAAATAAGTTTATGTTTATGACGTATGCAGCCTCCGGAGGCTGCAGCCCTCCGCTTGAAACGGGCCAAGGGAAGATTTTGTTGCCTGTATTTTCACTTTCGATTCTTAGGTCAATAAATAAAGAACCACGACATCTTTTGACTTTTCTTCTTTATTGGTTCTGTACTTTTTAAAGCAAAATCTTACATCATGAGAGTGTACATGAAATATTGATTTTACAGAACAGACAATATTGGGTATTTTAATATTTTTCTTTGGTGGGGAAAGGGTGATGGAAAGCAATTTATCCTTCAATGTACACGTTTAAAGCAATAATTTACAGTATATATACACGTGGTACTGAGAGATATGTGAAGAACAAAATATGATGCTGTCAGACATCAATGTAGTGATTGCATAAATGCAACGTTTTGAATATGAAACAAATACTTAACATCAAATATGAACATGACCTTTTATACAAACTGACAAATGCATCATGCTATTCAGTGATTTAACATATGATACATACAATAAAGACTTCATGGACTCATTTAAATGTGTATATCAATTTGATGCAACAAGTATACACTACATGGAATTCAGATTGTGAAAACATGTTATTCATTTGGCCCTATTGGGATGATTTCCATCGATAAAAAACAAAACAAATGTGCTAAAATTGATTGAATTTAAGTGGTAGGCATTACAGGCAGAAAATGCATATTATGTCAATTGGCCTTTGGAACTGTGGGAATTATAAATAAAAGTTTGTGCCACACCGTTGACACTGCACTTCAGTTTATTCAAAGAAAACTTATTTATTCCACACATTATACTTTTTTTACAAGCACATTCACGCACACACAAACTAAAAGCAAAACAAAATCAAATCCATCTTAATCTGGTCAAATTCAACCAATCAGAAAACAACAGTTCACTCCAGACTATTTCACAACAACAATATACAAAAAGTACAATAAATCAATATATTTTTTCAGTGTTTCAGTTTTTGCTTTTTTCTTTAAAGGCACATTATAAAATCAGCTTCAACAAATAACCACATTGTTCATACACAAATGAAATAAAGGATAAAAGCACAGAATATTCATACAAAGTGGGGAAAATGTGGCGTTTAAATTAAATGGTCCACTTTTGAATGTCCTTAGCTTATAACAAATGAATCCACAAACAGTGCAAAAATGTATAACAGTCTATTCTTAAGACATGTCCTTCAGATACCTGCTTGAGACGATTCACAAAGGAAAAACACAAAGATGCATGCACGACCCACAGGAAGTACATTATGTCTCGAAACAAACACTAAAATGGATATTAAAGTCTTAATTTAATCTAGGTGGACATTAGGACCAGAAAATGATTTGGAGTTCTGTATGAATTCTACCTCTCTTTGATGTCAACAATAAATGTTGGAAAATTTTGGTTCATCCTTATTTTTTATGAGACGCCAGTTTAGGTCCTGATACAAACTGTGACTTAAAAAGTCCTAAACAACGTAAAATGAATAATAGAGTTTTTAAAAGTAAAAGATGTCCAAACACAACACACAAATTTAATTTCTTAAACATTTGATAATGGTATTTTGACATGCTCTTATTTGGTAAACATTCACTAAAGTGCTACACACGATTTTGCTGGCTTTATACAGTTTTCATTCTGTAAAGCAAGGAATGTCTTTTAAATAATTGGTTTTGATATGTTTCTAATTGACTAGTCACCAAATTTCTAATTTAAATCATCACTAATTTATAGATAAAGTTAATCTGCCTGTGAAGTACAGGAGAATTTGGGCCTTGGTAACTGCTGCAACATTCAACAAATGCATAAAATTGAAAAATTAATCCATTACTTATAATTTCTAATGACTGGATACTAAGAAGTACGCCAGCTAACCAAGCAAAGCAGACTCCTGTCATACGTACTTATAATATTTAACATATTTGTTAACTTCCTTCTGTAAGTTAACATGTAGTGAACCGGCAGTTTTTATAAATACAGAAATAAATGTTTTTTTGTTGTCAGGGTGGGAAAACTTGGTCAGTTACTACAAATTGCACAACCCATTATAACACATCCTGTACCAGACCCGTCTTGAGATGGGAAACTTGAAGCAATGTGTCACTTTGTAGTACATACTAGACAGAACCGGCAGGTGGCCTATAGTAGATTATGGAATAAATACAGAGTCTTTTGCATCTATAAAGATGTTCAAGGAAACATTGACATCCCCATCAGCCCTCAGCAATATAACATCTGCTGTCCATCTGATTTGGTCCAATCAGAGGGCTGTTCCTAAGCCCACAGCCCACAAAAAGAGGTGCATGGGGGAGGAATGCAAAATCGAATGAAATAAAAAAAGAAGAAATCATTCTTGGGATGAGACTGACTGACAGCAGTGTGCGGTAGAGACACTTTACACGCAGAGACCCGACTGCAGTGCGTTGAGACGGCGCTCGATGCATTGCTTACCTGTAGGGAACATCATGTTTGTTATGGAAATACAATTCAGCGTTGCCACTACTCCTTTCATACACATTAAAATACATGCTGAAGCAGTTGTTTTTATGTTTGGTATTACTTACACTTGCTGACGCTGAGGATGTCGCTCTGTTCTGTAAGGAGGAGAGACAGACCCTCCATAAGCAGCAAAGCCTTATGGTAACGCTGAATTGATGCTTCGCCCTGATGAAACATCTCATCCAGAGCAGCAGCTTGCACCTGTAAGACCAGATCAGACACAAAGCTGAAAAAACACTAGCAACAAACAACTGTGATGCATTTTATAAATGTGTGTTCCCTAGAATCAAACCGATTGCAATACTGAGGTGTATCAGTTTTTACCATCTGTACAGTGTGGCTGAAGAGAAGCTTCTCCGCTGTGATGCTGTTGATGTGGTCCATGAGTTTGTGTTTACGGGAGAAGAATCGCTCCAGCTGAACACTCAGAGATCGACAGGACACCACGCTGGATTTATACAGATCATTCAGTCTCCTGACGACTAAAGAGAATAACATTACACAATTAATTACATCATCTACTCGTCAACTTACGAGACTTAGTACAGCTACTGCTAGTAATGGTCGCTTTTGAAGTAATTTTACGAATCTTTTGTTTCGAATCATAGGTTCGGAGCGTGTTTCAAAACTGGCCAAGTCACGCAAAGCAATCCTCAATAAAATCTGGACCTTCTTTTAAAGAAATAGTCTACTCATTTTCAATATTAAAATATGTTATTACCTAAACTAAGAAGAGTTGATACATCCCTCTATCATCTGTGTGCGTGCACGTAAGCGCTGGGGCGCGCTGCGACACTTCGATAGCATTTAGCTTAGCCCCATTCATTCAATGGTATCAAACAGAGAAAAAGTTAGAAGTGACCAAACACATCAACGTTTTTCCTATTTAAGACTAGTAGTTATACGAGCAAGTTTGGTGGTACAAAATAAAACGTAGCGCTTTTCTGAGCGGATTTAAAAGAGGAACTATATTGTATGGCGTAATAGCACTTTTGGGAGTACTTCGACTCGGCGCAGTAACACCCTCCCTCTCCCATTATGAGAGGGAGAAGGGGAGCGGATTTTTCAGACGAGTCGAGGTACTCCCAAAAGTGCCATTACGCCATACAATATAGTTCCTCTTTTAAATCCGCTTAGAAAAGCGCTACGTTTTATTTTGTACCACCAAACTTGCTCGTATAACTACTCGTCTTAAATAGGAAAAACGTTGATGTGTTTGGTCACTCTTAACTTTATCTCTGAGTGGTACCATTGAATGAATGGGGCTAAGCTAAATGCTATCGAAGTGTCGCAGCGCGCCCCAGCGCTTACGTGCACGCACTAAGATGATAGAGGGATGTATCAACTCTTCTTAGTTAAGGTAATAACATATTTTAATATTGAAAATGAGTAGACTATTCCTTTAAATAGACCCACCCCACACATACGCAACCCAGGTAACGATGTTGGTTATTAGACACGCCCCTTACTGCTAATTGGCTACAAGTGTGTTTTGGTAGCCGGCCCGACTCCCTTTTCCGAAGTGTTTTTCAAAAATCATGCACCCCGCCTTTAAGCACAGAGTACAGTTTGAATTTTGTGAGTGTATGTGAACGTACATGCTATCGAACGGACAGCCTTGCAAAGCACAGTATATTAGAAATGTAATATACTAAATAATACATTCTCCTGTTAGCACATTATGTGACCTACAAGTACAAAGTATGCACGTTAGAAAAATCATGTGATGTGCATATAGTGCACATTACTATTTAAGTGGCGAAATCTGCATCACGCACACTGTACACGGACCCTCGTGTATGCGTAAAAACAGCACTATACTTGTAGCTTAATGGGGCGTGCACACTATATGTGAATTCAACGATTTGCACGAGTAGATTACATACAAAGTCAATGTTAAGATGGGAACAGCGAATTACAAAAATTGGACGCTTCTTCGCATAAGTTCAGAATATTCAACTTGAGGGAAAAATTTGCATTACATGAAGTTAAATACCGCAAATTAATCTAGAGCGAGGAATGCAATGCTTTGGGTTTGGTGTGTATGCAGCATTACAATGCATTCAAACTATAGATGGTTTCATTGGACGCCTGTGCGGTGACACGATACGCGTCTGGTCTAGGGCTGCGTAACGATTAATCGTGATTAATCGTTTGCAGAATAAAAGTTTTTGTTTACATCATATATGTGTGTGTACTGTGTATAATAATTATGTATAAATAAATATACACACATGCATGTATAATTTTAAGAAAAAAATATTTATAGATTAAATATTTATATATAATATAAATTATTTATAAATATAAAAATTTATATACACATGTAAATATGCCCGTAGCCTCTTATGGAACGGCTGAAATTCCACAAGGGGGCGCATTTGTTCCTCAGACGTTGCACAATAAACATGACATCCGAATATATTCATTATAAATCGTGAATGAAAAGTGAGATTCGAACGAATGTCTGTTAGTGAACTTATTGTATACACTATTTATTTCGTAATTCGGTCAGAAACGTCAAGATTGTGAGATGAACAAATCGTTTTGGATTAAAAGGCTTGGATATTCCATTTCCTTGGACTTTTGGGGATTTATGAACAATTTGTTTTGGACAATTTTACCGAAGCGGATAAAGGAAAGATTTTGAAGGTAAGTAAATATCCTAAATCGGCGCCGCCCGGTTCAGGTAACTAACAACTAGATTACAGTTTTATGACTGCTAAAAATCATATTATGCTTTCTGTGTGCGCTTATTGGAATCCCGAAAGTCTAAGCTTTACAACGATGTGCCGCATGACCGTATATTTTGAAGATTTAATGCTTCAAAGTTACAATGACGTAATGCAGCCTCACGTGCAAGGGAGGGGGTGTGCCGTGTACGGCACAGTGTTCCTTATCAGGTTAAATATCTACATGTATGTGTATTTGTTTATGCATAATTATTATACACAGTACACACACATATGATGTAAACAAAAACTTTTATTCTGCAAACGATTAATCGCGATAAATCGTTATGCAGCCCTAGTCTGGTCCGAACTTTACTTCCGGTTTCAGTTTTTTAATGCTTTGACTTAGTTGCTAAACTGAACTCTTGAACAAATACCTCGTTGAAAATAACAAATGTTTTGGTTTCCTAGATAATCTACGTATTGTTTATTTTGCTTGTTATATAAATAAACTACATTTAAAGTACTTTGTTGTTATTTATTCTTAGCAGAGTTTACCGGAAGTTACGTCTTGACCACGAAAGCCGCTTGTTTATGTTGTTACTGCTGAAACCGTCTATACATCAGTAAATGTGATGAACGCTGGTCTGCTAACCTTGTTTGACGGTGGAAGAGGGATAAAGTTTTCCCTGCTTGATGCCTTCCATGGCTGTTTGTAGTGAAGATGACAGAAGCTCTGCTATCTTCATATAAAGCACCAACTGCTCAGCATAACTGAGAGAACACAGAAGAAAACGTTCACATTAATGCATTTGGCAGACTCCTTTATTTGAAGCAATTAACAGCGCACCCAAGGTACAAATTTAATGACTATAATTGCTGTAATTTGCCCTTAGAGACTGAAGATGTTGAAGATATCCTCACCTCCACTCTCGGCTAAGTGAGCTGATCTGGTCGGCGACCAAACTCTGTTGCTGAAGCAGGCTGGTAGAGGAGGGGTCTGTCTGCTCCGGATCTCCACCCCGATCTCCAGCCACCTCCACCATGCAGCGAGCAAAGTCCAGCATGAAACGAAGCTTGCGCAATGCCTCTGTATGTTCCTGCTACAGTTGAGAAAGAGACAGGTCCAGATGTTAACCCAAACTCTTGGAGCTGTTCTGATTGAATTGTAAATGCTAGCACTTACCTCCATAAGGGTCTCCTCTGGTAATTCAGGGACTTCAAAAGTCACAGCTGAGATGGGGTCACTAAAACTGTAGCGAGGACTGGAAGGCCCGTCAAAGCCATCCATGCAAAAGCCTGTTTGTGGATAGCGGCTGGTGAGGGACCCTACTGGACTAATGGAACTTGAAGAACCCACTGTGGGACACAGAGAAGGTCTAGTTAGTACTGCATTGAATGATCTATGTAAAATCTAAACAGAAGAAATCTCTCTTCACCTGAGAACTTCCTTGAGCGAACACTTTGGGGCGGTGTCCCTCCACTGGGTGGAGAACCCACAGTGAACACCACACGAGCTGGGCTACTTGAACCCACATAGAAATGTCCACCACTAGAGGGCGCTGTGAGTAGAGATGCAAAGGGTTTCTAAAGACTAAATTCAACTTTATATATACAATTTTTTTTTTACAAAGATGTTAGGTAACAGTAAATGGTGGGCGTGGCTTTCCACAGTTAATTGACTGGATATATATAAAAAGAAAGTAGTTTTAATTTCATGGGGACTTAAAGGATTAGTAAATTTTCTTAAAAAATCCAGATAATTTACTCACCACCATGTCATCCAAAATGTTGATGTCTTTCTTTGTACAGTCGAGAAGAAATTGTGTTTTTTGAGGAAAACATTCCAGGATTTTTCTCATTTTAATGGACTTTAATGGACCCCAACACTTAACAGCTTTAATGCAGTTTAAAATTGCAGTTTCAAAGGACTCTAAATGATCACAAACGAGGCATAAGGGTCTTATCTAGCGAAACGATTGTCATTGTTGGCAAGAAAAATTTAAAATATGCACTTTAAAGCCACAACTTCTCTTCTTCCTCCGGCTGTGTGACGAGCCAGTGCGAACTGTCCATTAAAATTAGAAAAATCCTGGAAAGTTTTCCTAAAAAAAACTACATTTCTTCTCGGCTGAACAAAGAAAGACATCAACATTTTGGATGACATGGTGGTGAGTTAATTATATGGATTTTTTTAAAGAAAATTGCCTAATCCTATAAGAGTACTTGCTGTTGTTAAAAAAAGTACAGACAGATGGTGGTCTTGCAGGGTGGTTAAGCTGACTGCTTAGCATTTTTAGACATAATAGACACATTTAAGATGCTATGATGCCTAAATTAGGTACGTGTTAATAAGCTCACCTGTGATGTCAATGGCTCTGTCTGAATTGAGGTTCTCAATGCTTCCTTTTTGTCCCCTCTGCCCCCCAAACGCTGCCATTAGGAGCACATCAGACAGGCGACCTGTGCTCTGAGACCTGCCCCAACAAAAGGGTGAGTGAGAAAGAAGGAAAAAGTGAAAAAGAGAACAAAACAAAAAGAAAAACGCAACAAAGGGTTCAAACCATGCATGCCGACATTGGGAAATAAGGGAAATTTCCCTAATAAAATAATTGTAGTTTTTTTAGACAAAAAAAAAAATCAAATTTAAGTGAATTTGTGCTTAAAACACTTAACTCTTTCCCCGCCAGTGTTTTTAAAAAGTTGCCAGCCAGTGACAGCATTTTTTATGATTTTCACAAAAGTTTTTCTTAAAATATATAAACATACAATCTATCAAATAAAAGAACAGACCCATTGCTTTCAAACAAAAACAAAATGTTTCATCCTAACTTAATTAGTTCTCTTTTTATCACCTTTCAAATATGGATAGGTTTCTTCAAAAGCACAAAATTTTGAGCAAAAAACTGAGATAATTCCATTTTTGTAAAGGACTTTTGATAGAGATCAGATTCAGAGCGATCCTCAAACTTACACGGACATACAACGGTTTGCCCTAGGGCCATACTTCTGGGTTTTATAAGTTGCGGAAGAGTGCCTGGTGGATAATAGCGGTATTGCAAGAAAGCCGGAAATAATAATCGTTGCTCTTAATTGACAAGTTAACTCGTCAATGGCGGCGAAAGAATTAATTCCAAAAAAAAAAGTTTACAATTTTCTTACCCCCCCATTGTTAGATTTTTTTGGCCTGTGTTAAAGAGGCCCTTCCACATAAAACCGTTTTTACTTGTATTTTTTGATATGTGTTAGGTCCATATGTGTTGTGTTGTGTCGTGAATGTGAAAATTAACTTCCACCTCCTCTGTCAGCTCTAGCCACTGAAAAGAAAGAAGCGAAGAAATCAGGTCAGTTTGAAAAGCTTATCAGTGTGACGTGGAACTGATCGAGGTCATTAATATTCATGAGCTCTTCAACTTGAGACCGCGCCCACATATTACGTGTAGTTGAGTTAGTTTTCATAACAAGTTACTGCAAGGATGGCTAAACGTTAACCGTACCGTATTCGGGCCATTGTTTTTCGTCGAGAGACATCATTCCTATTAAACGAGGGAATCATAACAGTTGCTACATGTTTGGATGTTCAGAAGAACGCTGGATTTGAAGAGAGACTGCGATTAAAAAGCAATGCTCCTCTATCAATATTGGATCCGGACGTAATGGTGGCGCAGCTTATGTGAGTAAAACGCTTTAGTACTATATGCGTCACTGGGGTGGCCGGTGTTTTCTCTTCCGAGGGACGCAAATTCATGCTGCACACTCTTTGAAAGGGTTTATGATAAAAGACACTCGTGTTTGTGTGAGTAAAACACTTTAGTACTATGTGTCACTGTGGTGGCCGGTGTTTTCTCTTCCGAGGGACATGAATTCATGCTGCACACGCTTTGAAAGGGTTTATGATAAAAGACACTCGTGTTTGTGTGAGTAAAACACTTGTTGTGTTGTGTGATATGTGTTACTATCAGTTGCGGCCATTGGATGTGATAAAAAACACATGTGTGTGTTTGTGCATTCGTTACACGCGCGTCGAAGGGTTTATGTAAAAGACGTGTGTGTGTGCTGCTACACGCGCATCGAAAGGGTTTACGATAAAAGACACGTGTACGTTTGTGTTTTTGTGCGTGGGTTTACGATAAAAGACAGCGTTTGTGTGTCAAAAGGGTTTATGATAAAATATGCGTGTTTAAGAAAGACACTGTGTCTTAAGACACTCACTTAACATTAAACTGATTACACATGAGATTAAATTGAAAGTTAGTTTGAACGAAAAACTGTTATCCAATCATAGCAGTGGGCGTTTACTTCCAAGTCGTCAATGCAGCCCGCCCATTAAAACGGATCATTTCTCTAACCAGCCTCAAAATCAGTGTACAAAATAGCCTATTACTTATTGCTTTTGATGTTTTTGGATGTAAAAACCATGCAAACGTCATGAGTAGACCTCAGACAACAGTCTAAAACAATAAAAATGCCAGAGGAAGGGCACCTTTAAGCACAAATTCACTTAACTTTGATATTTTTGTTTAAACACTAGACGGCCAATGAGACTTTTTTTAAAATACGGGAAATGATTTCAACGTGATGATGGCGGGAAAGAATGGTACAATACGGAGAATCCCTGCAAAAACAGGAGAGTTGACAGGTATGGTTGGAAGCCCAGGAACACACACATATTGTCAAAACACACTGTGAGCTTCTTCTCTCACCTCCCAAAGCCTTTCCTCTCCTCATGTTGGTAGGCAGGTGTCTCTCCTTGAGATGGTCTCAATCCTTGTTGGGTCAGAAATGTGACCATGTTTGGGGAACTCGGGGGCTTGGGAAATTCAAACGGGGGCATGGCCTGGGATAGGGTATTTTTCATTATTTGTTTGATTTGCAGACAATGAGTAAAAGTTTAACCTGAGAAGCCATTTGATCGTTTATAGACACATGAAAAAATATTGCGGCTTACTCTGGTAGGAGATCCTAGGATGGTTGGCAGGGGGCTGCGTTGCATAAGCTCACTGAGCCTTGGAGAGGAGTGCAGAGTTCGAAAGGGCATCACATTCCCCTGAGGGACTACAACTGGGTCCGAATGCTGCTTCCTGATCTTCTGCCTGCATCCACCAGCTGCCTCCAGCAAACAGGGAGCGCTGTTGAGGCGTGTGCCCAGGCCCTGTTGTGGGCGAGGTTTGGTTTCTAAAGGATACAGCCAGAAACAAGATGATTCACCCAAAAAACAATTACACAATAGATGCAACTACATCAAGTTGACTAGTCAGCACTTAGTAAGTAAAAGTAAGTTCCTGAATACTGGGATATTTATATAAAAAAAGAAAACAAGAGAAGAGGATGTGCACTTTTACCTCCACCCCTAGAACTCCTGTGACTCATTTCTGCACCCGCTGGGCAAACTTGGCCCGGCAACTCGGGAATAGTGCCCACTTTTGAGACAGGGAGAGAAAAGGAAGAGAGTTGGAGAGCGAACAGACAAACAGTTTGAGAAACAAGGGTTACTACATTAGCTTTAAGTACAGTCACATTATGGGTTGGACAGAAACTTACCCTGAGGGGAGAGCTGAAAGGGTTTTGCACCCCCTGTAGATAGTCTGCGGGATGTGAGAGCTGAAACAGGCCCTCCGAACTGAGGTGGGGAAGGGCCGGACCTTCCAGAGGACAGAAAACTTCCACTACCACACCTCTGTACTGTGCCAGACCTGAGAGAGAGAGAGAGAGAGAGAGAGAGAGAGAGAGAGAGAGAGAGAGAGAGAGAGAAAGAGAGAGAGAAAGAGAGAGAGAAAGAGAGAGAGAAAGAGAAAGAGAAAGAGAAAGAGAAAGAGAAAGAGAGAGAGAGAGAGAGAGAGAGAGAGAGAGAGAGAGAGAGAGAGACACATTTAACAAATGTGTTTAGGCTAAAAACAATAATGAAACTATTAAACAGCAAGCAAAACTGTTATGAATAAATGACTCCTCTGTTCAGTGACCCAATATAACTCGGTAAATTCAATTTCCCGTGGGGGTTGCCAGATGAATTCAGTTTACTCATTCATTAAAAGGGAATTTACACAACCAATTTTACGTTTATTTACACAAAAATAAGTTTTTTCAATTTAAAGATTTCACATCTGAAAGAAAGGGGTACAAGCCTTTCTGTGCATACGTTCGTTTAATGAATCACACGTAAATGCCATTAAATAGTAATAATGCGTGGCCGATAACTATTCTGAATCGCAAAGCCAGTATTATTTACAGCTATTTCATGTACTATGGCTTTTGATCAAGTCCTTATGGATCTGAAATCTCTGTTAGTTTGACTCGTTTATAACATGCATTTCAAAAAGCAACACTCATCAAACATAATCATTATACATATTCTTTATTATCATGATAATACCTGTAAAGGTTTAAAGATCAGCAATATAAATATTGTGTGTATGGTTCTTCTTCTGCAGCGCATATTGAATTTCTGCACAAGAGCGCCCTCTGGCTTTTGGATGTAGCGGCATTTCACCGTAATTCATTGAGAAGCATAGCAAGCATCATCTGCCGATATATCGGTGCACCCCAACATTTTCGATAAATGGTGGTAAAATTAAATTTAGGATGGTTTATACACACAATTTTATAAATGAGGCCCCTGATGTCTTATTACTTTGTGTTTCTAGTCGGTCAGTAGTACAAACTCATTACTTTTCGATCTTACATAAATCATATTTTACCAAATATTATACCCCAACCCCAACCGGAGTTTAAACTTTAAACTCAAAACAACAAGTATTTACCCAGACATACAGAAAATATATTTATGCATGTAAGGTCACCCACCTTGGAGATTCCTCTTGACCTGGGAACTGGAGGTTCTGCTCCATGCGCTGGTAATTGTGAATCTGTGTGGGGACAGGAATGGGTGCAGACTGCCCATAGTTGCCATAGTTACTCCCAGAAAACTCACTCGGCCTGCTGAGAATGAGCCGAAAAATGTCAATCCAGAGTGAAAAATAATGAGAAAACGAAAACAGAAAAAGACAGACATTGTTTAATCGATCTGAAAGATAAAACACAAACATTTCAACACATCTGGAGATAAACAACTCCTTTGAAAGCATAACAGCTTGAGCCAGGATGAGAAAGCTGTACGAGTGTCTTTTGTGCATGACAATGGATTTCAAAGGCAGTGTTTAATAATAAAAAGAACAGGACGATCTGTGTCCATCAAAGACTCAATGCTTCGGCCAATCCAAGACGCATTTCCCCTGTGGGGATGAAAGCATAAGGCTCTCATCCATCTCTAATGACCCAGAAACCCAATCAGCAAGAAGCCGTTGGCAGGCAGGAGCAACTCATTCATAGGCTTGGCTACTAAATGCAAAAAATCCAAGTTACTCGACATCACCGCCGACCCTGCTGTGTTCTTACCCGCTGTGCCCCGGGGAGCTGCTGTAGGAAGGGGAACGTGGAGGGGTCTTGCCTTGACTGCACTGACCTCCAGATGCAAGAAGGGAACTTCTAACATAGAGCAAAGACAAAAGACACTAACAGTGAAATCCTAAACCCGACTATCGTAAATTTAAACGTCCTTCAGATGATGTTAGTGCCAATTTCACTTATTTAATAATGCAAAAGTGGAGCCATTTTTATTTATTTATTACTTCCTAGAAAAAGTCGCCCCAAACGGCACGTGCACATTTTAATTCAGTGACCATCTGATGCATTTTGCACACAGAAAAAGGAAATATTGAAAATATGCTAATTTTCCTGCTCCCCTAGAGTTAAACATTTTATTTTTACCGTTTTGGAATCCATTCAGCTGATCTCCGGGTCTGGCGCTACCACTTTTAGCATAGCTTAGCACAATCCATTGAATCTGATTAGACCATTAGCATCGCGCTTAAAAATAACCAAAAAGTTTCGATATTTTCCTATTTAAAATACGACTCTTTTGTAGTTACATCGTGTACTAAGACCGACAGAAAATTAAAAGTTGATATGGCTAGGAACTATACTCTCATTCTTGCATAATAATCAAGGACTTTGCTGCCGTAACATGGCTGCAGCAGGCGCAATGATATTACGCAGTGCCCGAAAATAGTACCCTTAGTATCTTCAAATACCAGGGGACTATTGTCAGGCACTAAGTAATATCATTGGCCTCCTGCAGCCATGTTACGGCAGCAAAGTCCTTGATTATTACGCCAGAATGAAAGTATAGTTCCTAGCCATATCTGCCTAGAAAATGACAACTTTTAATTTTCCGTTGATCTTAGTACACGATGTAACTACAGTAGAGTCAAGTTTTAAATAGAAAAAATATCGAACTCTTTGGTTATTGTTGAGCACAATGCTAATGGTCTAATCAGATTCAATGGGTTGTGCTAAGCTATGAAAAGTGGTAGCGCCAGACCTGGAGATCAGCTGAATGAATTCCAAAACGGTAAAAATCAAATTTTTACCTCTAGGGGAGCTGGAAAATGAGCATATTTTCAAAAAAGTGGAGTGTCCCTTTAAAAGAATATTGACATAAATATTCTGCTTCCTTGACAGCTTTGCTATAGCTTTGCATAACTTTATAGGTAAGCGGGACATAGATACTCTTTGTAAAGATTAAAGAGTTCTCACCCACTATACATCATACTTTCCTGGAGAACCTTTCCCGTTGGCATTTCACAGGTAAGGTCACCTACAAAAATAGAAAGAGAAGAAAACAAATAGATAAAGTACAGACGAGTTGAATGACAAACACCTACTCTAACAGGGCGGTCACAGGCGGAAGCAAAGGAAATAAAGCTTACTGGGGAAATGAGCTGGAACCATGACAAAGTCATCCGTGTCACACGATGAGTTCTTGCTGCTGCTTTCCCCTCCACCACCGCCGGAATCCTTTAGGTAGCCTGGAGAATCCTGGGTAGGGGAGGCCAATGCTTTCGCACGGACCTGCTGGATCTCCGCAAGGGATTGCTGGAATGTTTGGGATATAACATGACATCAATTGTTATATAAAAAGTTATTACATAGATAGACCTGAGTGACACTTACATAAAATAATAGGAAATTAAAGGTGGGGTGCATTATATCTAAAAACCTATGTTGACATTTGAAATCACCCAAACAAACACGCCCCTACCCTAATAGAATCTGGACCTTCTTTTGATAGACCCGCCCCACACATACACAACCCAGGCAATGGTGTTGGTTAGTAGACACGCCCCTTACTGCTGATTGGCTACAAGTGTGTTTTGGTGTGTACAAGTGTTTTTCATAAATCACGCACCCCGCCTTTAAAGGGATATTACAGTCAAATATGAAAATTAACCCATTATTTATTCACCCTTAAGCAATTCGACATACAAATGTCCATAATCTTTCACATGAGCACATTTGTAGTTATTTTAGTAATTTAGTTTTCTCTTCCAAGCTTTATAACTTTAAAAACAGGGATGCATCCATCCTTCACAAAAATAATCCACATGGCTCCAAGGGGTTAATAAAGGTCTTCTGCGTACAATCGATGTGATTTTTTAAGAAAAATATCTATATTTCAAACTCATTAACTATAATTACTAGCTTCCGGTAACGACGCCATCTTGGGTGAGTCCAAGATGGCGTTGTTACCGGAAGCTGGTTATTATAGTTTATAAAGTTTAAAATATTGATATTTTTCTTACAAAACTGCATCGAGACAAACTCGCAAAAGACCTTTATTAACCCCTTGGAGCCATGTGGATTATTTTTGTATAGGATGGATGTATTTTTTTGGTGTTTTAAAGTCAGAAGTTGTTCCTTGATCCCTGTTTTATATTGTTATAAAGCCAAGAAGAGCAAGGACATTTACTAAAATAACTCATAATCATGGGGGATTTTGATCAGTTTAAGTGTTGTTTTGGAATCAAACCCATAAGCTTGACGTGGCAGCTCAATGGCCTTGTTTTTAAGAATGCTGCTGCTGACCTATACCCAGAATTTTGATACCAGGAGACCCATAAATGTCACAAAACACAGTGCGGACTCACACATGGCTCTTCACCGATTAATTTTGCAAGCCACCATAAAATGTTAAGAAAGTGTCTCTTTGTTCCATGCTTATCCTGACGTCTGTGATAAAGCCCTGACCTACAGCAGGACTTATCTGAGTAACATTGATTTAACAAAGGAAGACAGTAAATACATGCGCGCGCACACACACACACACACACACACACACACACACACACACACACACACACACACACACACACCACACAAACACGCTTACAGGAGGAGAAGCCAGGTGTGATGTAGATGAACTACTGCATGAGCTTGCAGAGGCTGAGCTAGGAAAACAAGTCAGGGTCACCGGAGCAGCTAGAGGACATAAAGATACATGACGTTAGATAACATTAACCTGGTGAGATAAAATGGACGGGATGGCGGGGTAGTAACTCACACTTCTTCATAGAGGAGCTTGCTTCTAAGAAAGGGTGTTTGAAAAATTCATCTGTAAAAGCAGAAACATTTCACGATCAGCACAGGGATTGCAGTAGGAGAAAGATAAGATACAAATATCCTTATATCAAACTAGTGGATGTAAGCTCTCAGACACTGACCAAAGTCCATACGGTCCTTATGGTTCCTCTGCAGAAGTCCAAGCAGCAGGTGCCTGAGATGACTGGACGTTTCTCTGGGAATGCTATTTGACAGAAAGAGAGAGAGAGAGAGAGAGAGAGAGAGATCGATACATAATTCAAAATCAAATAATCAGAGTACGTATGTGAAGTTCTAGCTCAAAATATATAGATAATTTATTATAGCATGTTAAAATTGCCACTTTGTAGGTGTGAGCAAAATGTGCCGTTTTTGGGTGTGTCCCTTTAAATGCAAATGAGCTGATCTCTGCACTAAATGGCAGTGCCGTGGTTGGATAGTGCAGATTAAGGGTCGGTATTATCACCTTCTGACATCACAAGGGGAGACAAATTTCAATTACATATTTTTTTCACATGCTTGCAGAGAATGGTTTACCAAAACTAAATTACTGGGTTGATCTTTCTCACATTTTCTAGGTTGATGGAAGCACTGGGGACCCAATTATAGCAGTTAAACATGGAAAAATTGCAATGACACACGCAGCCTTACTACAGCACGCCCCTTACGGCATCATTTCTGCCTTTTGTTTACATAGGATGTGTTATGTAAATGTTACTAGTTCCCTTTTACGAAAGCATTTCCAGAACATTTACGGGACATGTTTCTGCCAATTTATATGGGACATGTTTCTGCCAATTTTACAGAAATTTTCTGCCAATTTTACAGAAATTTTCTGGGATCAAAGTGCTGTGTGAATGGGGTTTAACAGAGCAAAGTTTTGACTGGGGTTTACACTGGGCAGGAAAAACTAACGAATGACTTAGGACAGTGTTTTTTTTTTTTTTTACTTTTTCTGCCATTCCCCACTTTGGAGGTAGGAAGGGTTTAGAGCCCCACCTGTCCCCAATCGCCCCAACAAAATGGTAATAAACTAGGCTTTAAGTTTAACTGTTTTAAATTTATTGATTCACATCATATTTTGAAACACAACAGCATTAAACACTTTCAATAGAGAAAATAAATGTGCAAAATATATTATCACTTTGCATGAAATAAGACTTTGTTCAAAAGTAAATAATAATAAAGCAATTGTGTTTGCATTTTGTCTCTGACAAAAGCCATCATGCTTTCTTTGGGCTGGCTTTTTAGTTTATTAGATCCACTGTCTGTCTTGGCTTTCTCCGTGTCACAAACTTATCCATTGTTAACTTTTATACCCGCTACCGCCTATACCACCTCCACATAAAATTTTTTGTTTCGCTTCATTTATCAATTAGACATTAATTCATTCTTATGTGTCACGCCCCACTTGTAATGTTCCTAATCCCCACCAGTGGTGCCCGCCCCACACTTTGAAAAATGCTAGCTTAGGAGGAATTACTGTAATGCACAAAAAACACATATTAACTGTATCTACAGAGAGATAGATACCGTCACACTTACTTTGGGCTAAGCGTTTTATTTTTTTCATAAAACAAGCGGAGGTCCTGGGGACTGCTGGCCTGCAGACAAGACAGATGAAACAAATACATTTATGGTAACAATTATGGAAAAGTCAACATGCTTGAATGCAGAATGCTTTATAAGCATGTGAGCTAAACTTGGCTTTTAAATTTGTTATGTTGTCATATAACCCAAAGACATTCATGCATTTTTAAGTTTGGTTTAAGTGTCTTTTTGAGGTCATCAGGTCTTCAATGTCTCTGCTTAACCTAATACATATAAGCGTGGTGCGTACCTGAAATGGCGCTTTCCCTGTCAGGCACTGAAACACAATGGTTCCTATACTCCACAGGTCAGCTTTGGCATCATAGTTTTGCGACATAATAACCTCTGGTGCCTGGTGAACAGTATGGTGATTATGATTAGTAATAATATGTGTAATCGTTATCATGCATATGTTCGTGCAAAGTCTGGATGGAAATAAAATATATCTACCATGTACATAGGGGACCCACAAAGCGTGGCAGCCATCATGTTGTTCTGGAGGTACCTCGCAAAGCCAAAGTCAGCTGAAAAGACAACCAAGATCTTAACCACTGTGGTGGTGAAGCAATGCATTCTGGGTTTATCTCAAACCACTTGATGAGATACAGGGTAGGTTTAGATGAAATAACACATTGTATTTTTGGCATCTGTTTAAAAGTTAATAATGTCAATGAAATAAATGTGGGAGCAGCCTATGAGTTGAAAAATAGGTAATCTTTGCAGATGTCTTTAATCAGCAAATAAAACAAACCCACAGAGATTCCATTTGCCTTTTCATGCTGTAATTTAAAACAAATCAAGCACAAAATCTGTACAGAGCAGTGGGAAACATTGTAAATGAATTAAGTTCAGTCTAAACCTTATATACTGTACATCTGATCAATGCTTAATTGTCTTTGAAGACTGTATGTGCTATAGCCAAAAACACTAAGTTAAATTAAACAAAAAAAGTTTTATAATGTGGAGGAATTATAATCCAAACCGGATACATTTTCATAAGGAAAAGTGAAAAATGCTGACATAGCGCCAAGAAAAATTTGGGTGTATGCCAAGGCCCTGGTTTTGGGCAGCTGGAGCATTCTGGACAGTTGCCCAAATCCAAAATAACCACTTCCAAGTCTCTACTGGTGCTTTTCCATTGCATAGTACCCCAAGGTTTGGCTTGGGTCAGCTTACTTTTGGGGGCTTTTCCACTGGGTGCAGTACGTAGTACTTAATACTTTTTTAGTACCACCTTGGTTGTGGTTCCAAATGAGCCGAGCTGATACCAAAATGTGACGCGAAAACACTGTAAATCACTGATTGGTCTGAGAGAATCGTCACTACCAGCGTCATCGCTGTAATGTAAAAGATTAGCTTTACCTTCATGCCAGCTTGCGCTGTCTCGAGTAAACATGTTTTCATCTGTGCTTTGCTGTAAGTTCCCAAACTCCATTTTAGCGATGAAAAACATCCACAGGTTGTGAATCAGGAACACCATAACAGTTTTTTCCAGACTTGCAGTTTGTGGCGGCACATCCGCATATACGCTCAAATGCTACTTAAATGAGGCTCAACTGACGCAACGGGTGTTTGTACAGAAACGGTCATGTGAGACAGAGGTAATGATAAACGCGATGAGCAAACATCTATTTGTGGTGGTCAATTTTAATTTTGAGAAATAAATGAATGTATTGGAATGTACAACGACGCTCACTTGTATGATGTCACAGCAGTAGGCAGCGCAAATATAACACCACGCCTATAATCCCTCCCACTTCGAAGTGTTACTAAACTCAATGGAAAAGCTGACCAAGCCAAAGTGAGGTGAGCTGACCCGACCTGACCTAAACCATGGGGTACTATGCAATGGAAAAGCGCAATTAGACATTCTGGTTCTATGCTTTACCAAAAGTTTACACCTTCAATGTAAGTCTATGGTATGCAAGTCCAATTGTTAAGAAAAGTAACAGCAAAAGATACAGAACAAGTTGTTGCAGGCCTAAAATGCTTAAACGTTTAAAAGAAATTTACAATGAAAGTGAAACAAGCATTCGCAAACACACAAAAAAAGCCATCACTCTTAAAAAAGCTGTACCCCCACACACACACTTTCTAACATTTAGAGTCAAGAATGGAAAAATAATACATAGACGCTTAAACATTTCGATGCATGTCACACCTATCTTGATGCAGGTGTTGTTGGAGTGGGACTTTCGGCCTGCAGGGTGGGACAACAGGATATTCTGGGGTTTCAGGTCTCTGTGGATGATGCCTTTGCCCTGAAGGACCCTCATGGCCCCTGCAATCTGCTGCAGGAACACTCGGATGGTGTCTTCACTTAAAGTGCCTTTGGCTAAAAAAGAGATTTACAGTAAAGATGAGTCATGTTCATATACAGGCTTTACAACACATACAATATACAGTACTAATTATACTGCAAGTATGAAGTCACTTGGGGTATATAACTAAGACTTTAATACATTTTAATGACACCATTAAGTTTCCATAAGGATCGCCAAGTTTAGACCAGTTTGACACTGTGTCCACAAAACAACATTAAGATAGATGATTTAAAAAATGTCTTCAATTTAGTATTAATGGATTAGTCCATTTTCTTAAAAAAAAAAAAGAAAATCCAGATAATTTACTCATCACCATGTCATCAAAATATTGATGTCTTTCTTTGTTCAGTTGAGAATAAGTTATGTTTTTTGAGGAAAACATTCCAGGATTTTTCTCATTTTTTGGACTTTAATGGACCCCAACACTTTTAACAGTTTTAATGCAGTTCAATATTGCAGTTTCAAAGGACTCTAAACGATCCCAAATGAGGCATAAGGGTCTTATCTAGCGAAATGATTGTCATTATTGGCAAGAAAAATACAAAATATGCACTTTTAAACCACAACTTCTCGTCTTCATCCAGTCCTTTGACGCACAAGCATGACCTCACGAGGTCACGGATGACGTATCGAAACTACGCCCCAGTGTTTACAAGTGTGGAGAAGAGGACCGTTCCGACGTTGCTGTATGTGGAATGATACTAATTAATGTCTTTGTGTCAGTTTATTGTTTAAAATGGTCCGCAAATGTGCATTTCATATATGTAACGTGTGACCTTTCGACGTCATTACGCAATTACGTGAGGTCGCGCTGGCGCGTCACATGACCGGATAAAGACGAGAAGTTGTGGTTTAAAAGTACATTTTTTTTTCTTGCCAAAAATGACAATCGTTTCACAAGATAAGACCCTTATGCCTCGTTTGGGATCGTTTAGAGTACTTTGAAAATGCAATTTTAAACTGCATTAAAACTGTTAAGTGTTGGGGTTCATTAAAGTCCATTAAAATGATCCTGGAAAAAATCCTGGAATGTTTTCCTAAAAAAAAAACATAATTTCTTCTCGACTGAACAAAGAAAGACATCAACATTTTGGATGACATGGTGGTGAGTAAATTATCTGGATTTGGAATGGACTAATCCTTTAAGGTTTGCTTAATTTCTTTGAATCAATTTGAATTCTGTAAAATCTCAGATTTAGCAATTTGATCATGAACAGTATTTCAGGGACAATACATTAAAAGGCTTAAAATTAAGAAAAGTTCAAGTTTCATAGGCTTAATGTTTAATCTCTACACCGTCTATACCATAAATATAATTTCTAACAGGTTACATTACAAATTTGACAGGCAAATTTTATTCAAATCCACCACGCAGTGCTTCCACAATTCAAAACACGTTAACCAAGCCAGGGAATGCCTGTGCAAGTAATAGTGATTCACCTATTTGTTAATTATTCTTTAATACAGAGCAAACTCAAAAGACAACAAATAACAAATAAATGTTGTGTCTGAAATTCACATATTTTTCTTTAAACAAATGTTGCATTGCACTTCCTTTGATCTGTTTTCCCATACGACCAAACTTCCCTGTCTAGATTTGCATGTTTTTGAAATAATCTGATATAATTTCGTTCATCACTCAAGCTTAATCTCAACTGACAAAATGATTACAGAAATGAATGAGGGTTAAGAGTATTAACTCTTTTACATTCTGTCAAAGCAGACGTTTAGTACACCCATGGATTCTGAATTTAATCCAACTTGACAACGCCTATTTTATTATTTATTACAAAGAATGAACACATCATTTTCTAAATGAGGTTGTCAGGCTATGAAAGCCACAAAAAAAAATCCTAAAGTCAGGTCATGGCAGATTGCTTATATACTTACAGTGCAAGTAGTCGGCCAAGTCTCCCCCGTTGCAGTACTAAACAAGAAAGCACATTGAAGCACATTAATCCTAAACAGCAGTGCAATACACAACATTTCTTTTCAGTTTCAAACAAAGCCGTTTGAAAAAACCCTGCATCTGAAAAGGACTCAGTTAACCGCATGTAGGGAAAGGATTCAGATGCATATTAAACCAAATCACATAGAGAAGATAGGCTGTTATTTCTCTTTGTGTGATGCTGATAGGCTTCCCAAGTTCCCTGCTGCCTTTGTGGACTCAAAAAAGCTTTCGGAGAATGGACATACTGGCAGATGTTAGCGATCAGAAAAACTTGAGAAGCCCACAGTACATCCTGAATTCAGACATGCCTGCAATGCATCTTATGGCTACATATAATACATTCTCCTGTAGGTGCATGCACAACCTATGCTTACAATGTATGCAAAAATGGACCGTACTTTGGCCTTAAATGTGTGTTTTAAGGACTATAGCTAGCTGTCTTCTATTGGCCCCTGTGCAGAATTAACTACAGGTATTAACTGATTCAGGATAGACAAAGTACACAAGCAAAGATAATAGGAAAACATGCCACCTTACCTCCATTACTAGGTACACAGAACTGGCTGTTTCCTAGAAGGAGACATAAGCAATGGGATTACAAACAGTAAACAAACACATTATGTAAAGTTATGGTCCAAAAACCACATTGAACATCTGACAGTGAAAATGTACTTTAGAAATTTGTTCACAAAAGCCTTTGACATTGTCCATGGCCTCTTTACAATACATTTATGCCAGTGGCGGCCGGTGACTTCTCTTCCGAGGGACGCAAATTCAAAATATGTTTGGAGTAGGGCTGTAACGATTCTTAATGAATGAATTTTAATGAATTACGGTGAAATCCCGGCACATCCCAATGCCATGGGGGGCTCTCGTGCAGAAACTCCTTTTGTGTCACAGAAAAAGAAGCATTACAAACGCTATTCCAGGAAATGTCTATAGGAATATTTATATCGCTGTTCTTCAAATTGTTTGAATGATTTCATTTAACGAGTGTTTCTTTTTAAATGCAAGTTATAAACGACTCCGATTCACAATCGTAGCCTTGCGATTTCAATCAGGCATTTTAATGGGACACATGATTAATCGTAACAGCCCTAGTTTGGGGTGTCATGTGTGTTGCTGCTCATCATGTCAAAATATGTGTTCATTGTATCACGTGAACCATGTGCATCATATATGTGCCTGCTGTCTAACCCCGGATTTCCACTGACTGCGGAACGGCTGCGGATCCGTTGCGGAACGGCGGCGGAGTCAATCGGTTTCCATTCAAGTCAATGTGTGTATTTCCACTGACTGTGCTCCGAATCCGTCACAGCTCCGGCCATCCGCAGCCCTCCGGCACAAATACGCAGAGCTTCTATTTTTGACGGATGCCGGACAGCTCCGCAGGGCGGAGCCATGACTTTATCGCGTGATCATACCTGAATTCGCGAGATCTCGTGTTTTTTTCCTTTGTTAAATCTTTGCAATACAAACATTACAAAGTCATTAATATAGAAAAAACAAATAATAGACAAGAACAGAGCTAGGGGTAGTTAAATGATAAAGTATATGGTATAATAAATACATTAAAGATAGAGCATAAATAAATGGTTTTAGCAGCTTTCTTAATTTTTGAATTTTGGATGGATTTGATGTACTGCTCTGTCTACGCGAGATCTCGTGTTGTGATCTGGGCTGGTTTGTTAAAACGTCATAATTCAAGTCATAATTGGCGGAGACAGAACTAGGTATCGCGCGATCATCACGCAAATTTGCGAGACCTCATGGGTCCTCGTCACTTCAGCACGCAGCCGCTCTGCAACCAATACGGAACTGGTGGGTATTGACGGACGGCCGAGTGCGGAGCCGTAACGCAGCGGAGCAGATCTGCAGCCGCTCCGCAGTCGGTGGAAATCCGTAAACGGTTTATGATAAAAAAGACGCTCAGGCTCACAAAATACTCGCTAGACACTCACTTTACACTAAGCGTGTCACTATTTCGATTTTAAATCGAAAACGTTTAAAATGAAGTCACAACCTGGAACTTCAAATAAAAAAAATGGAATTGTCAATGCTGCCACGCCCCCCATGTCGCATCTGGTGGGCTTGCAAAGCGGGAAAAAAAGCTGCAAGTCAACCTCTCCTAACTTAGCTAGCTACAGCCAGTCAAAAGATAGCATGGCAGATGCAGGAGACACCACGCGAGCTGATCTTTACATGGGAAACAAAAAACTGCAAGACTCCCGCATTCAGCAGAACTAGAGCACGGGTGCGTGCACAGCAGAGCGGCGTCTGTGACAGGACCGCTCGTTTCTCTGAACTGGGATCTGTTTAAGTTTCACAACAACTTATTTCAGTTGCTTAAGAGTTATGAAAACAGCATTTAAACATGACTTATTGGGGTATAGTCTTACAATCTCGTACAAGCGTGCCGCACAAGCCCTGAAAAGTGAAGCCAAAACGTCTCGATCGGCCCCCAGTGACTGGTCCCAGTATAAGTCATAAAGCCCGCCTCCCCACGTTATTCAATGGGACTTGAGACCAACTAAAAAATTTAATTGCACTTCAATTATCTTTTTTCTGAAGCTGGTTTCTGTCGTTTACTTTAGTTTTTATCACACTGATGTAAATTCAAATGTTTGTTTTAAAATAAGTTTGTTTTTAGTTAGTTATTTAATGCTATAAAAACGGTGGTCTCACGTCATGATTGACAGCTGTGATATTGTGTGATATCGTGTGATATGCGCATACTGCGAGAGCGAGGGCGTGGTCTTGATTTCGCGGCTTTACTTCCTGCTCACTACTGCGCAGGACTGGTCCCGAAATCGCTACTGCGCAGACTCAAGACCCAAGATGTCAGCGCCATATCGGGACACTGGCGGCTTCACTTTTCACCAATGGAAGGGAGCGAACAGGCGTCGTCCATCTTTTTTTACAGTCTATGATCTCGTATGACGGTAATAAAAGCGCGTTTTTAAGGTGCAAAGTACTGACAGGAATGTTCATCTGACAGGAAGTTTCGTTTTATCATGTATGTGCATGTACCATACCTTGATCAAATCTATGCATAACATGAACAATATATTGATAGCAGGACTTTAGTGAGATGAATACATATTACAGTGAAAAACGAAACCAGTTTATTTGTGTGGGCTGACATTAATCCAGTTTGACTTAAGGCTGGTTTAGATTGTCTCACATATGGTGTGAGTGTGTTTCTCTGCATAATGGGCTAATAAAATGGCAGGGGGAGGGTACATGTCAAAGGCTTAGTTAACACTCCCTGTTTTCACAATTCAATGTATGTGAACTGTAAGATGGTGAATGATTTCTATTCTCAGTGTGCATTGCAACTTAAAATATAGGGAACTGCTGATTTTGCAGTATTAGATGCGCTTTGATCTATCAAATAACAAATGAATGTTGCTAAATACAGACTTCTAGAGCAAACCCACAGTGTTCATGCAATTTTTAGGTTATCATTACTTTTATTTTTGTTTCATTTTGTAAAAGCTGCGCAAGCTAATTTCATCAATTGCTCTAAAAAAATATCCGAGAAAGCCCTTATATATACATGTACAAAACATTGTGCAGCATGTTTACTAACAACACAAGCAGCAGACTTCCACATAATATTAGTGTGGGTCAACATAAAGCCATAAATTCTATAACTCGTGTTTTAACTCGCCCATAGTCCATCCCCTCAAAGTAATCAGGACATAAACGGACAAAAGAGACGGATTAAAATACCAGGTGTTAACCTGAATGCATCTCTCTCGTGGTGGTGATCATCATAAACAAACATGCAAAGCATCAACTGCTTAGTACAAACCACAAACGCACAAATCATTACTATTCACATAACTACCATCAAAGCAAAAACAACAGCTGAAACATTATGCTCCTGCATGTTTTGTTTGCTATATCACAGCAGTTTTTACAACACCACAATCCTGTTATATTCAGAGCCCATGCATGAAGGCTCTCGAAAAATAGAATAACGAACGTAGAACGACCTTATCACTTAGCAACAGCTGACCTCCACCCTTTTGGTGTCCCCCTGCAACCAATCAACCGAGTCGAATCAGTTGATCCGTGCTGCTGATTCAGCATTAATGAAGTTTTGCTTTTGGTTTTAGTGGAGGCCACGCAACCCCCATTCTTTTTCACCAACCAGACAAATAACACTCGAGGGACCCTGATGAAGCAGCACAGAATTTGGCGATTCAGTTGGATAAAAAACGTTGCAACGTTGATCTTTTTAACTGTCATCCTTTTCATCCTTACGTGAAAAATGTAGATAAGGGTAAAATAGTTATATGATGTTTAATGCAATGCAGTCCGATTCAAACTCAACGATTATATTCTGCTCATGTCATGTTCCTTTAGATCAACCGGTGTGTTTACAGCACTAAAAAAGTCATGAGTTGGAATCCAGGGAACACACGACAAAATGTTTATTTTGTAATGCACTATAAGTCACTTCGAATAAAATTGTCTACCAAATGCATCAATGTCAATATTTTCCACTCTAGTTTTCATCTGTGAAATGTTACTAAGTCTAACTTAAAATGAAAATGCTACAAATTCAGTCTGTCTTAGTTGGAATGTTGAGCAAAGATGTAATTTTTGACACCTTCATACAGTACATTGTCATTGATTTCTGTGAAGTGTGATTTTTTTTATTCAACAATTTATTAATATTTTTACAACGAGACATCCAAATATAAAGAATGCATTATAAACTATGTCATGTATTAGTTTACGTAGCTCTCTCTGATATGACGTGTGATTGGAATAAAGATGTCCGGATTAACTCTTGCATCTTTATCCAACATTCACATGCACCAGGGGGTAGCAAGACCAACTTTTGAACTTAAAAGGCATTCAGTTCACAGACATTCAACACCACAGTAAAACATGGTGACCATCCAAGAGATGTGAGAAGCGAACAGGTCAGACAGAGAAGATTGTAGCCAAAATTTGCCTAGACACATGAGCTCTGCTTCTTAAAACACACTCTAAAGTGTAGTCTAAATAGTGAACCTCACTAAATTTGCATAAATAAGAGCCTTATTAGAAATAGCTAATGGTAGCAAAAAATTACTAGTAAGATGGTACAACCAAGGGTTTTTGATGGGTTTGTTATAGCACCGCATGCAAGTATTATGATAATTCGGGGATATTGTATATATAAAAGTACCACAGTATTACCGCCTGAAAATCATTTGTATATATTTTGATCATTAGTTTATTATCAATAGACAAGTTTTGACTTGACACAAGGTGGAATTACTTTTTTAATCAGCAAAGCAGGGACAGTTATTAACCAAAGTAAAAGTCTACCCAAAATATCAATAAATCACAAATTATTTGGATGGGAAACATGGGACTAAATCTACGAATATGCAAACAAAATGCATCAAAGGAAACACATTTAAGAGGAACAAGGTGGAGCATCTCTTTTGTAATTCAACTGGCTTCCACCGGCATTGATACACGCCTGACACATTAACCTCACAATGACCCTGAGGATTGAAGAAACCAACTGTTTAAGGAACGTGTTAAGACAACCATTTCACCACCAGTCTGGACAAATAGGTTTTACTTGCACTGTTATACAAGATATGCTTTATTGAGAGCCAATGAACTGAATAAAGAAATGATTAAGAAAACATTGATATCTCTCACACTGACATTTAAAAAAATGTTTCTATGTAATAGCTATTAAAATAAGTGTTTAACAATGGTATTTGTAGTAAAACTATGAATATACAAGTAATAATCAATCCACAAATAAATATTATTGCTATAATTTATTAAAACCAGGTTTATTTTTATCATAAAAATAATTACAAATATCAATAAACATATTTTTTTATGATTTAAGGGTTTAATGCACCTATAATACATCTACAGAGCTATTCTAAATGAATAAAAATGAAATGTGCACACAGAACTCCAATACCCATAATGCACCGCAACACAGCTTTCCCGTACGTTAACCATTAAAGCAAGCGCACATGTCATGTCAACACAAGAACACGTGACTGCTCCAACCAATCAAATTAATGCAATCAGAAAGCGTTCACACTTGGGAAAGGTTTAACACACAATCAATTCAATCTGCTTTGACACCTTAAACATGAAACAGCCATCAAGTGTTTGTGACTTAAACCAACCGCGATAGTAAGGTGTTAACAAAACCGCTATTTTTTGAAAAAAAAAAAAATAATTAAAAATGACATTACTGTTTAACAAAATAAATGCAGTGTTATTATATTACAATCATCCTACCTGAAAGTCGTGTAATGCAACAATGTTCTCATGTTTCAGCTCCTTGAGAAAAACAAATAAAATATTATTTGTATGTGACTGCTCGAATTTGTGTGCTGGAAATGTTTATTGCAACCAAAAGTTACCTTTAATATCTTGATCTCTTTTCCTAAAAGGGTCTGGGATTTGGCTAAATTCTTCTTGTTGATGCATTTGACTGCAACTTCCCAATCGTGCTTCTGTGTAGAAAATATACATTGATTAAAGGCTATGGCATAATTGTTTGTCCATGCATGTCCACAGTTATTTACAGCTGGAGTGCATGTGCATTCTTTGTTTTACAGTATCTTGATGAATAATTGTCAAGAATGACATGAAAGCCCAGAGTAACAAAACCGGAAATATCGCTAAAAATGCCTAGATGTTTACGTTTAGAAAAAAAATCTATAAGGGAGGGTATAAAAATATACATCATATATATGTAACGACAGCAGATCGTGTAATATTAATACTGTATTATGCATTTAATCTCTTATTCTTGCCCCTCCATCTGTTGTACTCGAGGCCTACAGCATATACTTAAGGTGGTATGTCAGATCTGCAGCCATGGAGTACGCATACAACAACAAAAGTTATATACACGATCAAACCACTACATTTGCAAATATTCAAGGTAATAAAAAATGTAATATACTCTCTCACCTCTCGATTTCTGCCTTTGAACACCACTGCAAAAGCACCATGTCCTATAAGATCCTTTCTGCTGAACTCAAATTTCCCGACAGTCTCCATATCTCACAACGATCCCAAATGTTGCTTGTTGATTATTTATGTGAACTATGGGAGATACAGCTGACCCACAAATATCCTCTGTCTGCTCTCCCCTTTTCCTCTGTTTGGACGAGGCAGCTGGAAAGTTGAACCCCACTTCTGCTGCATGCCATGGGCAGCCTTTCCAAACAAATATTCATCTCCTCTTTCATGATATCCAGGAAAACAGGAGATCTACTCCTTTTAACTATGACAGCTCCCCATGTCTATCGATCACTGGTCGCGAATGTTTAAATAAAACGACGTACGATGAAAAATACCACCTTAAAACGAGAACGCAGGTTTTGTTTGTGTACATCCGATGTTGTCAAGTCTGGACATATCCTCGCGTCGTATAGTTGAGATCACAATAATCGTGCAGAGTCGTGATTGTACCAAGAAGCGTTTTCTTTTAGCATATGGCTCTGATATGTTTGAAAAAAGCTTGAGCAAGATGTGTCTGTTGGTCTCAACAAAGACCTCAATTTAGACGAGGTCTGCAGCGCTGCGCATGCGCAAGATCTTTTCGTCAAAGCTCAGCGTTGACGTCAGAAGAACTGTCACGACACGTCACATGCAATGTCAAAACAAAACAAAACATTTTACAAAATCTTTTTGTTGAACTTTTTCCACCTTTTGATTTTGGCACCTTTATTCACTTCTATTGATTTAATTATTTTTTTGCAGTTTTATTTTGTTTGTTAATGCAATGTACCCATTGGCTATATTTGTAATTCTTTAAAATCTATTATAAATATACCCGTTTTAGCCAAATATAATTCAACTAGATATTGAGATTTTTTTATATTTTGTAGATTATTTTATGTATCCTTTTAAGTAAGTTACAAAAGAAAATTGGCTTTATAAAAAAATTATATTATATAAATTAATTTATACTTAACGAATTTCTTCACAAACTAAGTCAGTACGATAATACGATTACCAAAATACGATTATCAAATACGATTGTGAAAATTTAACATAAAAAATGTCTTAACGTTCTCAATGGTGGCTGTACGACCCCTAGGGGATATGTGGCGGCACTGCAGAAGACCAATTACTGTTTAATTCTAACGTAGGCTATTAAACAAAAATACAATAAGTTAACTTTATTTAAATGGACCCCCTCAGTTTTATAGAATATCTAGCAAGGCCTCATATTGCCAACCATTACGTAAAATGAACTGCTAAAGTGCTTTTGTATAGCTTAGTGGTGGAGAAGTGCAAGGTCATGGGTTCGAACCCAGGGAAAAACACACTTTGCCTACTGATAAAACCTTGTATTGTATACCTCGTATTGCACTGGAAGTAACTTTGGATAATAAAAGCATGGGGAAAGGATAAATATAAAATATAAGCATACGTGGCAATAGGTTTCAGTAGCCAATGTTAAAACTGAGACATACCTTTTCTGGAATTGAGTAATCCTTAACTTACTTTTCTCCCCTAGTTTTAGCTTGTTTTGCTTTGCTGTGATTTATTGTTGACTCTTCAACTGCTAAATCCTCCCTGATTTGTAAGTCGCTTTATGAAAGCATCAGCTAAATGAATAAATGTATAATGTAGGCAGACTCAATTATATTTTTAGTACATTACATATCAGATAATGGCCTGACATTATGCTTTAAAGATTAGCCATGCACAGGGAATTGTGAAACAGTAAACACTGATCCTTTAAGACTGTAAACACATAACAGGGTTCATTTTCATACCTAAACTCCAGAGGCAGAGAAGGGTTTTTATTGGAACATTAAATTTATTGAACAGTTTCAGTATTTAAGTCAGATTTATTTTATAAAATTGAGAAGCAAAAAGTTAATACTAAATTATAAATAATAAGTTTATTTCATGAGGGTTTTATACTTGCAGAATACAGTCTTAGCTTTTGTGAGTTTACTACAAATATTGTAAGCTTTCTATTTCTTAACCAAGCTTTACATTTTAATGTGGTCTACATTATGCTACAGTTACACCATCCCCTAGTAATGGATTATGCTACCATATGCTTATTTGGACAAAAGAACTTTAGGGAACTATGTAAATCAAATTATACCAAGCTGTCACTGTGGCAGTACCCTTTAAAAGGTCCTATTATGTTTCATTTAGGTAAAGATATACAGTTGGTACCAGTATGTTACTCCGAGTCCAAGGTATACTATTATGGGCTTTTTAGGTGCAAAAGTGTACTTTATAAAAGGATAACACCCCAGTGACAACTCAGGACCATTTTTGACCATATTTTTCTGATAGTATTACACATTTAGTACCAGAATTAAATGTAAAAATTTAAACATTTAACCGGAATGGCAAAAAATAAATGTCTCTTTCCAAAGAAAAATGTTTTACAGTAAATATATGCTAAATACATTTTGTTGAAAGTAAAGCTTAATTAAATTTATATTTTAGTTTTAACCCTAAAATATCAACAGATGTTTCCAAATCTATTTTAGGTGCAAGTGGGCAACAAACACATTTCTAATTTTACAACCCTGCCAAAAATATATTTTATATAAGTAATATATATAAGTTTATAATGTATAAAATATAAAAGTATATTTTTGCAGTTTATTATTATTATTATTATTTTAAAAATGTAATTTAAACCTTTCAAACAAGTTTTGGTTACAGGTTTGTAACATAAAGGGAGTTTTATCTCAATGTAACATGAATATAAATTCTAAAAACATATTATTTTAGATAATATTATTTTTTTTTTTAAATGGCCAAAAAATAGATTGATGAAAAATGCCTTGTTGTAAACCATTTTTCAAAATATATTTTAGCAAATACCGACATTTTCCAACTTTGTTTTATATTATATATAAATATATAATTTATATATAAATTATATATAAATATATAATATATATATAAAATATATTTTTGTATATTTTGAAATATATTTAAAATTATATTTAAATACATTTTTTATTGTTGTATGTTAAATGTAAATTTTTTAAAATACATTTTTACCTTTATGAGGTATTTTAGACAAGCCCAAAACAGAATAACCCAAATATATTTAAAATATTTGCTAAGAGTTGTTTTGGACATGGACATGTTTTGAGCCCACATTTTAAATGCTTATGTCATTTTAATCATTTTTTGTGGCAATTTGGTCAAGCCAAAATAAACTTATGGCCCCGTTCTGTGCCATATATTAAAGTATGATACAGCGTGGTATTGTACTGTATTATCATACTGTATTTTCACAATGTAGATCCAGAACATATATGCACAAATGAAACTGAAGAGGAGAACATTAGAGATCTGATGACAGTGATATTGATATTTCATAACATTAAACACATGAATGAGGGGGTCAAAATTTCTAGCTGAACATCTACTTGTCCAATGTTTCTAATCCCAACACAAGAGGGCACTGCAGGCTTGATTAAAACGTCTGGATGTTGTGCTTGGCAGATGAACTTGTTTGGGGACAAGGCATTAAAATGATCCAACTGAGAGCATTTATCACTGTGACCCATTTTTACAAGTTAACAACTTAATATCCTATACGTTTGACTCACGCTGTGTAAAGTGGGAAAAATGCTGCAGTAAAGGTGACATTAAAAGCCTTCACTTTTGCTATAAAGACAAACACTTCAACTCAGTGTGATGCACTTGAGGACGTCAGGAAAGTTTTTAAATAGAGATGCTTTATAACTCTGACCAGCTGCAGGAGAGTAATGTTGGGTGTAAAATTGGTTGGGAAAAGGTATAAGTGGTCTGGGCAGCACACCCGGTGTTCACATGAATCACCCGTCAGCTTATCAAGTGAAACTGCAGAGGCGCATCGCTCACAGTCACTGAGTACATCATGTGTGTCAAAGGCAAAAGGTTATCATTAACTGTCAGTTGTACATTGGGAAGTGTAGGCTGAGTGAATCGCAGTGGTCCGGGAGGGATTGGATTTGATCTGCTTGAACCATCTGGTGGGTTTCTTACTGTGGCTTGGTCCAAATCCCTGCAGTATCAGCAAGGGAAAATCTACCCTCATATTGCTCATAATTGTCACATGGTGTGTTGGTTGAAACATAAGGAATGCCTTCCGCTAGACCCAAGAATCAGAGCGGGCTATTGTGGATTTGGCAAGAGAGTTTTTGTGAAAATGATCATAGATACACACAGATGTCTCATCATAGATGCTGTTTTATAGAGAGCTGCAGGGATGACATATTTGTAGGCCAACCCAAAACGATTCTTCAAAGTGATTCCCTCGAAGAAAGTCAATGGGATTTTTAGACATTTGGAATATTGCAGAAAAAAGGCTCTGTGATCAACAAAAGGTTATGATACTTACACTCTTAACCTCCTAAGACCCGAGCTTCGGTTTGGCTTGCATTTTAGATTTCTTCCAGCTATTTGGGGTTAGGAAGAACCAATAAATATAATAATAACCAAATATTTTTATTTAAATATGAAGCAGTGTAATTGTTCACGTTTGTGTACAACAAGTTCCAGTTACACAGAATTAAGAATTATGGTGCAAACAACGAAAAAATGTGATGTCCATGTATGTGGACATGCAAGGTCTTAGGAGGTTAAAAATAAATGTGTTTCACAATGCCATCCCAGACAGTAGATGACTACGGGCCAGATCCGCACTGGGGGACAGCGTGGATTCTGTGCAGATCCGACCTGGAGTCATCTGCTGTCTGGGATAGAAGAACCATTTTTGACAGAGTGGTTTCATAAAAAACCTTCAACTTCCAAGGATTTCCAACCTCCTTGCTGTTTTAATAAAGGTTCTTTGTAGTGAAATAAGGTTCTATAGATCAGGGGTTTTCAAACTTTTTGATGGCAGGGAACCCCACAAATAATGAACTTTAGCAAATGACACCTTTCTATACCCATATTTTTATAAAGAAACATTTAAACTGTGTTAGATGGTAAATAGTAAGTGTGATATTATAAAAACAGTAATCTTAAATAATTGGCATTTCACAATTTTTACTTTGGTTTTTTCTGGGGGACACCTGGAGATCCCGGACCCCAGTTTAAAAAGGTAAACTTTTATGAACCTTTATTTTAAAGAGTGTACATGTTTTGTCTATAAAGATAATCTTCATAAACACATATTTCTTTATTTTATTTTGTAATCTGGACCTGTCAATATGTCTGGAGCGGTTAACTGTGGCATCACCATTACTTAAAGGTGACATAGAATGATTGAATAGAGTATTTATCCTTGTTCTGTGATGTGACATGTAGACAAAAATGTTTTTGTTTGGGTCTGTAATGCCTTAGAAGCTTCCTAAAAACCTCTCTCAGATAGCTCTATTAGGGTGGGGGATTTTAAACAAGTGGTTTTGCACCTATTTGGCTCCCCCCACTGGCTTAACTTGCAATCTCATTACTGATTGGCTGACTTTGCTGCCACTCAAAAAATGTAGCCAATTATTTTAAAGTAGAGGGGCAGGGAGATGCCTGTGATGTCATAAGCATCAGTTTTTGTTTAGATTGGGCCGTTTTCTGCTGACATTTCTAAAAGAGGAATTTCTATGAGACTGAGATGTTTAGCATGTTTAGCACTTTTTGTATGTTTGTGAATGCGGGTAGACTACCATTATTCAACAAAGACAAGGTAAAAATGGTTTTTCATTCTCTGTCTCCTTTAAATATAAGAGAGTTACATTGTAAAAATGATCAAAAACCATCCATAGAACCATCCCTAAAAAGGTCCTATACTATACTCAAATTTGATGCAAAAATGCGTCCCTCTTATAATTTTATATAAATAGTAGGGTGGTCCTTATTTTTCAACTTTTAAAAGTTCATGCTCTCAACCCACTAATATGTTTAAATAAAAAAAAGAAAAAATTGGGCAACATTTTTTCAATATTAATTAATATTTAGAGGTTGCTCAAGACCTTTGAAGTTTAACACATTCGCATACTATATGATACTTTGTGCTAGCATGTATAATTGTTTAATAATATATACTTATGGCTGCAATAGATTTGACCATGCTCTATGCGATTAAAACTCCTGTTTTAGTTGTGATACGTCTTTCAAAGCAAGAAAGCTTCAATGTGAATGAAACACAATACACTGAGACAATGTCTGAAACAACACGAAGCAAGTCCGCTGGTTACTCGGATCAGCAGAGACTGAAATAACTGGAACAAAGTTATGTGTGTTGTGCGTTTTTAAATGGAAGTTCAATATAAATTTAAATATTCAAAGGCTTTTAGCAACCTAGAACAATACAGTGTGTTTTTATTGATATCCTAACACATTTAGGGGGTGAAAGTTGAACAATTAAATGAAAAAAGACAGCATTTTCATTAACATCTTAAGAAGATGCAATTACCTTGCATCAAAGGTTTCTCTTCATTCCCTGTTTTTGCAATGTTGATCATTCTTAGCAATAAAATTAACTAAACACTTTTTACCTTTTTGTCTGTGTAGTCCATGAGAATATGGCCTATATAACGTTTTTAACATATTCTATTAATAGATGTTACTAAAATAATTAGGATTACAGTGTGAAGTGTGCACGATGTTCTCCCTTTAAACTTGGTGCATGTCGCCCCTGGCCAAAATGATACGGGCACCTGACAGATCTAAATATTTACACTTTTTTGCCTTCAAAACATGATTTGATTTCATAATGATGGTTGCTCCAAGCACCACAAATATCAGATGAAGTGAGTCATACTGTTTTATCCAATTTTAAATGTAATATTTATGTCCACCTTTAGCAGCAATTACATCTCTCTGGCCTCAAAACGTCATCAGTAATGTAATCCCATTCCTTCTGCAACTCAAGCCAAAGACTTTCCTTTACAAGTGCAGTTCATTTTCCAACTTCCAAAATTCTGCAAATTTGTTTAGCGGGTTTGAGGTGTGGACTTTAAAGGGGCCAGTAAGAAAAATGACCTAAATCTCCTTATGGCTCTAATCCTGTGGTGGCTCTTGACCTCTCTGCTCATCCGAGGGGCGCAAATTCAAAATAAGTCTTCGGAGTGTCATGTGTGTTGCTCGTGTTTTCAAAATATGTGTTTGTTGCGTCATATGAACCATGTGCATCACGTGTTTTGTCAAAATAAGTGCCTGCTGCACACGCGTCTAAACCGTTCATGATAAAAGAGACGCTCATGTTCACAAAATACACGCAAGACACTCACTTAACAGTAAACTCTGATTATGCATGAGATTATGCGAGGATCTGGCAAACGCGAGCGTCTCTTTTATCATAAACTCTTTAGACGCGTCTGCAGCAGGCACTTATTTTGACAAGACACGTGATGCACAAAGTATCACTCGATGCGCAGAACACATATTTTGAAATTACGAACCACACACGACGGGCTACATACATGTTGTGACGAACTTCGCATCGAGTGCCCTCGAAAAAATTAGTGACCGGCCGCCACTGCTCTAATCTATGGTTTATAGGCCATAATGATGAATTTGTAGATACTTCTTGTGGCCATCGTAATGAGATTTGAGTCATTTTCCTTACTGGCTCCCTCCAAGTCTGGACCTCAACGACAATTTGGGGCAAATTTTTCAGATCTGTCAGGTGTTCTAATAATTTACTGTATACATTTGGTACCAATATGTATATTTAATGTACTAATATGAACTCAATAGGTGCAAAGGTGTACTTTTTGAGGTAGCTTTGCTGACAGTATAGGAAGACTTCTTAAATGCTTTATGGGCTGAGAAATGGCCATGGGTGTTAATTATTTTTCTGTAAACCACACACCTCACCTGTCAAATGTCTTAAAAACAGGCACCGGAGAAATTTTTAAGTAACTGTTGTATAAGCGGAATAATTCTTATAATTCAATGGCCTGTCGTCAATTATTCCTTACTTACCTAACAAAACATAATTGTTTTATCCGGACATTTATGCGTGTATAATCCATTCGACCATGTTTGGGATTCAAAGGGAACAGTGGTTAGAAAATCCAAAATCTAAGGAAAGTCCCCAGACTTAATAAATTTAGTTTCAGTCATTGAAACATGACCTCTCTTCTGTTTACCTAGGGCACAGTTAAGTCTCCAGGCAGCCAAGCAGAGTAATTAGTAGATCCAGAACCTTTGATGAAAAGTTTTGCTTCTCAAGCTTTTTGGTTCTCAACACCCCGAGTTCGACACATCTACACACCTCCACACACTCGATGTCTACATCACTCTCATGTCTGCATTTTTCCCATACGTGGTGTAGCGAATGCTCATTACCAAGGAGACGGATAGTTTTCATCCCCGTTGTGTGATATATATTCAGTATGGGCTCATGTCATTGATTTAAACAGAGACAGGCACAAAAGTTACAGCAGAAGCATGTAGTGTACCTCACACAAACAAACACAAATACATGATAAAAACAATGAGTCCTGGGGAGGTGTGACAATTCGGATTGGTGGCGACGTGACGTAATGTTGTTTTGGCATTTCTGAGTGAATACGGTGAAATAAACATGAGGGGCGAATATGGTTCCTGCTGATGTGACAACACCTGTCATATTTGTACAAAACAATATATATGAAATTACTTTTCTCCTCACGCAAGCTTGCCCACTCCTTTTTATTTTTCTACAAAAATATTTCACCATATAAAAGACAGATCAGAATTTACATTGTTTTTTGCAACTGCCATAGAATTTTTACCTTAAATATATATATATGTATATGTTTTTATATATAGTATATAAGCTTTAATCCCATATAAGATTGGAGTGCACTTTCGGCAGCCAAATATCCTCCCAATCTGCATTTCTTCAAAATGTCTCACGCTCTCTGATCGGAAAAAAATGTGAATTGCAAAGATAAGAGATAAAATACAGAAAAAATAGTGAATGCCTTTATAAACAAAGCTGTAAAATATTTTCAGCTAGTGATCCACAGATGAATGTGAATCATGCATGCCCTTGGTAAACTAAACAACAGTGATGTTTATTATAAAACTGAAGTCAGTTGCGATTCTAAGTAACTGTCATTGGTTAAAGCGATGATATCTGTGATGCTTGCTACAAAAATACAGTCGATATAAAAGGTATAATTGCTTATACACTGCGAAATAAACGGACCAGAGAGCAGGATCGTAATAAGGAATTTGCAGTAAAAAAAAAGCGCCAATAATGAACGAGCGACTGGATTTTTAAAGCACTTGGAGTAGGGAAAGGTTAAGATTGTGACTCATAAATGTCAGCCAATAGGAAGCCCTTATTTAAAAGACATTCCTGTCCCCCTCCCATTATCAGCAATATCACTACTATATAACATTATTAATCATAATTATTACTGGGCCCGAAAACGGCTCAAAATGCTGGTTGTGTACCTAGCAATCTCCTAAAATGAATCGCAAATAATGATAATAGTAATAATAAAACAGAATATTCCACCAATCAAAACAAAAAGATGGGAGCCAATCATTTCATTGATTGAAGTGCTGAGGCCGTTCCATCACTCCGAGGCTATTCCAGATCCTCTCGTAGCTCGCTTCAACCACAGGCTACCGTATGCTTCAGTCCTAAAATGTTTTTGAGTACAGGCCTGTGGCTCTGCCCTTATCAGAGGGGAGCAGAGGAGAGAGAGAGCGCGAGTGTCCAGAGCGGCGCTAAGATCCAGGCGGGCGAGAGGGTTAGTCGTGTGCCCAGTGGCGAGGCTGAGTCTGAAGTGCACGAACACACCTCGTAGCCATTTTCCGCGTGGTCCGCGTGGTGCTGCCCGTGGAGCCTGGTGTTTGAATTATTCTGCGTCTCCGGAGAGTCCGACTGCATTTCTGAACACACCAGCCAGTCTTTGCCGATGGAACGGGGATAACCCGTTTCAACCTCCATATCGCTGCCCGCTACCCGCCAGTACTCCTTTCCCCTGAAGAAATACGATGCACCTGGGCAAAAAGAGTGGAAAGAGAAAAAATATGATCAAAGTTGACAGAGAAGGAATTTTACAGTCCAGCCGTCATTTATTTTTATATAATTTTACATCTGCAACATTTGATTCTATTTCCTGTTTTGTGAGATTCTGTCTATTTGTCTATATCCATCTGCCTGCCTGTCTGTCCGTCCATATCTGTTTGTCTGTCCATCCTTCCAACTGTCTGTCCTTCGGTCTATCTATCTTGTCTGTTTCTACGTTCTTTGGTTTCTGTCTGACTGTTTGTCTATCTCTGTGTCCATCTGTCTGTGCATGCATCTCTCTGTCTGTCCTTCCATCTATCTCTTTGTCTGTCTACCTGTCCGTCTGTCCTTCTATCTATCTATATGTCTGTCCGCCTGTCCTTTGGTCTATTAATCTGTCTGAATGTCCGTCCATCCTTTGGTCTATCTATCTCTCTGTCTGTTCGTCCGTTCTTTGGTCTGTCTGTCTGTTCGTCCTTTGGTCTAATTAACTGTCTATCTTCCCTCTATCTATCTATCTATCTATCTATCTATCTATCTATCTATCTATCTATCTATCTATCTATCTATCTATCTATCTATCTATCTATCTATCTATCTATCTGTCCATCCTTCCACCTATCTACCAGCCGTGTGTCCATCTCTCTGTCTATCTATCTGACTGTCCGTCCTTCCTTTCATCTATCTATCTGTCTGTGTGTCCATTTGTCTATCTGTCCTTCTGTCTATGTATCTGTCTGTCTATTTATCTGTCCGTCCATTTATCTATCTATCTGTCTGTGTGTCCAGCTGTCTATCCATCCTTCCATCCTTCCATCTATCTGTCTATTCTTCTATCTATCTGTCAGTCCATCCTTCTATCTATCTGTCCATCCATCCTTCTATCTATCTATCTATCTATCTATCTATCTATCTATCTATCTATCTATCTATCTATCTATCTATCTATCTATCTATCTATCTATCTATCTATCTGTCTGTCTATCTGTCTATCTGTCTGTCTGTCTGTCTGTCTGTCTGTCTGTCTGTCTGTCCGTCTGTCTATCTATCTTGCCATCCTTCTATCTGTCTGCCTTTCCACATATCTCCTTTCTGTCCATCCTTCTCTCTGTCTGTCTATCTGACTGTCCGTCTTCCATCTATCGATCTATAAATCTGTCTGTGTGTCCATTTGTCTATCTATTTGTCTGTCTGTCTTTCTGTCGATGTATCTGTCTGTCTCTCCATCCATCTCTCTGTCTGTCTATCTTTCTATCCTTCCGGCTATTTATCTGTCCATCTTTTTATCTATCTGTCTGTCTGTGTGTCCAGCTGTCTGTCTGTCCATCCATCCTTCCATCTATCTGTCTGTTTGTCTGTTCTTCTATCTATCTGTCCATCCAACCTGCTATCCATCCATCCGTCCATCAGTCTGTCTGTGTATCTGTCTGTCCTTCCATCTATCTATCTGTCAGTCCATCCTTCTTCTGTCTGTCTATCTATTTGACTGTCCGTCCTTCCTTTCATCTATCTATCTGTCTGTGTGTCCATTTGTCTATCTGTCCTTCTGTCTATGTATCCGTCTGTCTATTTATCTGTCCATCCATTTATCTTTCTATCTGTCTGTGTGTCCAGCTGTCTGTCCATCCATCCATCCATCCTTCCATCTATCTGTCTATTCTTCTATCTATCTGTCCATCCAACCTGCTATCCATCCATCGGTCCATCTTTCTGTCTTTGTATCTGTTTGTCCTTCCATCTATCTATCTGTCTGTGTGTTCAGCTGTCTGTCCTTCTGTCTGTCCATCCATCTCTTTGTCTGTCTATCTGTCTGTCCTTTGGTCAATCTGTGTCTCTGTGTGTCCATCTGTCTATATATCTATCTGTCCGTCCTTATATCCATCTTTCTATCTGTCTGTCTGTCTGTCTGTCTGTCTGTCTGTCTGTCTATCTATCTATGTCTGTGCCCATCTGTCTATCCATTTGACTGTTTGTCCTTCTGTCTATGTATCTGTCCGTCCGTCCATCTCTCTGTCTCTCTATCTATCTGTGTGCCCTTTCATCTATATATCTGTCTGTCTGTCTGTCTGTCTGTGCCCATCTGTCTATCCATTTGGCTGTCTGTCCTTCTGTCTTTGTATCTGTCCGTCCGTCCATCTCTCTGTCTCTCTATCTATCTGTGTGCCCTTTCATCTATATATCTGTCTGTCTATCCATCCATCCTTCCATCTATTTGTCTGTCTATTCATCCTTCCATCTATCTGTCTGTCCATCCATCTTTCCATCTATCTGTCTTTTTGTCTGTGTTCATCCTTCTATTTATCTGTCCATCTATCTGTCTGTGTATCTGTCTGTCCTTCCATCTATGTGTCTGCATGTCCATCCATCCATCATCCTTTATTTTACATTTAAACCATGTACACAAGAGAAAGCTGAATACATTTGACATTTTCTGCATAATGGTTATGGTAATAGGTACTGGACACCTGGGTCTGTAAATAAAAATGTTATTAGCAATCAAGCACAGGAGGGGTACTTCACTACAAAAAGTTTTAAGGATTCCCTGTACCGGTTTGGTAGACGTTTTCAAACTGGTTCCAGTAAACACAGACTGAGATCATAATCAGAGAACCACTCAGTTGTGTGTTGACAGGTGATTTATCAGAGCTTTTATGGGGCCAGAAATTAAATACAGAGGGATTGAAAGCTCCCCGGATAGTCTAGAATCTCAATTGGAGACCAGCATGATTGGACATTTGATGAAATGCGACCGCTCTTGTAAAGTCTGTTGCTGACAATTGTCCCATCGAAAATCTCTCTCTCTGTGGGTGAAATTGTCCCTTAGTGCTTCAGTCTCCTTGAACAGGATCGCCGTCCCTCCACCGGCTGATACTTCTACCCCCCAGTGGAGATCAGTAATGTCACTTAAGAGTTTGGCCGTATTCTTGCTCTCAGTACAAACAGCTATGAGCAAAACCAGTGGGGTTGGGAAAGCCTCAGAGGATGAAACCTGATGAGCACACGTTCAGCCCCCACAGAACGCTGTCTACAGGACCACCACTGCAGGAAGAAAAGATCTGACAGCGTTCTGGTGTGTGTACTCAGGATGTGCAGACATAAATTTTCAAAACTGACAGGTCAGTGGGCTGAAAAACTAGGTGATGGGGGACAGTTCACCCAGAAATGAATCATCGGGTAATTTACGATAACAGAATCACTGTCCGCAGCAGGCAGTCTGACTTCTGACAGCAACCGTTTCGTCATTTGCTGATGAATGCGGTAAATTTAATGCAATTGTCCTGCTTGAAAAGATTTATGGAGGCACCTTTTATAGTTTTAGCAAACAGACAACAATGGCAGCCAAATAGAACCTCCTCAAATATGCTGTCTCTTTAAATTTACCCCCTTCACCAACTAGTAGACCACCATGCACAAGACAATAAACATCAAAGGAAAGCCAAGCTCTATATGTGTGCTGTATTAAATTCACGTTATAAGCTTTGATTATATATGAAACAGGTTTGATTTGATCTACCATGGCATTTCAAACACCAGCTCTTCACTTATAAGACACATGCTGTGTTTGAAACACAATAGCGTGCATTAGGAATGACAGGACATTACAGGCTTTTTTCCATTCCACTCACACAGACCTCACAACCGCTGCCATGACAACCACATAATCAAAGCACCTGCTTGGCTAGCATCCTCTCCATCTAAATAAAATCACAGTTTCTTCCAAGGTGAATTGCGTCTTAAAATCCTGCACATCCCCTCCACTTTGGTTCATGTGTTAGCTTTAGAGAAACTGTACAGTTGTGCACTTCCAAATCATAACTTGTAGGTCTGAATAAGTCAGAAGGGAATGGTTTTGAGTGATCTTGTCATTAAAGGGACACTCAACTTTTTTTAAATATGCTCATTTTCCAGCTCCCCTAGAGTTAAACATTTGATTTGTACCTTTTTGGAATCCATTTAGCTGATCTCCGGGTCTGGCGGTACCACTTTTAGCATAGCTTAGCATAATGCATTGAATCTGATTAGTCCATTAGCATCACGCTAGAAAAATCACCAAGAGTTGCAATATTTTTCCTATTTAAAACTTAACTCTTCTGTATTTACATCAAAAAATTTTGATTTTCTAGGCAGATATGACTAAGACTATACTCTCATTCTGGCGTAATAATCAAGGACTTTGCTGCTGTAACATGGCTGCAGGAGGCGCAATGATGAATGGATTCCAAAACCATAAAAATCTAATCTTTAACTCTAGGGGAGCTGGAAAATGAGCATTTTTCAAAAAAAGTGGAGTGTCCCTTTAACAAAGATAATTCCTGGGATAACCAGCATGTTGTATTTTAGGAGCTGCTGCTTAAAATCAAACTATTAAAGCTCACATTACACGCTGTTTCTGCTTATCACATGTTAACCTTGAGTACCTGTAGAGAAGTATTACATCCTCCATATATCCAGTAAGTCTTTAGTTTTATCAGATTTATAAACAACAGATCAGCTTTACTGATTATTTCTGAATAAACCTGACACCCTCGAGTAGGGTGGCCATTCGTGCCAGTTCCGCCGGACACGTCCCGAACATATTTTCGGGTTCGTTCTCCGGAAGTCGCGTTGGTCGACCGCATACGTCATCAAGGTTTAATATTTCGGGTTTAATTTCAGAAAAGCAACCATTACATTTCAAGGTAAGAATGAAACTACAATGATTGTATGTCTTAAAAGAAATAAATCTTAATTTTCTAATGTATTTTAACTGAAATGTGAGAACCTCGATGACGTATGTGGTCGAGCAACGCGACTTCCGGAGAACGAACCCGAAAACATGTTCGGGACGTGTCCGGCGGAACTGGCACGAATGGCCACCCTACACTCGAGGCTTACCGCTGGGTGGAGCGAGTCACAGCAAGCAACCACTATCTCTGTATAACTTTTGATTCAATACATGTTTGTGTCATTTCCAGTATAGGCACTTATGCGCCGATGGCCAACAAAACACAGACATTTGATGCAGTTTTACTTACCGCCTGCGACTCATGATGGTTGGGGCCGCCCCATTTCAACAAAATCCAACATTAAACAAACACACATGCAGAACTCCGCCACTACCCAGATAAACAAACTATATCAATTGTTTCTATAAGGCTGGGTTCTTTGGGAAGCTGACAAGCTTGGGTGATTCTCGCGAATTTAGACTTATGAGGTTTCATGAAACATTTTGATAAAAAAAGGCCAAATAAGAGTATCAAAATAAGAAGCATACAGTTACAAACACATCTTCATGTACTATTTTGCACATGATTTCAAATTACATCATACAAACCAATTTTGTTGTTTTTTCCACATTTAAGGGGAACATTTTCATTACCGCAACGTGTCCATGACTAGATTTGGGTTCTTTGACATGGAAATATTTATAATTAAAAAATCTAAAAAATAAAAAGCTTCAGTGCATGTTATATTATAAACATTTACAGTAAAGAAACATGTGGTATTTGGTGATCATTGGTAAATGTAGAGACAATAATAAGGAATATAAACATGTCCAAGACCAATTTTCTCATCCTCCGCAACAATTTTCAATCATTGTTTAAGCCCTCAAGGAACTAACATTTAAAAAAAAATATTGGAAGGGACATAATTGACTGTGACAGTCAAGATGGCTGCCAGGTAAGCAGTTCTTATTTTTTCTCTCCAGATAAAAGTTTAAATTTTGTTTGTCATAGTACCTAGACAACTCTTTAGTTCTCATTACCAAAACATGAGTTTGTAAATGCAAACATTTAACGTAATATCATGTTGCAGTAATGACAATGTTTGATAATGGTAATCTAAAAAATTAAATAATTCAATAGGAAATATTTTTTAAATCCTCTAAAAATAATGGTTAGAGTTAGTTCAGACCTTAATCTTATATGTGCGAAAAATAATTGGCTTCAAGGGCTTTTTAAGAAATCTGATGCTGGACACCTTCTAAATCTGGATTTCGTGAGAATCACCCGCTTATATTTACCTCACAAACAACAACAACACACTTCTTTGGTGACGTTGGTTGACCAGCTAATTTTAACTGGTAGATCAACACCAAAGCTATAGTATACTGTCAGAAAAATGGTCCCAAGTTGTCACTGCGGTGCAGTACTATATAAAAAGTCCTACATGTATACATTTGGTTGAAAGAAATAAAGGAACAAAAAAGAGCCAGAGACAAAAAAAAAAGACTTACTGTCAGACCATCGCATGGCATCATCCAGCTGAGGTGGGATTCCCTTCCACAGCGCTGTGTCTTTTGGGTAGCCGAGGTCCATTCGCCGCAGGTGATCGTCATAGCGCCAGTAACGGCTGTCCTTGAAAAAGTACGTCTTCTCATTGTGCAGCCAGACGAACACCGCATCCACCCCTTCCACGGGCAGGCCAAAGTCGCTGACGGGCCTTGGATAGCCCTCCTCGACATTATTGTCCTTGAACACCCAATATTTTCCTCCTGGAGAGGTGCGAGAGTAGAATTTCAACATCTTACTGTAAGGTGGTGAAATATAAAAGGCTTCACCTGCTGTGAAATACATTGAAATCCTCTAAATGTATAACGCGTGCTCTTTTTAAAGAGCTTCAAATGCTCTCGTATTATATATCTTTGAAGGATGGTGTGCACATTATTGCCTACTCTTAATAAAAACGACATTTACATATCTCGAGAGCATTGCATTCCATCGACTTTTTTGAATATTTTCTTAGGAAGAGAGTGTGTTTACGCTCGAGGGAGCATTTTGCTTGAAATGATGTAATGTAATAACCAAACAATCATCTGTCACAGATGGAAAATTGAACATAATCTTGTTTTTCCTGCCTTTGATAGATGTACTAGGAGTACTAACTGTGATTACCACATTTACCACAGAGCACATCAAGCATCGTAACAGCAATAAGCACGACCATCTATAACTTAGGTTTTACTTTAATATAAATTTAATGTTTTTTTGGGCTATAGGATGCCAGGGCACTGTGGGTGTTTGCTAGGGTATACTGACATTTACCACATCAATTGATTATCCTAGACACAACTTGTTTTTTTCTTCTTTAAAAAGTTTTTCATTTTTAATAATAATGTGATATAGCAAATTCTAGTAATGCCCGCCTTAGAAAGAATAACTGATAAATTAATAATTTCAAGCACGTACCTTTAAAGAAAACTATTTTATGGTCTCCAGGTCGCTCGTAAACAGCATCCACACTGTCCAGGTTGGCGGGCAGCCCCCTCCAAAAACGATGAATCTGAGCCGGCCTTAGTGACACCAGGTGCTTCTCACGTGTAAGGCGCCAAAAATACTTTCCTGATGAGAGATTTAAGCGTATGAAAGAGTATTTGCATGTTCAAATATAACTCTACGGTTGAATAGATATTAATGAGTCAGGCTGATAAGGTTTATAACATGTCCCGTTCACTTTTTAGTTCGGCAGATCTTTGATTTTCCTCTTTATAGAACACAACATCCTTTTGAAGTCTATGTAGACAGAAGCATGTGCACATCATGAATTGTCAATTACTGAGCCAGGACTTCCGATTGTTTATACCTTTGAAAAAGAAAGCCTCTCCTCGAATCTGGGCTACAGCATCAAAGTGACTGGTGCATCGGTCAGGGGCGTCGCGGGCAGGTCTGAGAGAACAAACAATGAGAATTGGAAACTTTGAAGAAATGGTCTCGTAAGGGGTGTTGAAGCAAAGCACTGCTAGAAATAAGAGTGTTTGTGTCTTTCTACGAGCGAATCATTCATTATGTAGAGAAAAAGCTTGTTTTTTGAAGTATTGAAAATGAATGCACACTTTGAGGTGGTAATGGCAACGTGTGAAAATGTTCATCATTAGATGGCTCTCTAATTTGATATGTTTCTATCAGGGGATTTTTCAGGTTCTTGAATGTCTCCTGAAAGATCAGTCATAATGTTTTGTCATGAGACATGCAAAAACCAATAAGATTTGATATTATCTGTGCCACCACCAATGCCGATCTCTGTGTTTTCATGGATATGAGACAGCTATCAATAGCTAAACAAGATCAAAATATCAGTAGTTTTTTATATTTATGGTTTGCTTTAAAAGACATTTACGATTTTTTACGACAAATGTTGTCCTATCCAAACATACCATACATCAGTGGAAAGCTTATTTATTCACCCACTGGAGTCATTTTCCAGGTGAAAAAGAAGTAGACTTCCATAATGTACTTAAAGTGCTCTACTTTCGAGCACCCATTTTCTACTTAACATACTAAAAATTCTTCTTTAGTACTAGATAATTTTAAGAACATCTAAGTGTACTTATCTGTGCTATGTGAGACACCATGAATATGAACTAAAATGTATTGAAAATGTACTTAGTTAACACTTGTAGTAAAGTTGAACCCATCAGTTGGGTTTAGGTTTAATAAAAGTGTTATCTAAAGAAATTTTTTGATACAGAGATAGTATTTTAAAGGGGACATATCATAAAAAATATGACTTTCCATGTTTATGTGCTTTTACTCTTTCCCTGCCAGCATTTTTCATGATTTTCACAAAAGTTTAATGCCTTCCAGAAAATGCTCCTTTTTAAATATATAAACATACAATATATGAAATAAAAGAACAGACCCTTTGCTTTCAAATAAAAAAATCAGTTTCATCCTACCTTCATGTGTTCTGTTTTTATCACCTCTCAAATATGTATAGGTTTCATCAAAAACACCAAATTTTGAGCAAAAAGCTGAGATAATTCCATTTTTGTGAAGGACTTTTGATAGAGATCAGATGCAGAGCGATCTTTAAAACATATACGGACATACAGCTGTTTGCCCTAGGCCTAGGGCAATACTTCCGGGTTTTATAAGTTGCGGAAGAGCGCCACCTGGTGGATATTACAGATTGACGAGATAACTTGTCAATGGCAGGGAAAGAGTTAATTGGGTCCCCAGTGCTTCTATCAACCTAGAAAATGTGAAAAGGAAAAACCCAGTAACTTAGTTGTGATAAACCATTCTCTGCAAGCATGTGAAAAAATAGGTCATAGAAATTTGGCTCACCTTGTGATGTCAGAAGGGAATAATACCATGACACTGCCATTTAGTGTAGAGATCAGATCATTTGCATTTAAAAGGACACACCCAAAAACGGCACATTTTTGCTCACACCTACAAAGTGGCAATTTTAACATGCTACAATAAATTAAGAGTTTTGTTCCAAAACGCAATAAACGCCATTTTTTGAAAAAAATTTGCTACTGCCAGAATCAGTATTATATTAGGTCAGTATTTTTACGCAAAATCCAATACAAGATAAACCTGTGGTTTTCTGTAACGGGAAAGAAACGTAAGCCATCAACATCTAATAATTTACGCGAGAGGCACTCGGGAGCCGGGTACTTGTTCTCCCGACAGTATCAAGCTCTGTCATGCTAACACATTGACTTCAGGGGATCTTATGAAAAACTTTACATAATTTTACTCGAAGTCAACGAAAATCGAGCAGGACCAAAACATTTTACAGCTGATCGCTGTGAAAAATGTTAGGCGACGACGTCAAGTGTAACCGCAGCAATGACAATGTTCTTAACAGGGGTGTCAAACTCAATTTCATCCCGGGCCACATCAGCATTACTGTACGGTTACTCTCAAAGGGCCGGTTGTATTTGAACGACTGTATGAATGTATCAACTCTTTTATTACTGTACATTGCATAATTTTCTCTGCATTTGCTTACTATTGGTTTTGTTAATAACTCAATTAATACCTAGCTTTGAAAGTAGAAGCCCAGGCAAATAATGACAAAGTGTAGAGTACAACCATTCTATAGATTATTTAAAAAATATTTGTGGTGACAAAAACACATGTTGTATGTGAGCTCACTCAAAAAGTTCTGTTATCCTTCATTGTGCAGGTAATAAAATGAGAGGCATTTTAAGATACTAATCTGTTTTACAATCTCCTCCATAATATGCATTTATTAAACACACTCTCGCTGTCGTCATTTCTTGCTCTCTTCGCAAAAAAGCTGTAATTTTTTACCTGACTTTGAGTGTCTGATTGACTGACGAATAGACGTGTTGTAAACTAATCCCAGCTGGACATCGCAAAACATTTCTGTAAACGAGACGGAAAACATTTTCTCGCTGGATGCGCGTGAGAGGGCGCGAGAGAGGGAACGAAAGAACGAGCAGATACTGTCCGTTTCTTCTGCAGCCTGCGGAGGTCGTATATGCAGCATCATCAAACCTGGTTTATTTAAGTTAACTAACCATTACACTCGCACGGCATACGCATATTACAACTATTTACTATAAACGAAGAATAATATTTAACTTTATAATTGTTAATATATTGAAACAAGACAGTCTTGATGATGTATGCAGCCTGGAAATGCGACCTCCGGACGCTGCAGCCTTCGCATTAACACGGCCACTCTAGTAGTGCGCGCGTGCGAGGTACTGCTCGTTCTCTCTCATGCAATCATCAACATTATCAATAATTATATTACAAAAAGACTTTGGCGGGACAAAAAATAGTTTTTGTGGCTGCAAAAAAAAATCAATGTAGGAAATAACCTGCAAAAAATACAACTTATAATATCAATAAAATAACCTGTAAACTCTCGCGGGCCACATAAGTAACATAATTTGTAAGCTCTCGCGGGCCAGATAAAATGAGGGTCCGGGCCGGATTTGGCCCGCGGGCCTTGAGTTTGACACCCCTGGTTCTTAATATGACAAAGTAAGTCTTTTGATTAATGCCATTAATGTTTATTTTTTTAATCAGTGTACAACTGTTCAACTAAATGAATATAACATGGCAAAGATGAATGCACATATAGGCTATTGATTCAATAGATTTATAGCATATTGAAAAAAACTTGTCATGGATTTATTGCATTTTGTGGAAAAAATTATCCGTTTTTATAATACATCTTTGAAAATCAAGTTATGGATTTGAATTTTTTATGTTTTTATAACCTAAAGATGATATGTAAAAGTTTGTAACAGAAAAATAGTGGTTTTCATCTTGTCACTTTCTTGGTATAGAAAACATGTTTTTACCAAAATTTTTACCGAAAAAATGGATTTATTGCGTTTTGGAACCAAACTCTTCAAATAATCTATATTGTATTTTGAATTTTACTAGAATTTTACATATGTGCTCTGGGGACACCAAAGATTCTCGTGAAATGTCTCCTTTAAAAGCGATTTTTTAGGTTATATTCATGGTGTCTCATCAATATAGCACAAATAAGTACACTTAGATAATCTTACAATTAATGGTGCCTCATGATTAGTTGCGACTAATCGTTTGCAGAATAAAAGTATTTATTTACATAATATATGTGTGTGTACTGTGTATATTAAATATGTTTATATAAATACACACACAAACATGTATAATTGTAAGATTTTTTATTATAATAAATATTTATATTTATATATAATATAAATTATATATAATATATAAACATGTATATACACATGTTTCTTAATTATATACGTGTGTGTGTGTGTATTTATACATAATTATTATACACAGTACACCCACATATATTATGTAAACAAAAACTTTTATTTTGCAAATAATTAATCGTGACTAATCGTGAGGCAGCACTACTTTTTATTTTACTTTTTACTTAATTATTTCAAGTAACACTAAAGAATTTTTTTATATATTATAAAAATAAAGCACTTTAAGTACATTATGAAAGTGCACTACTTTTACACATGGGTTGTAAACCTGGACCACAAAACCAGTTATTAGGGTCAATTGAAAATGAGATTTACACACCACCTGAAAGCTGAATAAATCAGCTTTCCACTGATGTATGTTTTTTTAGGATAGAAAAACATTTGGCCGATATACTGTTAAACTTTTTGAAATTAAAAAGTCCAACTTTTAAATTTGTTCAACTGAAGTCCTTAGCAACACACATTTTTAATAATAAATACATTTTTATATGTATTTACAGTAGGAAATTTACTTTTTTAAATGTAATATCCAATTGATTGTTGTCATTCAAAAGCAATAATTTTCACTCATACTGTACAATGCAATGTTAGCTATTGCTACAAATATACTAGTGTGACTTATGACTGATTTTTTGGTACATTTGGATTACTTTAATGATGTATGTTTGTGCTTTTTGAAGCTATTCCATGCATGCCCCATATAATACAATGATGGCATTTTAATATAAAATAATTTGTTTGTGTTCAGCTAAAGAAAGGAATTCATATACTGTATATCTCAGATGGCGTTAGGGTAATATAAATATAACCTTCACATCTTTAATATCAACTGAGTAAGGTCATGTCAAAGATTGAAATTAAACTTTGATGCTCTTATCTATAATTAGATTGACACTTGAGTCTGGAACACAAATGTTTCTCATGATCTGATTGGCAGAGTGGAACCACTTCCTAGCCTTACACTTATAAACAACAGATCTGATGATCTGTTAACCAATCAGAATCAAGCAATGATTGCCCCCACTGTTTATTTTAACAGTGCCTGTCTATGTACAAGTATTTTTGGCTAGGTATATAGTATCAACCAGTGCTAAACAGTCTGATGTGTTTTCTTTTTAAAGACCAAACAGATCAAAAGAGATGTTATCACCTGCAATGGAAGTGTCTGACATGTTATCCTCACGGCTAATGACTGACTTAGCACTCTGACGTGGTTGGGCTGCTAATGATGGAGCAATTACAGCGACAGAGCATCTTTTGTAAGCGTGAACTCGCCGACACTTTATTAACAAAGATCTTCATTCACAGTTTATTAGCCAAGCACTCTGTGAGGAATATATTACTGACCTTTGTCAAACTAAATCTACCTGTCGCACATATCCTCCGGGAGGAGAGAAACGGTGAGATGCGCCATGAACTTGGATGTGGCTACAGCTTGCTTACTCGGCAAGTAAGTCCATAATTTGTGTCATTTTGGTATTTGCCTCAGGATGCCTGGTATGCATGCATTTTAAAGTCCAGACATACTCTCTGATGTTGAACGATGGACCGCCATCTCTTCCATTCAAAATATTCAGGACACGCTGCATGAGTTGTGTGCAGGTAGTTTCTGTACTCACGGGATTGTGGATCTGTTTTCTGGGAGGTCAAGCAGGACGGGAGGTTCAGCCGTTTGGGAGGGGTCATCTGGCTGCGCTGTGTGTGATACAGAGTCTCGAACACCTGACAAAATACAATACAAAAAGACAAGTTAGGCTGAACTTAACTTTAGTAAGTTTACTCTTTAAACAAAGTTTAACTGTGACTTTTGGACGAACCCCATTATACTTGCAATAATTAGTCAAACATATAAATTCCTCTAAATATTTCCGAGTTTAGGGGAATAATACGATTATGTAAAACAATTCAAATGTCAAACTAATCAAACAAAAACAAGTTCTTTGCCAGTAAGTCTTTTATAACAAATTTCATGAAGCGTTGTCCTTGTAAGTTTTAATTAATGTGACACAAATTATGGGTATTAAACTCTAAACATTTAACATTTGCTTTCAGATTATATGTTTTCCATTAATTTATAAGACGTTATTAAGATGTGTGGCCAGCTTTCACCTGCTATTCTCAGCTAGAATAGAGATCCAGGGCTTCTGGACTTATCTGTTTGTCTCTGATCCGATCTCTGTCCTTCCATTCACATCACATTGTCCTCTCTATCTATTCGCCTCCCACATGAGTGTTTGCACAGTGGCATGTGACATTTTGCATGTACATCAGCAGGGCTCAAACCATGGTGACGACGACCAATTAATCCCCGCTCTCCTCGTCTGCCTCAACACAACCGTGTAATTAAATCAATAGTCCCTAATACAAGCCAAATCACTTCTGCGCTCCGATTTCCTCGCTTGTGGCCTGTGATTTTGCATGGTGGGATCCAAGAAAAGGGCAGCCCACAGAGGGGGCATGTGGTGCCAATCAAAATAAATTACAGGGGTGCTTCAGATTAAGATAAGCATATTGAGTGGGGGGGTGAAAGGATAAAGCAAAAGCAGTGAAGCAAATCTCCTATCTATACATATGTTTTGATCATTCATTCTATACATATTAAGAGGGTTAATTGCTAGTTTAGATTATTGGGGGGTTATCTCTCTAATTGCCCTTAGAAATTAGGTCCCAGATAGATAGACAGACAGATGATAGATTGACAGACAGATGGACAAACAGAAAATAATGAATGGATAGATAGATTTTAGGCAAATTTGGATAGACAGACAGAGAAACAGATACATACGGATAGATAGACAGATAGACAGAGAGAAAAGTATAAATAGATAGACATAAAGATACAGAGATAGGCAGACGAAAGACAGACAGACAGACAATAGATAGACAGACAGACGAAAGACAGACAGACAAACAGAAACTTCTGGATAGACAGACAGATAGACAGGTAGAAAAGTATGACTAGATAGATAGATAGATAGATAGACAGACAGACAGACAGACAGACAGAAACATATGGATAGACAGACAGACAGACAGACAGACAGACAGACAGGAAGAAAAGTATAAATAGACAGACAAAAAGATAGATAGACAGACAGATGATAGATAGACAGAAAGAAACCTATGTATGTATAGTATAGTATAGTATAGTATAGTATAGTATAGTAAAGTAAAGTATAGTATAGATAGATAGATAGATAGATAGATAGATAAATTAAACATATACAGACAGACAGACAGACATAAACGTATGGATAGACAGACAGACAGAAAAGTATAAATAGATAGACAGAAAGATTGATAGACAGACAGGCAGACACGTATGACTACATAGATAGACAAACAGACAGACAGACAGACAGACAGAAACTTATGGATAGACAGACAGACAGAAACTTATGGATAGACAGACAGACAGCTGATAGATAGACAGAAAGAAACGTATGTATAGATAGTTAAATAGACAGACAGACAGACAGACAGACAGACAGACAGACAGACAGACATAAACGTATGAATAGACAGACAGACAGACAGAAAAGTATAAATAGATAGACAGAAAGATAGATAGACAGACAGGCAGGCAGAAAAGTATGACTACATAGACAGACAAACAGACAGACAGACAGACAGACAGACACATATGGATAGAAAGACAGACAGGTAGAAAAGTATGACTAGACAGACAGACATAAACATATGGATAGACAGACAGACAGAAAAGTATGACTAGATAGATAGATAGACTGACAGACAGATGATAGACAGACAGAAAGACAGACAGACAGATAGATGATAGACAGACAAACAAACGGATAGATAGATAGATAGATAGATAGATAGATAGATAGATAGATAGAGACAGACAGAAAAGTATAAATATATAGATAAACAGACAGATGATAGACAGACAGACAGATGAAAGACAGACAGAAAAACAGATAGACAGACAGATGATAGATAGACAGACAGACAGACAGACAGACAGACAGACAGAAAGATGATAGATAAACAGACAGACAGAAATGTATGAATAGATAGATAGACAGGCAGAAAGCATGACTTAATAGATAGACAGACAGAAAAAAAGTATGGATAGACAGACAGACAGACAGACAGAAAAGTATAAATAGATAGATAGATAGATAGATAGATAGATAGATAGATAGATAGATAGATAGATAGATAGATATAGACAGACAGACAGAAAAGTATAAATATATAGATAAACAGACAGATGATAGACAGACAGACAGATGAAAGACAGACAGAAAAACAGATAGACAGACAGATGATAAATAGACAGACAGACAGAAAGATGATAGATAAACAGACAGACAGAAACGTATGAATAGATAGATAGACAGGCAGAAAAGTATGGCTAGATAGATAGACAGACAGACAGACAGACAGACAGACAGACAGACGATAGACAGACATACAGACAGACAGACAGACAGACAGACAGACAGACAGACAGACAGACAGACAGACAACAGACAGACAGATGATAGATTAAAAGGCAGACAGAAATGTATGAATAGACAGACAGACAGATAATGTCTGCACTTATGCCTTTCATGACTTTGGAATCTCACATAAAGATGGTCGAACACCCCATGAAGTCCACTTCAGGGCACAGCTTAACGCTTGGCACATACAGTGCGTGGTTCCACTACACATTATGGCATTATAGTATCTATTTGTTTTGCACACCATGCCTCCGATTTGTCTCGGCATGTCACTTCACACTTCTCCAGAAACTATCGAGAGATATCAGAGATTCAAAGAGTGATAGCAGAGTGTCCATGTTTGATTGAGGACCTCTACCACACGCAGTCTGCCACCCTATCTGTTTACAGCTAACTGATGAAGATAAAGCAAGTGCTCGAGAACAGAGGAAAAATAAAGCCTCTTACCATAAAGCTGCCAAACTCGAACCTTGTCCTCGTACGGAAGGTTGTACTTCAGCGGGTCCCCCACTGGCCCCTGGTAGTACGGACGCATGATGGATTCAATGGCAGAAGTGTGAGCGAGCCCTATGGCATGACCGAACTCGTGCACAGCCACTGCGAAAAGATCCATCCCGTGTGAATCTGATGGGAGATGACAGAATGAAGACAAATTTAGGACTATAACGTCGGTTCTGTGTAATAACACTCTAGGAGAACATTTTATGCATTTGTAGTTATTTTAAATTGCATTATATACAGCATTATTTCAGCTGAAAAGACTTTATAAAGTTAATATTCAATTTTATTAAATGCAATCCAACTATAACGTTATTCAAAATAACAGATGGCCCTGCTCGAATCGTTGCTTATGCTATGTGTTGCAAATCATAGGTATTAGCTGGCCCAAAATGATCATTAGCTAACAAATCAGCTGGCTTTGGAAAATCATCTTAAAGGTATAGCGGAAGATTTTCCCGAATTATTTAAAAGAACCGCCCCTCGATGCACACGCAACACTCTCCGAGGGGTAACGCCTGTTAAACGCGTGCACGAGACAGAGAGAGAGCATGCAGGAGCTCAGTTCTTCTCTTCGCTCTGTTTACAAGTTTCTGTCGGCATGTTTACCGTGTCTGTGCAGTTCGTGACTTGTGCCAGGGCTAGCATCGCTAATCATAGCTTACATCAACTTTAACTAGCAGTGATTTTAAATGAATTTCTCCAAATAGCATGCAAAATGTACCTTTCCAGTAGAAACTTCGCGTGGGAAACCCAACCTGTCATTTTAGCTTACGCCAGCGTGTGAAATAGTCTCCCATAAACATTCTGGTCTTGTTTCTTTCTTTATAGTCCTTTCTCTTCTTGTCATACAATTCGTAGACACTTTTTCTCTTGTGACCCTCAGACATTTTGAAAAAAACACAGTGAGAACGCGACCTTCAATGAATGGTTGAAAGCGTAGCACAACACACATACACGTGAAAGTGCGCATGTGCAGAAAGCGAACGTAGAGGCGAGCACGTACGACGGTTATACGTCAACATATAATCAGAATGATTGACATCTGGGATGACCAATAACAGTGGTGATCCACCCGGAAAACGAAAATCTTCCGCTAAACCTTTAAAACTAGTCATTTTTGTTTACGGAACATGGTGACTAGTTGACAAGCTAACATTCATTATTGAACATCATTTAGACTCTAAATACCATGTGTCACAACAACAAAGCTAAAGCTGGATAAACAAAAGCTAAATAGCAAGAGACACAAATTGTTGACATTTGTATGGAGGTCACACACATGTGGAGATATCTTCTAAAATTCATGAGATGAGATTACTTTAGCTTTCGATTTTTCTCACTGCTGTCTAGTAAAAACAATCGAGAAAGTAAAGAGACTTTTCCTTCCAGTGTGAGTGAACCCTGAATACCTTGTTTCAAAAGGACAAACCATAAAACATCCAGTGCAGTTATGTCCTCAAAAACACGGTGATTAAATCTCTAATAGTCCTAGATGTTCAGAGACACTGTCATTTTCAGCACAATGAGACTGTGATTGATGGGGAGGTGTGTGTGCCATTAAATGTCACTCACCTTTTTCATTACCCCTGCACTTGTTTTAGTACATAGACAAATCTGAGCAACGCATCCGGCCATAGAAACATTTACACTTTTTTGTTAAATGGCCTAGAGAAATGGTAATATGAAGGTAGTCAGAGCCATAAAGTGTCATTAAAATTGTTGGAATGGAGAGACACAAAGACAGATATTTAGATAAACTGACATATGATAGATAGACAGACAGACAGACAGACAGACAGACAGATGATTGATAGACAGACAGACAGGCAGGCAGGCAGGCAGGTAGACAGACAGACAGACAGATGATTGATAGACAGACAGAAATTTATAGATAGGTAGGTAGGTATGTGGGTAGGTAGATAGATAGATAGATAGATAGATAGATAGATAGATAGATAGATAGATAGATAGATATATAGATAGATAGAAAAATATGACTACATAGATAGACAGAAAGACAGACAGATGATAGACAGACAGACAGACAGACAGACAGACAGACAGACAGACAGACAGAAAAGTATAAATAGATAGACAGAAAGATAGATAGATAGACAGGCAAAAAAGTATGACTACATAGATAGATAGACAGACAGACAGATGATTGATAGAAAGAGAGACAGAAACATCTGGATAGATAGATAGATAGATAGATAGATAGATAGATAGACAGAAAGATAGATAGACAGGCAAAAAAGTATGACTACATAGATAGATAGACAGACAGACAGATGATTGATAGAAAGAGAGACAGAAACATCTGGATAGATAGATAGATAGATAGATAGATAGATAGATAGATAGATAGATAGATAGAAAAATATGACTACATAGATAGACAGAAAGACAGACAGATGATAGACAGACAGACAGACAGACAGACAGACAGACAGACAGACAGAAAAGTATAAATAGATAGACAGACAGACAGAAAGATAGATAGACAGACAAAAAAGTATGACTACATAGATAGATAGACAGACAGACAGATGATTGATAGAAAGAGAGACAGAAACATCTGGATAGATAGATAGATAGATAGATAGATAGATAGATAGATAGATAGATAGATAGATAGATAGATAGATAGATAGAAAGAAAAGTATGTCTACATAGATAGACAGAAAGACAGACAGATGATAGACAGACAGACAGACAGACAGAAAAGTATAAATAGATAGACAGAAAGATAGATAGATAGACAGGCAAAAAAGTATGACTACATAGATAGATAGATAGATAGATAGATAGATAGATAGATAGATAGATAGATAGATAGATAGATAGATAGATAGATTGAAAAGTATGACTACATAGATAGACAGAAAGACAGACGGATGACAGAAAGACAGACAGATGACAGACAGAAAAGTATAAATAGATGGACAGAAAGATAGATAGACAGGCAAAAAGGATGACTAGATAGATAGATAGACAGACAGATGGTTGATAGACAGACAGACAGAAACGTATGAATAGATAGATAGATAGATAGATAGATAGATAGATAGATAGATAGTTTAAGAAGACCCTTGAGAAGATGTGAAAGACGCGATAACCGTGACAGTTAAGCCCTTTTCACACAGATATTCCGTAAGATACACGGGATAGGCATCCTGGAATTTTACGGGACCGCTTGATATTTTATTCATTCACACTGCCAAGTTTACACGGCATCTGATGGTCCCGGAAAGACACGTGACCTGTTGAAAGTCCCGCTCTCTCTTCTACGCAGCGTCTGAAGTTTGCAAAGTATTTATTATTCCTCTCTCCAGAAACAACTCGCGTGCATTTTTGTTTATGATAAGACTACAAAGGAGCGCGTGAACGCACAGTTCTATTCTGGTGAATGACCTCAGCTTCAGAGTGGATATTTGACGAGCTCCCTGATTTCTGCTTTGATACAGTTTTCAGACATTTCTCATCGTGATTGTTTATATGCATTTAAAACCCGCATTTTGAGGAGCTGGACGATATATCTTGTTGGGATGACATGCGGGTATTTTCGTTTATTATAGCTCAAATGAGCAAGTGACGCGATATTCTTTTATGCTGCTGAATGATCTCCGTTTCAACGAAGTAAGTAATAATCTAACTTACCTGATATCTGCTTCAGTCCAGTTTGCTGACATTTCTCGTTGTGAATGTTGTAAATCCCTCATTTTAAAGAGTTGAACCAACTTCATGTTGCCATGACACGCGCGTCCTCACTACGGCACGTGCGTGATTGTTTATGCGTCTCATTGATCATTTCCTGATAACTGCTTTAATCTAGTTTGCAACATTTCTCGTGGTGAATGTTTATATGCATGTTATCTCTCGTTGTAAGAAGCTGAACCATAACTTGTGTTGTGATGATGACGCGCGCGTCCTCACTTCGACACGCCCTTTAGGGCATTCTTGCGGCGGCTTGTTCACACAGAGGGTTACCCGCGTATCTTACTAGGTCCTCTTTCCGGCAACGATCCCAGAAGATTAACGGAACAAGTTTTTGTTCACACAGACGCTTGTCTGGCAATTTTACGGGTATTTTCTGGGACCAGAGGTCTGTGTGAATGGGGTTTTAGTGAAAGCAGAACAGCTAGTCAAGCTTCCTGCATGAGTGGATTAAAGCTGTAACTTCCTCATTAAGATTAGGGATCTGAATAAGCTGTGGATCACTAACTGCATTGCACTATCTGCTTTGCATTACTATAATCCACTCCAAAGTTTCAACAGATATCCGTTGGTTAAAGTCCCCCTGTAGTCAAGACTTTTATCATTTTTATCACAACGCATCTTTGAGCATCATAATAGCATATATAAAAGTTGTACCTGTCAAGAGTCATTTTTTCATGCTTTTAAACAGCTTAAATATAACTTTACACCCTTGCCTCATTTAGTATACACGGATCTATAAATATGCAAATTAGTCACCGCCTTTACTCAATCACACAGCTCGGATATGCAAATTAGTCCTCAAAAATTAAAATTCTGTCATCAATTACTTTGTCCTAAATCTGGATGAGTATCTTAATTCTGATGAACACAAAAAAAGATTTTTTTAAACAATGGTAAGCATGCAGTAGATGGTACCCATAGTATTACTTTTTCATACTATGGAAGTCATTGAGTGCCGTCAACTGTGTGGTTAATATCACTAATTAAAATATATATTTTTTGATTTCATCAGTATAAAGAATCTCATACAGGTATAATATCAAATGATGTCATATTGATATTCCGCCCAAAAGGCTGCGCTTTTGACCGTGCGTATGTTTGTGTACACGTAAAAACAGACTATACTCCGGGCTTTAGCTTACCATTGAGAATTGTGGTTTTGATGTACCTGCTTAACTGATTTTTGTTTATTTTAATCGAAGTTACAGATCACAGTTTTTATTTAAATATTACAGTATCGATTGCTTGTTGCTGTTTCAAGTGTAACTAAAGAAGATAAATAATAAGTTTGCAGAAAATTGTGCAACAAAAATCAAAATGAACTTAATTTCATTGGACTAAACCCAATAGTCCCTGTATTGGTTATCTACTGCTACATCTAATTGCTAGAGGGTGATATGTTTAAAGGTCACGTTCTTCCTGATCCCATTTTTCAAACTTTAGTTAGTGTGAACTGTTGCTGTAACAGCATAAATAATACCCATCAAAATGATAAAGCTCAAAGTTATATATTTTCTTTAAAAAAAGTCCCCTTTCAAAGCCTACAGCGAACGACCGGTTGGGACTACAGCCCTCTACTTCCAGGTTGAACGACGTCAAAGTAAGATAGTTTGACTAAACTCCGCCCACAGGAATACGTCAGTCAGCTCAAACCGCTCAGGCTAAGCTAAGCTGCTGTCAAATCACAACACACTAAACAAACTACACAATCAGAACTCGATACGTATTTCTGAAGGAGGGACTTCATAGAACAAAGAAGACATCAGCCCGTTTTTAGGACAGTGCAAACTCAATATAATACTTTATTTTACATGTGAAACATGAACACATGTTATATTGCGCACTGAAAACACAATCAAAGCCTCAAAAACTAAAAAAGAACGGGACCTTTACCACAGACTACGATTTATCCAGATGAGCTTTGTGCCACTCAGAGTGCAAAGAAGGATACGCGGCAGATGACAGATTGATCTAAAGCAATCTGATTAGGACTTTGCACACTGCAAAACATCTGGTACATCTAGCAGACTCAAGCGGCAAGCTGAAGGTGCCTGTCAGAGATGCTGGGGGAAAGTAAATGAGTGTTTTAATACCATAATTTACACCGTGCATGTTAACAGCCTCGCACTGGATTTCAAAAGATTGCTCAAGCTAAGGTTAGGGTTTTGCAGATCCTCCTGTTCGGTGAGCAAATACGTGCGTTTTGGCTTATATGATCAGAAAGGTATTAACATCAGGGAGGCATAGATTACAGACTGATGATTCCCTTAAATAACCTTCCTTATAAGAGAGTTAGGTTAAGAAGGAAAGTCCAATAATGGAGCACGGAGCTGTCCAGCTTTCCAAAAACATACAGGCACGTGCACACACTACTGCAAATCAGAGGCGTCATGCCCATTCAAACTGAGGGGCTTGGTTTTTTGAGCCTTCTGTTTTGATTGTGTTACATTACTTCTGGTGGCAGGCGCTGCATCCAGCACAGTCCCTGACGTCATCAATGTCTGAGCGCGCTCACGAGCTCTTTGCTGTTGCTGCTGCATTTTGCCAACTGAGGAATTAAAACGGTAATGTGCAGTTAACCTCATCTGTGTAGAAACTGTATGGTTTAAAATTGCACTGTCTCAACGTTATAGACCAGGGGTTCTCAAAGTCCGGACTCCGGTCCGGATCCGGACCCGACGGCAACTTGATCCGGACCCGCGTCCACTTCATATTATAGCAATGCTGACATCGCGGGCACGCGCGTCGAATTTCTGGGTCGAAGAATCTGTTTCAGCCCATGCAATACTTTTAAATGTGTGTCATGCAATATCCACTTCTCGCCGCAAGGTTGTAGTATGTTTTTACTAAATACGACAATAAATAGGTCAAGTCCGACCACCGGAAGCGTTTGATATTTTTAACTTTCAACTCGGAGGTGTTTTTAATTCACAGCAACTGTTTAAACATTTGTGTCAGTTTCAACTGGGCGGTGTGCTTCCACTAAGCTCTGGTCTCTAATGAAAGGTAAATGGACCCAAATAAATATCTTTTATCTTGGTCCTGAAACATTTTACTCTGAGTCTATGGTGGAGAAGGTATTTAAATAAACCGCGGAAATTTCGTAGTCGCGTATCTATAAATAGACTACAGTGAACGCTCTGTCAGAACGTCCACTGCAGGTATCGTTCTTAAAACCATGGTTACCATGGGTCTGATGCACATTCCAACTAAAGTTTGATGCCCATTCCAACTAAAACAGTAAATGTTTATAATTTATTTTGAAAGTACTAACAAAATTCTACCTTCTGTTAAAATTTCATGCAAATATCTGATAAAATGAGAAAGTTACAAGCAAAAACTTGTGAAAAAGCAGCATTTCGGTCACACACATTCCATAGACATCCATATATAACTTTTTCCCCTGATTTCTAATATTAAAAATATCATAACTTTCTCAATACTCAATAGATTTTTACAATCCTTGTTTCTTTGCAAATGGGAATGTCTGCTCTGTCTAGTCATGTGATAAATTTAGAGTTTTGGGGTTTTTGAAAATTTTGTCATCATACCTACATATTACAAGTGCATTAACTATGTGACTGATTAAATGTGTGCATTTGCTATTTTACAAATGCATATTAAACTTGTAAACCATTCGTTTAGTTTATTTTTTCTTTTTAGATTTAAGAGTATTCCTGGTCCGAAAATAAAACGAGTTATTTAATAATTTCCTGTGTGACGCAGTAGCCATCACACCCAGATATTATGCACAGCTACTTCATGTACTACGGCTTTTGATCAGTCCTTACCAATCACTGTTGGTTTGAGTCGTTTAAAACATGCATTTAAAAAAGCAACACTCGTCAAACATAATCTTATATATATTCTTTATTATCATGAAAATACCTGAAAAGGTTTGAAGAACAGCAATATAAATATATCCTTAAGACATTTCCTGGAGCTCCGTGTGTCTGGTTCTTCGTCTGCAGCACATATAAAGTTTCTGCCCAAGAGCGCCCCCTGGCTTTTGGATGTAGCGGCAGTTCACCGTAATTCATTGAGAAGTATAGAAAGCATCATCAGCCAATTTATAGGTGCACCCCTAATTTTGGTCAGTGTCTCTGCCTACCAACCACACTTTTTTTGCCATGGTTTATACATATGATGGAGAACAAACTGTGCCATTTCTCTAATTAGGTTGCTCTGTATTTTGCACCTGGTTACTTTTGGCATATTTCTTGTGTTTATTTATTTTATTTTTTTTTACTTTAAATGCAAAATACACTTATTTTTTCCCAAACTATTTGTGTTGATTTGTTATATAAAAAAATTTATTACATAAAGTTTTTCCGGACCTATGAAAATTATGGGAATTCAGATTTGGACCTTTGAATGTAAACTTTGAGAACCCCTGTTATAGACTTTTCTAGATTCATCTTCTTGGTACAACGCCAAAGTTCGCCAGAGTTCATGGGAACGCGGAATCACACATGTTCACATATGAGGTAAAATCCGTTCCTCTAATAATTTTTATCTAAACATTTTTTGAATCATAATATTTAACATTAAACTCAATCACGTGGCTATAGCTTATGTAATTTTCGTTGTTTATAAACTTTATGGATTTAAAATTACATTAATTGTATAGGATTATGCAGTTGTTGTGCAAAATGCATTGACACAATTAAACAAGTCATTAAAAATGTAAATAAACAAAACATGCCGTTCCAGATGTAAATATGATGCCAATAGGTCATTATTCTGATTGAATAGTATTTGATATGAAAGTTAGTCAACACTTTTATTTTGGAGGTTTTTGTCAAGGCTCAAAATAGACTGAAAGCTCTATAATATTTCGTTTGATGTCCGTGTATGCATGATGGGAGAAACGAAGCTTTTCGAAGCTTCGAATCAATTGAACAAATTAATTCGAAAATTGATTCAGTTTTTCAAAGCAGTTCGAAACACCACACACGCTGGCGACCCCTGCTGGTTAAAAGAGTATAAATGCAGATATGTCCAAACATTTTACACTTTTTTACAAAATAATAGGAAGATTTTTATTAAAATATGTTTAAAAAAACATTTAACTTAATTAAGACAGTTAAAGTGTATGTGTTTTTAGTTTTATTTGGGTGAAACAAATCATTAAAACTAACTACACTTTTAAATATGCAAATTTTTGTCATTAAATCTGTCTATAAACAAAAAGTAGACAAAATGGTAGTGTTATTAGTCAGATCGGATAAATGTTTTATGAACTTGCATAATAAAACTGATCCGAGTTCACCTAAATATATTAGACACTGGTCATTTGTGATCAACTCCCCCTAGTGGTAAACCATCGGATTTTCGCAACGTTTGAAACAGTTATGACGTAATGAAGCCTCGTTTGCTAAAATCACGTGACTTCGGCCAGTTTGATACACGGTCCGAACCACTGATAAAACAAAAGATTCGTAAATGTTTCGAAGCCTCATGAAGCAGTGCTTCGAAAACGACCATCACTATGTATGCGCACATTTCTGTAAGCTGTGCACACTGTGCCCCCTTAAAAAAAATTGGTGCATGACGCCCCTGCTGCAAATCACAGGCCCGCGGTGGACGGCCAAAAAGTTTATCAAAAAAACACCTGTTTAATGAGCCTTTTGTTTTTGGCCACAATCATCAGTCTGCATTAGCGAGCAGCCAGCGGAGACATAATTAATAAAAGCAATCTGCCTGCTGTCAGGATAACAAAGTAGCTTCTCCAATTCCACTCATCTGACCCATGGGAACACAAGCTGCCTCTGCCGTTGAGCAACAAGTACATGGATACCCGCAATCTCAAATTAAGCATTTCGGATTTTGTTTAGTCTCAATTAAGAAGTTATTATGCTGTACACATAAAATATTTTCGCTTTCCTGTTTCCTGCCTCAAAGAGGAAACTTCTTTGTTTCTGTCAGAAACATTATGCCTACAGTTCTCCCGACTGCAGGGAGGGAAAATGCAATCACTCAATCACTTCTTTGTATGATAAGCCAGTAATTTATGAGAAAGATTAACAATGCTATTTTGTGGGTATTCGGTATAATACAATGTGTCCCTGTGGTTTATGGTTAAAAAAACATTATTTTCCACATACTGTACATTTTTGTAGCTCAACATTTCACTATTTTCTGAAATGCACGGATTTGAAAAGCTCTGTGTCCCTGATTGGCTGGCTAATCTGTTCATTGTGATTGGCCTGAATACCTCTGACGTCAGCAGGAAATGTGACGCTCCTTACCATGTTTGAAAGATTCGGTTGCTAACAGGATTTAACTTAGAGGCTGAATCCGAAGCGGGAGGAATTATGATAATGTCAGTCTTGTCTACATCACCAATCCCAGGCAGTAAACTGTTTCCTACAATCCGTGTGCTTGTTGTAGTCCAAAAAAAATGCTATACGTTGGAGACGATAACTCGCGTCATTGTTCCCTTTGAGGTATGTACCTTTTGCATATCGTTAACATGCACTAATATACACTGTCACTTACACAGTAAAGGAAATGTAAAACATGAATCGGACAAATAGGTGCTCTTTAAGACCTCAAGGGGTTTGCTCTTATGACTCAAATATTATGTGAACTGACTACTATGCTTTTTGTTATGAATTTAAATTTGCTTGCGATAGAGAAACCAAACCAACGTCCCTTTAAAGTCAGATATTCAATGTGTTCTTAGTTTGTGACACCACGGAAAAATGATTTAATGATTTGAATGATTAAAAACAGCAAATAAATAAACTGGAAAAACAGGCAGGATTCCCTCCTCTCAAACACTGGGGGCGTGTCCTCTGTCTGCACTGAAACCACGCCCACTCGCAGAAAAGCTGCCAGTCTCTCTTAACTTAAAAATACCGCTATAACCTGAATGGATACCACCCGTGTGGTCTCAGAATACCTCAAGTAAACCGAGTACAGTCTGAGGATTGATAGAAAGCCAAAAATAACAGATGAATAAGGAAGATTTTTTGGCTGGTGCAGAGTTCTCGGGCTGCATACAATGAGCCATAATGAATATCTGTTGATGATGAGAGGAGGTACTTGACAACCATATGGAGTGGACCAGGTGCGGGTGGTCTGCTCATTAGATGGACAGTTAATGAAGTGAAAACATGGAAATGGCTGCGAAGGGTCAGATAAACACACACAAAGAGACACAGTACAGATGGGGGACGAGATGCTCAGCTGTAACTGATTGGTAAAAGGTTCAGTTTTTTGTGGGGTGGGGAGGCTTCCACTTTTTCAAAACCCTCATATTACGCACCTGCCAAAGGCCTGTGCGGACAGCTGCCTGGGTCTAATTGGGGTAGCCTACACTGCTGTCCATAGCAGTGCTGAGCATATGGTCCACAACCACTAGGGAGAGAAGGAAGCAGAAGGTGGTTTGATCCAATCCCAGCAAGGGTTCACTGACCGGGCAGGATTGGCTAATGGGGACCCCACCTGGCCCCCATTCTAATTATCAGCCGCATGTTTAGTGCAGCCACAAGGGCACGTGAGCACCTCAGGTCTGAAGGTGCCTCTTACAACTGAGAGCCTCATAACTTTAATGAAAAATTAGGATCCTTGTGTATAAATATTTCAGTGACTGCTCATCCGAGGGGCGCAAATTGAAATTAATTGTTCTGAGTGTCATGTGTGTTGCTTGCATTTTCAAAATATGTGTTTGTTGCGTCATGTTAACCATGTGCATCATGTGTTGTTGTCAAAATAAGTGCCTGCTGTACACGCGTCAAAATCATTTATGATAAAAGAGACGCTCACGTTCACGAAATACACGCAAGACACTCCCTTAACAGTAAACTCTGAGAGTATCTGGCAAACGCGAGCGTCTCTTTAGACGCATCTGCAGCAGGCACTTATTTTGACAAGTCATGTGATGCACACAGGATCTCTCGATGCGCAGAACACATATTTAGAAATAAAAAACCACACACATGACGGGCTACATACATGTTGTGACGAACTTCGTATTGAGCATCCTCGAAAAAAGAAGTCACCGGCCGCCACGGAAATATTTAAAAAGGATTATATGTATATCAAAGACGCACCGTCCATGCAAGCCAGAAGAAACAGTCACTGATGTTGTAGTTTACTTAGTAGAGCATTGCATTAGCAACTCAAAGACCATGGGTTCGATCCCACAGATCACACATACTGATAAAAGCTATAGCTCGAATCCACTTTAAGTCGCCTCGGATCAAAGAGTCTGCCAAAAGCAGAATAAAACAGTACTGTATATACATCTTACAGAATGTACAGGTTGAATATAAGCTATAGCTCTATTGCATTAGCAATGCAAAGGTCATGAGTTTGAATCCTAAGAGAACAATGCACTGTAAGTATAAACAATGCACTGTAAGTTGCTTTGGATAAAATGTATTCCAATTGCATAAATGTTTTTATTAAAAGCACTTAATATTAATTTAATCTAATAACTATTAATTTCACACCTGGATAATTACTGCAAATGTGAAGTTTTTACTGCCGATAAATAATACAATGGCAAGCACGTACCGTTCTGCCATGCCAGAAGCAGTTGAGGTAACAAACAAACTCATTCACACTCACCTGGCGACCTAAAGGTCCAGGCCTCATCATCATCAAAGTGTGTGTCACCGGCTGTAAATCGCTCTCCAGGAAAAAATGCGTGGGCTACCGTGCCACCGGGTCCATCAAAAGGGTAGCCGTCATTATGGTCCGCTTTGGTGAAGTCAATCTGGATGTCTGCCTCATTCCCTGCCACCTCATGGAAGTTGAGGGGGGCGATGTCACTCCACACCTTGAGGGCATAGTACATGAGCGCCCGAACCGTGTCCCGTCCCAGAAGCACTGACTCTTTTGGAAACGTCCTCACCCTGTGAGTACCAGAAAACAGATGTCTATTAAATTTTGGACGGCTATTTAAATGCAAAATTGCTTGCTGGGTTACTAAATAAAAAATGAGAAAAACCGCATACTACTGCATTGGATGTGTATGCTATATATACTGTGTAAAAAACAGAAGAATTGAGCCCAATTGAAGTGCACGTTCTCAAAACAAATGAATGCAAGCGGCACAGTTGCACAATACAAGATACATTTGAATGTATTGTTCTACTGACACACTTTGAGCAAGGATAAATGAGTGTTTTGAGTGCTAGGCTTTCCAAGAGGATTGTGGGATTGACAGCAGCACATATAAAGTTTACTCACACCCCAAGGCTACAGAGCGTTTGTAAGCACAGAGCAGTTTTTTCTTTGTTGAAGTGGAAACATACTGTACCGGGTTGAGACGCGATGCAAAAGGTCAAACCTCAGCGTACACAGTCAAACAAATACAATAAAATAATGCATCACAGACAGGTAATTTAAATACTGCATTATTTAACATTTTTAACTAAACATGATTTGTAGAAATGTGGACAAGGAAACATGATGTTCGTAATGCTTTTTTGAAACAGTATGTGGTGATAAGAACTTTAATAGAAGTAAAAATGACAAATAGAAATAAAATGACATTGGTGTAAACTATAGTTAAGCCTATCAAACCTACACACAATAAAAAGTGAAAAGTTGTATCAACTTAAAAAAAGTAAGTTTTTGTTTAAAATGTAACTTTAGGTAATAAATGTAACTTTTTAAATAAACTTTTTAGATGTTACCAATTGAAGTATTTTTTTAAGTATTACCAATTGAAGTAATTTTTTAAGCTGATCCAGCTTATACTTTTTACAGTGCAAAAGTAATAACCTCTAAAACACAATGCAAATTTCATACTTGAATATTGCACAGAATTGTAAATTTTTCATTGTGTATTTAAATCAAGGTTAAAAAGTATAAAATACCATGTCCCCATATATAGTCCCCTCAGCGAATCTTAGACTATTCCCAGACTGTATATACTGGAACATATTAACATTTTGTATATTATAGACATCCACTTACAAAATCGTCTTTGCTAATTACAGATATTAGCTAATGCCTACGGGGTTTAAATCGTCACTGGTCTCACGATATCTCAATGCATTACAATGCATTGCATCCATAATTTTTAATGAAATTTTAAACTAAGTTTGGGAGGAGCATGATCATATAATCCAACCAATCAGCACAAAGGTCTCTATATCTATCAGTAGGGGTGTCACGATTCTCCAAAACCCTCAATTTGATTACATTTTCGATTCTAAGGTCATGGTTCGATTCGATTCTCAATTTTTGCATTTTTTTTACAGCACAAAAAATGCTATGCCATTTTTAGACTAGACTTTTATGAAATAAAGTGTCTTTTGCTAGTTTCAACCTGGCGCAATTACAGTTTTCACATTTAGTGCCATGTTGTTTAAATAGCAAATGCATTTGCGCCCAATTTTGCGCCCATAGGCGTTCTGGTCTGAAAACGAGGTGTGTTCAGGCGCATTGTTGGCACGTTGCGATTTTTGTTTTTTTAAATGCTACCCTACGGATTTATTGTATATGATGACTCTGTACCTGTGGATATGGTAAGGTGAGAAACATTTTAACTCTTTCCCCGCCATTGACGAGATATCTCGTCAATTCAGAGAAAACGCTTCCCCGCCAATGACGAGATTTTCCGTCTTTCCACAATACCGTTATTATCCACCAGGTGGCGCCATTCAGCAACTTTTTAAACCCGGAAGTATTGCCCTATGGCAAGCTGCTGCATGTCCGTGTCTGTTTTAAAGATCGCTCTGAATGGGATCTCTATGAAAAGTCGTCACAAAAATTTAATTATCTTTGCTTTTTGCTCAAAATATGGTGTTTTTGCAAAAACCTACCCATATTCAAAAGCTGATTGCAAAAGAACCACTAAAGGTAGGATGAAACGGGTTTTTTTTGTTTGAAAGCAGAGGGTCTGTTCATTCATTTGGTATATTGTATGTTTATATATTTAAAGAAGAACATTTTCTGGAAGGCATTAAACTTTGGTGAAAATCATGAAAAACGCTGGCGCTGGCTGGCAACTTTTTTTTAAAAACGCTGGCGGTGAAAGAGTTAAGGAATGCTTTTTAAAAAAAACATGGTGCTGTTCAAGTGCTGAACCGCTTCGGCTCTCCGCACATTTGTAAATTCTTTATCTATTTTTTAGATTGTATTTTTAAAGTACAATCCTTTTCTTGCATATTTGCAAATTATTTTATGAGATTATAATGATTATGTAGGATATCAATACATTTACAACAATTAAAAGCCTGCTATTCGTATTCTATGACAAAAAAAAGGCTTTTAACTCTTTCACCGCCAGCGATTTTTTTTTTTAAGTTGCCAGCCAGCGCCAGGGTTTTTCATGATTTTCACCAAAGTTTAATGCCTTCCAGAAAATGTTCTTCTTTAAATATATAAACATACAATATACCAAATGAAAGAACAGACCCTCTGCTTTCAAAAAAAAAAAAAAAATTTTTCATCCTACCTTCAGTGGTTCTTTTGTAATCAGCTTTTGAATATGGGTAGGTTTCTGCAAAAACACCACATTTTGAGCAAAAAGCAGAGATAATTCCATTTTTGTGACGGACTTTTCATAGAGATCCCATTCAGAGCGATCTTTAAAACAGAAACGGACATGCAGCGGCTTGCCATAGGGCAATACTTCCGGGTTTAAAAAGTTGCGGAAGGGTCAAGCCACCTGGTGGATAATAGCGGTATTGCGGAAAGACGGAAAATCCGTGATTGGCTGGGAAGCGTTTTCTCTTAATTGACGAGATATCTCGTGAATGGCGGTGAAAGAGTTAAAGGTTTTAATCCAAAAGTAAAATTTTAATTTAATGAAAACAACACATTTTTTTTAAACATTATTCTTAAACTGGAGGTCCTCTTCCTCCACTTAGTTTTTCAGTTTACAAAGTTTTCTGTCATCTAAATAGAGATTAGACATAGCACAAGCTCAACTAGCTTTTAAAGGGGATGAGAGATACTGTAAGACTCTCATTGGTTTATTACACGTTACGCCCAAAACACACCCATTACTCATTAGGAGATTATGAACAATGCTTTTCGACCGTGCGCTCGGCGCACAAACCATTTTTCCTGTTGTTAAATTAGCAAAGTGGCATCGGACAAGCCCATTTAGACCGAGCGCCGTGCGCTTTAGACAATGCGCTTAGATTGTTAAAATAGGGCCCATAATATCTGACCTTGAGCCTGTTGTAAGTTTCACAACAACTTATTATAGTTGCTTAAGAGTTATGAAAACAGCATTTAAACATGACTTATAGTCTCACAATCTTGTCTGAGTTCAGGGTTTTTTTGTTTCCCATGTAAAGAGCAGCTCGAGTGGTGTCTCCTGCGTCTGCCATCATGCTACAGTATCTTTTAACTGGGTGTAGCTAGCAAAGTTACAGGAGGTTGACTTGCAGCAGATGTAAGTCTGTCTCAATCACACTTTTATTGTTGCGGCTCTTTCTAGTCTTTCTTGTAAAAGCCCCGCTTTAAAACTCTGCTCCAGCTTCTCTCTGCTTCTTTGATAAGGTCGATTGAGCGCTTTACATCCTAAAGAACGTTCAACAGCGGTCCAAGTTGAAAAATATAAAATGTACTTCATTTACGTGTGCACCCTTACCTCATAGAAGAGTTAAACGTGCTTTTAGATCCAGTAATTGTTCAAACTGACATTGTTATGCATCGTAAAAAACGATTTTATACACACACACACATACACATACATTTATATGAATATTTATATACACGTATACATTAGACACATCATCAGCTTGAAACAGACAGTAATCCTTTCTAAAGACCATTCTTAGACAGACATAAATACACTGACATTTGCCCCAGATTTTCTTGCTCTTAAAAACAGGTCTGAAACCCCTCTGTCATCTCTTCCCAATTTAAAGTAACACCCAGAGTAATGGCTGTTGCATTGACTTTCGACAAACACATAATCTGTCACCTTTTCTCCTTTTTTGTTTGAGTCAAGGTAGTTCGAAGACAAGTAAGAGTGATATGAAGGTCCACTTACACCTCACAATCACAGTAATCGCTTCCTCCAAGGGCAATTTGAGCCCTCTTTCCAAGAAAAGACAAATCGATGAGAAATTAATTTCAAAGTGCCTCCTTTGTAAGTGTCCAGTAAGAAGTGTGCCCTTTGCGCAGAATACACTTATCCTACCTGAACCAGCATCAGGTCCAGGCAATCCATTAATTCTCCAGAACATTGGCGTTCCTATTGGAGTGGGTGCTGGTGTGCCTACAGCGTATTGTCACTGGATGCTCAAGGTCAGTCAGGTTTTATGGAGATCAAGGCTTGTAAGATGATGAGTTTACAGCGGGTGTGAATGGAAATGCAGGACATGCACAAGAGCAGCTTGTCAGGGTCAACGCTGCCCTCAGACGCATTTAAAATGAGTTAAGTGACCTCTTTGTGTTCTATCGCTCTCTCAGTGATATGCTACATGCATTGTACATTATTCATCCCACCTCTTTGGCTTGACTTTCGGCAGATATGCACTGAAAATGCTAGGTATCTCAGACATCAATTACGCAATGCAACACCTTGGGACCTTGGATCACAAAGGAAACATTTGGCACGGAATGTTGTTCATATAAAATATTTGTTTCGCCTCAGACAGATAGAAATCCAGAGCTTGAGTAATTTAAGGTGAAATTAAACGCAGAGATCATGGTATGGCCTAGTGGTTTAAGATCTGGACTGGGGACAACAAGGTTGCCGGGTCAAACCATTGGTCAGTTAAAACCATAGTCTGACCCCAAACCCAAATTTTTTGAACATATATTGTTGTGTTGGACTGGTTGGGAGGATAAGCTACAGCCCTTATGAAAATTAACTATGGTTTTACTACAGTAAAAACACAATGGTTACTGTAGTAAAACAATTGGTTTGCCAATGGTAATCAATATGCCAAAAAGACTGCAAAAGTAAAATAAAACATGGTGAAATTTACAATACTGGTTTGCTTATTGAAACAAAACAATGGCACTAATGTATGTCAAGATATGTCAGTACAAGGTGTTTTAAAAAATAAAAGCAGCTCAAACATGCACTTTAGTCTGGGACTAGGATAAGCCCTGTCTGAGAAACCACCATTAAGTCTAAGTTTAGTGTATGTATAACTTTAAGCATGTTCAAGTTTAATCAATTATTAAAAATAACTTAAGCTAATTCAACTTTATATTTATAATTTAAAGCAACTCCTCACTATTCAAGAAAGTTGAAATGAATTACTTGAATTATTAATGAATTATTTCAAATTTAACCCTGGAGAACCCATGGGGGCAAATTTGTTCAATAGAAGAAATGGGTTTTTGGATTCTTCTGGGTTCTTCGGGGTTAAGTGATTAAAAGGAATTTGTTCATTGTCAATAGGATAAACAACTATTATCAATAAATCATCAATAAGCCTAAGAGAAGCCATGAATAATCTATGAAAAAATATGAGGACACACAGCTTGAGTACCCTTGCAATTTTTTCTGATTAGTCCGTTAAGACACTCGATTTTCTTATGCATTACAATCCATCTTACTGTAACTTCTTGTCAGATGTAGTTTGCATTCAGTACGTTTACAGTCTCCTTTGCCCAAAGTACAGAGACGTAATGCAAGGTCATCTGAGAAATCTAGGGAGGTCGGGAAGGGGGTATGAATTTCAAGCACAATTTTGCATCCATTCTCCTCATAATGTCCCCTCACCAGGGTTTCAATGATGGCAATATTAAATTGGCGAATAATCAAGGCTGTTTTTCCTCCATCTTGCCTGGCTGTTATACAAGTACCAGAAGCTAACAGAAAGGCTAAAAACGAGGCTATGAAAAGTTTGAGCATTATAGTGGCGGATAGATGCTTTTATGTTGAGCTTTCATTTTCGGGTACAATCTCCACCTTTGTCTCCATTTGCTATGATTAGATGGGTGGATGAAAAGAGAGAAAAAGGCCAAAAAATCAGGGGAACAAGCTTAAAAAGATTATTTTCCCTCCTAATTCTCACTGTGTGTCTGACCCCTGCGGCTCAGTGGCCCAGATATGGCATTTACCGTATGGTGTTGTTAATCAAACATCAAATCTATCCTGAACACTCACATCCAGACTGAAAGTGACATTAAAACCAGCATGGTATCTTTATCTTAAGGCTGTGATTTAATTAAATAATTATACAATCTGCATGTGGCAAACACGTCAGAGTAATACTTACAATGTAAATGATTGTACTAAATTAATATTACCACTACGATAACTACTAAAAATACTTCAGTATTATATCAGTATATCAGAATTATGTTTGCCATACATTCATTTATTTGTGGCACCCCACCACAAAATTAAAATTGACCACCACAAATAGATTTTCACACAGCATGTTTCTCTGACATTTTTGCTTGTGGCCAGCGCATGTTTTCAATTGTTTCCAATGAAAACGCAGCGCTTTTCAAAAACGTTTTTTGTTATTTCTATGCCCATAGATAAAAAAATTTCACCACGTGGCGGTGTGCACACTATCTAAGTAATAAAACTCATTATGTTCAGGCTGGAGGGAAAAATTCAGGACTATTGGAGATTGTTAAGGTGTTCCTCATGGATCTGTATTGGGGCATCTTTTATTTAGTATCTACATAAACAGTATTGATATTCAAGATGTAAATTTAACTTTTCCGCGGATGATACTGTCACGTATTGTGGTGCACCTTCGAAGTAGCTTTTGATGTTATTCAGTCTCGGTTTCATACAAAAAAAAAATTAAAGACAAGTTTATTTCTCTCCAGACGTCATGAGGCAATGTGATTGAGTTAGTAAAAAATAATAATATCTTGACATTATCGATGATAAATTATAATTTGGGACTCACAAAACAAAAAAAATAAAGATAAAGCTTGGGTTTTATTTCAGAAACAAGTTTTTTTTTTTGTTTAATGTATAAAAGAGGTTAGTTTATGCTACTTTTTTGCCTGTACTTTGATTATGGTGATGTGGTGTATCAGTTTGCTTCCTCTCAACTTCTTTCTTCTTTGGATGTTGTTTATCACTGTGCTTTAAGATTTATATTCGATTGTAAGCCTTATTGTATTATAGAGTAGCCTGGCCACCTTTGTCTATCCGAAGGAAAATTCATTCTTACTTAATTATTTATAAAACTATTCTGGGGTTGTTGCCTTTTTATTTAGGTAGTCTTATTAAAAAAAATTGTACCAGAGTACGTTTGATCCCAAAGTATGGTTCTTTTGGCTAGTGTGATCGCTCTGTACAGGACCAGGGTGAATTTTAGCTTACCCTGGAATGCTTTGCAGAGGTGGTCTCGAGTAGGTTTCGATTTGATTTAGGAGCAGGGCATATGCGCTAACTGTGCCAGAGGGCTATACTTCATCTGTTGCTGTAAAACATTCTGATATGCGCGTTCAAATACTTGTAGCCACGTGCCACTGCAAGTTGATTGCAAGTTTGTAGGGTTTCCTCTATCTTTTGACCAATACACTACAAAAAGTGACTGTCTTAGTTATTATTTTTGTCTTGTTTTAAGTACAAATATCTAAAAATCCTTAAAATCAAGATCTTCATCTTCATGAGCAAAATGACCTAAGAAAATAAATCTAATTTATTTTAATTTATGCATAAAACATACAAACTTTTTTCTTAAACACTTAATTCAAGAAAAATTATTTTTGCTTGTTTTAAGCACAAATTCCCATACATTTTGATATTTTTTGTCTAAAAGCTAGACAAATCTAGGCAAGAAAGTCAGTTTTTTGCAGTGTAGCTGCTGTCTTATTGTGAGTTTAAGCTTTTTGTTTTTCTGTCTTTTGTCTACTTGTTCTTTTAGGTCTTCTTGACTTCCTACCAGCAGCAATTTGTAAATGTTTATCACATCAGCAAAATTGCAATAAACTAAATTATAGTTAAGGTTTTAGTTACCCTTCCTGAAAGATAATTTAAGCTCTTTGGATATAGATAGGATTATCTGGCAATATACCAAGATGTAATGATTTACCACACTGATGCCCATTGTGTAAAGGCATTTGGGCTGGATTCTCAAGCGCACACGAAGATGCCCATGATACCAAAATCACAGCCCCTTCACACTCTCAATAGGTCTCGCTCTGAGGCAATTCAACCATTGTGAGAGATTCCAATTTCCTGATGGCAGGGAAAGGATTAGGTGCATCGAGGGTTCTGATAGACAGAAATGTGATAGGGGTAATGGAGGGTGGTGTGGAAGCAGATGCTTATCATGAAGCCATTTCACTCTCTTCCCTACTAATCAGTTTGAGAGATCAGCCCTGAAGACACACAAAGTCTGAGGGAAAACACACATTGTCATTGAGAGCAATCACTCCTAATCTATTTGAGTAATTAATGAGGATGTTAATGAGCAGGCGGTGGCCCTGAAGCGTGATGGTGAGGGTCTAATGTGAAGTGATGAACTCGTGATGAGGGGCTGTCCTGGATGGCAAATGATGATCTACAGGCTCTGAATACCGTACAACTGTAGACAGCGTGCTCTGGATTTTTACTAATTGAAGGCAATTACTTCAATAAAAAGTGAATCTCACTGCAATGTCATTAAATAAACAGACATGTGCAGACTAAAAAATACTTATTATACAGACAGTTTAGTTTGAAACAGGGCACAGTTTGTAAACAAAATTGGTAATGTGAATGCTGTCACGCGGACCCGGCAGCACAACAATAAGGTTGTATTTGTTAAAAGGACACTCCACATTTTTTGAAAATAGGCTCATTTTCCAGCTCCCCTAGAGTTAAACATATGATTTTTACTGTTTTGTATCCATCTCCATGTCTGGCGGTTCCACTTTTAGCATAGCTTAGCATAATCCAATAAATCCAATTAGACCATTAGCATCGCACAAAAAAATAACCAAAGAGTTTCAATGTTTTTCTTATTTAAAACTTGACTCTTTTGTAGTTACATTGTGTACTAAGACCGACGGAAAATTAAAAGTTGTGATTTTCTACGCCGATATGGTTAGGAACTATACACTAATCAACGACTTTGCTGCCATATCATGGCTGCAAGAGGGGCAGTTGATATTACGCAGTGCCCGAAAATAGTCCCCTGCTATTGAAAGTCAATATTATATATCTCTTGAAAGTAACCAAGGGGATTATTTTTGGGTGCTTCGTAATATCATTGCTCCTTAATTTGCATTTTGAATTAAAGATTATGAGGGCACATGAATAAAAAAAAATAATGAAGCACGCAGATAAGTCATTTTTATTAAAAATGCCACAATTTTCCAAAACAAATATTAGTTTTTCATTTCAATCTCATTGCGACTTTAAAAAAAGATAATGATAATAACCCAAGGATCTCGGTACGTATTTTACGTTCATCAAATAATTTTGCTTTAAATATGCTTAATCACAGTCACAGGTCATTTGAAAATGTTGGCAGAATCCATTAAGAGTCTGATAAATAATGCTCATTTGCAAGAAAACATGTCAGACGCACTAGGGTTTTGCATCCGAGCTCTTTAAATGCAACGTCACCTTCTCATATTTCTAAAGTTTTTCTGTCTGCTTTTCCCATAAAACACCAAAGAAAAAATATTTGCTCCTCATTTTGCACATATTTTTGACAGAAAATCTATTTAATTTGTTTCTCACATAAAGCTATAAAATGATTTGGAACAACATATAATTTGGAGTCAAGTCCCTGCTGAAAAATAACAAAAAACATCAAAGAAATTATAATGGATTTAATGGTTTAAATGGGAATTATTTGGTTTTTATGGAAACTATAATGGTCTCTTTGGGTGTCTAACGTGTTGGTTTCTATTAGTGAGTTGTTATGTGAACCCATCAAACAGGATTAAATCTTACTGGAATAAGACCCAAAACACACAAAAAAATTATTTTGTAATGCTTGATAAAGAGCTGATGATTCACAATAGTATTTGTAATAAAACCATTACCGTTTGCATAGTTTTTCAGTAGGGATGAACTTTTAAATTTACTTTATGGTAATGTTTAGGTTTGACAGACATGGTCGATATAAACCAGTGGTAGAGCATTCGGTTAGTTTTGCAAAAGGTATTAAAGGGATAGTTCGGCCAAAAATGATATTAAACCCATGATTTACTCACCCCCAAGCTGTCCGAGTTGCATATCGTTTTTCAGACAAACACATTTTCGGATATTTTAGAAAATGTTTTAGATCTTTCAGTTGATTAAATGTAATGTTACGGGGTCCACGACCTTCAAGTCCAAAAAAGTGCGTCCATCCTTCACAAAATAAATCCAAACGGCTCCAGGATGATAAACAAAGGTCTTCTGAGGGTAATCCGCACGGTGTTGTTGTAGAAATATCCATATTTAAAACTTTATTAACGTAAAAACTACCTTCCGGTTGCGCCGCCATCTTAGTCGCGTCTGCATTCAGGATGAGAGTTACGCAGCCTACGGAGGCTACTCTGCTGCTGCTCTGTGCCCCCGCCCTCCGAATTTGTCATACGTCACTAAGAAACGTGCGTACACTACGCTAATACTCTCTCCTGAGTCTAAGATGGCGGCGCTACCGGAAGGTAGTTATTTACGTTAATAAAGTTTTAAATATGGATATTTCTACAACAACACCGCGTGGATTTCCCTCAGAAGACCTTTGTTTATCATCCTGGAGCCGTTTGGATTTATTTTGTGAAGGATGGACGCACTTTTTTTAGACTTGAAGGTCGTGGACCCCGTAACTTTACATTTAATCAACTGAAAGATCTAAAACATTTTCTAAAATATCCGAAAATTTATTTGTGAGTAAATCATGGGTTTAATATCATTTTTGGCCGAACTATTCCTTTAATAAAAACATGCACTGTAAGTTGCTTTGGATAAAAAACTCCAAAAGCATCAAATGAACCATCATTATATGTATAAAAGTGGCATAAATATTGATTAAAATTTCACATTCCACAAAGAAAGCGCCATAGGGGTGAGTAAATAATGACAAACTTTTTATTTCAGGGTATATGGTTTCTTTAACCGCTAAACGGCTGCTTTCCTGAAGAATCGTGAGGTGTACAAAGAACGAAAAAAGTCAGCTTGAGCTGATCAAAACACTAAGGTTACACTGTGTGTATATGTGCCGTTGTATTGATTCCATTCATGCCCACGCCCATTTTAAAACACTTCATCTCACAGAAACCTAGATTACAGTGCAATACAATAATCACTCAGAATCCATCATTGTCTTTCTCTATTTGTCTCCACCCCCTCCTGCCTGTCTGTTTCTATACATCCCCTTTCAATTGGTCTGCAGACGAGTAAGGCTTTTTATCACTGCTCCTAAAACAAGCCATTAGGAGCTTTATTACAGCGACTGGCCTCTCACCTGAAGTACAGAAGCACCTCTAGCTGAGGATGAGGTACAAAGCTCCTGACAGGCCTGGGACAAGCTTTATAGAGTTCTCACTGTTGTTATAGAAGTCATCTCACCCCAGCAAGCTCTTAGACAGTTCGGTGGCGGTCAGCCGCTAAGGCCTGGGCGAACTCATTAACACTGAGAACGTGGGTTCAGGACAAAATGACAGGCACAGAAAATGCTGAAAATCGTGAAGAGAATGTCAAAAGTCTCTGAGAAGCCAAAACATAGATGTTCCTTGGCTGTAGTTACGTGAGAATTCTGATCTACATTCAAATCTTAATAATAAAGGTGCTACAAAAGAACCATTTTTGTGTTCTCAGAGAACCTTTCAGTAAAAGGTTCTTAAAAGAGCCATTTCTTTCTTACCCTTTGTTAGTCTCGACAAAAAGGTTGTGTTGGCAGTGTGTGAACACAACATCTATACAATGACAAAAATTCATCCTCTACTAAAGAAAGGCTGTGACGGTGGCAGTTTTTTACCACCACAATGGTAACGCGCCAATTCACTGCGGTGGTGTGGTGGTTAAATATGGGGGGTGATTCTCGCGAAATTAGACTCATGAGGTGTCATGAAACATTTTATTAAAAAAAGTAAATGCAAACTAAGAGTATAAAAATAAGAAGCATACAGTTACAAACATCTCTTCATGTACTATTTCGCACATGATTTCAGATGACATCATACAAACCAATTTTGTTGTTTTTCCCACATTTAAGGGAAAACTGTCATTACCGCAACATGTCCATGACTGGATTTGGGTTCTTTGACATGGAAAATTTATAATAAAAAAAAAAGATTCAGTGCATGTTATACTATAAACATTTACAGTAAAAAAACATGTGGTATTTGGTGATCAGTGGTAAATGTAGAGACAATAATAAGGAATATAAATGTGTCCAAGGCCAACTTTCTAATCCTCCGCAACAATTTTCAATCATTGTTTAAGCCCTCAAGGAACTAACATTTCAACAACAACAAAAAAATTGTTGGAAGGGACATAATTGACTGTGACACTCAAGATGGCTACCAGGTAAGCAGTTCTTATTAAATTTTGTTTGTCATAGTACCTAGACAACTTTTTAGTTCTCATTACCGAAACATGAGTTTGTAAATGCATACATTTAATGTAATATCATGTTGCGGTAATGACAATTTTTAATAATGATAATCTAAGAAATGTAAATAATTCTTAAGGAAATATTTTTTACATCCTCTAAAAATAATGGTTATAGTTCAGACCTTAATCTTATATGTGCAACATTTTTTTTTTAATTCTGATGTTGGACACCTTAATCTGGATTTCGTGAGAATCACCCATGCGCCAATTTATTTCTCTGCTTGGGTGCTCATCACAGCGTCAAGCAATGCTTAGGTTACTTAGCAACAAAAGACGCTCTGGAGCGCCCACGCTCATGGAAGATGAGGAAAGCGGCATGGTCACGTGGTTTTAGATGTGACATGTGAAGAAAATGTAAAGCAACTGTGCATATGTGCTTGGCCATTTCGATGAGTGCTCAAGCCGAGCCCCAGAACACCCATGGGATCGGCGTCTTAGAGCGTGTTTCTTGTATTGTATCGTTTTTGTAGTAATTTTATTTTTTTAGCTGGTGGTGACCTAAGATCAGCATAGAAAATCTCTATGGCTAATTTATAAGACATGTTGGTAATATGTTGGACCTTTTCTTGCTAATTGAGTCTTTGTATGCCTAGAATTAGTCAACGAGGTTGTTTGATTCTTATAACTTCCCTTTCTAAAAGTTTGATCAATTGTGCATGTGCATGACGTGTGCAACAAATGCATAGGGTGTCAGACATATAGATTTGCAACATTTAATGCAGTTCAGGTTCTATTTTGGATAAACCTATGGCACAGCTTTAAAGCTGAAACGAATCCTATCAGAGGTCCAGGATGTCACTGAACACACTAGTGGCTATATATATATATATATATATATATATATATATATATATATATATATATATATATATATAAATACACATACATACATATTCGACAAGAAAGCGACAGCGCTGCACCACTGCGGTGGTTAGACATCAGTGAGGCCAAATAACAATGTTCTCAAATATCTTGTTAACCAATCACAACGTGACAAATTTGAACATGATATGATAGACAGAAGATTTAAAAACCATAAATCTATTGATGGACAACTTCATACAATGAAGTTTATAATACTTCATGGTGCTTTTTTACTTATTTTACAGCTTGGCAGCCTCAGATCTTTAATATGCTTTGCTTTAATTGCCTAAAAACAACCGAGTGAACCACAGAAAAAGAAAATTAGGTGTTTGGAACCACATCAGGGTGAGGCAATGATGACAGATTTTCATTTTTGTATAAACTTTCCCTTTGACCTTATCACACAGCGTGGTGTCATTGTGAAGGCTTACAAGCCACCGTGACAGTCACCTTCTCAATGTCACGAATCGCAATCACAGTGTAAATGTCGGCAAAAACTAGCATTTTCAAAATCACGAAGCATGATACGCCCTGAAATATACAACAGAAAAACTTAACATTTACAATTGGATAGTCGTATACCTGAATCAGAAGGACAGGCTTCACTTCTTTAAAGTTATTTCAATTCTAGCAGTTGCACACCAGTTCACACAGTGATTGCAATTCAAACATCAGGTAGGCAACTTTTGCAGAGATATGTGAGCTTTGTGATACTGTTTGGTATGTTAGAATTTCCACCATCCAACTGCTGATAAAGCCACTCGGATGAGGGCAGTAACATCTCCAATAAATGGAAAAACACATCCATATTTGAAATAAATTGTTAAAGACACGTTCCTCTGTGGCGTGCCTGAGGAACATCGTAAATTTATCATCATCAAAATGCTATATCGATTGCTTAGCCACGTATTTCCCAGAACAGAGTACGTACACACACAGACCAAATTTATATTCAGACAGGCAAGGCATGAAATTATTCGACCTGCACATAAAAACACAGAAGCTTTACTAATCAATAGAGGTGAGAAAAGCAACACGTAGTAGGTAACAGTGGGTTGACAGTAATCCGTTATGATTGGCACCGTAGAGAATGTGAGATCAAAGTGGGATTCTGCAATATGAAACGGGCAACAACATAGTATGAAACTCAAAACTCAAGTGTCTGTAAACAAGACGCGATATTACACAATACATCATCTTGACACACACACACAACACGCTTCAGGAACAAACACATTCACACTGTCAATCCAGCTTCAGGACTGACAGCCTCAGAAACCACTGGTGTCGAGGAAAGTTTTTTGTGATAAAAATTGGAAAAGGCAGTACCAGTCTATGACAATCATCAATCTTCAAATAACCAGGTTTGTGTTGAACTCAGGAAACGCTGCACTGTTGAATTTTTGTTGTTTTGACTGCTCGGTACACAACAGATAAGTCTACTGGGCACTCGAGTACTCCTGATATTTTTTTAATTGTTAGTCTATGCACGTCAGGTGGATGTTGTAGGCTCTTGATTCAGCACCGCATTTATAAAGCACATGTTTCATGATCTTGAAATAGTTTTGCTCAGACCTGTATGAGTAATAATGCAATAACCCAAGTCTGATGTGTCTGATGGATACAGCATGGTTAAAAACGTACCTCCAGGAAAGGTGTCTCTTGCTCCACTTGGTCTGAGGAGCCGCTCTTTTTCTTCGCCCTGCTAACATATCTGGCTCCGAAACATCAGGCAGCGAGCAGCGTGGGGTCTTCATTAAACCCAAGGTTGCTTGGTCTGTGGAGAAACACATACATGAATAAAATAAACCTAGACATATGTACACAATACAGAGCGATATTTCTGTGCTTTTGACTGCAAAAGGAAATGCCAGCTGAAGTAAATCTGAGGCTACCTGACCAAAAAAATCAGTAGCTGTTAGAAAAAACGAAATTGCAAAAAAGCAAGTTTCTTCAGTAAAAGTGCATACTAACCCAAAACTCCAGTTTCCTCCAGGCCTCCGAACCTCTGCATGGCTTTGATGGCTTTGGTCAGCGCTTCCTTCGTCTGAAGCTGTCCGTTCACAGGATCAGGGGGTGGGAGGTACCCATATTTGCTCAGCCAATCCTGTGGTAGAAAAAAACCATAATTAAGGCCACACATATTTACATTTTACATGAATTGTCCGGCACAACTAGCACCTTTTTAGACTTAAAAGGCATTTTACCGGAAAATAGTAGCCTTTCTGATATAGTGCCCTTCATATACTCCTGGCGCAATGCAGCTCAAAACGTTTATGCTAGTTTCAGCTCGATGCAGTTATAATTGTTACGTTAAATGTTGTTTAAATAGCAAATGCATTTTCGCCCATTTGTCCGCCCATGGGCATGCTGGCTTGAAAACAAGGTGTGTTCAGTGCGCATTGTTGATGCATGGCTATTTTGAGGCAAGTAAAATAGACTACTACGCCATTCACCAACTAAAACCTGGCCTAAAGTCAATATTGTTTTTGTTATAGAGCGCATAAGTAATATGCGCCTATAAACGGGGCAATAGTGAGCATGTGTTTATTACACACACAAACATTTTTTAAATATGAGAATTAAAAAAATCTCAGATTTTTTTGCTAATATTGCATTTAGTTAGATTTTTTTAATGCTACCACATGGATGTATTGTATATGATGACTATGTACCTTTGTACTATGTACCTAAAACATCTTTTTAAGTAATATATTTTTTTTAAACACTCATGGCACTGTCCCAGTGCTGAAACGGCTCCACCCGTTGGTAAGTTCTTTATCTCATGCAAATACCGTATATTTAGTCATGCAAATTTGCATATTTGTACATTATTCTTATAAAAACTTTTTGTAATTTTTCCATTACTGAAATAACTAATTTTAAAGAGAACCAAAGCTTTATTCACATAAATAACCATTTCAAAAAATAAAACATAATGCAGTTTCTCATTGGTTTATTGCACGTTAGAGATGTAGTACTCGAGTCCGGTCTCGAGACCGATTTCTGCACTCTCGGACTCGTTCCTTTAAAGACTCACAGTGGGAGGAGAAGGACTCGTAATTTCAGACTTTTTTATGTTCATATAAAAAACCACAAATTACTGAATATAAAAAACCACAAATTACTATTACATAGCAATAATAATAAAATGCAATGTTGACAGGCATTATTTGAAAATGACATCCCATGGGGCAATGCAAAGATACTGCCATCAGAGCCGTTTATTTATCTCTAGACAGAAGAAAATAGGCAGAAGAGAATGCATGTGGTAGGGATTTTTTTAATCATAGTAAAAGCCAGTGTTGGGGGTAACGCATTACAAATAATGTGCACGTAATAATATTACTTTTCTGAAGTAACGAGTAAAGTAACGCATTACTTTCTAAATGTACACATTAATATTTGAGTTACTTAAAAAAAAACAATGCAAGTTACTTTTCAGGTAATTCATTTGATTTAAAACAAAATAATGTACTGAATAAAACTGAATGTAGTCATGTATAAATAAACACTCTATGCAAACGGAGATGGCAAGCCATAGCTTGACATTTTTGCGATGGAAATATGCAATTTCTGAATTCAGAACTTCTCAGTCATAAAAACACCTGCAAGGCCTGAAAGAGATCAAGCCTCAGCCAAGTAATAAAAAGTAACGCAAAAGTAACGTAGGTATTACTTTTAATGAAAAGTAACTAAGTAACGCAATTAGTAACTTTTTTGGGAGTAACTTAATATTGTAATGCATTACTTTTAAAAGTAACTTTCCCCAACACTGGTAAAAGCATAGTCCATATTAAGACTTATCCTCTAAACAATTCCCAATCTAGCTAAGTCTGTAGGCCTAACTGTTGATTATTAACTGGGGTGATATTAAATCCTGAATATGAAAACTGACATGTTTTTATGGTCTTGGTCTCGACTCGGTCTTGACTCCTAAAGGACTTGCTTCCTTAAAGACTCGGTCTTGACTCGGACTCGGCATACTGTAGGCGGTCTCGTCCCCATCACTATTGCATGTTATGCCCAAAACACACCCATTACTCATTATGAGAATATGAACAACTCTTTTAGACTGTGTGCCCGGCGCATAGACCATTTTTCCTGACGTTAAAGTAGCAAAAGTGGATTCAGACATGGCTTAAATGCACTTGTGCTGTGCACTTTAACCATGCGCTTAGATCGTTAAAATAAGGCCCGTAGTCTTACTCAAAAGAGTTAGGAGGGTTATTTTTAATACACTGCAATTTAATGGCCAATCATATAGAATATTGATATTTATTACACGGCTCTCTGGAATGCTTGATTCTGATTGGTCAGTTGAGACATTTGCAGGTTCGTTCTTTTCAAATAATAACCGCTCCAAAGTAATAACGCATAGCCGGTACTACTTGTACGAGTAAAATCGCTCCGCGCCAATAAAGATCAATAAAGATTACTGTTTGGGGCCATCTTGTGACAAACACTGGACAACCACGACAAGACACAGAGAGCTTACTGAGACTGAACTTGACAAAATAGAGCATGACAGCTACGAAGCCAACACACAAAAAAATACAGAATGGGCATTAAAACTTCTCAAAGACTGGTTAAAGAGAAAAAAATGGAGACAGACAAGTATGAAGCAGAGGATCTTAATAAGGTATTACGATCATTTTATGCATCTGTGCAAAGTTTCGCGGAAGGATAAAAATGTTAATTTAAAACAAATATGCCAATAAAATGTTTCAAATTCATATTCATGTCCGTTTTTTTCTTATGTGACAAGTAGCCGTGTAATTAGCGGGATAATGTAGAGGCAGCCGGTAGTTATCGGGAAATAAGCCCCTTCAGTGTGATACAAGACCCTCCGCTTCGCGTTGGGTCCTGATCACACTGTCGGGGCTTATTTCCCGATAACTACCGGCTGCCTCTACATTATCCCTTACATATTGTGACCCTGTCTATGAAATCCAGGCTAAAGTCTAAATAATTCACAGGCAATGTCTCAATTGGGAAAAAAGAACATTTCTGTAATTTTTTTTCTGTTTTTTTTTTGCACTACAGTACATTTGTAGAAACCCTACATTTTGAAAAGAAAACTACAATTTATTAAGTAATACTCCTGATGTTTCCTCTTTCTTTCTATAAACAAAATAACAACACATTATTCGATTGCCCTAAATAACTGTTATCAAGCCATTGAAGCTTCAGATGGAAATTTAAGGAGAAAATAAAGATCCTCATGCACTCAAAGTTGTTTTTTATCTATTGTTGCGCATTAAGCCAGAGACCATACTGAATTTCAATGGTGTTTTGATCAAGTGGTGGACGTGATGAATAACTCAGACCTATAAGTGAGACCACAACTCAAGCAATTCCATTAGTAAAGTTGCTGTGTGCTTACACAGCACAATTGCTGCAGAACGGCGAGATATTTAAGCTGCAGTTCGACTTTGGCCTACGGGGAAACTGTTTGCGCCTTGATTTAATTTCGTAAACCGTTGTGCTAAAACACAGCGGCAGGATTAATTGGTTCATTAAAATTTATGATCTTTGAAAGGTTCCTCGCTTGATCGATCACGCTACCTTCATCGTCTGAAATGTCAAAAAAACACAGTCACGACAAAATTAATTATATGCGCAGAAAGAGATTAACAACAAAAAGTTGACTGACTCAGAGCATTATGATATTTTCTTTTGATTTGGAGTTTACAGAAGAGGAAAGCTGTGCTGGAGATGATGGGCATTTCATAGGTCTGCAAAACAGAAGTGTTCAAACAAATCCCTTCAATTCGGTTTAAAAAAAAATGGGGCTGACAAGCGAGATAAGTAAAATTGAAAAACAATACTAAAATGCTGCTCGACACTCCAGTACGTCAGCAACTGGAGCAAATCATCAATATTGCATTCATACCTTGTCTTTATATCAGCAAAACTGAAGAGTTGAAAAGTTCACTGCTTGAAACTAACTTTACTGTACATGGCAAGTCTACCGCAAACTTTACTGTGCTGGAGTTTAACAGCAGGTAATTGAAACAAGGTTAAAGAGATGCAGTTAAGAGTTCAAATTCAAAATATGTGTTCGGAGTGTCGTGTGTTGCTCGTGTTTTCCAAATATGTGTTTGTTGCGTCATGTGAACCATGTGCATCACGTGTTTTGTCAAAATAAGTGCCTGATGCACACACGTCAAAACTGTTTATGATAAAAGAGACCATCACAAAATACACGCAAGAAAGTCCTTAACAGTAAACTCTGATTACGCATGGGATTATATGAGTATCTGGCAAACACAAGCTTCTTTTTTATCATAAATCCGTTTTACTCCACCCATAGCTTCGCATCGTGCACACTCGAAAAAAGAAGTCATCGGCCGCCACTGCCCATTTGTTAATCCAGACAGCAACTAATTACATTGAGAGCAAATGGAGACTAAAGATCATTATCAAATACTCTTAAAAGCAAATCATCTGAGCTGTGCCATCATATTAAATATACACCTCAATACTCTAACTGTATGTCAGCAAAAATTGTATTAATATATTATTTTGCTTTTAAGAAAAACATATGAAATACAATCATTAGCGAGCGTGCAGAAGTTAAACTAGCCATGATCACAACGATGCTTGATGCCAAGCACAGACCTGGGCTTTTAAACGTCATGCAAGATGAGGCTGGCTCGTCTGATGGAACAGTGGATTTGATGGGGTCCAATACAGAAAATGTAAATATGGTTAGCATACTGAAAGCAAAAACCCTGTGCAGGAAAGCCTGCAAGCTAAGCATAAAAACGCTGCTAACACTGGTATACACAGGGAAGAAGACCAGAGGCCATTTTTTAAGGAACAGATTAAAATGTAATCTTAAATTTTGGCAAAAAACTGTAAAATGTGAACTGTAACTGACGTTGTTACACTCTGAATGCCCGCAACAGATATAACGGATCATTATTGACTGGCTGAGGCGCTGCACGCTATGACTGTCACGAATTTCTAATGGTAGAATACTGAATGTTGCTATCTCCATATCTCCAAGTATCTCTGCTGAAAGTGCGCTGCAGGTTCACGCTGCAGGTGACGAGGGGAAAAGTGCCCTTCGTATTTTGTGAATGTGAGAATGTGTCTCTTTTATCATAAACGGTTTTGACGCGTGCGCAGCAGGCATTTATTTTGACAAAACACGTGATGCACACAGGATCTCTCGATACGCAGAACATATTTTGGAAAAGAGAACCACACACATGACACTCCGAATTCTTATTTTGAATTAGCCCCCCTCGGATGAGCAGTCACGAGCTGCCACTGTTATAGTGATATTACCAAATGTGGGTTGATATACCACGTCTATAGCTATGTGGCACTATGCTGCTACAGTATGACTGCTGTCTGCACTGTTTCCCCCCTCACGTCCAGCTGACATAATTTGTGTGTTGACACACTATCCAACTGTGTAAAAGTGTGGAGAAAAGGTTTACTGTCTCTGTGTGAGCTCTTCACCCGCTGGCTCAGATATTGATGCATGACGCATCACTGTTCATTGTCAAGGCCTTGTGCTGTATCTCCTAATGAGCACACACAAATACAGAAGTATCGATAGAAATTACTTGCGTTCACATAGCATGCTGTTATCAGCAGCACAGCTACCCAAGAAGTGCTCATTGTACCACAGAACAGGGCATCTTGCAGTTTGACCACATCGAGGGTGGTGTGATGTTTCATTACTACATTCTGTTATCACATCACTATTTCTGTTATCATACCTCAGGATCAGTAAATAAAACAGAGCTTCCAAAGGAAAGCATTACTATTAAGCCCTTTTCACACAGACATTACGGAAAATACACGGATAATGCATCCAGGATTTGTCCGGGATCGTTTGATTTTTGACTTATTCACACTGCCAATGGTTTTCTGGAATATGTTTGTGTGTTCACACAGATACTGGAAAGATTCCGTAAAGACACATGCACATCCTGCAGTTGGTTGTTTTTTCTCAGCAGCATCTAAATTTGCTTATTATCCGTTATTTCTCTCTCCAGAAACCACTTGCATCCATTTTTGTTTATAATAAGACTATAAAGGAGCGTGTGATGCACCGTTTCACCTTATGGCATTGTTTCTGCATCTCATTCACACTAAGGGGTTTTCCGGGTATTTTACGGAAATTTTATTTCTGTAGGTCCTCTTTCCGGGAGTAATCCCAGAACATTTACGGGACATGTTTGTGTTCACACATAAGTCTGTCTGGCAATTTAAGTGGTATTTTTCTGGGCCCGAAGTGTTGTGTGAATGAGGTTTGTGTGTTGCTCATTATGGTTGGGGATTTGAACAAGTCCCTTAAACTCACAGCTTTGCCACATTGGTTTGTGCTACGAAAATGGATGAAACCTCAAATTGTATCTAACAAAGATATAAGAAGACATAAAGAGGCTGTGCATGCTTATTTCGGTTCAATAAACAATACCTGTGGCACCATAATGATACATGACCTCATGACTCGATGCACCATGACTATTGCAACACCTAATGCTTTCAATTGTTAAGACATCTCTGAACATTTAATGTCTAGAGGCGACCCAACAAGACATGACAGACTGCCATTATAGCCTTTATTGAGTCACATTTTCCAAAAGATCAACTCTACCAGGGTCGTTGAATATGATCAAACACATCGTTCTCTCTCCAAGGTCTAAAAACACGGAGCAGGCTCGGCGGTCTAAAGCCAGTGATGATGAGTAAATCAGCTTTATGATCAAGGTCAGTGTTCGGTGATGCCTGGAATCCTCAAGTATGTTACATGTCTAACTTAGAATCAGTAACTACTAAACATTTCTCTCTTAAAGGTGTATTGTGAGTTTTTTAGGTCATCTAGTGGTGAGATAGAAAATTGTAACCAACCTCAATTTCGAAACGCAATGAGAAGCTAAGGCAGCCGACTTCCATGTAAGGAGTCCCGCGATGTATGTATAAAAATGCTCATTCTAAGATAATAAAAGCAATACAGTTCATTATTTAAGGTCTTTATTCATCTTTTTCTCGATGTGACATATTTCCCTTCTTTGTTCGAGACTTTCGGTTCATAGCCAGCCGGTAGAAAACAATGAAGTGGGAGCACGCATAAAACATCATTTACACAGTTAATATTTACTACACATCGGAGGTGACGGGTCTTCAATGCGCAAATATAAAAGAACAGAGACATACCAGTATTTTTACAATGGGAAAGTCAGTCGAGTGTTTGTACATGGAATTTACCAAGACTTTGTGTTTTTAACCTTACCAGGAGATGGTTTAAAATGTCACAACTGTCCCTCCAGTGTGAGTTTTTTTAAACTGCAATTTTTTATGGAGTTGTTTATGGCGACACATCGAGCTTCATGTGGTCTGACACAGTCAGCAGTATCTTTGTCATTCAACACATAGTCATTCATTTGAACCAACCATAATAAACATATTAAACTACTACATGTATTGAGTATTGTTTTCGTTTTATGAAAATATTATTCCATCGCTTCTTACACACTAGGTTGAGACATGAGCTTATGAAAATATTTGCTTACTTTTTAAAGTATTTGCTTTTTCATTTAATACATAACAAAAGTACGCGCAAACACATTACTATTATAAACATTAACTAAGAATATTATGTCGTATATATTCTGTACTGTAATCGCATTTTTGTAATACTATATAGTAGCAGAATAAATAAATCAGCTAAATCAGCATATTATTAGTTGTTTTTAAACAATTATTGTATTTATTGTTTACCGGCAGTTTCTATGAAAGGTTTTACTGGATGGATTTGTAAATACAGATTATGAGTGCATCTGCGCCACATACATATTCAGTTCTTGTGCATGGATTGTGGTTAAAACAAATGTTTTGTAGAGATTTACTGTGTTTGTATTAGCTATCATGGCAACCCATAACTGCACAAATTATGTCGGTCTTCCTGGATTTCATAATAAACATGAAACAGCCAGTCAAAACGGCACACTTGTGTCCTTCGCAATAGACTACCATTAGCTTTAGTGGCTCACCGGAAGTCATAAACAAGAAAGCTCAAAGATGGCGGCGTCCACATTTACGTCAAGAAACAGGTGGATACACCACTGATAATATAGTTATGCATATTGCATTTCTGTCAAGAGATCCTTCTAAAACTTACACATTAAGCCAATTTTAAGAGAAAAGAGGTTTACTTCACTAGCCAATACCAAAATCTCTATGAATTCTTCAGCACGGGGAGCTGAGAGTGGTCAAAGGGATATTAAATCTTCATAGCATATGAGCGAAGAATCAATAACCCCCCTGAACACCAACAGCACTGAATAAACCTGAAAATACACTTGCGGTTGTTTATGCTTTGAACAGTGTGTTTGCCACGAGTGAGTCCCAGTTCTGTATGTGCATCAAAGCAATCCGAAGTTTTAGAGTTCGCACAGAGGAGTTTTACAGCACAGATTTATATCCCTGAACTTACTTAGTGATTTTTCTGTGTTCTACAGTCAATTCTTGCCGTATGTTACCCCTCGTTCTCTAGGAGGTGGCACGGATCATTATGCCACACAGAGAAAGGTTAACATACTAATGTGCCGCAGAGAGGCTAATAGTCCGAGACATCAATCAATTGCAATATGCATAAAACATCTCTTCACAAAGAAAGACTTTATCGAGTGGAAAGGGCTTGGAATAGGAGAGCACCTTAATGGCTTTTTTCTACCCAAGAAAATCTGACATTTGTGGCACTACAACCTGGAAATGGAGAAACATTTTTTGCTGCTTACTTTTTGGCATCTGTCAAAGAAGATGCCAAAAAGTTTTTATTTCAAATAATTATATCACTGACAACAGTGGTCTGGCCAGGATATTGTGATTTAAAAAGTGTAGTTGCAGCCCTCAACTGATGTGTATGTTGTCATTTTGTGTATTGGCCACCAGTTGTGTATTGCAGTACCAGTTTTAGCCACAAGTTTTGTGATTGCAATACCAGTTTTGACCACAATCCTACATACTGTTCCTTTAAAAAATGCTGCCTTCACCTGTAGTTTAGTTACAGCAAAAAAAGGGGTCCCGGAAGCCCAAAAGCAGCACAACATACACCCCTCTGTTAGCGATTCAGATGCTGTCTCCCTCCATCTATTCACGTTCCGGTTTCCAGCAATCTGTTCATATCACTGTAGTGGATTATCAATCTGAAGCACCAGGAGACAGGGACGGGAAATAGGCATGTGTTCAGTCACGTGTTTATTGTCAAGTTTAGTCTAGTCCTGTTAGTCTTTTGTATTTAAGTCTTGTTTCTTGTTGTTTGCCCCATCGTGGGTTTTTGTTTAGCTGTTTTTGTGTAATAAAGTGTTTTTTGATTTTCTACATCCCGTCTGCACTTGGGTTCATTTTCTGCAATTCCTGACAATCTCTTTATTTAACTACAACAAACACACGGATTGTAGGCAACAGTTTTTTTTTACTGGGATTGGTGATGTAGACAAGAACGACATTATCATTTTTTAACAATGAAATAGGTGCTCTTTAAAATTTTGAGTTTAAAGGGATAGATCGGCCAAAAATGATATTAAACACATGATTTATTCACCCCCAAGCTGTCCGAGTTGCATATGTCCATCGTTTTTCAGACAAACACATTTTCGGGTATTTTAGAAAATGTTTTAGATCTTTCAGTTGATTAAATGTAATGTTACGGGGTCCACCCATAGTCCACGACCTTCAAGTCCAAAAAAAGTGCGTCCATCCTTCACAAATTAAATCCAAACGGCTCCAGGATGATAAACAAAGGTCTTCTGAGGGTAATCCACGCGGTGTTGTTGTAGAAATATCCATATTTAAAACTTTATTAATGTAAATAACTACCTTCCGGTAGCGCCACCAACTTTGTCGCGTCCGCAATCAGGATGAGAGCTTACGCAGCCTACGGAGGCTACTCTGCTGCTGCTTTGTGCCCCCGCCCTCCGAATTTGTCATACGTCACTAAGAAAAGTGCGTACACTACGCTAATACTCTCTCCTGAATACAGAGGAGTCTAAGATGGCGGCACTACCGGAAGGTAGTTATTTTCGTTAATAAAGTTTTAAATATGGATATTTCTACAACAACACGCGCGGATTACCCTCAGAAGACCTTTGTTTATCATCCTGGAGCCGTTTGGATTTAATTTGTGAAGGATGGACGCACTTTTTTTTAGTCGTGGACTATGGGTGGACCCCGTAACATTACATTTAATCAACTGAAAGATCTAAAACATTTTCTAAAATACCCGAAAATGTGTTTGTCTGAAAAATGATGGACATATGCAACTCGGACAGCTTGGGGGTGAGTAAATCATGGGTTTAATATCATTTTTGGCCGAACTATTCCTTTAACTTAAAAAATATAAGTTAATTCAAAAAGTTTGTAAACATTTGTTGTGTGAAGCTGAATTAACTCAAAAATTTAAGGCAACCGGGTAACTTGTATTGACTACTACTATTGTGACAGACGCATCAAGATAAGTGACAAAAAAATCTCAAGGGGACGGGAAGAATACATGGAGAAAATTTACGCGTTTGTCTTTCTTTCCTCCCCGTGGTCTTTAAGGCTGGCTGCACTGCCTTGCCTGTCAGCCAGGGTTTAGCATTTATCTGCAGAGCAGTCAGTCAATGCCCGCAATCCTCCTCAAATCTGTCTGCATTGTTGAATCTTTCTGAAATATGCAGGAGAACGAAGCATTGTCACAATTTTTTCTGCCTCTTTTTATAAAACTCATCTGAATATCTGTTAGAATGTATAAACAAGCTGTTTGGCATATGCCTATAGGGCTATCACTTTGATTTTGGCTATGTTTATTCTGACGGGACGCAGACTGGATTCTTGCTATGTGGTGTGTTGCTCAAAGGAGCACAGGATCAGTGTTTCTTGTGCCTAGCACTCTATGATGCAGGGCATGAGACCTGACTTGGTTTCTAAATACACCCAGGCTAATTAAATTTTAATATTTAATACGCAGTAGAAGTTAATTGATATTGATGTGGTGGAGGGATGCTGTGATTGACGCAGCATTAGAAAAACATTTTCACTTTTTTCAGAATGCCATTTAGCATTTAGTCACAAGAAATCTTTCCTCCTCTCCACTCACATTACACAATAGAGCGGAGAGCAGAGGAACGTGACTCCAGACCGAATAGGCAATCTTTTTACTGTGGCCCTGAAGATCACACCATCGAAATGTCAAAGGTCGAGAGCTGATCTAGTGCTGGACAGGTGGGATTGCCATGGGACTTAACCTCTGAAGTTACATTAAGTTTGTAGTGGAATAGTAGCAGAGGGCAAAGTAAATAGAAAAGAAACTGTGTTGTAATCCCTGTATCTCCACACTAGGCCAGTGTTTTCACTACAATCCCTAAACTCATGAGCGTCTATAAGCACCAAATCTCATCTCTGCAGTGTGTAAATTTCTTCATTTGGATGCTAAAACTTTGGCTTGTGTTCTTTCGGAAACCAAATCCTAGATGCTTTAATCCACATCCTCAGAAAACAGGCAAATGAGCACAATACGGAGAGAAAGAGAGAAAGTGTGTGTTACAAAATAGAGAAATAAAAAAGCCAACTTTAACTTCTTCACAGCTGTACATCTCGAGCAGATATTTAATTGCCATCAGCATGCTCTAATAAACAGTTATGCCATTAACTGTTACCCCTGCAGACATAAAACTAAAACAGACGCTGCGTCCGAAACCACCTACTTCCCTACTGTATAATATTCCTTAAACAGTAGGGAAAATGTCTTTGTTATGACAACTTGACATAAACCAATACATCATAACTTGTCATGAATCTGTCATAAACAAGACATAGCAGAATAATTATCAAACTTAAAAAATGACCTAGCTTTATGGGTTAACATTACATTAAACTTTCATTTAAATGTCATTAAGTGTTAATACTCTGTCAAATAATTTTAAATACCTCTACAAAATGCAACAGACATGTCAAAAGATTATACTTAATTTTATGTATGTACACAATACATACAAAACTGACAACTAACAGAATGTTTTCTTTCCCACACAGAGGGTTCTGACATTTTCTGACATTGAAAAAAAACATTTAATTAATTTAATTAGTTTTTCCCGCAATATGGACCCAAAGCTGCATGACTTTACCCATTATTGTACTGTTTTCATTTAATTTAGGTGAATCGGTCTCCGAATGCAATAAAAAATTATATATAATTTTATTTTATATCAATTTTAATTATTATTATTGGATGCTTGATTTTATTTCTTAAACACCTAGAGGAAACTTATAAAAACATTATGAACTGAAGAATATTCATGACACTGTTATAAAACTATTTGAAAGAGTATTAACACTTAATGACATTTTAATGACAAATTATATTTTTTCCACTGTAGTTGGTAGGTAAGGGATGCACCGAAATGAAAATTCTTGGCCGAAACCGAGGAAACCAAGGCCGAAAACCGAAACACCGAAATAAATGATTAAGCCAATTATTAGTACCATTGCATTTATGGCTATCACTGTGTACTAACTTTACTAGGGGTGTGACGGATCACAAAACTCACAGTTCGGATCACATTATAGTTTTTGAGGCACTGATCAGATTTTTTTTTTAGATCAGCAAAAATGGGGTGGGAAAAATCTAGGCTAATAACAAATAAAGAAATTGCAAACATTTATAAAACGGACAAAGTCGCACATTAACTATGGTCTGAAATTAGCATTAGGTACAGGAATCGAATTAAATGAATTATAACAATCTTTATTGTATAAATTAAATATAATTATTATTTTTAGAGCTACAGAAGTGATTTTCTCTTTGGGTTGTTTGATTAACATTAATGACACAGACTTAAGTATGTTAATTGAGGTTACTGTCTCTTTAAGACCAAATAAGCACAAACTGGTTTCTGACTGTAATCCATACATACACTTAAGACATAAACAAATTTTTTTATTAGAAAAAGAATACTGTGGGTTCGGGTCAAAAATATAAGCAAATGAGTCGGGTCGGGTCGGACCTCGGGCTTAATCTTTTACGCTTCGTGAAAAAAATTATTAATCATTACTGCTGTTCACCAGGGGCGTTGCTAGACATAAAGCTCTACTGGGGCACAGGCCCCCCATTTTTTGCTGACTTTTTTTTGAAAGCCTGCTGTGTGAAAGAGGTGTGCAACACTTCTATACAATGTCCTTTGCTTAACCCACTATTCTACAGTGCAACAGTTACTGCGAAAGATATATACAAGTGTATTCTTCATCATACCTAACATTATTAACATGTTTGGAGGCATAAATGGCATAACATGTTTGGAAATAATGACAGCAGAGAAATATTTTCTACATTATACAATGATAGCGATGATTAATAACTTATTTTTACAAGAATATTTTAAGAAACCAGTCATTTTATGACTGCTATACTATATAATCTCAGTCACAGTTACTGCTAACTGTTTGTGTTATGTCCTAGAGTTAAATATTAGTAAACTAAATATTAATTTCATATCTGAAAATACAGAACAGTATAACACATACATCTGTTGATTTTCTCAGCAACAATGCAATTCTTTAGACTTGACAAGAGGTAACCTGAGATTATTCCTCTAATGTTTGAGACCTGACAGGGTCAGGATGTAGTTTGTCTAACCTCCCTTAAACGTTTCATCTCTCCTTTCTTCTTCTCTTTCCCTGCTTTGCACAAAACATTTCTGATGTCCATCTACAAAAGCCAATAATGATCGAGTCAAAATAATATTAGCTTTATTATTTAGAAACTTACTTTAGTTTCGTTATGCTTTCATAAGCACTCGCGTGGCGTCACCTTTTGAATGCGGTTGTGCGCGGTGAACGCAAACGCGCGCGGCCAAGGATACGTGCGTGCACGCGTCAATGCGAATGCTTCGTCGCTTTTACAAGCCTAAATTGGGTAAATACTTTGCAAATTAATGCCAAAAGATTTACACTGGGGCACGTGCCCCAGTAAAAGGGGTCTAGCGACGCCCCTGCTGTTCACTGTAAAGAAAGTCTGGTCTGGATGCTGCGTGCATCACAGAGAGGGGCGGGGGATAGCAATAAGCTCCGGCGCGGATCAGCAACGGATCCAGACAGGAGCTGCCAGCTGGTTGGGTACATGCTTGAGTTCTTTTTATTTATTATTGTGTAATTTTTATTTAAGGCATATTTATATAGCCTATATTTAAAGTTTATTGTTTCAGTTGTTTGTATTGTTAAAAGGCGTGAACATTAAAGCTTGATTTGAATTCCCGTCTGCTGGTCATGATAATAGCCTACGTGTATGAGAAAAAAAAAGGCAGGGGGGGGTCGGCGGGGTCGGGTTCGGACAGATAATTCAAGTTGATGTGTCGGGTTACATCGGGTCCGGGCTTTAAAAGCCACGGGCCGGGTCGGGTTGTAATTTTCAGGCCCGTTGAGAACTCTACACACAGAGACCGAGGGTGAATCCCAAACAGCAGTTCCACATAAAGACGTTACGTTGTTTTTCATTGCGTTATTCAAATGTATGTTAATGGACAGTATGAGACATATTAGCGCAACTCTCTCTAAAGTTTACACATCAAGAGTTCTGATTGATCACGTCTGACACATTCAACCGCATGTGCCTCTGTCCCTACAGAAAGCTGCTCACTTTTTGCGATTTAATATTTTGCGATTAAATACATTTACACCGCAGATGTTGCTTCAGACAAGCATGTGCAGGTCGCGGTTTCTGTTTGCGTCATCACAACATTTCGGCCGTATTGTTTCGGTGTTAAAAGTCCTTTGGCCGAAAACCGAAAATGCTCTATTGGGCCACTTTCTGCAAAAAATTTGGGTGGCCGAATACATCTAGTTGAGGTCAAGAAAAATATTCATGATGCTGTTATAAAAGTATATGACATAGTATTAACACACTATGTGTATTAAGTAGATATAAAATATAAAATCACACCAATCTTGATATTTAGTTTGACCTCCTTCCTAAACCATTTTCTGCATATTAAACCCCTACTCTCACAGACCACTTGTTGCAAAAGAAAAATAGAGAAATTCAGGCCTGTTTTATATATATTCTTGGAAAATCCTACAATCAATGCTTTGGAGAGAGAAAGCATGAGAGCATACAACTATTCTTGACCACCATCTCCCCTGCTCACCTCCTCACAAACATCTCATTAAAATACCCACATCATGTGAAATCTATGATTCAATTTGGCTAGAGCTGTCATCACAGTGGGTGCTTTCATACAGAGCTCTAAAAGGTCAAGCAGAAGAGTCAAATGACACTTCCCTCATCCGCTTCACTACCCCAGTGAAGAGTCACGGCGGTCAGTCGGCTAAATCTGTCCTATGAAGAGTGCGATTGTCTCTGTATGATTTGCTAAATCTCAACACAGTGGCCCACCCCAGCCCGCTGTGTCCAGTTAACAGGCTCATTTGACTAAGTTGCTTCATCTCACATCGAAAGGAAGTGAGTCATTAGCTGAGATCTTCCAGACACAGAGATGCCTGTCAGGTTGTCACAGCGTCTGTTCATGACTGCTGTGAATTTAAGCTTGTTTACAGGGTAAATGTCAGAGAAAGTGGGTGATGAGCTTTATTTTCCATCTAAGAAATGTTCATTAGACTGACTCATGAATAAATTTGGCCGGCCTTTCAAATGACACCTTTTGCACTCATCTCAGTTCAAATTAAGTTTAACTTTTTTATAATATACAGTAAATGCATGGTAGTTACAGTTTAACCAAAGTTTTGTTCGGTTTATGACAAAACCCCATGTTTGATGCCATTTTGTACTTTTACAGGTATACTAAACATTATACAACAATGTACCTTTCTGTACATTACTGTACCTTTAAAATCTTTTACCACGGGTCTGTTGAATACTATATTCTGATTGGTTGAGACATAGTCCATGGGTATGCATTATTTTTCAAAAATCGCACACCTAACTTGTCAAATGTCTTAAAAAGGCACACTCCGCTTGGTGTCGTGTTGCATTACCACCTTGGGTGTGCATTATTTTTCGTATAATTCAATGGCCCATTGTCAATTATTCCTTACATTGCGTACCTTTAAGGTACAGTTAAATGTTTGATACCCCTTAAATTTAACTGGTACAAAATTGTTCCTTAAGGCACACAATAGGTCCTTAGGGCATAATACTGTACCCCAAAGGTACTACATTTCAATGTGTTGTATACCCATAAAGGTACAAAATTAACCTATGTAACTTTTATTCTGACAGTGCATACTGATAAAATGTATACATTGTAATGCACTACCGTTTGGTTTGGAGTAAAAAGTCTGACAAATGTGTAAATGTAAAATAATAAATGTAAATTTAGCTACTTGATAAATATGTCTGGTTTTATGGCACTGACTTTTAAAGGTATCTCCATCACCACCTTGAGTTACTACATATATAAAAGTGTATGTTTATATACACATAGATTCACAGACAAATGCACTCCCAATAAAAAAAACATTAAAAATAATGTTTGATAGCTCAAACTTAGGCTTAAGATTGAGTTTCTTATCAAACTTCGAAGTTAAAGATCTCTTTGAAATGAAACTGAAACGTCTCAATCTAATCCTCAAAAGACTTCTGTGGTCTTTTTGAGATGTGCTGAGTCCAAAAAGTATGACTACAATTACTCAAATATTCTGGGTAAATGCTGTTTATCTATTAAAATACATGGATTTTGGAAAAGCTTGAATTTGTTTTTCAAACACAGAAGAGGCTGAATGCTGATACGTTGTTTTCTCTCTCGGCCTGCTGTTATCCTGTGTAAGATTTATGCAGGATTACAGACCGCGAAAGTAAGAATTAATCCTCTGTGGTGATGCTATCCACATTTGCTTCCATTCCTCTTCAAAATACAAACTTGCGGCTTTACTGAAAGTATGGATGAGAAATCTAAGGCCGCCAATCCAGCATTACTCAAGAAAAGCCTTCATATCACAATCCCCTGAGACTGCCACCCAGCTGTTACCATCTGGTTAGTGCAGATTATTTCAGATGCCAGGAGGAAGGAAACCTGAGACGGGAAAAACTGTGCGCTGTCTGCAAAAGATTTACTTATAAAAAGTATCATGAGTAGAAAAAGTACCATTTTTAGACATGAAACCACAATAAAGTGATATAAAAGACATGTACTGTGGTAATAAAATATTAAGGATAAACCAATTGTATATAAATATTTACATAGTAATATATAATGTATGCAATCTAAACTACAGATCGGCTGCCAAACCTCCCTTCAAATATCGGTTATCCATGATCGCGTCTTCCCTCGTCTTTAGGAAACCAAAAAGTTTTTGTTACTTTCAACGAAGTATTTGTTCCAGAGTTCAGTATTATTCAGTATTAAGTAATATCCCAAATATTTAACATAGGCTAAAAGGAATTGCATGCAACAAACATGTTTTTTTATTTTTTGTGTTTCATGACTCGGCCCATGAGAGGATTTGTGGGCTTTATGTTGCGCAATGGAGCTTTGGACTCAATGTGCGTGTCTTGGACTCTTGCTCGGACCTGAATGCGCGCGGCATGGACTCCTTCTAGCACCTGAACTTGTAATACGCAGAGCACTAAATTTACCTTGCACTGGAGATGTTGTTAGGTGCGCAGAAGGTTAAAACCAGCGAGTTTGTTGTTCCCACTCCCTGGAAATTTTTGAGCACCTGGACTTAATGATGCGGATGGATTAATGGCATTCATTTTAAGAAGGTTGCGGTTATGATTGTGTTGCACTTGCTTCTCTTGGTCCACCAGTCAAGTGACTTGTCATTAATAAGTAAAAAAATTAACAAGAAAATAAAGGCGTAAACTACTGCACCGCCCCCCCCCCCCAGGGCTCCAGACTAACTTTTTTCACTAGGAGCACAGTGGCCCCCAACTGAAAATTTTAGGGGCACAACCAGAAAATTTTGGGGCACACACCGTAAATCAACATGCTAACCAAATATTCAAATTTCTACTAATTTCCACTGTATTACTAATAAATACTTTGATGATATGATGCAGAAAGTACAATGTGCTGTTTTTAAATTCAATGTCACATCACAAAAAAAGGTCAAATTAACTGGTCACACATGTGCGACTGGATGTAAAATTCAGTGGCACACTCTCAAATTTTGGTGGCAAAATGCCACAATTTGGTGGCAGTCTAGAGCAGTGCCCCCGATACTATTGTGTATCGGCGATCTCACAGGCTGACGATAGGACAATCTCAAAATGTGGCAAATCGCCCAACACTATATGGAATTATGGTAATCATTTACCCATCATAATCATTTATGCCATACAATTACCTTAACTGTACCATGGTACTACCACAATTCCTTTCTGCAGGGTTTTTCTAGGGTGTGGCAACGCTGTGGTGAATAGCATGGGCCTGCTAACATCAAAGTTACAAGTTCAACCACAAGTAGGGCTGATTTGGAGAGTTTTGGAGATCACTTTCCTGTTCAATCAAATTGGCTATAGCACTTAACCTCACTCTGCTGCAGACAGACTGATTGGCTCTGCAATTAGTGTATTGAGTCTCACTTTGGATGAAAAACATCTGCTAAATTGCAAGAAGAACAATTTAGTCAGAAACTGCTGTGGAGTGGGTCACTAGAAAAATATACCAGCTGAAAGATTCGGCTACTGTTCGGATGCACTTATTCATGATCTTATGTTTTTTTCAAAGTGCCAGAAAGCTCAGTATGTAATTTAAGAGTTGGCCACCAGGTAGAATCTGTGGGGCTGTTTACACTTGGTATTAAGATGTGTTTTCATCGATCGGATCACAAGTGGACGAGAGAGACAAATTGCGTTTACACCTGGTATTTAAATCCGTCTCTTTTGTCCACTTTCGACCGCATCTGTCCTGAATACTGTGAGGGGGTGGTCTGTGAGACGTGGGCGAGTCTCTCTGCTGTCATTCAAACGCGAGCGGGAGTAATTATGAGTTTATATGGACGCAAACTTATATTATGTCGGAGCCCGCTGCTTGTTTAGCAAGTATACATGCTGCACAGTGTTTTGTACGTTTATTTGTTGGAGCTTTCTCTGAATTTTCAGCGCAATTGATGAAATAGGATTGCGCAACTTTCACGCTTTCAAAACGAAACTACGGAGAACACCCCGCAGTAGTTTTATCAATGAAAGGCTAAAAATAGCGCTGTTCACCGTATGTTCACGGCAGAAGTCAAAAAAGACGTAAAATTAGCGTTTAATACCTCAGATTAGATAAATGGGCGGAGAGAAGGCGGTCGCATGTGGCTGTTCGAACGCATTCAACCACATTGCGTTCCGCAACTCCAAAGCGATCCGATCGAAAGTGGTTTCGACTACCTCTGAATGTGGTTGAAAGTGGTCGAAAGTGGACGCGTTCAAAACGTTTTGAACACCGTTTACACCTGGCATTAACGTCGTCCACTTGTGATCCGATCGACGAAAACGCATTTTAATGCCAAGTGTAAACAGCCTCTGTGTGAGGGTGTGTGCATGGAAAACTGACAGTAGGTATTTCCAAGTAGATATAACTATACACTGGTGCTCTACAAATTGGGGTGTGAACTCCAAAAGGGCAGGTATGGGTAGCGTTGGACAAAGGGTTATGTCTGTCCTGGTTTGAAGTTGCGCTTCTTTTGGAGGTCCCATAGCGGTTTGGAATTTCCTGCACTAACTTGAAGATCTCCAGACTGTAGTTATACCATCCTAAGTATTTTTCCACTATTGCTAAAAGCTGAAAAAGGTAGATGTAACGTAAACAAAAAGTTCAGCAAAGTACTTCAGCTAATATTTTCTCCACATTGCTGTGTCCGAGTGCGAAAAAAAGATCCACAAAGTATAAACGCCTAACAAGCGCTCACAATCTGCGAATGTTTCGAATGATGGTGCCAAACAAAAGTGTAAACAAAGCCTAAACCAAGCAAACAGTACAAGACTAAAGCTTGTCGAATTTGCAACCAAATGCTCAATGTTGTTTGTTGATGTGAATCAACTCTCGTTTTGCTATGTGCATAAATTTGTACGACAGCAAATTTCAGAGAATCCTTTATTTTAGTTAATACCAAAAATCCATTTGATTGATATACAGTAGCGCAGTATGCACCAACACAACAGGGAAAAAAACTGTGAGTGTTTAAATGAACAAAGGACCTAGTACAGTCTTTTATATACTTGGTATTAGGGTACAAGGAGGATTTAGACATCATAGCAGGCGAGGCAAAGAATGGAAACCCAGCCATCCAGCTAACAAAATGTCCAGCCCAATCTACTAAGTAAGGATGGTAAGAAATTGCAAACAAGCAGAGGTGGCACGGTCAATAAAAAGTAGTTCAATAGTTCAAAATAGCGGGTCAAATGTGCCTCCTCTGTGTGGATCACAGATTAAATACGATCAGTCACACCACTAATAATAATGGAATTTTTGCATAAAAAATAGCTACCTTCAAAAGTTCGTACAAATCGATACGGAAGCAGATTTATCGATGTACACATCACCAAAAGTTCATGACGATGTATCGCCGTATCGATATTTTCAACACAGCCCTAGGCCTCACACTGTAAGAAATATTCACTTCTCTATAGAACCATGTCCTGAATTTTATGAGCTGCAATGAAGAAGGTGAAAGATTAGGAGGAAGAGGGTTAGTGAAAGATATGGACATAAAAAAAAACAAGGCGATAAAGCAGAGCTGTCTGGGCAGCTCTGGTCATCCATATTCAAAATGGCAGTGTAGTAGCAATACAAACAAACAGGCCAAGCAAATCGACCCAGAAACACTGTCATGAATTCAGAGCAGAAGTGCTTTAATACATAATCAAGGAACGAGCGATCGATCATCTCTCAGACGCAGGCCACCTGCCACATAAACACAAAGGGTTTTCTGCTAACAACCTGCCATGGCACTTACAAATTAATTGTTTATATACGATATTGTTCTTTACAAATATAAAGTCGTAGTGTTATCATCTACAGCACAAAGCGTCAATAAAGTGGAAAAAATAAGACATCCGTACTGCATCTGTAGATGACAGTAGCTATATAAAACATCTTCGGTGCTTTCTCACCAAGAATCAGATCTGCTGTGTCACAATATCCTCCATGTCAATTTGCTGTTACCTAAGCTCATGGAATGGCAACATTTTGACATTTTTTGTGACATTATTAGCACAATATGATAGCCTAGATGTAGATGATATTGGTTTAGTGACAACATTCAGTTAGTCCAATCTGTCTATCATGACCATCTTTGTGATGCCATCGCAGCTTATGTGGACTTAAATGGGAAGATTTAAATTTGAGCTTACGTTTCAATAACATATGGTATAATACATTTTGTTTCTTAAGGTCAAATCAATTTAAAACTATACATTTTCCCAGTTAAAGCAACACTATGTAGTTTTTTTACCTTTAAATAATGTCTCTAAAATTATTTCAGTGATAGAACAACTTTTAACTGGACAAATTGTACTGTTGCTGCAACCTGAGCAGCCTCCTAGCTGCTACAAGCACACTCTGAAAGTGGCGGTGGAGGGTAGAGCACACAGCCCCGCCCCTCCTCCTGCCTACAGAAGAGTGTCTGATACCAGGCACTGTTGTGCTTTTCAACCACATGGGGGAGCTGTAAGTCATTTTTACATGGAAACTACATAGTGTTGCTTTAACCCATATAATGTGTATTTATTTTATAAAGCAGTGTGTCTAACTACTGTAGGCCTAAGCGGCTACATTATTTTTTTTACAATATTTGTATTATTTGTATAATAGTTAGACATGTTAGACAAGTTGACTTGGTGTCAGTCTGTTTAGACATCTGAACTGACACTTGCACCGATGCACACACAAAATTAAACAGTGTGACAATATAAACGGTTTAGAAATGCTCGCTTTCTTTGGGGTCTGATGGGTGTAAATTGATCAACATTGCCCAGGGCTTGGATCAATGGTTTACTGTGTGTGTGGTAACCCTGAATTTCAAAATTGTCTGCTTTAATTTTCTGCTGTGTCTACAGAAAGCAAAACTGAGTGTGTGGGCAGTAATGCACTTACAGTACAAAAAAGCAAAGCTTTAACTTATAAATACACAAACCTCAAGATCTGTTTATGATTTGAACTGTATGTTCTCAAAGTGGACAAACTTTTGGCTTTGTATTACACATATCCAGTTTATTTAAAGTTCATGCAAGCATTGTGCAAAAGGTACCAAACTAGAAAAACTGGATATAAGTAACAGTGTTAAAAAATTGTCAAAATATGTACCCCAGCATGTACCAGGGGTACATATTTTTCCATTTTATTAGTGTACATGGTCAGTAAGCATTTGTATTAGGGTGTTTTCACATCTGTAGTTCAGTTCATTTGGTCCGGTTGTGGTTTAAAAGTACATATTTTTTATTTTTCTTGTAAAAAATGACAATCGTTTTGCTAGATAAGACTCTTATGCCTCGTTTGGGATCGTTTAGAGTCCTTTGAAACTCCGTTAAATAAAAACTGTTACGTGTTGAGTTAAGTATTAAATGTGGGGCTGTATTAAAGTCCATTAAAATGAGAAAAATCCTGCAATGTTTACCTCAAAAAACATAATTTCTTCTCGACTGCACAAAGAAAGGATGACATGGTGGTGAGTAAATTATCTGGATTTTTTTTAAGAAAATGGACTATTCCTTTAATGTTCCTGCTATCTCTCTGATGGATTTGTTATGTTTTTTTTAAATATGGTCTGTATCACTTACATGGAGATCTCCCTGAACCGCATGATTTGGGTTCACAGTCAGCCACAGCTTCCAAATGCAAATGCCACACTTCAATCAACTCCCGACCTTTAACATCCTTCATTTATGAGAATATTATTTAACAAATATACAATACCTGTCCATAAAACAGCTTTAAAGACAATTGTCCCATTATTTTTGACCCCTTTAAAAATGGGGAGCTACATATTAAACGGCTGTAATTCCTAAATCCTTCAGCCAATTTGGATGTGAATTCTTTCTAAGTAAAGCCGAGAGAAAAACCAATATTCATTATATGACACGAATAAATTTTGATAAACAGCAAAATAACACAAAATGTGGCTCTGTCCAAATATTTACGGACCTAACTGTATAAATGTCTTAGATTTCATAGCAATACATTTAAAAAGTGTCATTTTTATTGCCTGTCCCTTTGTGGGTACTGTTTTTGTTTTTGTTTTAACTAAGGGAATAATTTCTCTTCACGTCACATTAATTTTCTGTGGCAATCGACATTGTGCCACAAACGCTGTCGATAAAATGTAACTTGTATTGAACCTGGAACGTCCTGTTTTTTTGGATTGATGAGAAACGTTTGAGGTCAGTCTTTGACTTTAGGTTGCAAACTTTGAATCTAAGCACAATTTGTTGAGAAACTTACAGAAGACATGGTTTATTATGTATTCATTCTGCAAAAAAGCTTCTTTCTGGTAGATATTTTAGTGTTTCACACAAGTAAGAAAATCATACAGGTTTGTAATAACATAAGAGTCAGTAAATGTATAAAATATACACAATCCGATTGAATCCTATTGCTGTCTGGGTAAAACAACAGAGAAATTAAATTAATCTGATTCGGGTTTTATTTCCCTGTGAGCTGACAGTAAAAATACTGCAGCAGAAATAACATTACATTACACAAACAATTTAAACTGAGGTGAGAACAATGAGACAGAACTGAGAGAATCAGTCAAATCCGTTTCATAAGAAGCATTAGGGACCAGAGGCTAATGGACATCACGCCCCATTGAATCTTTGTGGGAATCACTGGTGGACACCTGCGAGCAGATTCATTAGGCACTTTGAAGAGATCAATATGCCACATCCTTCAAACAGGATCCTTCTGTGTCAAGCCAACGGCTGGCTTAATTTTATCTCCCTGCGACTCAATATGGAGAAAAGACAGGGTTGGAAAAAGACAGAGAATGCAAAATAAAGGGTAGACGTGCACTAAATTACATATTTCCGAAAGCAACTAGTCTGTGCGTTTCTAAATGACTAGTTAACTAGCTAAAAACTAATTCCTTTAAAATCACAATGAAATTAAAAACTTTAAATATTTTGGAATATTGTTGTATTTTTTTTTTTTTACAAATTACTTAACTATGAGCTTCATTTTTTAATTCATGTGCTCGCATAATCTTAAATCAAAACCACTAATCCTCTCCTCGAAACAACCTCTCTTTACTTCCAGTTACCAGGAATGGCGAGAGGGCAGGGCTCGGAAAAGGTCGCAGCGAATGGCAGATAGCAATATAACTAGGGGTGTGACGGTCATTATATAACCGTGAGACCGACGGTTATAGTTGAACACCGTCATTAGAACTCTATAACCGCCAAAACCGTGTTATTAAAATAAAATTAAATTATTAAAACATTTTTTATCATAAAGAATTTTTAAATACTAATTAAAAACAATTGTTAACAGTCTGTGTTACACGCCCCCTCACGTTCTCACGCAGTGAAAAATACAGAGCGGAGCAGACACTGACAACGCGCTGACATACAGGACAGACCAGGTTACTTTTCGGTTACTTTTGAGATTTAACATATTAAACAAAAGTCTCACCTTTCAAATCATCTCTTCCTTCTAGTTAATTTATAGCATCAAATAAACATGAATGACCATGAGAAGGAATGTTGTTTTAACCGCGGAAAGGCGTCAGTACACTCCGCTTTTCAAGTTCAAATCCTCCCATGCTAATCTACTAACTCTCTTGAACGCACATTCACTGCTAGTTGTCTTGCTGTTAATTTTAAAGAAACGTAGAGCAAGTAGCTAATCAGTGTCTAGTTTATTCAAACGCCGGGTGAGCACTGTGCAGCGCGTCTGCGGAGAGCGTTTGCTGCGCGTGGCCATTGTGCTTTTACACCGGCTGCGTTTAATAACAATCTCAAGTTCACATTACTTTCTTTTACCTGCGCTTTTTTTTTAACAAAACCTCTTCAATACGCTTTTAATCCACATTGTTTTCGTGCTGTTCTGGTCCGTGTAATGACAGATATAGACACAATTACAGACATAAAATGCCCAATGCACAAATATGTTTCTCATAAGATTATTAAAATAGATGATAGATAGAGGATTAATTTATGCTGGGCAGAGAGTGACAGCGCAGTCTTCTGGCAACAGTGTGTTTTTTTGAAATATTTCATTGCTTTCTGTTAAATTGTTCAAAGTTATTACTGTTTAAAACATACTTGGCATCACATTCATGATTTTATGGTAAAATGACACTTTCCCGTCAATCCACGAGCATTTAAACGAGCAGAACGCCCCCCACTGACGGTTATGTGACGAACCGTCACATTTGACTCCCGTCATAACCGTCATCACCAATTCTGAAACCGGCACACCCCTAAATATAACTCAACTTTCAACGATCCAATCAATTCTAGATGGACGAATTCAAGTCCGGCCCTACCTTATTTTTTCATTAAATAATCTGTTTCACTCAGATATATGTCACAACGGGGAAAATAAGACAATCACTATTTTGGTTTCATTATGATTTTAACGGGATAGTTTACCCAAAAATAAAAAAAATCCTGTCATAAATTATTCACTATGCTCAACGCGTCAATATTTGTTTGTTCTGCTCAACACAAAGAAAGATATTTGTAATCACCAGGAACAGAAGCACCATTGACTATAGTACACTGAAAAAAAATTATTCATTCAATTTAATTAATTTTTTTAAGTTGGTTGCAATCAATTTATTTAAGCTACATTTAAAAAAAGTTTTTTATTGCATTTTAATTTACTATTATTTTTTTTTTAATGTAGCTTAAATAAATTGATTGCAACCACTTACCTTAAAAAATTGAGTAAATTGAATTAATCATTTTTTTCAGTGTAGGAAAAAAACCTTTGGAAGTCAATGGTGCTTCAAAACTTTCTGGTCACAAACATTGCAAAAAAAACATCTTCCTTTGTTTTCATCAGAGCAAAAAAATGTAGGGGTGCCCAGGGTTAGTTGTAACACGGTCCGTTTACATTGTTGCACAGGGTTGAGCATTTTGTTTTTTCCGTATTGTTTTCATGCTGCCAAAAGACGCAAATTTATGGAGAGGTATAATGGTTTTCCAGAGAGATATTGATGAAAGAGTGTTTTGGTGCCATGTACCCTGTAAGTAAATGTTTTTTCGGTTTCTGAGTTGGGTGTGTAAGATACCAAAACCAATGTTATGTCATCTTAATCAGTGTCTTGTTGACTAAAACATAGCATCATTTTGAAATATGTCTGCAGCTAGCCACTTTTTTGGTGGGCTTGAAAATATTTTTACCCAGCGGGGTTAATTTTAACGCTGTGTTACAACTTACCCCTTAGCATTAACGTTATGAAATAAGTTAACAGTAGCGTAATTCTTTTTTTTTTAAAGTTATATTTTTTACCTTTATTAGACATTGAGGTTAGGAGAGGACAAGAAAGTTCAGGGAGGAAAAAGGGTACGGGATCGGCAAATGAACATGAGCCGAACTCGGGTTGCTGAAAGTGCGAAAGCACCACATGTCGGTGCGCTTCCCACTACACCATCAGCTCCGACTACATTAGCGTAATTCTTGCCGTTGTTTTAAATAGGCTACACACTAATAATTTGTGGCTGCCAACAAAATAAATGTGCCTGTCTTATCAAAAATCGTGTGTTAAAATGTATTTTTGTTCATATCTTTAATATTAATTGAATAAGATCAAAGATTGAAATCATAATTAAGTGAATGTCTAAAATCAAACTTTGATGCTCATTAGCTCAGAATTTGAATTGTATATAAATATATCCACTTTAAGAATAAAGACAAAATAGTATTGAAATATTTTCCTGCAAACTTAATTTTTAGTAAGTGTTACAACTGACCCCATGCCTGTTACAATTAACCCCACCTATGGGGTAAGTTGTGACGTTTGCACTTCTGTGTAATTGTCCAAGAATGGTAAGTAATAGAAACAAACTTCAAATGGTCATATATAGCAGAGATGTGTGTGTTGCTTGTGTAAAAAAAAATTAATCAAACTCAAATATTTTTAATGATTGAGCCAAAACCAAAAAGCGTTACATTGTGCCCCGCTTTCCCCTAATGTATACAGGTTTGAAACTTTAGGGTGAGTAAATAATGACAGAATTTTCATTTTTGGGTGAACTATGCCTTTAAAGTTTCTTGTCGGTCTGTATGGTTCCATAAATAACCTTTAAAATCCACAGAATTTGTGTTTAAACAAAAGGTTAATGATGCTTTAAATCTCTAGATAAATTATCCAGTATATTTTAACCCCTTCATTGACACCAACAAACAGTATAGGTGAGATGCTTTGTCTTTCACCAAGTTCGGGTCAATCACACAAAATCCTATTAGATCATAATTTCTGTTTTATAGGTTTAACAAAGCAAAACAAATCTTTTCAAGTACCTCCTGGAACACGTACCTCGAGCTGGGAATCATTAAACGGGTCGACCTCACTACAGAACTAATCAGGTGTTGGGTGACGGGCGAACCGTCGTGACTCATCTCTACTGCAACAGCAGTCAACGATCCGCCACTGGAGGTGATTGTATTTACGGCAAATGAGTTTCCAAGCTGTGGCCTTAGACTGCATAAAATGAAATTACATTCCTCAAACAGAACACCAAGCACAATGCCATTACCAAACCACGTATACCTGATGATTTGAAAATCAATTCATATTCAATGGAGTGCAAGAGGCATACGGAATAAGCAAGACACATTTAAATAAGATAGGCCTTTTTTTTCTTCGTATTCCTACTCTTGCTTTACGCCACAGTCTCTCCACATGCTTTCTCCAATTTGTGTTCGAGACGTACGAGAGGGAGCATGGTTCGTATTCAACCACATCACATATTTTGTGAAAATCTTTGCTGAAGTTAGCAACGTTTGATCTCGCTACAGCTGGCACAATTTAGCAGGTAGTCATTTCCATCCTCGCCGTACAGAGTTACAAACATATTTTCAATGAAATATTTAGCTAGAAAGAAATGATGAAATCACACATCTAGGCAGCTAGTATTCACTTTCTATGTGCGCTCACGTTTCAGCTTCTTTTCCCACTGGGAAAACAGGAATGGTAAACAGGAACCGGCACACAGGTTATAAAATAAACAAAGTCTGATGTCAGAAACAATTTTCTATTACAGTAGTTAAATACAACTAAAATAGTGAGCCCGAACCTCCGTAATCACTTTATGTTGAATCTATTTGGCAACTGGCCTGACATGGCAGCCAGCCAAAATTCACAAACTGGAATCATAACGTGTCTGAAACAGCATCCCTGCAAAGATGAATACATGCTCCACATAAAGTAAGAAGTCATATAGTCACGTATTGCATCCTGACAGACTCGCCAACATCCCCCTAATAAACCTCCAGAGAATTAAAGTGGAAAAACAAGAGTTATACTACACCATTCTTAACCCAACATAAGAGCAGATTGCCTGGTGCACTCACAGTTATAAATACAATACCAGTCAAAAGTTCAGACACACTGGCCTGAATGAATGTTTATTTTAAAGAAATTAGTTTTTCATGCAAAAAGTTTGACAAAACTTTAGTGAAACAACATTTTAATTTTATATTTTTTAAATGGATGAGTTGGACTGGATATAATGAACGAAAAACAGTCAATAGTTAAGCACAGTTCCACATTTGGCAGAGGCTTTTATCTAAAGTGACTTACAGTGCATTCAATCTATACATGAAGATGTAAAACCTTTCTTGTAAATTAGTATTTTTGATCAGAGTCTTCGTTGGATTCTACCAACAAACCAGTATTTCTGAATGACCGGAGACCGTGATTAAACTGATTTGAAGGACGCGCACGTCATCACAACAAAAGTTATGGTTCAGCTCCTTAAAACGAGAGATAACATGCATATAAACATTCATCACGAGAAATGTTACAAACTAGATTGAAGCAGTTTTCAGGAAATTATAAATAAACAATAACGCACGTGCCGTAGTGAGGACGCGTGTGTCATGGCAACATGAAGTTGGTTCAACTCTTTAAAATGAGGGATTTACAATATTCACGACGGGAAATGTCAGCAAACTGGACTGAAGCAGATATCAGGTAAGTTAGCTCGTCACTTACTGTGTTGAAACGGAGATCATTCAGCAGCATAAAAGAATATCGCGTCACATGCTCATTTGAGTTGTAATAAACAAAGATGCCCGCGCGTCATCCCAACAAGATATATCGTTCAGCTCCTCAAAATGCGTGTTTTAAATGCATATAAACAATCACGATGAGAAATGTCTGAAAACTGTTTTAAAGCAGAGATCAGGGAGCTTGTCAAATATCCACTCAGAAGCTGAGATCATTCACCAGCATTAGAACGGCGCGTCACGCGCTCCTTTATTTTCTTATCATAAACAAAAATGCACGCGAGTGGTTTCTGGAGAGAGAAATAATAAATATATGCAAACTTCAGACGCTGCATAGAAGAGAGGGCAGGACTTTCAACAGGTCACGTGTCTTTCCGGGACCATCAGTGCCCGGGTAATCATGTCAGTGTGAATGAACAAAAAATCTAAGGATTCCGGAAAAATCCAGGATGCCTTTCTGTGTATTTTACGGAATGTCTGTGTGTAAAGGGCTTTAGAAATGGTCTGTTAACAATCTACAATTTAACATTAGCAATAAATACAAATAAAACACTGCACAGTCCTCACTGTATGAATTAAATGTGCAGCTGCAAAAGTTGTTCAGTTAAGAGTAGTGAGTGATTTACATTCTTGGTGGGTAATGAACATTTCTGACACAGAAAGCAGCAGGCTATATTGTCACTTTAAGACCCAAGACAGCTTTACAACTGCACTGTTTCAATATACTCACAAACATAAACCAGCTGTTTATGTTTACTTTAACAAGAACGCGCTTCGTGAGCACTCATGTCTGAGGAATATAAACGAGGAATACACGCTGGTAAAAAGATGTGAAGAGCATCGCATTGCGTCCTAGAATTGGAACGCACAGTCGCACACTCAAACACTGTAAAATCTAAAACGTGCACTCAAACCATTTGGGAAAACCGATTGCCTTACACCATTTAAGTTTTAAAACACATACATAACTTAAATATAAGGGCGTATTTGCCAATGACTCAATTTATTTAAGTTCACAATACTCAAATGTATGTTTTTTAAAAATGTAATGGTTTAAGGCAATCGGTTTTCTCAAATGGTTTTAGTTGATTTAACTTTTTAGGTTTTACAGTGTACAGTATACATTTTTATTGCATTGGTGGATCTTTCCTTCTTTCGTGGATGTCCTGTAAATATACTTTCAAAGCTGTGCGGACATATGTGTGCGTAAGGTGAATGTGGGAAGAAAGTATACTGCATAGATATGTCTAAAGGCTAGATGTCTCGCCCGCGCTGCTGGCAAATTGAGTGGAACGTCCTCATTTGGCGGCCATCTTACCACAGACAGCTCGCTCAATTGTAGCATTGAGTTTTAATGGTACTTGCTTAATTTTCTACCGATTTTCAAACAATGAAAACGTTTTGCTATAAACGTCAAAGATGTACCTATGATACGGCATACTTATACAAAAAAACCATGTTAAAGCATCCAGAATTATAGCCACGTTAATAACGTTTGTAAGAAATCAAACTGTTTGAAAATTGGCTGCCTGACGTTAGAGACTACGCCGTAACACATCTAGCCTTTATACATTTCTATGGTATACTGTACCTCTTTTGTCTGCTGCTCTTAGCTTTGACGAACCCTGCGATGAGGCAACGCTTGTCATTGTTTGCAATCCATGACAGGAAATGCAAAGTGCCTTTCTTTAAGTCCAACATTAAAAGGAAAATGTTTCCGCGCATTTCTGTCATTTGTAGTAAAAAAAAAACTAGCATTTGAAAATTAGTTATAATTGGTTTTAAAAATGACTGTATCCAAAAGCTAAAAAATATCACGCAGCTCACATATGCATTGTGTGAAACCAAACTTAGCAGTTATGTGTCTAAAACTGACGAATGTAGCATCGATTTACATATATATCTATAGTCCAAGGTGGTGCGAAAAAGTGGGGACGGGGACTAATTTGCATATTCATATCTATGATCCGAGCTGTGCGATTGAGTAGAGGTGGAGACTAATTAGAATATTCATAGATCTGTGTATACTAAATGAGGCAAGGGTGTAGAGTTACATTCAGGCTGTTTTAAAGAATGAAGAAATTACTGTGACAGGCAAAACTTTATAGATGATGTTATGATGCTTAAAGATTAACTTTAAAGTAAAGTTTTAAATGATAATATGATTGACTACAGAGAGACTTTAATACAAATAAACATCCAATTCTATGTTTCAAACAGAGATAGAGATGCAAAAGTATGTTTGTGGAGAGAATGTCTAGAGATATTATTAAGTGTAAAAACTAAAACAATTAAAATATCTAAAATATAAGCTGGATGTGAATTTCCATATTGACACTTTACATCTATTCATATCTTTTTAATGTACCATTGTTCTATAATCAGAAAAACATTATTCATACTTAATGAGGAGGTATGTCAACATGTTTAAAGGTCATTTTTCAGGTTATATTTTTGTAATGGCATGTCATTGTAGACCAGCTGTCGTTATCAGCCATACCATTGCCGCAAAGATAAACTTGCATAAGCGCACACACAGACACAATCTGAAAGCCACGTCCGAGGAATGGTGGCAACTGCAGCTGAAAACCCTGAGTGTTGACATGAAAATATGTGTATTCATAGGCATGAACAAACGCCCAGAAAGATATGAAAAGTTGTATTCAACTTTACAGTTATGCTGCGGAGACTGCCTTCTGCAATGGGCTGTGACAAACGGCACAATTTGATAACACTGAAAGCACGGTGTATAAAATAAAATAACAAAAGGATGCTTTGTTATGCGCGCCTTCTCCATCAACCAAGTAAGCGTTTACTGAATACATTTTAAAAGAAAATGCTCCCTTACTACTAAATTAACTGTTGGAGACTTGAGGAAAAACTAGACAATTGACAGCTTTTCCATTCTGGCAGCTTATTACGAACAAACATGAATGCCCACACTGCTGAATGAAGTGACTCTGTTAGAAATGTGTAAAAATAGCTTTGTGTCCCTTTTCTGAGTCAGTGAATCAATTCTTACTGCACGCTTTGAACCATTGTTCTCAAGCTAAATTGGTTTGTACGGTACAGTGCAACGGGGGCAAGGATCTCGTGCATGGACTCGTGTGATCAAGGTTTGTCATATAATAGAGATAGAGAGAGTCTCAGACATCTTCATGTTACACATGATCTAGGGTTCAGCAGCCACTAATAACTGCTAATTAGCTCATAATATTCAGTCTTATAGGGCCAGACTTACGAGCCTTGTGATGTAAGCATCGGGTCTTGCTGCAGGGCACTTTAACAAAGCATAACCTCAGCTGCTTGACTACACTGTATATCCAGTGCAGGAGGGTAACGCATTTTCCATATGTTGCTTTTGTCAGCTGAATGAGCGTAGACCAAATAAGGTCAACTCTACAGTAAAATCAGTTTATGAAATGACTATGAAACCCCGAAGGTCCTGTTAGGTAATGCAAAAAATGAGCAGACCATTCTGAAAGGAGCCTGTGATTTTACAACATTTAAATGTCAACTGATGCATTAGCATCTACAAAACGAAGGGAAAGGCAGAAATTACATCTTATTCTTTTTGGTAGTGTAAATTTGTGCAGAAATGAATAAGATGTCCTCCAATATTTCAAAAAATAAGTAACGACAAACCAAAGGCTTTGTTTTGTACTTATCTCTGAAACCAAATCGGCACTAGGAGCAATAAAACTGTCACACGTTGCTAGCAAGAGATTTCTGACCTTTGAAATGAAAAGAGACCGACAGAAAAGATCTTGTCTACTGAAGCATTGATAAGACTCCTCCAGTCGTGCTTTAATTTTGCCTTCGCATAGTACTGATATAGCCATGGCTCGTTCTTATATTGTAACCTCCCATTTACTCTAACTGATTTTATTATCGTAAGTTTGCGAGCTCTTTAGTTTTCATTAGTGCATTGCTGATCTAGAGTAGTGTACATGCACCGCTTACATCCTAAAAAATGATTTTCAATTAAGCAGACATACAGTATAAAGCACTAAAACATGCCCAAGCTCTGTAGTAAAAAATCAGGCCTACGCAATACCGAAATTAGAGAAATACTGCATAATGTGCATATCAAATAGTTTGCAATAACTGAATCATTTTAATTCTTCTAAAGGTTTTGTATAGTGATGCACCGATGTATCGGCCGCCGATATTTATCGGCCGATTTTTGATGAATTTGAAACCATCGGCATATCGGCAATAGCATGAGAAAAACAATCGGTATCGGCCTATTAATTAACTGCATAAAGAAATCCATTATATGTAAAAAAAACGAGTTAATGTTGTTAATAAAATAAATGCTGAATAGCAAAAACCACCTTTGAAGGTTGTCATGCTGTCTTATTATATTTGTTTAAGCTTAATTTGTGTCTCTCTTATTATGTTGGTCAGTTGAATGTTAATTAGATCAAATCCATGTTCAGTAAAAATAATTTGATGCAGAAATAAACTAGCTAATAGACCAGCTTTATAGTATTGTATACAAGTATTTAATATCGGTATCGGCATCGGCCAGAAGTTGCCTGTTTAAATCGGTATCGGTATCGGCCCAAAAAATCTTATCGGTGCATCCCTAGTTTTGTATAGTCAAAGTTTAGTCTAGCACATGAATAAGTCTTTGTGTGTGCTCTGACGTGGAAGATGAACAATGATCAGAAAAAATATGAAACATGAATGTTTGTTTTTTTGATTTTCAATATTTAACTCTTACCCCATCATTGACAAGCTATTTTGTCAATTAAAACAATTGAACCCTAGACATTCTAGCCTGTTATCACAGGTAATTTATTTCCATTTTGCATTTTACACAAGAAAAAAAGAAATTTGCACGATTTCAATAAATTAGATTGATAGTGTGTTGAAGCGGAATTTTCGTAACGGTCTTTGAAGGACTCATTTAACCAGAATGCACTGCACAAAACTGAGTCATTAGTTCCACCCACTAATCGATGCACCCTTCAAGCTTGTTCGGCTTCATGCGGCGCCGCAAGAACCGACAGCCAGACGACATGACACAGTTCTGTGAGAGCGATTTAAAATCAAACTCGTATGATTTTGCGAATTGCTCTCGCGGTACTTTGACGTCATTCGGCTATCAATTCTTGCGCCGCCGGATGAAGTCAAACAAGCCTAATAGCAACAAATTCAGGCCACAGGGAGTTTCTATTGTTTACCTCAACGCGACCCTCAATTGACACACCACTAACAGATTACTTGAAAATTTGAATATAAAGCCAGCACTTTCGGCAGGAGGACTTCAACTCCTGTTTTTCAGCCCAGTTTTTCCGCGGACTCAGGTAATGTAAAATGGTCAAAATATCTAAAACATAATTTGGCTTAGTTGTTGCTTGTTTTGTGTAACTACGGTAAACACACTACGTAGAAAGTTATTATCATGTCGTTATTATTATGAACACAAGCAAAGCAAGCTATTGTTAGCTCATCCTGTGCAGCTGTCAATCAAAGAACGTTATCATCTACTGTCAATCATCTCGCCTCAAGACCCGCCCCCATTTAGAACGTTCAGAATATGTAGTCGTGCATTTTTCTTCCGATGATTTGATGACGCATCAAATCACCATTACTATAGCAGTTAAAAGGTTAATTTTTTTTGTATGGAGTTTAGTACATTTGATGGCAGCACAATCAACTACATATATGTTTTAGGGTGTAGTTTCCCAACTTATAAAACACTAAAGGGCGATTTATAGTCGTGCGTAGGTCCTACGCCGTAGCGTCGGCTCTACGCGGACCGCAAGCTCTGTGATTGGTCCACCAGAACCCCTCCCGTCAGGTAAAAAAACTGCGTCATAGGTATTTCCGTTTGAGACGGTGAGACTTCTGCTGCTACTGAGGTTACACGCGTGATTACTGCCAACCAGCAGTTTCGCATGTGTTTGCACGTCGACGCGGACTGCGACGCACAAGTATAAATGAAAACCGACGCGGAACCTACGCCGTCGCTGCTACGCCGTAGGACCTACGCATGACTATAAATCGCCCTTAAAGCATCCATGGATTCAAAAACTGTAAAAACTCTGTATTTTTATCATCGTTCTGAATCTGATCTCTAACAAAAGTCTTTTACAAAAATGCATTTATCTAGGTAAAAGAGAACAAATGAAGATATGATTCCATTTTTATTGTTTTGAGTGTTTGTTTATTTGTTTGAAAGAAGAGGGTCTGTTGTTTCATTTGATATGTTGTATGATTATATATTTAAAGAAGAAAAATTTCTGGAAGACATTAAACTTTTGTGAAAATCATAAAAAATGCTGCCGCTGGCTGGCAACTTTAAAAAAAAAATGTTGGCGGGGAGTTAAACATATTTTAATAAATTCGGAAGCATTATCGAACAGCTTATCATTTAGCAAGTTATCGCACATCGAATTTGACCTTTAATATTGTGCAGCCTTAAAAAATAGAAACAGTACTGATACATTTTAAAGTAAAACACTATTTATATGGCTTATTTAATTTTCTAAACTACCCAATTTCCCTTCTGAATAAACTCCAGCCTTCTTAGTCAAGGCATTGTATTGCACATTTGGAATTTCCTCAAAAGACCCATTTTAACACCGCAAAGAATCATTAATAATAGATTGTGTAGTTGAGATAAAAGCCACACATGATATGCTCAATTTTGAATCAAGAAAATATTTTACAGTTACAATGGTAATTTAATTTGATAATTTGATAGTAACACAGGCACACAGTATCGGTAAAGTATACCGTCTGCCTATCATCCTAATGCTACAAAGCAAATTGGGATTTGGCCCAGCGCACACTGGTGTTTGACAAGCACTCAGTATAGTGCATTAGCCCTGAGGAGAGGAAGTGCCAGGCTCATAAAGATGACAGTGGAGTGATGACAAAGATGATGAATGTGTAGCTTCATCATTACAAGAATTGCATGTCTACATCTGCTAGGTAAACAAAGAATACAAAGCTAGACCAGGAAGCTTGTCCCATGAAAGCAAATAGCATTATTTACAGTGGCCGGAGACTTCTCTTCCAAAATATGTGTATAGTGTGTCATGTGAACCTATGAGCATCATTTAATATAAAAGTGGGATTTTTATAATATCTTAAGTTTTGTAAGTAAAAATATTATCTTACATTTTTTTGTGATAAAACAAATTCTCCATCAAAGGATGAATGAAACTAAAAGCAATATTTACATGAGCAGCATGCATTATGGTTGTATATCAGCAGGACTTAAATCACAGATAATCACAGTGTGCTGATATAAAGTACAGCCAGTGTGGTGGCGACTGCCAACCTATTGACTTTTTGACACCGTATTATTATATGCAAGCTCACTGCCCACCGAAGCATAATCAAAGTTAACAAGCTAAGGTAAAACTTAAAAAGAGAGCAATGAAGGAGTCTGCAGATGGGACAAGTGTCTTCAGATGTAAGTTATTCACCCAGGGCTTGTCTGCTGTGAACATTTGCATGTATTTAGATGTTTTATTTCCTAAAGGAGCTACTTTAAACATAAAATTAGCATAAAAGCTCACTAAAATCTACTACTTCCCTCTCGAGGGAGACCCAATGACCCAGCCATTAACACTGCAAACCGGGTGGGCAAGTAAAATATTACCAGCAGTCTCTTTAATATGTTTTTAACATTCAAAGAAATGGCCCAGAGGCTCTCTTTTAGTAAATTCAACACATTACCATGACAAACGAATAGCTCGAAAAGTTCAAAACAGCCATGAGAGGCCCTTGATAAATACACAATCAGAGAAATCGAATGATTTCTCGCTTTGGCTACTAATAGTACTGCGTCAAATGGCGTAACTTCCACTTTTATGTTGATCAGCTTGGCTCGTGATTATACAACTCCTTTTGAGACATGCTAATTCTTTGACAAATGATGCAATTGTAGCTTGGGTTAGAGGTGGCAGACATGGTCATGCCTCTTGAATCCTAAATCTTCCCTGTCTTGTCTCTCCAGAGCTAGCAATATACTATCATTGCTGTGCAGTTGCTAGGTGATGTAGGCATCAGCAATGCCTTCGGACATATGCTTGATTTAATCTACTTATCTCAAGCAATGCTTCCGGCTTATTTTTGTGGAAACATTTATTATTAACCTGAATTTTTTTTTTCTACACTACAGCATACAGAAAAAAATTAAATGTCAAAAAATGGTCCCACACTGTCATTGAAGCAGTAAAGGTCCTAATATGTACAATTCAGGCACAGATATGTACAAATTTGTTGCCAATATGTACCTTTTAAGTACTAATATGCACTCTTTGGTACCAAAATGTCCTTTTCAGGTACTAATATAAACTTTTTAAAGGGGACATGTCATGAAAATACTTTTTTCAAGTATTAGTGCTATAATTGGGTCCTCAGTGCTTCTATCAACCTAGAAAATGTGAAAAAGAACAACCTAGTTACTTAGTTTTGGAAACCATTCTCTGCAAGCATGTGAAAAAATATGTCAAAGAAATTTGACTCCCCTTGTGATGTCAGAAGGGGATAATACTGCCCCTTAATCTGCACTATCCAACCACTGCACTGCCATTTACTACAGAGATTAGCTCATTTGTATTTAAAAGGACACCCCAAAAAAACATTTTTGCTCACACCTACGATTATAACATGTTCTAATAAATTATCTATGAAGTGTATTTTGCACTAAATCTTCACATATGTACTCTGGAGACACAAAAGATTTATTTTACATTGTAAAAAAGTGTTGTGAAATGTCCCCTTTAAGTGCTCACTGTAAAAAAAATCCGTAGAAATTACAATTTTATTGCAGCTGGGTTGCCGGTAATTTACCGTAGATTTAAAATTATGTTATTTACTGGCAAGAGTTTGTTCAAAGTTAAATAAATTTTAAATATTAACAAGTCTTTATCTTTACAGAATAAAACTATACAATAACAGCCTCATGCAAAGCATTCTGGGATCCAGAAATCATCATTAACCTTTTTCTGTTTTTTGCTTCAGATTTTGTTTCCCAGAATGTTTTGCTTGATGCTGTTTTTTTAGTTTTACTCTGTAAAGACAAAGACTTGTAAATGTTAAATGTTCATTTAACTTTGAACAAAATGTTGCCAGTAAATAACATAAATTTAAATCTACGGTAAATTACCGGCAACCCAGCTGCAATTTCTACGGATTTTTTTTACAGGTGTACTTTTTTGACTAGGTATTGCCCCAGTGACAGCTAGGGACCATTTTTAGTCCAGTGCACACACATGTCAAATGCTGTGAGGAGGTCTGACCTGTATGTTGTTCTTACCACAGCTATGGAAGTTGTTGTGCAGTAAAAGATATGACAATAACTTCTGTTCTTGCTGAAAATCAAATTGTATTTCTCCTAGTCCCCAAAGTTTTATTGAATTTTAGGGTGCAACAAGGTCCAGATCATGGCTGCACAGTGAATGAAGACAAACAGAGAGTAACAGTAGGGTTCTGGAAGTAATAAAATCCATTAATTTTGTTCATAGAGGAAGATTTTGACAATATCTACTCTGAGATCGAAACGATAATAAGTTAAGGGGTAATACTGTACACTATCCAAAAGTAAGTGGAAATTCTCTTTAAATTGCCAGGCTTGGCCATTTCACACATTACTGTTAGGTTCATTAAATCAAACCTTCAGCTATTCACTAACCTTGGACAAACATCATTAGTAGAACGTTGTGTACCTTTCTGTTTCAGCATGTGCATAAAGCAAGGCCCATTTAAGGGTCTAGTGTGGAAAAACTTAAAGGGATAGTTCACCCCAAAATAAAAATTCTGACTGTCATCATTTACTCACTCTCAAGTTGTTACAGACCTGTATACATTTCTTATCTCTGCTGAACACAAATTAGATATTTGTAATGAAGCACAAAACAGGAGCACCAACGACTTTTAATACTAGGAAAAACCAAAACAATGGAAGTCAATGGTGCTCATAAACGGTTTGGTTACAAAATTGCTCAAATGATCTTCATATGTGTTCAGCAAAACAAAGAAATTCATACAGGTCTGTAACAACTTGAGGGTGAGTAAATGATGACAGAATTTTAATTTTGGGGTGAACTTTTCCTATAAGTGGCTTGTACAAAGCCCCGTTATAAAGCCTATATGATAAACGGATCAAAGAAGTCACTGTTACCATGGAAGTAAAATACTATATATACATATATGGTTACATATAAATAGTTTGCAATGCTTCATGGCTTCAACAACTAATTAATGCATGTAACTGAACAACAACTTTAAATCTTTTCAGACCTTTTCTTTGAATCAAAGTTTTTAATGTTATGAGTCATCTCAGAGCCGTCTGGTTTCAGTTAATGGCTTACTATTTTATAAAATGCCTACAGAGAAAATGAACTGAAACCAAGGATACTAAAAATATTGTCACTGGTGTGCTATATACAGTAGCAATATCTGCCTGCTGCACTCTAACAAATTAAATGTTAGATTTATATGAAGATGTCATGTCAGGTAGTCCAGCCATAAATTCATTATAATATACTGATTGAATTTAACTAAATTGATTTAATTAGAGGAAATAAGCTAGAGTGCATTTATTTATTTAACAAGCAAGCAATCTAAATGAATATTGTTTTGTTCAAGTAAAGAAGGTTAAGTTAATGGTAAGTGATTATTTATCATTTATCTTAAAGCGGCCGCTTTTCCTGTATTTTCGAAACTTTGATACAATCTGCATTATAACGTGTGTTCATGTTTTTGTGTAAAAATACTTTTCACACAATTTACGTATACCGCTGTTTTCACTGTCCTAAAAACGGGCTGATGTCTTCCTTGTTCTGTGAACTCTCTCCTTCAGAAATACGTATCGAATTCTGATTATGTACAGTAGCTGGTTCAGTGTTTTGTGATTCAACAGCAGCTTAGCTAAGTGTTCAAGTGGACGGAGGTTAGTCAAAAACTCATGACATTATATATCTGGCAAGTAGAGGGTTGTAGTCCAAACAGGCCGTTCTCTGTACTCCAAAACCGAATTCTGTTAAAGAAAATATAACGCTTGGCATTGAACTTTGAGCTTTATAATTTTGCAAGTATTATTTATGCTCTTACAACATTACACACTATCTAAAGTTTGAAAAATGGCATCATAAAAAATGGCAGCATTAAGTGGATGTACACTACAATTGTAGGGCCTTATAACATTTTTCCGAATTCCGTTTTATTTATTCTCAAATTTATTCTCTGTGTTTTCCGCTTTCTATTTTATGTATTCCGCTTTTAATGGTTAAATTACATTTCAGTAATCAAAAAGAGTATCTTAACAACTGAAAACATTAAATAAGAAAGAAAACGTAGTGATTTCGAAATATACTCAAAGCTGTGCGGAGTGCGGACGTGTGTGCGTGCAAAGCGGACGCGGAAAGAAAGAAAACCGTACACTCTTAGAAATTATGTGTTCATTTTCTACACATCTTTTTGTGTTTTTAACACATTATGTGTCATTTTGTGTTAAAATAAAACACAAGTTGTGTTAAAAGTAACACAAAATGTGTTGTTTCAATAATAACACATAGATGAGTGGATTCTGGGACAATGCATTTTTTAACACATCCGTTCTAAGAGTGTACCTCTTTTGTCTGATGTGTCCCGTGCTTTGATCAAACCGGCTTACGGTCTGTTAAGGCAAGGCTTGTCATTGTTTGCAATGCACGACATTCAACTTTACACAAAAGGAAAATGTTTCCGGGCATTTCTGTCATTTTATTTGCAGATCAATAAAACCATGTCAAAAACCTAGCATTTGAAAATGAGTTTGAATGGGTTTTAAAAAAAATTTGCATTGCATTTTTGAAATTTTGCATTGTAAACTAAATAAAATTTTTATGCTTGGATTCCGTTATTCCATCCGGGACCCTACAGTTCTTATTTGTACAACCTTCCTGGATGAAAAGCCTTCCTCAAGGACACAATCATGATGTCTTGAGATGCACTCCTTGCTTAGGCTCCAATCAGCTCAGCAACCAACTCTGTACAAGCCACAAGCTTTATCCACTGTATCACCCTGTACTGACATATTATTGACATGACTAATTTCAATATAATGTTGCATAGCATTTAACTAAATCTATTCCTAACCTGTCCTATAGAAATACCTGTTTCAGTTTAATAAACTTAAGCCATGTAACCACCGAAAATTCATAAAAGCATACATATTAAGGAATGTCACTACTACAATACTAAAAAAGAGGTCTGTAAGGTTGTGACATGAAGTACGTTTATTTTTTATGGAATTAATATCAAGTGCTAAAGTAAATCTGATTAGATATGTCTGTGTTAAGTTTTATTACAAATACATAGATAAATATGGCTTAGTCAGTGTTTTTGTAATAATTGAGAAATTGCCTTATAAAACTATTTACTCGACCACTGTCATGTCAGTCATAGCATCCTGAATCTTTTAAAATCTACAGTACAGATTTTCTGTAAAAGTACACAAACAAGCCTTAGAGAAGATATCTCTGCTGGCTCAAAGGTGCCTTTCCTCCATTCTACCATTCTCACAGGAGCAGACGGGAATAACCCATGTCATTTAAACTTTACAACATCTTACAGCATTTTTTCTTAACATCAAAAGCAGTCACTCACAAATGATTTCACTGGCACCCTTGTGTCTGAAACGCCTTTCTTCTTTTTTTTTCTCAATTCGCTCTGTCATCTGGTTGAGAACTGAAATATGCAAATAATAGAAAAACTACAGGAGAACCTGCTGTGCACCTCTCAAAGACCTGGGAATGAACAATCCTACCAGAGGCCATAATGGGGTTTCTCACCAATTTCGAGAGGCTGCTTTTAAGTCACCTGGTGCACAGTATTTACAATCAGGACACAGTTGACTTAAATAAAGCCAAAAAAATAACACTCGTATAAACTGCTTAATTCTGCAAGCACTTTAAGAGACGCCCTGCTGTTGCTTTTATGGTTTCTGGTAGTTCTATAGTTTTTCTGACCCTAGATATACTTTTTTCTTCTTGGTTATTTTGAGTTACAAGGGAACATGCCAAACCAACACCAAACCACAGTAATTATAAGGAGGCTGTTGGTCGTTTGGATAGCCACTGAGAAGATGCCCTTGATCCCAGCCTGTCAGGGTAGGATGGGGTACCCATCAACTAAAATTAGACCAAGAGTGCACATGGACTTAATTTGGGGTTTTGGGAGTTGGAATACATCAGCTTTGGTTCTAAAGAACCAATGGAAAGCTCGTAATATTGCGTGCATCTACGATGTGGAGAGACGTCTTTCTTGCTTCCTTTACCACACGAGTTTGATCTGGTTCTGTGAGCTAGCTGCTGGCGTACGGTCCTGGTATTTTCATTCCCTTATGCATTTAACTTATTATAGGGTACTCTGTTTTCTGAGGTTTATCATTGAGCCTTTCAGTATAATCACTACCCTGGTCTGTAATGTTCAGAACAAGCAAGGATAAATACATCATCTTTGTGCATAGAGCTATTTCGGGTGCTTTTGCCAGGGTATGTTTAAACAGAATGCTAGCACACACTGTAAAAGACATAGCAGACTACAGCATGCTATAGACACACTATTTAATTGACATACAACTTATTTTGTACATGCTTAGCTATTAGCTGCATGTAGCATTCAAATGCCATCAGGGACCATGTGTAAGAGCTGGACAATAATTTAATATCAATATACTTTGCAATATTTTTTTCAAATAACGGTGATATGGTTTAAAAACACATTTCCGATATTCTGATATACATACAGTATCCGCCATTCATGTCATTTCTAAAAACACTTGTTAAATGCGGGCTCAAGGTTCTTCTTCCTTCCGAAGCGCGCTCCCATGCGTCTTCCGTAACATAGCAACCATGAGCCGAGGCGAGGAAAACATAGCCTGACGGATTTAAATCGCTCATCTATACCTTGTGTCAAATCATATCTTTGTCACCATGCAATCAATTAATCTGGTTGGGACCAAGTCACAGTTTCCAGTGGTGACACCATATAGGGAGGGAGACCAAGAAATGTAATGCAACACAAACTGAACTACAGATGAGAAAAATAGGCTTAAGCCATCAGGTGCCCAAGGTTACAATAGGGGAAAGATGAGAAACGTGCAAAAGATGAAAGTTTATCTATGACATTTGTTCCGTTATGAGTATAATATGCATAATGTATTAGGCTAATATCTAATATATCATTATGTAGCTTGCTATGCAATTACAAATAGAGTTATAATATTACATTTTCTGTCCAACTATCTTATGCAACATTAAATAGCTAACTGCCATTCAAAAGTTTTAGGTTCACTTATCACTGACTGACGTTCGGGTACACCCTATTAAAATTAAAGTGAGCCATAAAGTCTTTATTTGAGAGTGGGTTTACATTTAATTTTGTATGAAGGCTAAATACAAATTAAAGGTGAACATTAATTTATGTAAAGCTTTTTCCAATATTATATAGTTTTAGAGGAGGCTTCATAGATTTGGCAAATTAATTTGTTAAGAAGTTTGTAGGTACAGACCTTCGTTATGGGCATTCTTTGCAGTTTATCCCAATGCTTTTTTGACATTCATACCGCTATCAGATTTATACTGTATTGGCAATAGAAATTTTGACCAGATCATCCACCCCTAACATGTGTGTATGTTGCTACCCGAGGCATTTGTGTTAACTCTTTCACCGCCATTGACGAGATATCTTGTCAATTAAGAGAAAACGCTTCCCCGCCAATGACGAGATTTTCCGTCTTTCCGCAATACCGCTATTATCCAGGTGGCGCCCTTCCGCAACTTTTTAAACCCAGAAGTATTGCCCTATGGCAAGCGGCTGCATGTCCGGTCCGTGTCTGTTTTAAAGATCGCTCTGAATGGGATCTCTATGAAAAGTCCGTCATAAAAATGGAATTATCTCTGCTTTTTGCTCAAAATGTGGTGTTTTTGCAGAAACCTACCCATATTCAAAAGCTGATTACAAAAGAACTACTGAAGGTAGGATGAAACGTTTTTTTTTTTTTTTTTGAAAGCAGAGAGTCTGTTCTTTCATGTGGTATATTGGTATATGTTTATATATTTAAAGAAGAACATTTTCTGGAAGGCATTAAACTTTGGTGAAAATCATGAAAAACGCTGGCGCTGGCTGGCAACTTTTTTAAAAACGCTGGCGGTGAAAGAGTTAAACATATTTGCCACTTGGGATGGGTCTCATTACAGAGTGGTAACCATGTGCCTAACCCTGCATCCAGATTGCTTTAGATGTCACCTAGATAGGATACAGGGACAGAATAAGGCAGAGTCTGCAAGGCATTGGCCTGAGGGAAATGAGCTGCTCTGGATGCCAAGCCATCAGACTCTGATCCTTCACTAAAACAGCATCTAAGGCACCTTAAATGCCTATTTGGCTTTCCATCTAAAGGTACCATCCAGGGATTCTCTAGTGTGGGTTAGAATGTAAGAGTGCACATGAAGGGATCAGATTTCGTCCTATTGTTTATCCCGTCCAATAAAAACATTGAGATAAAAAAATGCTCCCAAACTTTAAACCAGGTGTCTCCTTAATTCTGACATTTCCTATTGTACAGTATTCTGTTTAATGATTTCTGAGCAATGATGGAGGTGGTAGCATAAAAGCATCAAAGTTATGGCTTTCATACAGTATCTGAACCATACAAGCAAAAACAGGTGCATAGTTCTCATCCTCAGTTCCAGATGTGCCAAATCTATTCTCATTCCCTCCACAGAGCCCATTCCTGAAATAATCTCCTCGTCCCAAATCTATGCCCTCAAGATGCCTGGCAATGGACTAGAGGTCATAACATTTCACGACGACAATAGAAAGTAGGACATGCAATGAAGTACTATATAGGCCCACCCAGCACCAGAACATTTACGATATCAGGCTGTACGGTTTTATCTCTTTGTTAGCGGTAAGGAAATTCACATAGGAGCCCATTTCGTCTGACAAGCACAATTAATGGGATTTTTCCACCGCAAATCAATCCACAGTACATTATTCCTGAGAGACAGGTCTATCTCAGCCAAAGAGAAATGCTATTGATTATATGTTTACCAGTTCTTCTCGGTACGCCCACTTTTAGTGCACTGCGCTCTTTTACTTATCCCTTTCTTATTTTGATTAGTCTTCTCAAGGCCTGTGTCAGCTCATGACCATTTCCTTTCGGATGTCAATCGTTGGCTCATGCAACCCATGCTGAAGTCTTTCTGGGTGATTAGAAGTGAGAGCCAGTGAGTGAGCACATTAGTCAAACTGACATAATAGATGATGGACAGATTCATGACAGCAGAGGAGACCGGCTCTATTTGGCTGTGGCACGGATATGTCACTCTGGACCTGTGTGCTAATGTGTGGTATGTACTATAATGAGCGTGGCACTAGTGAGGGAGTCAGGCAAAATGAGAAATGCTGGAAAGATTGTTTGAGGGAAAAGAAGCCCATCCGTTGCCCCATGCATCTGTTGATGGGTCCAGCTGGTGCTCTTGTTACAGACATTACAGCAGTCTGGCTCCCAGGATTTCAAGGCACAAAGCAACCCGTGATGCATTATAATGCCAGCATATAAAGCAAACTCCTTTGTATAGCACGTAAACTCCTACTTAGGGAAACAACAACTTGCATTCATGCATTTATATTTACACATTAAGTAGATGCTTTGAAACAAATGCAACTTTTGATCTATTTATGCATTGCCTGGGAATCAAAAACATGACCTTTGTGTTGCTGGTGCCATAACGGGTGAACTACAAGAACATTTACATTGTACATACATCTACAAGGTATTCATTTTATCAGTAAGGGGATTGAAGCCATGAACATTTGCAATGCTAAAACAATGCAGCTCAAACTAATTGAGGTGCTGAAACATATGCACAGTAATAGGAATCTAACTGAATAAATGTGATGCTGTACATGCTTTGCTTACATTTTTGTTACTCTTACAAGGTAAATTATGCAAGGAGGGACCCAGGTGTTTCATGGTTTGGGGAAAAAGATTAACAGGTTCACAGACATTACTGCCCTGACTTGGCCCATTCTGTCCAGTCAGAGCAACAGACTTACTGTAAATCCTATCAGCAAGCCACACACCCATCTGCTCCATCACGTTCCCCTTACTTAACACCTGTCCACCCCAGCATAATGATACCTCACCGTCTGTCTCATCATCCATGGCTTTTAGTTCCCTAAAAGCATCATCTGTGTAAGGTGTTTTTGTGTGCCAACAGCCCACAGAGCCAAGTCTATCCTCACAGAGGTGGACACGTCTCCCCGAGCATTTATTCAGACATGAGTGGTCTGGGGCGTTAAGCTAATAACAGTGGAGTGCTCTGGTTGTGATTTTGTCATGTGGTCACATCAAGAAAAGGTGGGGCGAATGCCAGGACACTACTCTGTGGGAGATGTAATGTGAAAGAAGTGTCTGTCTGTAAGTGCAGTGTTATTATCAGCTACTGTCACTGAAAGCTGTAACCCGTCAAGGAAACACAGCGGAGATCCTTTTCTGGATCTCTTGGCCATGTTTACCAATCAGAGGTTTGATAACATGAAGTGTCACACATCAACTATCAACTATACGTGTAGGCCAACTGCTGCACAGTGGCATCATATTAGATTTGTGAGGGTCATTACAGAAGGCGGGCCCAACGGAGACCTTAAACGTCAAAACAAATATTTATTGAAAGCGTGCGTGGCTTTCGAATGAGAATAATTTAATGAGGGAAAATCTGACTAGAAGAGATCGATGCTCATACTTAGTATCGAATAGCTCCCAGAAAGTTATTGGATATAAACATATAAGGATATTGATTACAAAAATCCATTTCTTTGAAGAAACAAGTAAGCTACAAAAAATACAAACGAATGACTCAACAAGAGAGAGACCTAAGGCGTGCATGTACATCCAAGCGAGATAATCTGAAACTCAGAACAGAAGCGCCAATTAAACTGATGTACACGTGCCCTGTGAGATTTTTGAGCCAAACACAATATAAAACACAATATGAAACACGGTCTAAAGCAGAAATCACCCATTCATGCCAAGTGTGGTCAGTGCTATCAAGTCACACAGCATATGCAATGCATAATAGTAAAAAATTATGCCTTTCCAAACTCACTTAACATTTTCCAAACAACACACAAGTTAAAAATTGTCAACAATATAAAACTACCAACTTATTATAAAGTGTTATGTTCTTTGATCATGCTTGTTTGCTGTGCATCTGGCGTCCCTTCAAAATAAATGAATAAACAAATAAATAACATGAAAGTATTAAACAAAAAGTAAGTTCCACCGCAGTTAACCATCTTTTTTATACAAATATGCCACAGTTTTAATGCAACAAGCTCAACAAAAAAGCTCTCCCGTAAAGACAGATGTGCAGCCATACAGTACAGTACATTAAGCGTGCGTGAAATTATAAGTGAAGTGATCACGGATAATGTGCGACCGCGCACAGAATGAAAGTGGGCTTATGACGGAAAGGCTCAGAGTTGAGCTTAATCATGCCTACAGACACAAAATAAATGCCTTATGTCAACAACCGTGCATCTGTGCGCATATCTCCAAAGTTTAACATACCCACATTCTCCTGTTCCTATTGCGCAAGTGTAAAATACAAAATACGTTATGCAGAAATACAACCCACGCGTCTGGAAAATAACCAGTCGTGATGAGGAATATTGTGGGTGCTGCACGATGGATACGACGTTAGTGTAAAAGCGGTGTAAATAACCCACACAAGCGCGCGTCTCTATAATTAAAGACTCGCTCGCGCTTGGGTTCTGCTGACAAAACTGTCGCGGCGGCAAAGTTGACTCTGTGAAGACATAAATGAAGTAAATCCAGTGCGTGAGTGGATCCGATTGAAAGTGTGACTACATTTTTGATTTCACAAACGTGTCTAATACGTGTAATTATCCTTAGCCACGGGCCACAGGTTTTCTTTCAACGCCTAGCTTTTTTATCATTGCCGAACGATAATTATTAGTAGGAAGACAGGCTTGAAAGAGCACCTACCACCCCCATATCCATCTGCTCGGTTGTTATAGACGGGGCCGCCCGAGTTTGGGATAGAAACCAAAGAATCGGCAGAAAAATCATCTCTGGGTAAATAATCCAAACGCTCCGGGAGGATTTCCACTTTCGGAAACTGAGAGACTTCATTTCACCGGCACCGGTGTTCACACAACGACAACGTTATTTCTTTCCGCCGCATCCGCCGTATAAATCACCCAAATCCGGACCCAGGGCATTAAACGTTAACGGTCCACGAAAAAGAGTCCAAGTTAAACTACCTCACTGTGGTGCGCAAGCACGTGAAACACATATCACGTAGAAAACAAACGATGACATCTCCTCAGTCATACATGTCTTCAATATGCCACGAGCTATGGTCTTCACGAGCTGTCCGAATCATGAGTCGTATATTCACTTCCAAGGACCCAAAGTCAAATGTTGCTGAGTAGTGAACGAGTCCTAGTGAGACTGGAGCAGCTCGTGACAGAGGAGAAGTGCCTAGGCGCGCTTCCCGCCGAACACAGCGGACTGATGTGCGGTAAGCGCGTGCAGAACTTGTATAGTTCTCTGATGGGAGGGGGGTCACCAGACTGCTGTATGACGAACCCTTTGTGTTTCTCCGCCTATAAAACATCAACATTAAAAGTCCACATTTGAAAGTTATACATAAACTAAATATATCGTGTTTTAATACTAGTCTTTGTTCTGAGATTCTAATCAAGGACACTAAAAAACCCAAAGGAAAAATGTATTGCTCAGGAGATTTGACGGAGTTCTCAGTTGTGTTTTATGTAGCCTATCAAATAAGCCTTAGATGTTCCTCCTAAAGTTGCTTAGGAGAAATAAAAACAAAAACAAATGAGATAATTGTTAAAGGTGCCAAGCATTGATATAGTATGTTAAATTGTTCTCTTATAGAAGGTACCATTACGTGCAAAAATGATCCAGAAACAGTTAACATGTCCATTAACACTAGGATTTCTTTCTATAATGAAAAGGGCTGTTATAACTATTGAAAGGGTCATGAATAATAATGTTGAGCTCTGCTCTGATTGGCTGTTTCACAGCACGACTCATGTTAGTCAGTAGTTGGTCCCAAAGCACACAGACCTTATCTTTAAACCTATATTAGAAGAAGATAAAGATTTTGAGGAATAAACAATTGTTTGGAGATTGGAAATGAACGTTTATTAATTCTACGGCACCTTTAAAACATATTAAGCGCATAAAGCTGTAAAAACAATGATGATTATAAGTAAAATAATTTGGATTTGGGAAAAATGTTTGAGATCTTTTTTGAATCGTCAATTACATTGATTTAATTGTACACTGTAAAAAATACTTTGCTGCCTTAAAATTTTTTGTTGAAGATAACAGTCTCACACCCATGGCGTCAATATTTGACGACACTTGACCATGCGTCAATATGTTGACGCGGAGGGTATACCTTTCGCGTCACTTTTTGACGAACTGGGGACTTCAATACTATTAGGTACGCGAAATTAAACAGTTGTCGCCTGACATTGGGGTTAGGGATAGGTTTGGGTAGGGATGTCATTATGTAAATCTAACCCTAAACCGACGCGAAAATGGTAGAAAATGGTAAGAAAATAGGAAAGAGAATTTCGCGTACCTGATAGCATTGAAGTCCCCAGTTCGTCAAAAAGTGACGCGAAAGGTATACCCTCCGCGTCAACATATTGACGCATGGTCAAGTGTCGTCAAATATTGACGCCATGGGGTGAGACTGGGTTGACAAGTCATGTCAACTGAGATGAGTTGACACAACTTATAAAATATAGTTGAGAAAAGTCAACTTAATTTTATAAGTTATAACAACTCACCTGTAGTTATAACAACTCATCTCTAGTCAAGATAAATAATAGTAAGTTGAAATGACTTGTAAATCTAGGTTGATTCAACAAAAAAATTTAAGGCAGCAAAGTATTTTTTACAATGTAGACTTTGGCAAATCTGAGCATTGCTGAAACCTCTTCAGAAACTCTAACGGAGATTTTTTCTCATGCTGGAGAAATTTAAGAGAGATTTAAGAAAACCTTTTCATTTTCTCTCCATTTGTCTCATTGATGGAGAAATAATTGAGACATTAAAGCGATCTAATGATGATAATGCTTGTATTTCTTTTGAGATGTTAGTGCTTACAAATAATACAAGCAGTTCCTATACTAATCAGTAACACTGTTTATTATAGAATAGCACAAAACTGTACTTTAAATTGTGACCTTTTACTCTTATTCAGATAAAAATAGTTTTGTTCCTTCCATAAATATAAAAATATTCATGCATTTAAAATACAAATGTGCACAAACACTTCTACAAATTGAGGTTAGGGTCATAGCAATGCTGTGTCTGGTTCCCTTAAGAACCATTTAGTTAAAGGTTCTTAAAAGAACCATTTCTTTCTTACATTTTTATAGTCTAAAGAACCCACTACAAAGAGTCTTTAACAAAACAGAAAGGTTCTTCTTTTTATGATAAAGGTTCTTTATGGAACCATATAGCCAGTGATTCTTCTATGCCAGTGTGTATCACATTTATTTTTAAAAACGTAGGGGAGTTGACAGTAAAGCATGGATCATGTGACAGTACACTTGACAGACCATCAGAGAACATTTTTCACTTAATCACCAGCCTACACATAGAGTTATAGGCATAGGCTTAATGCACATTTCAAGGGACACAACCCTGAAATGTAATGCAAAGACATATGAAATACTAGGCACTGGCCTCAGGGAATGAACGTTGGGAGTGGTGGAGCATATCTGTTGACTGAAAAACCATATGTAATGGACACTGGAGTGTAGTAGCATGATGCATAAAAGCAGGGGTGGCTTAAATGTGGGAAAAAGATTAATGGAGATTGTGTGGGAAAATGAGAGTGAGAGTACCAGGCTTGACTGAGGACAACCGGATGGCAGCCCGTCCCCAGCATGTCAATAATCAAACGCAAGCTCGATCTGGGCCGAAACATCTGTCAAGAAAATCCAGCAACATCAGTGTGATTACCAAGCGTCCAAATTCGAATAAACTATATCCTTTTACGGTGACATAAAGTAAATGCAGATGCCCAAAGTTAACGCATTGAAAAGAACCAGCCATGCTAAGCCCATGCTTTTGGAAAAGTTAACATAGTCTGCTTAATTCGATTAACATCAGATTTATTAAAATGTCTAAAGTGCTTATTACATAGATATGTCTTGCAAACACAGTAACAGCATTGCCCGTATCTGTTAAATGCAAACTATGGGAAAAATTACATTTTGCTGTTCACTGAGCATTGTGTATGTGAGGGAGTTAGGTCCATAAAAACTCTTAAAGAGCCCTTTGGAGTCATGACAGAGAAAGTTAATGTGAATGCGGTTATACATGCTGAGAGTTAAGGACTACATTACTTGTTGGTTATTCAGCTCCAATATTAAACTATTTTGATTTCGTAAGAAGCTAAAATTATACAGCTATCCTGATTAAACCTGTAAAGCTTCAATTAAAGAATTCATCAGTAAGTCGACTTGTATCCATTTAGCAGCGCATGAATACATTTTACCACCTTAGCCTTTAAAGAGCAGCAAGATCAGATTGTACTGTACACATTCAGAGGAGCGTACTGACAGCTTATTAAACTTACATAGAGTGTAATTTTGCTAGAAGCAAACTCCTTTCACTGCAAAGACTGCGCCTCTAAAATACAGAGCAGTTTTATTTATTCACCCTCACTACAAATGAATTTCAAAAGGCATCGCTGAGAGCACAACACCATTTTAAAAGCATAATCACCACAATTGCATTAATCTACGGATTTGCAAGTGTTACATCTATCGCACAACTTAATTGTTGTAGACTTTGTAAAGAGTAAAAGGCTAACAAATAATTACTCGGTTTATAGCATTCTGATATGTCTGATTGACAAAACTGAATGTTTGTGCAAAGCTGGACCTTGTGGTGCAGGAATGTCACAGCCAGACAAACTATTGTTTCATTTCAAATGGCATTTGTCCTTGCTAATAGTTAAACCAAAATGTAAACAATAGCTTTGATAAAAAACACATAAAAAAAAAAATCTAATTAAGTGCAAGTAAGATATAGGCTAGGCCCACGTAGCCAGACCTTTTAATGAGGGTCTAGGAACCATGGGGGCTTTGAATGGCCAACCTAGACGCCATATGATTGACACATAAAGTACACAATCACGTTTTGTTTTGTGTCACATCATGTTTAGGGGCATGAAAATGTCTCCACAATAACAGCCCGTTGTGCATGAGGTAAATCATTAATTTACTGTCTCGATACTGTATAACGCAACATGATCGTGTTATAGTCATAAAAAATGTGATTAATTTATTTGTGTCCATGGCAAGAAATTCAGCTTTTTTGTCTTTGTCGCTTCACTCACACAAATTAAATTGTTTTTCATGTCCGTGGAATGACTTTCTTTTTTGTGCCATATATGTTTTCTATCATTTTTCTATTTTGAAATCATTGTCGTTTGGGGTTGGGGTTAGAGTTCGGGTTTGGGTTGGGATGTCTAAACATGTAACAGAAAGTAATTGAAACCCCAAGCAACAATGGTAAGAAAAATGGGAAAAAATTATGAGAAAACAATACATTAAATGAAACGAAAAAGAAAGTTGTGTATCGGACACGAAAAACTATTTAAAGAAATTTGTGTGAGTGACACGACAAAGAAAAAAGCTGAATTTCGTGCCATTGACACAAATAAATGAATCAAATTTTTCGTGACTATAACACGACTTTCCGTGAGATCAGTCTGGTATGACCACAATGCCAAACACGTTAAAATATCTCTTTCCACTAACTGGTTCAAGCTAAACTCTTGGACGTCTTATCAAGACACATTGTCACAATGTAAACATGACAGCTTTTTTGACAGCTATTTTGAACAGGGCGGCAGACTAAAAGTGTTTTATTGTGAACAAAGATATTAGATCTCTGGGCTTAAAATGCATAGTCACAGACCTTGCTGAAACTCTATTGAAAGTCTCTTAATGTTACGCACTGCTGGAGTTTGATGTGGTCGAGTATAAAGGAGAGATAGAAAGAGCACCATGTTCAGTGTTGTCTGCATGGTACAGTAGGACAAAAGATGTCGCTGAGAAAAACTGAAGCTTTTACACCGAACAGTTGCACTTAAATGCTGACATTTAAAGAAAATCATAAGAGAAATTCAGAACAGCAGGAGTGGATTCTTATGTTATAGACCAGGTGACTAATCCACTGATCTATATGACTAAACAGCCATATTCATTTAAATCTATATGCTGATATATATCGGTCGTATATGCTTACATTAGATCTTCTTTAATAAAAACTTCAAATTGTGACTTTTCTTGAATAGAGCGTCGTGCACACATATAAATAAACATTGTCAAAAAGCCCGAGCAGATTTTCTCACAATGTGTGTGTGAAATGTTTAATGCACAGTGTTTTTTCCTAAAGCACAGAACGTCAAATCCTCAGCTCGAGTGGAGGCCTAATGGGCATTCCCATTGGACAGGTTAAGATTACAGTTTTAAAAACATAAACAAACAGACAGAAATGTCATCTGGGCATTAATTAATCTTTTCCTGTGTGCAGAGATTTCGAGATTTAAGCACTGGAGCAAACAGCTCAAGGACAAAAGCGTTTTTAAAAACTAAATCGAAACGCTGGCCTACAAAAGTAAAAAATAACTGCAATGAAACTCGGAAGGTTAAAGGAGTACTTACTGATCAATAATGGTGCCTATTCCAATGTCAACAAATGAGAAGACTACAACATAGTAATTTATAAGATACCATCACATCTCTAAAGGAAATAGCTTATAATTATATTACAGGGAAGCACTTTATCATGTACCTCACAAAAGAGAGCACCTAGAAAAGTGATTTCAAAGGTGTTTAAAGTTCAAAAGTGCTCTCCGGAGAAATGTTCAAACTTTAGCTATAGACCTTATCTGCAAGCCATCTCAATAAACAGTTTTTCTATTACACACAGACTTGTGAACAGCACAGATGGTTACTTTAATAGACTTTACTTCTACCCAGATATAGCAAATCTGAAGTCAAATTAAAATTTGAAATCACAATTTTCTTTGTAATCAAAACAACAATTTGCTCTGAATTATCTGTTCGGCTGATGTCACAAAATGTCTCATCTCCAAGACCTGTCATGTACACTTTTGGTGCTTAAAAAGGATCTTCACAGAGATGCCGTAGAACCATTTTTGGTTCCTTAAAAAAGGGAACTATTTCTTTCATAGTTTTTTTTATCTAAAGAACCTTAGGTCATTGTAAAGCATCTTAATTTTTAGTGAAGTCATTATAGATTAAATAAAATTCTGCCATACATTTTTTGTTTCATCTGAAATGTTATAATACTTAAATACAATATGGTGTGAATGCTGTTTTGTGGTTACTTTAATAAATCAGTTTATTAAATCATGTGCAACTAGAATAACATTTCTGAGACTAAAACCTCTGTGCTTTATTTTTAGTTACATTGTTTGACCTGACCTTTGTCCCTGACTTTTATTCAGGGGAGCATCTCCAGCTCCATTCACATTTTGTTCTGCGCCGTCTAAAAAAAAAATCACCTTATCTCGAAACCTCTGACTCTCGTCCTTTGACTTGATTTTTCAGACTCACCACTCTGCAGTTTAAAAGAGAGTATTGTTATCAACCTGTCAAAGCCTTTTTTAGTTTAGTGACTGATGGGAGAAAAAAAACTCATGACGACAGACTTGCCTTCTGCAAGCAATCAGAAGAGCCAATGCCTCCAAAAATTCAAGCCAGACAAGTACATTTTAAATGCAACCCACAGCCTCCCCCAAAAAACAAATGTTTATCCTAAATTATAATTACAAATGTCATCGAAAGTGACTTACAAATGAGAAGAAAAATTGAAGCAATCAAATATACAAATGGACTCATAGTATTTAAAGAGGCCATGGCACAAGACTTTTTTAAGATGTCAAATAAATCTTTGGTGTCCCCAGAGCACATATGTGAAGTTTTAGCTTAAAAAACCATATAAATAATTTATTATAGCATGGTAAAATTGCCACTTTGTAGGTGTGTGCAAAAATGTGCCGTTTTGGGTGTGTCATTTAAAATGCAAATGAGCCGATGAAGTGCAAACACTGATCACAATGATGGTGGTTTGTTGCAATTGAAACTCAAATGTGCTGTGAATTATTTTCTCTCTCTCTCTCTCTCTTTTTTCTCTGCATTAAACGGCAGTGCTGTGATTGGATTGTGCAGATTAAGGGGAGGGAATTATATGAAATATACAACAACCTATTTTTTCATGTGCTTGTAGAGAATGGTTTACCAAAACTAAGTTACTGGGTTGATCTTTTTCACATTTTCTATGTTGATTGAAGCACTGGGGACCCAATCATAGCATTCAAACATGGAAAAAGTCAGATTTTCATGTCATGGCCCCTTTAAAAAATGCAATAAACAAACAAACAAACAAACAAATATACAAATATACATATACATATATATATAGTTGTCTAAATACTCATGCAAGGTCTCCATTTAAGGTTTTTAAACCTTTTTAAGATGTTGGGTTTCATAATTGTCATAACAGAGAAGGGGCACAACACTGTTTTCCCCAAAATTGCATTTGTTAAGTATAATTTTTTTCTTTTTTAAGAATTCATACAGTTGTCTTCCAAAAACTTGTGATTTTTTGTCACATCCATAACATGTATGTATAACATGTATATTTCCATCATCTAAAACAGAAAACTCATGCACATACTGAAATTTAACTGATGTCTTGACTTTATCATTAGAGGTTTATAAATATATATATATTGTTGTTTTTTTAACTTTTGACTGAAAATGGCACATTCATAATGTTGGAATTGCTCAAGATTTTGTACCTGAATTTTTTGTCAATCATGCAGAAATCACACATTGACACACAATTTACTTTAAATGTTAAATTCCACACACATCTCTATCTAGAAATATATATGATTTTTTCCATTGTTTGAAACAAAGTGCTCTATCAAAACAATGAAAATGCATGCCAATCACTATCAAGGTTATTTGCAAATTGGTTTATTAAAAGAAGTATATTCATTCGGGATTTAAACCTGTGTCCTAAAGAAAACATGCATTACTACTATCTCATTTTCTTACACTTAAAGCAACACTATGTAGTTTCCATGTAAAAATGACTCACAGCTTCCCCATGTGTTTGAAAAGGGCAACAGTGCCTGGTATCAGACACTCTTCTGCAGGCAGGGGAAGGGGGGGGGTGTGTGCTCTACCCTCCATCCCCACTTTCAGAGTGTGCTTGTAGCAGCTAGGAGGCTGCTCAGGTTGCAGCAACAGTACAATTTGTCCAGTTAAAAGTTGTTCTATCACTGAAATAATTTTAGAGACATTATTTAAAGGTAAAAAAAACTACATAGTGTTGCTTTAAAAATGACCGCATCAAAAAGGGACATTTTCTGTTTGGAAATGTTTTAACTACCACTGCCTATAAAAACAGGTGCTGGAAACTGAATTTCAAACTAGTCTGAGCTTGTAAAGGGATTCCCCCAAGAACACAACAGTCTGGTTCTTGCAATGTGATCATGTTCTGGTGTTGAATCAGAAATGTAAGTCAAACTCAACAGATTCGAGAAAAGTCTTCCGATGTCAACTTTGCAATTTCACTAATAACAAAAACAACCTTGTGTTAACCTTATCTGTATGCTGCTTTTAAACACATGGGTGCCTGTAATATCTGTCTACAGTAAATCACAATCTTTAAACTTAATCACAAGTGAGGACACAAGATGTATACACAAAAACCAACACAGACCGTACATCAGCGTCTGCTGCATATCACAGTCATTTTGGACGCGGCGCTTTTAACCATAATTGCTGTCATTTACGAGACCTTTCAAGGTTCCTCCTTTATGATGAGATTGTGTATTTCAATCAAAGAAAGAAAATTAAATTGGTCGAGGACGTCAGACAGAAGCAGATTCGATCAGATAAGTCTATATGTCTCTGGCATTGCGGTAACAGGGAGGGGGAGTTTGTTAAAATGTGACCCTGATTTATGTTGGCTGGTTAGACCTCTTCCATTCCCCTCCCATGTCAACATTTCACTTGCCTCTGATAAAAGGTCTATAGCATCTAATATATTAAACCTAGATCCATTGTTTAAAGCAGAAAGATAACTAGCATGTCGGTGCTAGGCCATTGTTGTCAGTAGGGTCAATAGAAGCCTTGTGAATTGATTTAACTTTAACTTATCAGAGTAAGGGCAGAGCAAATTACTTAAAGGGATAGTTTATTTGAAAATGATGTCATTACCTACATATGACTTTCCTCTGTGCAACACAAAAGGAGATTTTAAGGAAGTGAGGGTTAGTAAATTGTGACAGACTGTTTTCATTTTGGAGTGAACTAACCTTTAAACTTTTCTCCAGGGGCACAGTCCATACGGTTAGTAAATAGTAAGCTTTCTAAAAAAAGTTGGTCATGCATTGTGTCTGTTCTTTAGATCTGTACTGGATGGATCAATTTGAGTAGACATAACAGGACAGATGGGGTCAAAAATATTTTTATGTGCAAGTTCTAGTTTTTAACCCTGTTTAACTGTATCATGTTTAAATCAACATTAAGACTACACTGTCTGATCCCCAAGTCCTTTCCCGCCACATGTAATTTTCTTTCAACCCAGATGAATAAATGGGAAATAAGCTTCCTCTTTTCAGTTATAAAAACTGAGAAATGGAAGAATGGGAATCCTTAAAGTTTTCCTGCATACTGCACATGTTTTTTACATTTTAAAGCACACAATACCATCATTTAATCTTTGTTTGGAATGCATGGTTTGTTTAAAACAGCATTCATTTAAAGGCATTTTAAGTGAATCGGTTTGTTGATTTTTGAAATGTGTTTTCAAACAAACTGAGCGTAGTTAACTCCTCCCCCTACCCCTTCCTTCCGTGCTTTCATGAACGCACTCAAACCCAACCCCCAAATCCTTCTCGGCGTTTATTGGCTGGAACACTTTGTTTTGTTTTGTGGTGCAGGTTTGGCCACTGTGTTTGTATTGAAGTTTGTAGAGCCTGGGCTGTCTACAGAGATCACGTTTTTTTTTACAGTTTGATCAGCGGACAGGCAGCAAGCAGATAGTGAGGAGATGTTTGCTGTATGTAACAAAAAAATTTTTATGGTCTAAAACGCGTGAATTCGCATAGAGAGCCTTTAACTAATCTTTTTCCACAGTATAATAAAACATCCATGTAACCGCTCCAACCCAAACTAGCGATCAGTCCGGCATGGGAGTCGGGCACACTAGCATAAGGGCCACGGCCTTTAGCGTCTGTCGCTATAGGACTTCTTGAGATCCGGGATTGAGGTTTACTACACAGCTTCCACACATTAGCGGCCCCCGTTACTCACCCCCTAAACCTCAATTCCATCCGGGTCACGGCACCACTTTAATACATTAAAATAAAAACATACAAAATGTGTTTCCTGAAACAAGAATTGCACAGATTGGGTGAAAAGTATTAAACTAAAGCTAATTGCTTGAAAGATTAATTCCATCAACTAAATAAAGCGGTTACTAATTGCGCTGTTGATTAATAATTTACTTAACCACTTTAAACCGCAGGCACGTTGTTGCATTGTTAACATTAAGCTTGATGAATGAATAAGCAATGTGCCGTGACCACAGATTTCAATCCACTTATGTTTCAGTGTAACTCGGGGCTACAATGAATCCGTACACCTTCAAATTATTTTGAAGGTCCGTTTAAGAAAGGTTCAATTTTGGATGAATTTGATTGCATTTGATATTTTCTGACCTGTGGTGCATGACATGCTCACTAACTCTCTGCACCTTATCGTCAGAAGAAACCAAACAACTGCTTTTCGGAATAAATTACAGGGCGACCCCGGAGGCAGTCTTGCATACTGATATCCGAAAGCTGCTGTAATTTGAGATTGCAGAAACGCAGAGTGGTTTTAGATATATGTGGCCAATATCTGTGATACCTGTGAATATTTAAGACAGAATAGAGATGTATATAGGCTATAGACAGAACACCAATCTGTATACAAATCAAGCATACTTTAATATCTTTCTTCGACATCCATGCACGTACTGAGGTGTAATCTTATTGTGGGTACACAGTTTTTTGCTTATCCTATACGAGAATAATAAAAGGCTAAGTCTGCGCACAGGCTTTGTTCAGATTTTATGTGAATTTTTATATGCATGCGCTGTGTGGGCTCAATGCTGCTTTTCCTTTGCAGCAAGATGCTTGTCATATAACAAACAGACTTGCCACAGGGGATGTAAGAAACCAATGCATCCCGGGAATTAATAGCAAAATCCACCCATCTGCCACCCTACATCGCCAGTCTCCTGAAACATGTCTGCCGCCAACGGCAGCATCATTACCAGACCTCATCAGCCTTTAAGTAAGACATAAATACTTCATCAAGATAAATCTACATTCAAATGGCACATAAATACAATGTACACAGATAGAAGAAGCTTCTTCGTTGAGTTTACGAGGAAAAAATACGGCTTATTGCAAAAAGACACATGTATTTGATCAGCATTATACATTTACATTTATGCATCTGGCAGATGCTTTTATCCAAAGTGACTTACAGTGCATATACATTTGATCACTTTATGTGTTCCTTGGGAATACAAACCTATGACCTTTGTACTGCTAATGTAATACTCTACCAATTAAGCTTAAAAAATGCCATTATCATTAATATGATTAGTCAAATCAATACTATAGGACAAAATAGATTTACCTTAAAAACCCAATATTTTACATTTGAAATCTTTAGCCTTTGGCTTCGGGTAATCACCTGGTTAGAACGAAGCCATAGTGCACACAGCAATAAATAATACAAATGAATAACACCAATTAATGTAACCTTAGTGCTTTGAGAATATGCAGGGTTAAAAGCATTTTAGCAGCTCTGCTAATTACCTCTATATAGCTTTGTTAGTGACAGTAATCAGACCAAGGTGAATAAAAACAGAGAAAGCAACCGGGGAGGTGGAGATGGGTAAGGTGCCTAATTATATCGGTTTTGGCACAGGCACGATGCCGGAGGAGGATGGGCTCTACTAATTCAAACCATTTGCACATTCTGCCTCCTCTTACCTATTACATTTCTTTTGTATGCCAGTCTGCTATTTAAAATTATGAGAGCCTTGTCATTGTCATCTTGATTACGTATAACTCCATTCCCACTCAGACGTGAAAGTGGCAGGACAGTTGGCGCCGTTCCGGCCTCGTCTTATTCGGTGCCATTCCAGTCTGGAGTTCGTCCCGCTCTGCCGACCAAAGCACCTGGGACCTCTTTGTGAACACACCCCTCTGTGGGCTTTTTTTCTGGCTTTTGTGCTTATGTTTAAGTACAGCTGGCTGCAACATACCGGAGGAGACACAATTATTTTCAATGACGAACTGGCGACTGGAGCTGTAGTTTTAGATCTCTGCCACATACCGGCCGTGTAATTAAAACTTAGCGTAGGGTGGCTTTAATTAGTTGGACGCTTCATGGTCGGTGTTATTAAGAAAAGAGAGGATGAATAGTGAAGCAAGACCAGCATTATCTATTCGTGTCAAAGGTCTATGCTTCTTTTTTTAAAAAATTGTGAATTTAAAGACCACGGAGTTCTCATGAAACAGATACTGTAATTACAAGAAACCCCACGAGTATCAATTTAAAAACCTTAAATATTACAGGGCAAACTACCTGCTGTAGGTACTGTAACTATAAATCTACCCTTCCGGTGAAAATGTTATTGCATGGATATTGCTACCATTATCTTTTATGTAAGTGTCAATACTGTTTCAGATGTTTCTCCATCTTGTACAAAGAGTATGGTATAGAGATATATAATTCTTGTGAATGGAACAGCCCTAATAATTTTTTTTTTTTAAGATAAATATTGAAATCTCTTATTTGACGTTTGTCTGCAGACTTTGGTGTCTGAGCAAATCTAAGCACAGTGGAGATCTAGAGGAGACCCAGGAGATGTTTAAAGGTGCGAAATTTGGTAGATTTTAAGCAAAAGTCTTGACATGCTATCCATTTAATCTCATTGCAGTCTATACTGTCCCAAAATTGGCAAAAATTACACCTTTGCACCTATAGAGTTCTTATTAGTACCTTAAAGGTACATCTTGGTACCAAATGTATACATATCTGTACCTGGCTAAACATAAATGGTACATATTAGGAGCTTTTTAAAGGGTACTGCCCCAGTGACAGCTTGGGACAATTTTTGACAATTTCCTTCTGACAGTGTAGGAGAAAAAGCTGAGGTAATAAAATGTAAAAAAAACCGTTGTTAATTAATTTAATTTAAAGGTGGGTTGCACGATTTTTGAGAAACACCATTGCCTGGGTTGTGTATGTGTGTGGTGAAAGGTCCAGATTCTATTGGGGTAGGGGCGTGTTTGTTTAGGTGATTTCAAATGTCAACATTGGCTTTCAGAGATCGTACACACCGTCTTTAAATTTCAAAATCTTTTCTGTCTAAACTCTCTGGATTGTTTTCCTGTTGGTTTAAACTATAGACCATTTTGCAAGATTTAAACAACACTGATGCAGAAGCAGTTCCTGTTTTAGTTTTTTTTAACACGACATAAACGTTGTGATAAAATACAACCAACAGAACATAACAGAACTGAAATAAAAAGTAAAACAAACATCTTTAAAGGGGACATTTCACAAGACGTATGTGAAGTTTTAGCTCAAAATACCATATAGATAATTTATTATAGCATGTTAAAATTGACACTTTGTAGGTGTGAGCAAAAATGTGCCATTTTTGGGAGTTGATTTCTGCACCAAATGTTGGATGGTGCAGATTAAGAGGTGGTATTATCCCCTTCTGACATCACAAGGAGAGCCAAATCTTTGCATGCTTGCAGAGAATGATTAACCAAAACTTAACTGGGTTACTGGGTTGATCTTTTACACATTTTCAAGGTTGATAGAAGCACTGGGGACCTATAGGGGCAGTCCACATATCGCTTTTTTTGTGCGCTCAAGTTCGTTATTTCAAAAGTAGGGGCGCAGTATGCACGCTCATGACGGAAGTGACGCGGTCGCGACACGCTTGTTTTTTCCAGGCACATATGCACTGCATTGAGTTAAAAGCATTTCAACTTTTCAGAATGCCACAAGTGCCAAATGTGACAATAACCAACTAAGGGTCGCATTTTCCACGCGGTTTTAGACACAAATGTGAATTATAGCACTTATAGCACTTAAACATATAAAAAATCTAATTTTCATTATATGTCCCCTATAAGATATGTGAAATAAAGAAAACAGTTACAAACTGAAACAGGAAGTGTTTTTGGACTTCAGTCACAAATATTTCCTGGGGACCCAAGAGTTTCCAATCAAGGTCTGGAAATGTGAGAGGCAGTGAAGCAACATCACCAAAACTAGCATAAATGAAGTGATTTTTTTTTAGTCCAGACTATATGAGCCACTAATAAGAGAAATTCTCCTGTAGAGAGAAGTTTTGCAATTTTGAGCCTTTGAAGACATTGTACAGTACCATGGTCTGATCAAAGCCCCCAGTCACAGAGTTCAAATTTCATGGTTTTCTTTAATAGAAAGTCTCCTTTTGCAGTTCAGCAGTACAATTATCAGGAGAGAGAGAGAGAGAGAGAGAGAGAGAGAGAGAGAGAGAGAGAGAGAGAGAGAGAGAGAGAGAGAGAGACTCATTACAAATGCAGAGTTCTGGCTTGTGTAATGGGGTGAAATTTGACCGCTTGAATTGTGGGTCACTCAGCTGGCCTTGAAATCGTCTGTTTATCACAACCGTGTCATTTTTTTTGGCACCCAGGTTCCATATTAATGGTGAGTATGTACAAACAAACAGAGGCCACTAGTGCCTTTTTAGGCCTAACTCTGAAACTGAATATACAAATGTGTCGTCAATGCATCTGAAAAATTGCTCTGAAACAATTACAACAATATGGAAAGAATGGTTAATCTAAACCACTAAATATGAGCCTTAAACCTTAGCATGTAACTTGCTTCATGCCATGTACACTCTTAAAAATTATGGTTCTAAAAGGGTTCTTAACAGCGTTAAGATGTTTGGTTCTCCAAAGTCAAAGTTTCTAAGAAACATTTCTTTCTTATCTTTTAATAGTCTGAAGAATGATTTTTCATTACAAAGAGCCTTTTGTGCAACAGAAAGGTTCGGTGGATGTTAAAGGTTCTTTATGGAACCACATGGTACATCTTTGGAACCCTTATTTTTAAGTGTATGTTCATATAATGTCATATTTGGTGCGATTGCTCAGTTGGTACGATATATTTGAGTAAATGTGAATGCTGCCACCCAAACTTTGGTGCGCACTTAACAAGTGAACCGAGAACACTGAAAAGGTGGGTCTTTGTCCGCTTCCAAACGAACTGTTGTGCGATTCGACTGATATGTGAATGCACTGGACCAGCAACAGCGCAACAAATCAAAATCAGGATGTGATATTACAAGACACGACCCTGACAATCACGCGTTTTACGGCGGGATGAGCGTTGTATGCAAAAACAAAATGAGCAGAAGGCAAACATGAAAAGCTAAAGAGCCTCATTACCATTTGGTCCAACCTGAAAAAAACGCTACAAAAGTTAACTTTTGAAATACGTTTTTTTAAATGTTCAGTGATAGTCAGTGCAGTGGCGACTTGTGAGGAGGCACAAATTCAAAACTCGTCAAAACATTGTCATGTGTGTGGATCGTCATGTCAAATGCATGCCTGCTAGACGCTTAGTATGGGGTTATAAAGTGACACCCGCGATTGCAAGATATTTGTTTAATCTGTGTAATCAGAGTTTAGGGTTAAGTGAGTGTCTTGCGAGACACTTTTGTCGCGCAACAGCAAACACGTATTTTGACATGACACTGTCACGGTAGGAAATCCACTGTTTCCTCCGTGTCATGTGTGTGTGTGTTTGTTTGTTCACTCACCTCTGCCATGTGCTCATCAGAGTGAATCAGTTCACCTGTGTGTTAATTGTCTCGCTCCAGCTGGTCATCATTAAATCTCCTCCATAAATACTCACATGACTTTCTGTTCCCTGCCAGATTCTTTCATTGTGTTCGGTCCCGTGTTGTTTGGTTGTCTCGTGTCGCTTCGGATTACTGTTACAGTTGGATGTGTATTGTCGTCGTCTTCGTGTGGATGTTCCCGTGTTCAGCCTGGATTTCACCACTGCTCACCACTCCACCAACGTTGCACTCAATACTCTCTACACCAACTTCCACCGTAGTCTTCGCCACCATTGTCAGCAACACCAACACCGGACTGTGTCTTCCGCATTGACTCTTAATACTCTCTCTCTGTTTATATTTAATAAACATTGTTGAATTTTCCCCTGCAGTTGTTTCCACTCCTTACGTGTCATTACAGAAGAATCTGGCCAAACATGGAAGCAGCGGGGGAACAACCCATTTCCGAGTTGGAGGAATTTCTCCAGCGATCATTGGCCAGGATGGATCATCAGGACAAAGCAATCGATGATATGCGGAAGGCCGTCCATGCAATGGTGGCGAAAGTTTCCGAGCTTTCCCAGCGATCTTCACACACCACGCTACCCACTGCGCCACCCACGCCGCCCGCATCATCTTCACCTCCAGGGGGTAGTTCTTTTCCGGAGCCCCGACTACCGATCCCGGAGAAATATTCTGGTGAGCCTAATTATTGTCTTGCATTCCTGTCACATTGCTCTCTTCATTTCGCCCAACAGCCCCGGTCATTTTTTCTGGAGGAGACTAAGGTCGCATTCACCCTATCTCTGCTTACCGGCAAGGCTGCCCTCTGGGGGACGGCGGTGTGGGAGAATAAGGACATCTGCTGCTCCTCATTCGCCCTGCTTTCACAGGAGATGAAGAGGGTGTTCGATCGCTCCGTCGCCGGGAAGGAGGCCGCCCGTCTCCTCACGGAGCTTCGACAGGAGGAGCGGTCGGTCTCGGACTATGCCATCGAGTTCCGGACCCTGGCGGCAGAGTGCAGGTGGAACGAGGAGGCGCAGTGGGATCATTTCCTGAATGGGTTGGCGGATCGGATCCAGCGAGAGATCGTTACGGCGGAGTTACCCACGACGCTTAATGGACTGGTGGATTTGGCAATCCGGGTCGATGCCCGACTATCCATGGCCGCCCGTAGGAAGTCATCTGCCAAATCCCAGCCGCATTCCGAGGTTTCCCATCTGCCCAGCGAAGTTTCTGTCGGCGGTCTCTCAGATCCGGAGCCCATGCAGCTCGGTTACCCCGGGAGGAGAGGAATCGGCGGAGATCCCTCGGACTATGTATATACTGCGGTGAGCCGGGTCATCAGTGTCAACGATGCCCGGTAAAAGACCAAGCCCGGTAGTAAGACGGAGGCTACTATCGGGCGGGATCTCTGCCAGCAAGACCTCGACATAATCCACTCTCCTTCCGGTGAGGCTACGGTGGTCCACCAAGTCTCACTCAGGTCACGCACTTCTGTATTCGGGGCCGGAGGGTAACTTCATCGACAGCTCACTTGCACGTAAGCTCCAGTTACCGTTCATTCCACTCACCCACCAGATTGTGCCCTTCGCCCTCAACGGACATCAGCTTCCCACCATCAAGCACACTACTGCACCCATCACACTCATCACCTCTGGCAACCACACTGAGACCATTTCATTTTTCATTACTGACACTGCTCTCTCTCCTATAGTTCTCGGACATCCTTGGCTCCATTCCCATAACCCCAAGCAGTGGTGGACAGTAACGAAGTAAATGTAATTCGTTACTGTACTTAAGTAGTTTTTTCGCGTATCTGTACTTTACTCAAGTACTTTTATTTTGGGAGACTTTTACTTTTACTTTACTACATTTTAAAGTCAAATATCTTACTTTTTACTCCACTACATTTTAAAAAATTGGTCGTTCCTTTTTATTTATCAGTGGATAAAAAACGTAACTGGGCAAACTAAAGCACAAAAAAAACTAAGATGCACACGTGATGCGTCAAACCACCAATCAGGGTACAGCATGTGCTTGAACTTGTTTTGGTTGCCGCGCTGTTTCACGTAAGCTACACGAGTCACGCGAGTGCAGCAGCCAGCCAATGCATCGTTTGGAGAATGAAACTGCATTCAAAAACAACGGAGGAGATAGCTGACCCGTCACAACAACAATGGCCTTATTTACGCGAGTTTTTTTTAAGTCCTTGAATAAAAGAACGAGTCCTTCGTGTCTTCTCTGCCTGCCTTGAAACTGTGCTATTTCGTTTAAAAAAGAATACACTTTCAAATCTAAGGAAACACGTAGAGGTAAGCCATTTTTATTCTGGTTATATTTTTAAATGAGCAATCTTAACAGTAGCTTGCAGAAAACTGTTAATTGTGTTGCTAAAATATATACGACGTTATCATGAATGAACTTTAAGCTATGCAGGCTGAAGCTATTTTAAGCCGTATAGTTGGCTGTTTCACTTAAGTTCATTGTATTTGAAGCTCAGTGCTCTGTTATTTTGACATGACAATTAATCACTATCAACACTGTTGTAAAATATAAATGACATTTTGACTAGCCATGCAGTGTATGATGCTTAAACAGGCAGGTGGATTGGAGTGCTCCCTATTAACTGAGATTGATATTTTCAAAAGTTTTGCTTCCAAAATATATAAATACATTTAATTATGTATTACAATATACATATGACATGCTAAACCACATGAAACGTTTCTGAAATTATATTCTGTAAGGCTTGTTTTATTTGTCAAAGAAAGTGAGACTGATTTCTAGATAACGTTATGTATTTAATGTTTTGAAAACTATTGTGAACCTGTGCTTAAGTCAAGTTTTATTACACTTAAACTGATAAATTATTTAACAAATAAATCTTGAAATGAGACTTACTGCTCTCAAATCCTGTTATTTCATTTGATGCTAAAGGAAATTTTTTGTTTTTAAGGTTTTAGGCTTATGATAATTTTAATAGACATCAGTGTCTGATTTATAAATGTCCTTTTATTAATTGATTGGTTAGCCAAAAGAGTTATTTCACATAATTTGAGTTTTGTGACAAAAATGATACGGCCATAATAAATCACAGTACTTTTGTACTTAAGTACATTTTGAGGCAGATACTTTTGTACTTTTACTCAAGTAAAATTTTTAAGCAAGTACTTCTACTTTTACCCGAGTAATATTTTACCCTGGGTATCTTTACTTTTACTCAAGTACACGACTTGTGTAATTCGTCCACCACTGACCCCAAGATAGACTGGAAACTGGGTTCTGTTACCAGCTGGAGCGAGGAGTGTCATAAGTCCTGTCTTGTCTCTGCCTGTTTATCTGTGTCTGAGTCTGTGTTTCAGGGGGAAGCAGTGGATTTGTCTAACGTGCCCGCGGAGTACCACGACCTGAAGGAGGTGTTCAGTAAGTCTCGGGCTGATTCTCTACCTCCGCATCGTCCCTATGACTGTGCCATAGATTTATTGCCAGGTACGTTTCCGCCTAAGGGCAAGTTATACTCTCTGTCCGTTCCGGAGATGGAGGCCATGGAGAAATACATTTCTGATTCTCTGGCAACGGGGTTCATTCGCCCTTCCTCTTCTCCAGCAGGGGCGGGGTTCTTTTTTGTGGGGAAGAAGGACGGATCCTTGCGACTTTGTATTGACTACCGAGGGTTGAACAACATCACGGTAAAGAATACCTATCCTTTACCGCTGATGTCTTCAGCCTTCGAGAGGTTGCAGGGAGCGTCCGTCTTCACTAAATTGGACTTACATAATGCATATCATTTGGTTCGTATTAGGAAGGGGGATGAATGGAAGACTGCATTTAACACCCCTAGAGGCCATTTTGAATACTGCGTCATGCCTTTCGGGCTAACAAACTCGCTGGCAGTCTTCCAAGCACTCGTTAATGACGTGTTGCGAGACATGGTAGACCAGTTCATATATGTTTACCTGGATGACATATAGATTTTTTCTTCGTCTCTCCAGGAACATTTGCAACATGTACGACGAGTGCTTCTGCGGTTGCTAGAGAATGGGCTTTTTGTCAAGGCGGAGAAATGCGTTTTTCATGCACAGTCTGTTTCTTTCCTAGGACACATCATTTCGACTGAGGGTGTCCGCATGGATCCTGAGAAGGTTAAGGCTGTGGTAGATTGGCCATCCCCAGAGTCTCGCAAGGCCCTGCAGAGATTTCTGGGGTTCGCCAATTTTTACCGGCGTTTTATTCGCAACTTCAGCCAACTAGCCGTACCTCTGACCGCCTTGACTTCCCCTAGTTTGACGTTCAGGTGGTCAGACGCAGCCGAGGCTGCATTTGCCAAACTTAAAAGCTGCTTCTTTTCAGCTCCCATTCTTGTTACACCTGATCGCTTACGTCAATTCATAGTGGAGGTCGATGCGTCAGAGGTGGGGGTAGGAGCAGTGTTGTCCCAGCGCGCATCCTCAGACGAAAAGGTTCATCCTTGCGCGTATTTTTCTCACCGTTTATCTCCTGCGGAAGTTAACTATGACATTGGCAATCGAGAGTTGTTGGCGGTCAAGCTAGCATCGGAGAAATGGCGTCACTGGCTTGAAGGGTCGGGTGTACCCTTCATTGTCTTGACGGACCATAAGAATCTCGAGTACATTAGAACCGCCAAAAGACTTAACTCCAGGCAGGCTCGGTGGGCACTTTTTTTCGGACGTTTCGATTTTACATTATCTTACCGGCCGGGTTCCAAAAACATCAAACCCGATGCTTTATCCCGTCTTTTTGAACGTTCCGATCGTACTGCTACTCCCGAGCCCATTTTACCGGAGACCATCATTATCTCCGCGCTCAGATGGGAGGTCGAATCGAAGGTTTTGACAGCCTTAGAACGGGTAACGCCCCCGGCTCGGTGCCCGCCGAATCGATTATTTGTGCCGGAGAAGTTACGGTCTGACGTCCTCCAGTGGGGTCATTCTTCCAGTTTTGCTTGTCACCCAGGGGTTAGTAGAACTAGATTCCTAGTCAAGCAACGATTTTGGTGGCCTGGTATGGCTCGTGACGTTCACGACTTCGTCTTGGCTTGTTCGGTTTGTGCCACTGGTAAGACTTCCAATCGACCTCCAGATGGGTTACTCTTACCGCTGTCTGTCCCTTCGAGACCCTGGTCCCACATTTCGCTAGATTTCATTACCGCCCTCCCACCCTCTAAGGGTAATACGGTGATTTTAACCGTAGTGGACCGGTTCTCCAAGGCGACTCATTTCATTCCCTTGCCCAAATTACCATCAGCCAAGGAGACAGCGGTAGCTGTCATTGATCACGTCTTCCGAATACATGGCCTCCCGACAGACGTGGTTTCTGACAGGGGTCCCCAATTCGTGTCCAAATTCTGGCGAGAGTTTTGTAAATTGTTAGCAGCGACTGTTAGTCTTTCATCCGGGTTCCATCCCCAGAGCAATGGTCAAACCGAGCGAGCCAATCAGGATGTCGAAAGGGTGTTACGATGTTTGGTTTCCAAAAATCCTTCGTCCTGGTGTCAGCAACTCTCAATTGGGGAGTACGCACACAATTCTCTGCCAGTGTCATCTACGGGCATGTCTCCATTTAAGTGTAGTTTAGGGTACCAACCACCTAATTTTGTCAGTACGGAATCCAAGGTATCGGTCCCCTCCGCACACGCACTAGTCCAGAGGTGTCACCGTACCTGGACCAGAGCTCGTAGAGCTTTGCTCCAGGCAAGGTCGCGCACCAAGGCCAAGGCCGATCACCACCGGTCGAAGCCTCCCTGTTACGTCGTCGGTCAAAGAGTGTGGCTTTCAACCCTGAATATTCCGATGCATTCCGTCTCGAATAAGCTTGCTCCCAAATTTATTGGCCCGTTTTCTGTTACCAAAATCATTAATCCGGTAACAGTGCGTCTTAGCCTTCCACCGGCGTACAGAAGGGTTCACCCCGTCTTTAAATTAAACCGGTGATTTCATCCCGTCTTAATCCGCCTGCCCCGGTTCCCCCCTGCCTCGTATCGTTAATGGGGAGACCACGTATTCAGTTAACCGTATTCTGGACTCTAGACGGAGGGGACGCGGATTTCAGTACATGGTGGATTGGGAGGGTTACGGTCCGGAGGAGAGAAGATGGGTTCCTGCTCGAGACATACTGGATCATCGCCTTATTGATGATTACAATCGACAGGTAAAGCAGGCTGGGAACGTCAAGGGGTGTTCCTAGGGGAGGGGGTACTTTCACGGTAGGAAATCCACTCTTTCCTCCATGTCATGTGTGTGTGTGTTTGTTTGTTCACTCACCTCTGCCATGTGCTCATCAGAGTGATTCAGTTCACCTGTGTGTTAATTGTCTCGCTCCAGCTGGTCCTCATTACATCTCCTCCATAAATACTCACATGACTTTCTGTTCCCTGCCAGATTCTTTCATTGTGTTCGGTCCCGTGTTGTTTGGTTGTCTAGTGTCGCTTCGGATTACTGTTACAGTTGGATGTGTATTGTCGTCGTCTTCGTGTGGATGTTCCCGTGTTCAGCCTGGATTTCACCACTGCTCACCACTCCACCAACGTCGCACTCAATACTCTCTACACCAACTTCCACCGTAGTCTTCGCAAACATTGTTGAATTTTCCCCTGCAGTTGTTTCCACTCCTTACGTGTCATTACAGACACACGATGCACATAAATTCCCATGGCGCACCGAACACATATTTTGACATGACGAGCCACACACGACACCCCGAAATATATATTTTGCCTCCTTGGAAGTGGAGACACCGGCCGCCACTGGTGGTAGTTAAATATCTTAATGAGATCTGAGCTGTATAAATACGTATAAAATCCGGATTAAAAAACCCCAACTACAAGTATGAATATGCCATAAAAGGGTATGCTGCAGTCCTGAATGATGCCTTCCTTGTTTACCTCTTTGATGAGAGATGTGCTAGTACTAACTGAGCAAGTTTACTTTCACCTGATGGATGATTACTGGGGCAAATAAATACCACAAACTTGCACTGAAAAAGTGACCCAGATATCAAAAACTTGAGTGACCTCTTTTCATCTGAGCCAGTGGTCTACACCCTTAAAACATCCAAGAACCCCACAGAAACAACAAATCAATCCACTAACAACCTAAGAACACCTTAGCAACCACAGAACGGTTTGCATGGGCAAACAGCACTTACATCTTCCCTAAAAAATTCAAGTGTAGTATACAAACCATTGCTTTGTCTAAAAAAACGCTTCCCCCTCCTTAAAGGGGGGCCGTAATAGTGTGTTTCTTAAAAACAATGAAGGAAAGAGCAGCTGCTTAAATGTCAAAAAGTAATCCAATAGGTGGCTGAAAGACAGATTTTATACCCTTTCACCTTTTTAGCGCAAGCACACAGAGAGTGCCTCCAAGATATCACAAACACTGCACATGATACGTCCCCATGCAGCATGGCATTATCAGACATCAAAGGACAAAACTGAAATTTCAATCTGTAACACAAATGATTAAAGCAAGAAATGAAAGCAAATCTTGGGGGCACCACTCACAAGAAATGACATTGTGTGAAGTGCAACAGAACAGCCGATGGAGACAGACAGACATGATGTAAGGTTCAATGTGATGTAATTTTAGCCAATTTTTCCCTATTCTGTTTTATTCTTTTGTTTTAACTGTTTTCAGTACAAACGCAATTAAATTTTATCAAAATATTTTTCAGAAAACAAGATTTCTCTTAGGTCATTTTGTTTGGCAAGTAAATATATCTTGATTTATACTGATAAACAGGGCAAAAATACTAAGAAAGACATTCATTTTTTAACATGTGTAAACATATTCTTATGTAAAACACACGCGGACGCATGCACACACGGGTCATATAATTAGAATATCATCAAAAAGTTGATTTATTTCACAAATTCCATTCCAAAAGCGAAACTTATATTATATTCCAATTATATTCATTCATTACACACAGACTGATATATTTCAAATGTTTATTTCTTTTAATAAGCCAATAAGGAAAATCCCAAATTCAGTATCTCAGAAAATTTGAATATTGTGAAAAGGTTCAATACTGAAGACACCTGGTGCCACAATCTAATCAGCTAATTAACTCAGAACACTTGCAAAGGCTTTAAAAGTTCTTTCAGTCTAGTTCTGTAGGCTACACAATCATGGGGAAGACTGCTAACTTGACAGTTGTCCAAAAGACGACCATTGACACCTTGCAAAAGAGGCTGTCTGTTCACAGAGCTCCGTGTCCAAGCACATTAATGGAGAGGCGAAGGGAAGGAAAAGATGTGGTAGAAAAAAAGTGTACAAGAAAAAAGTGTACAAGCAATAAGGATAAGCGCACGCTGGAGAGGATTGTGAAACAAAAACCATTCAAAAATGTGGGGGAGATTCACAAAGAGTAAACTGCAGCTGCCTGAGTCAGTGCTTCAAGAACCACTACGCACAGAAGTATGCAAGACATGGGTTTCAGCTGTCGCATTCCTTGTGTCAGGCAACTCTTGAACAACAGACAGTGTCAGAAGCGTCAAAAAGGACTGGACTGCTGCTGAGTGGTCCAAAGTTATGTTCTCTGATTAAAGCAAATTTTAAAATCAGGGTCCCAGAGTCTGGAAGAAGAGAGGAGAGGCGCACAATCCACGTTGCTTGAGGTCCCAGTGTAAAGTTTCCACAGTCAGTGATGGTTTGGGGTCCCATGTCATCTGCTGGTGTTGGTCCACTGTGTTTTCTGAGGTCCAAGGTCAATGCAGCCATATACCAGGAAGTTTTAGAGCACCTCATGGTCATTGAGGACCTTGGTATCCCTGTTCTTAATTGGCCAGCAAACTCAACTGACCTTAACCCTATAGAAAATCTATGCGATATGCCAGACCCAACAATGCAGAAGAGCTGAAGGTCACTATCAGTGCAACCTGGGCTCTCATAACACCTGAGCAGTGCCACAGACTGATCGGCTTCATGCCACGCCGCATTGCTGCAGTAATTCAGGACGCAACTACCCCCAACTAAGTATTGAGTGCTGTACATGCTCATACTTTTCATGTTCATACTTTTCAGTTGGCCCAGATTTATAAAAATCCTTTCTTGGTATTAGTCTCAAGTAATTCTAATTTTCTTAGATACTGAACTTGGGATTTTCCTTAGTTGTCAGTTATAATAATCATCAAAATTAAAAGAAATAAACATTTGAAATATATCAGTCTGTGTGTAATGAATGAATATAATATACAAGTTTCACTTTTTGAATGGAATTAGTGAAATAAATCAACTTTTTGATAATATTCTAATTATACACTGTAAAAAAAAATCCGTAGAAATTGCAGCTGGGTTGCCGGTAATTTACCGTAGATTTAAATTTATGTTATTTACTGGCAATATTTTGTTCAAAGTTGAATGAACATTAAACATTTACAAGTCTTTGTCTTTACAGAGTAAAACTAAAAAAACAGCATCAAGCAAAACGTTTTGGGACCAAAATCTGAAGCAAAAAACAGAAAAAGGTTAATGATGATTTCTGGTTCCCAGAATGCTTTGCATGAGGCTGTTATTGTATAGTTTTATTCTGTAAAGATAAAGACTTGTTAATATTTAAAATGTATTTAACTTTGAACAAACTCTTGCCAGTAAATAACATAAATTTAAATCTACGGTAAATTACCGGCAACCCAGCTGCAATAACACTGTAATTTCTACGGATTTTTTTTACAGTGCACCAGCACCTGCACTGTCAGAAAAAAAGGTTTAAAATTTTACCTTTTCTGTCACTGGGGTGGTACCCTCAAAGGTTCAGTTTTGTACCTTTTATGGGTATACAACACATTGAAATGTTGTACCTTTTGGGGCACAATATTATACCTTAAGGACCTATTTTATATCTTTAAAGGTACAGTTAAATGTTTTGTACCACTAACATTTATTTGGTACAAAATAGAATGCTATCAATGGCTCAAGCCTCCATTGCCAGCTTTAAAATTACATTTGGATCAAGCAAAAGAGTTGATGGATGTGAAGCCGACGCGGAAGAAATAGTCCTACTCACAATAGCGATTAAAGTACAAAAACGTGACGAATTCCTTTAAATATATCAAATGATCGCTGTCTTGAGGTGGTGTAAACATAGTATAAGCGAAATAATTGACCCGATGTGTAATGGCCACTCTGCTTCGTGTCGTGGCTGCATCACCACCTCGGGGTGCATAATTTTTCTAATAATCCAAAGGCCCATCATCAATTATTCCTTACTTATATAATTTAATTATTGACATAAATCTCCTAACTTAAGTTCTTGTTAAACTTAAGTTCCTGTTCAAGTGGACGCTTCTTGTCCATTCGGTTAAAGGTGCTTTGAGACAACTCGACTGCTATAGTCATTTTTCAGATTTTGATGTTGTTACAACTGATACTCATTTCCTCGTAAGATGAGTGTTGCAGTGCACCTCTCTAAAGTAGATTATGTCCCAGGCAGGCCTGGGGTGTACGCATGAGGGTCAGATTTACTGCCCTTTCAGTACATCTGCGGTTCCACAACCTGCAGAAAAGGAGACAAATGACCTTGTAAATCATCTTCTCTTTCTAATCACACAGCTTGTCAGAAGTGACGCTGCCAGTATTTACGAACACCTGCTGCACGTCGGAGTCGGAGTTTTAAACTTATACGGCGCATGTGTCGATAGTGTCACAATTTCTCACTCTGTGAGATTTATAGTTACGGTAAAAGCCACAGAACCGTCTGTAGATGGATCATAATTCAATTGGCTGTGCTCAGTGTGCAGTGGGCATCATAGTTGAGGTACAATGGAAAATTCGGACTGAATCCCTATAAGGACGCATAACTTATTGTCATCATTGTTTCAACTAATATGCATATCAACCTGAATCTAACTTCAGTGTGACTTCTGAAAGTTTCCAGCGCGTATCACCTTGCTAGTACAATTTCTATGCTAAGATATTCTATCTCAAGATGTGTTGTATATAAATTTTGTGTTGCTCTGAAATAAAACACCTGATCAGTATAAGGTCATAAGACGGATTACAATACAGTACAGAATGAAAGATGAAACCTCGAGTCCTCTACAATTTTCATGAACATCTAAAAACTCATCTTCTCTGTGGGCATTGGACTGAATCCTGCATTATATAAATGTGTGTGTGTCTATGGCTGTCTGTAATGATTATGGTCCTGCAGTTTATAGGTATAATACAGAAAGGCCCTATGTCATAATACAGATACCTCTGGCATTTTTTTCAATTTAATGGAGATCACAGCCCACCTGATAATACATTTTGTTTGCTTTAATACAGACATATAACGATAGTGACATGAGGATATATTACAGCATAATGATAACAATATACTGTACCACACTCCTAGAGAAATAACACAGCTGTAATAAAACAGTGCTAGGCAGGTAAATATATACATTTTCTCAGCAATTTCTTGTCATAATGGTTTTCTAGCATGCCTTTTTATGTTCTCGGTTCTCAGAGATTAACAATATCGCCTTCTCTGACAGCTATCTGCAATGCTAGTTGAAGACCAAGCATTTTCTACATAAAAACTCCCTGCATAATGTAAAGACCATTCTGTGAAAATATATCTTTGATATCTTTAATATTGACTGAGTAAAGTACCTTAACTCTTTCTGCAATACCGCTATTAACCAACATGTGCGCAACTTATAAAACCCGGAAGTATCGCTTTAGGGCAAACCACTGAATGCCTGTGTAAGTTTTGAGAATCGCTCTGAATCTGATCTCTATCAAAAGTCCTTCACAAAAATTTAATTATCTCAGCTTTTTGCTCAAAATTTGGTGCTTTTGAAGAAACCTACCCATATTTGATAGGTGATAAAAAGAGAACTAATGAAAGCAGAGGGTCTGTTCTTTCATTTGATATATTGTATATTTATATATTCAATTAATAATCAGCCAAAGTCTGCATATTTATGCGGGGGCTGCATTTTTTCAAATACGCCGCACTTTCAGAGCATCATAAATTGCAGATTTCAATGCGCAAAATACACTGAAAAAAACCTTGTAAAATTTACTTAAAAAAATCCTCGTAAAAATTTGCACAAACTTTTTTAAAGTAAAATGTACTACTTTTTTAAAGTAAAACTTACCTACAAATATCAAATAAAATTGACTTAATAATGCATGATAAAACATATGTTAAATAATTAAGTAAATGTTACGTCATTATTTTTTTAGAAGTTAGATTTATTTTAGGTAAAAATCTATTAGTTTTTTTTTTTATTGAAGCATTGCTGTCCTAAAAATTTTAAATAAATTGTATTTACTGTTTGTTATTTTCGTTAACATATTTCTATGGACCTAGTTATTTTTAGTGTTATAAATGGCATTATACAAGTCAGTCATTGAATAAACTTGATTCTGAACAGAAACGCACACAAACTGCGTTTTTGACATGCATTGTCAGCAATTTGGAGAGAATTACAATATAATGTTCTGAACAGGGTTCATGTAAACAAACACTGATCACTTGAACGGTGACTTCACAAAATTATCATTTACAACAAAACAACATCAATAATAAACGAGTTTAAACCTTTATGACATTTTACTAACAATATTTAAGTAGTAAAAGTTCTTATCAGTTTTTATTCTGTGATAAAGCTTAAAAAATAAAAATATTCAGGCGCAAAGGATTGTGGGTATTCCTTACAACGTGTGCAAATAAATGTAAGTACATTTTACTTGAATTTTTTAGTTTAATGGATTTAATTTTTTTAAGTTAATTGAAGATGTTTTACTTGAATCTGCTAAAGTTTTTGAAAAAAAATTACTTTATTTTTTTAGGACTATGTGCAGTGACTATAAAACAGTTAAATATTAATTTAAGAATTAATTGTGTATTTATCATAATTTTACTTAGGAAAATCTAGTTCTCAATTTTTTTTATATTATTATGTAGAAATTATGAGAATTAATCTAATAAATATTACTACACCAAAAAGTTTATGCAGGGCTTGCATGATTTCATAATCCCAGCATTTTCGTAGCAAAAATCACATATATCTTAGCAGAAAGTTGAACATTTACTTCACACAAGCGCAGCCATGTCCCCTGTTGCCATGGGAACGTTATGAAGTGACGTGATTATGTGACCTTAACATCATTGAAAAGCTGCAAAAGCTGCAAACAGTTTTTGCAAGTTCCCGCAATTTTCTCAAGTTCTCGCAATTTCATTGCATAAAACTGCACAAATATCCCGCATATTCCATCGCATTTTTTTAGAAAACGTGCCGCAAGATCAAGGATTTTTACCCGCAACAACGTTTTTCTGGAAGAACTGTATATTTTCAAAAAGAAAATTTTCTGGAACGCATTAAACTTTTGTGAAAATCATGAACAAAAACGCTGGCGGGGAAAGAGTTAAAGTACTGCATGTCAAAGATTGAAATCATTGTTAAATATAATAAAACGTAAGGGTTACTGGAATTATACATTATCTGTTACTTTATAAGTGATGTGTCTGTGACACTGAGATGGCCCTTAGAGTCTCGGTGTGGGTGGTATATCAAGTTGAAAGGTTGAAGGATCTCACAGCGGGAAGATCTCAACATGCCATGCCCTACTATGTGTGAAACTTGACAAAGGCCAGCCAGCGTGCCCGACCGATGAGTTTTCCCATTCAACACCCGTTGGGCAAAGCTTGAAAAATGTGTCTATACTTAGCCTGCGTCCAACCCGTGACCCTTCCCTATTTTTAAAGGCCTTCAAAATGCCGACTGATTTAAGCAAAGTGGAAAAACCTTCCATCAATATTTTCAAGTGCATCTGGTGGCTTTACAAATATCAATCCTAATCACTTTAACCATTAGTGCACATGCATCTATCGATGGATTAATCCAGATAAATGGGGTTACATTGACATTCGCATTTCTCATTTAAACTGGATTATCTGTACCGCTTCGATGACTTCCCGTGACTGTCACTCCAGCTCTGTACAGTACATTGGATTTGTTTCGTTTTTTCTGTCCGAAACACTTTGCTGACCTTCGCTGAGTAATGGAGGTGTAGCTGAACATTACAGAGCTTTGGCTTCATGTCTCGCTCCCTTGGGCTTTCTTCTCATTGTGTGTGCTATTGTCCTTCGTTCACTCCCTAAATCCATTTTGATAATAGGTCCGGGCTCAGATGTGTTTTTGTTTGACAATTTTAGGGGTTGCCGGCCTCTTTGCTCCTTATAGTGACACTGGTTACGGTATATGGAAAGTAAGGGGGAGGGAATTCTGATTTATGGATCCCTATGGTCCGTACGGATAACCCTTTCAAAGTACTCCATTAATTAACCACCGGATCTTTGCGGGAAGGGGGCTCGGTGCTTTTCCCTTGATTACTATGGCACTATAGTCTTTGTGAATAAAAAAAAACTGGGGGAAGGGAAGAGGCTCTCGAGTGTTGAGCCATCATGTTCTCCATGCTTTTAAACTTGCCAACGCGTGCTTATTGGAGGCGCTAGCTCCGGTATGAAACCCAGTAGCAGCATCCTAAATGAAATGAAACCTGAATTGCTATGCAACACAGGCAGGCACTCCATGTGTCATACTAATAATGCTCAGGCTGGAAAGGGCACTGGAGAATCAACTCACAATTCAATGATTTCAATACAGCCAATGCAAGAACTGTGCAATACTCAAACTTGATATACATGGCTCACACGGTAGCCTAGGGAGATTTTCATCATATTTTATCAATACATTTAAGAATTGAATGAAATTGAAGTATTAAAACGTGGACAATATTATATTAGGAGGCAAAAAATGTGGTTGCTCACCTTTTGCATCAGACTTTTACTACATGGGAAGCATCCCTGTGATGCCTACTGAGGCGAGGTTTGGAAGTGTGACTGTGTTTTCATTACAGCACCTTAATGACCCAGTGCACATGTAGGCACATGGTGCCCTGAATTACACATCCCACATGTGGTCCTCGGTTCCGCCCCAGACGTTGGGTGTATTGAGACAACCGGCGGGTAATCTTACCCCGCTTGGCAAGCGAATGTACCATTCGAGATGCCATGTAATTTTCCACATGAAAAGACAGAGCAGATACAAATATTCCCACGTCAGGCATCTAGTTTTAGATGAGACGTTCCACCCCATATGTTACTTTGAAGTGTACAACACAATCCCATACCGCTAAAGTCGTAAGACTTCAGAGCAAAGCGAAATCTGTCAAAACTAAATTGATGTTAACAGAGAGTAAACATACAGTAAGTGAAGTTACATGTATTGTAAGAGTTTTGTTTACATTACGCTATCTCTTTAAACCTCTCATTGTGACATCACTTCCACCTGGCAAGTTTGCCAGTGCCAGATGTCCAACGGGACAGCAAAGTTTGGCTTATGTTGCTCACACTGGTGTATTTCTGTAATCATTTAGCCCTTTGAAACAGACTTCCCTGACACTTACAGAGGAAGAGGAGAGAGTCTGGCACAGCAACAACAATCACTCATGCCAGTATTGTTACTCGCTGATGTCTAATTTGGACCATTGTCATCGCTCTGCCATGGGATACAAACAGATGGCTTTAATAGCAAATTTAATCAGGATTTCAAAAACTCCTCCATCTTGAGCCAATTTAAAACTTTGCTATGCTGAAGGTAGTGCAAGCATTGCTACCTCCAATGGCGGCATGCTTCTGATGATTGTACAGAAACAATTGTATAGACAGCAGACTTTACATGTATTTTGGAAAACGTGTGGATTATTTTATTTGAGCTTGTTGGAGCGTGTCTATTGATTCATTTTGATTCATCTGAACAGAAATAAAGATGGATGGATTGATGGATGGATAAATGGATGGATGAATGTATGGACGGACGGACAGACGAGCAGGCTGACGGACCAACAGAACCTGAGCAGGTTAGATAGATTGGCCACCTGAAATAAAGATGACAGAATGATGGACAAATAGAAGAGAACGATAGATAGAATGAAAAATAGATAGATAAATATGACAATAGAACGATAGGATGATAGACAGACAGACAGACAGAAAGACAGATGGAATGATAGCAATAATAAGAGAATAATAGCAATAGACCGACAAAGCAATAGAGAGAGCGATAGAAGGGCAGATAGAGTGATAGAGCGACAGATGGAACGATAGAATGACAGATAGAGCGATAGAATGATAATAAAGTGAGCAATTGAATGAAAGGTAGAATAATAAAATGATATATAGAGCGATAGAATGACAGAAAGAGTGATACATCGACAGATAGAACGATAGAATAACAGATAGAGTGATAGAATGATAATAAAGTGAGCAATTGAATGAAAGGTAGAATGATAAAATGATATATAGAGCGATAGAATGACAAAAAGAGTGATACATCGACAGATAGAATGATAGAATAACAGATAGAATGATAGAATAACAGATAGAATGATAATAAAGTGAGAAACTGAATGAAAGGTAGAATGATAGAATGATATATAGAGCGATAGAATGACAGAAAGAGTGATAGAATGACAGATAGAGTGATAGAATGATAGTTAGAACAACAGATAGAGTGATAGAACGACAGACAGAGAGACAGACTGATAGATAGAACGACAGATAGAGTGACAGAACAACAGATAGAGTGATAAAACGACAGATAGAATGACAGATAAAGCGACGGAAAGACAGATAGAAAAACAGATAGAGTGATAGAGTGACAGATAGAGCGCTAGCGTACGCAAAATAATGACAGATCAATAGAACGATAGAGCGATAGATAGAACGACAGATAGAGAGATAGAATGATAAATAAAACATCAGATATAGTGATAGAATGAAAGAGAGTGATATAATGATAGATAAAGTGATAGAATGACAGATTGAATGATAGATAGAGTGATAGAGCAACAAGCTGAATGAAGGAACGATAGATAGGATGAAAGATAGAGTGACAGAATGATAAATAGAGTGATAGATAGACTGAAAGACAGATCGATACAATGATAGATAGAACGACAGACAGAGCGATAGAACAACAGGTAGATTAATAGAGGGACAGATAGAGCACTAGAGTAAGCGACAGAATGACAGGTAGCGACAGAACGATAGATAGAACGACATATAGAGCGATAGAATGATAGACAGAATAACACATAGAGTGATAGAATGATATATAGAATGACAGATAGAGTGATAGGACGATAGATAGAACGATACATAGAACGACAGATAGAGCGATAGAATGATAGACAGAACAACAGATAGAGTGATAGAATGATAAATAGAATGACAGATAGAGTGATAGAACGATAGATAGAATGACAGATAGAGTGATAGAATGATAGATAGAGCCATAGAATGATACAGAGAACAACAAATAGAGTGATAGAAAAATGGATAGAACAACAGATAGACCGATAGAGTGACAAATAGGGCACTATAGTGAGCAAACAGAATGACAGATAGAGTGATAGAACGATAGATAGAACGATACATAGAACGACAGATAGAGCGAAAGAATGATAGACAGAACAACAGATAGAGTGATAGAATGATAAATAGAATGACAGATAGAGTTATAGAACGATAGATAGAATGACAGATAGAGTGATAGAATGATAGATAGAGCCATAGAATGATACAGAGAACAACAAATAGAGTGATAGAAAGATGGATAGAACAACAGATAGACCGATAGAGTGACAAATAGAGCACTAGAGTGAGCAACAGAATGACAGATAGAGTGATAGAACGATAGATAGAACGACAGATAGAGCGATAGAATGATAGACAGAACAACAGATAGAGTGATAGAATGATAAATAGAATGACAGATAGAGTGATAGAACAATAGATAGAGCCATAGAATGATACAGAGAACAACTAATAGAGTGATAGAAAGATGCATAGAACAACAGATAGACAGATAAGGTGACAAATAGAGCACTATAGTGAGCAACAGAATGACAGATAGAGTGATAGAACGATAGATAGAATGACAGATAGAGCCATAGAATGATAGACAGAACAACAGATACAGTGATAAAACAACAGATAGAGTGATAGAACGATAGATAGAACAACAGATAGAGTGACAGATAGAGCACTATAGTGAGCAACAGTATGACAGATAGAGTGATAGAACGATAGATAGAACAACACATAGAGCCGAATGATGGACAGAACAACAGATAGAGTAATAGAACGATAGATAGAATGACAGAGCCATAGAATGATAAACAGAACAACAGATACAGTGATAAACGACTGATAGAGTGATAGAACGATAGATAGAACAACAGATAGAGGGACAGATAGAGCACTAGAGTGAGCACCAGAAAGACAGATAGAGTGATAGAACGATAGATAGAACAACACATAGAGCCGAATGATGGACAGAACAACAGATAGAGTAATAGAACGATAGATAGAATGACAGAGCCATAGAATGATAAACAGAACAACAGATACAGTGATAAACGACTGATAGAGTGATAGAACGATAGATAGAACAACAGATAGAGGAACAGATAGAGCACTAGAGTGAGCAACAGAAAGACAGATAGAGTGATAGAACGATAGATAGAACGACACATAGAGCCGAATGATACACAGAACAACAGGTAGAGTGATAGAAAGATAGATAGAGTGATAGAAAGATGGATAGAACAACAGATAGACAGATAGAGTGACAAATAGAGCACTAGAGTGAGCAACAGAATGACAGATAGAGTGATAGAACGATAGATAGAATGACAGATAGAGCCATAGAAAGACAGACAGAACAACAGATACAGTGATAAAACGACAGATAGAGTGATAGAACGATAGATAGAACAACAGATAGAGTGACAGATAGAGCACTATAGTGAGCAACAGCATGACAGATAGAGTGATAGAACGATAGATAGAACGACACATAGAGCCGAATGATGGACAGAACAACAGATAGAGTAATAGAACGATAGATAGAATGACAGAGCCATAGAATGATAAACAGAACAACAGATACAGTGATAAACGACTGATAGAGTGATAGAACGATAGATAGAACAACAGATAGAGGGACAGATAGAGCACTAGAGTGAGCAACAGAAAGACAGATAGAGTGATAGAACGATAGATAGAACGACACATAGAGCCGAATGATACACAGAACAACAGATAGAGTGATAGAATGATAGACAGAACAACAGATAGAGTGATAGAATGATAAATAGAATGACAGATAGAGTGATAGAACAATAGATAGAGCCATAGAATGATACAGAGAACAACTAATAGAGTGATAGAAAGATGGATAGAACAACAGATAGACAGATAAGGTGACAAATAGAGCACTATAGTGAGCAACAGAATGACAGATAGAGTGATAGAACGATAGATAGAATGACAGATAGAGCCATAGAATGATAGACAGAACAACAGATACAGTGATAAAACGACAGATAGAGTGATAGAATGATAGATAGAACAACAGATAGAGTGACAGATAGAGCACTATAGTGAGCAACAGTATGACAGATAGAGTGATAGAACGATAGATAGAACAACACATAGAGCCGAATGATGAACAGAACAACAGATCGAGTAATAGAACGATAGATAGAATGACAGAGCCATAGAATGATAAACAGAACAACAGATACAGTGATAAACGACTGATAGAGTGATAGAACGATAGATAGAACAACAGATAGAGGGACAGATAGAGCACTAGAGTGAGCAACAGAAAGACAGATAGAGTGATAGAACGATAGATAGAACGACACATAGAGCCGAATGATACACAGAACAACAGGTAGAGTGATAGAAAGATAGATAGAGTTATAGAAAGATGGATAGAACAACAGATAGACAGATAGAGTGACAAATAGAGCACTAGAGTGAGCAACAGAATGACAGATAGAGTGATAGAACGATAGATAGAATGACAGATAGAGCCATAGAATGATAGACAGAACAACAGATACAGTGATAAAACGACAGATAGAGTGATAGAACGATAGATAGAACAACAGATAGAGTGACAGATAGAGCACTATAGTGAGCAACAGTATGACAGATAGAGTGATAGAACGATAGCTGGAACGACACATAGAGCCGAATGATACACAGAACAACAGGTAGAGTGATAGAAAGATAGATAGAATGACAGATTGAGTTATAGAACGATAGATAGAATGACAGAGCCATAGAATGATAAACAGAACAACAGATACAGTGATAAACTACTGATAGAGTGATAGAATGATAGATCGAACAACAGATAGAGGGACAGATAGAGCACTAGAGTGAGCAACAGAAAGACAGATAGAGTGATAGAACGATAGATAGAACAACACATAGAGCCGAATGATGGACAGAACAACAGAGAGTAATAGAACGATATATAGAATGACAGATAGACTGATAGAACGATAGATAGAATAACAACAGATAGAGTGATAGAACGACAGATAGAGTGAAAGAACGACAGATAGAACAACGACAGAGAGATTGATAGGACAACAGATAGAACCATCGATAGAGTGACATATAGGTTCAAAATACACTACAAATTTTTTTTATAAATTAATATTTGAGAATTTTAAGTGCAAACAATGCAAAACAACTCTGTGTTAAAAACATTTTATTATTTTTTTGTAAAAAAGAGAAAAACTGAAAAAAACCCTCAGACAAATAAAATCATATTTCAGTGGTGCAATAGAGACCCAGATGGCCAAATTGACCCATTAATATCACACACAAAAGACAGGGAACAATTCTTTTGAAGCGAATAAAAACCTCCCACCTCAATCAAAAGCGAATCTACTGACATTTTCTTGGACGAATATCTTTTAATCTGCACCCAAAGGCAAAGGGCCATCGAGTCGCATCCAGCAAATTAATGATGAACAATCTGGAGAATAGGCCCTGCGGTCAGTGAATTGGATTATGCTGCTATGCAGTTATATATCAGATAAGGATCACTGACGCAGCAGAAAATGTGACTAAATATCACCTATTTAACACGAATATAATCCAAACTGAACATTAACTTAGGCCACAGTTAAACAACAAAATTCATTAACATAATATGAGCATTTGGATTGGGTACAGGAAGCGACAATGTTGTTGTTTAACAAACCAATATTTTCTGAATTAAAATCAGATTCTTGCATAATGCTGCTCAATGGCCCTCGAACTGGAGCTGTGGAGAGCTCCTCATCTAATAGTGAAGAGCCCTGCTGCTCTTCACAAACATTACTGGAGATAGATGCACAGAGTAACAATTACTACAGTAATAAACACACATACACATTACAACTCGCAAAAACAAATAACATTGCTAAACATCCAATAAAACACATCGGCCCTTAAGCAAAGAAAATAAATCATTCATTCACATACTTCGATTCAAAGCTTTTTTGCCATGTGGACATTACAATAAAACTTTTTTTTAAATTGCCAAAAAACATGACAGCCATTTGCTCCTTGACTCTTAAACCACCTGCTCAATTTAAGTAAAGCTGGCAATTTAATAAGGTCACAGCAGATGATTTGGCAGAAACCCTAACCTACCATTGGCATCATTATGAGAAATAAAAAGAGAAGATTGATAACTTTCCCAATAATTATTATCCTAAGGATTTGTAGAAGCTGCCAAAAGACTCCCTTACTTCAAATGAGATGGGATTATTTTCAGATGCTAAACCAAAGTCTGCAACATTGTTCAGTCCTTCCAGAAAAATGCAGTTTTTTGTGATTGTTGTGGGCTTAAATCCTTGATCTTGCGCACGTTTTCTCACAAAATGCGATGAAATATGTGGGATATTTATGCAATTTTATGCAATGAAATTGCGTGAACTTGCAAAAATTGTGTGAACTTGCAAAAATTGCGGGAACTTGCAAAAACTGCGGGAACTTGCAAAAACTGCGGGAACCTGCAAAAACTGAGGGAACCTGCAAAAAGCGGCGGAACCTGCAAAAACTGCAGGAACCTTCAAAAACTGCGGGAACCTGCAAAAACTGCGGGAACTTGCAAAAACTGCGTGAACCTGCAAAAACTGCGGGAACTTGCAAAAACTGCGTGAACCTGCAAAAACTGCGGGAACTTGCAAAAAGCGGCGGAACCTGCAAAAACTGCGGGAACCTTCAAAAACTGCGGGAACCTGCAAAAACTGCGGGAACTTGCAAAAACTGCGGGAACTTGCAAAAACTGCGGGAACTTGCAAAAACTGCGGGAACCTGCAAAAACTGCGGGAACCTGCAAAAACTGCGAGAACTTGCAAAAACTGCGGGAACCTGCAAAAACTGCGGGAACTTGCAAAAACTGCGGGAACTTGCAAAAACTGCGGGAACCTGCAAAAACTGCGGGAACCTGCAAAAACTGCGGGAACTTACAAATACTGCGGGAACTTGCAAAAACTGCGGGAACCTGCAAAAACTGCGGGAACCTGCAAAAACTGCCGGAACATGCAAAAACTGCGGGAACTTGCAAAAACTGCGGGAACTTGCAAAAACTGCGTGAATCTGCAAAAACTGCGGGAACCTGCAAAAACTGCGAGAACTTGCAAAAACTGCGGGAACTTGCAAAAACTGCGGGAACTTGCAAAAACTGCGGGAACCTGCAAAAACTGCGGGAACCTGCAAAAACTGCGGGAACTTACAAATACTGCGGGAACTTGCAAAAACTGCGGGAACCTGCAAAAACTGCGGGAACCTGCAAAAACTGCCGGAACATGCAAAAACTGCGGGAACTTGCAAAAACTGCGGGAACTTGCAAAAACTGCGTGAATCTGCAAAAACTGCGGGAACCTGCAAAAACTGCGGGAACTTTCAAAAACTGCGGGAACTTGCAAAAACTGCGGGGAACTTGCAAAAACTGCGGGAACCTGCAAAAACTGCGGGAACTTGCAAAAACTGCGGGAACTTGCAAAAACTGCGGGAACTTGCAAAAACTGCGGGAACCTGCAAAAACTGCGGGAACCTGCAAAAACTGCGGGAACTTACAAATACTGCGGGAACTTGCAAAAACTGCGGGAACCTGCAAAAACTGCGGGAACTTGCAAAAACTGCGAGAACTTGCAAAAACTGCGGGAACTTGCAAAAACTGCGGGAACTTGCAAAAACTGCGGGAACCTGCAAAAACTGCGGGAACCTGCAAAAACTGCGGGAACTTACAAATACTGCGGGAACTTGCAAAAACTGCGGGAACCTGCAAAAACTGCGAGAACTTGCAAAAACTGCGGGAACTTGCAAAAACTGCGGGAACTTGCAAAAACTGCGGGAACCTGCAAAAACTGCGGGAACCTGCAAAAACTGCGGGAACTTACAAATACTGCGGGAACTTGCAAAAACTGCGGGAACCTGCAAAAACTGCGGGAACCTGCAAAAACTGCCGGAACATGCAAAAACTGCGGGAACTTGCAAAAACTGCGGGAACTTGCAAAAACTGCGTGAATCTGCAAAAACTGCGGGAACCTGCAAAAACTGCGGGAACTTTCAAAAACTGCGGGAACTTGCAAAAACTGCGGGGAACTTGCAAAAACTGCGGGAACCTGCAAAAACTGCGGGAACTTGCAAACACTGCCGGAACTTGCAAACACTGCCGGAACTTGCAAAAATTGCGAAAACTTGCAAAAATTGCGAAAACTTGCAAAATTTGCGGGAACTTGCAAAAACTGGAGGAACTTGCAAAAACTACCGGAACTTGCAAGAACTGCCGGAACTTGCAAAAACTGCGGTTGGGGTTTGCAGCTTTTCAATGATGTTCACGTCACGTAATTACGTCATGTCATAACGTTCCCATAGCAACAGGGGACATGGCTGCGCTTGTGTGAAGTAAATGCATAATTTTTCAACTTTCTGCTAAGATATATGTGACTTTTTGCTACAAAAATGCAGGGATTATGAAATCACGCAAGTGCTGCATATTATGCGTGCGGAAATCTGCAACTTATGCAGCAAAAGTGCAGCATATTTGAAAAAATGCGGCCCCCGCATGCTGACTTTGGCTGATTATGCATTGAATCATGCGATCGCAAAATTGCATTTTTCTGGAGGGACTGATTGTTCTGAGCCTCAAAATAACTGCACAAAAACCATCATTTAAAAATGCATCACAGCCAATAACATTTGGGTGATTGAGACAAACCTAATCCTAAGAACTAGAGGCCAATATCTATACTATTTATCTGTTAACAAAACTGATATGCATTACTGGTAGACCAACTCAGTTTTGAGACCAGTTTAATAGATTCTGTTCTTCCTGAATAATAAGCTCTTAATTATGCTCTTATTATGTTTTTATTGCATTAACAACTTAAAAAAAAATCAAACCTGTTGTTTAGTTTAAGACTATGTCAAATTTTGAATACTTTAGCAAGGCTGTAAAAAACTTTTATTTTAAATGCTTTTTACTGCAAAAAATCTCATAAGTCTGCCTTCCTTCAGATGAATAAATTGTTGAACAGTAGGTAAGCAAAATTCTACTTACAGATATGTCCTTGGAGATGCTACAGTACATGATCTTATTTATTTTCTTGTTACTTTGATAACATTACACACGCATCACTGGGAATAGTCTGCAGCAGGCACTTATTTTAACAAGACACGTGATGCACATAGGATCACTCGAAGCGCAGAACACATATTTAGAAATTACGAACCACACACATGATGGGCTACATACATGTTGTGACGAACTTCGCATCGAGCGCAGTCGAAAAAAGAAGTCACCGGCCGCCACTGGGAATCACATTGTACAATCAAATAAATAACTTGCAAGACTAAAACCAACTAATTCAAGAGTGAAATGTAGTGAAATGTGTATTTATGTAACAAAGATGTGTGATTCAGCTTTATACAGAATGATATAAACATTATATAATGCTTAACAGATCATTAGCACAGCGCTGCTTACAGTATTTCCAGCACTGTGGCTTGCCTTAAGGATCCAGACGCATGATTCCTGTTGTTTGACATCATGGGAATATCATGTAAGACAGCTGCACGCCGGCACAGATGTTACATATGTCACCTCAGTTAAAAAATTCAGGTCTCAATTTTCTTTCATGCCGCCGGGTACCTGAATCATTGGAGAAGTAGAACAAAAGGCATCGGTCCCACGAGAGAGCAGTAAATTGGGCCGCTTGAGTACTGAGGAAATGTCTTTATACTCAATCTCTTTTCTTTCCTTCTCGTGCCTCTTATGGGAGAAAATATCTAAAATGCATTCAAGTGTGGCATGTAAGACAAGGAGACGAGACATTTTTTTCAAAGGGGATGGCTGACAGGTCTAAAGGGTGTCCCTGAGGATAGTAGTCAAAAGCTTCACCATTACATTTGGCAAACTGGTGACCTTTAATGCGACTGGGTGGGAATTATTGTTTATTTCAGTGTCTGTAAATCTGTAAATCATTTTTCTCAAAAAAAAAAAAAAACCTGTATTGTGGACATTATATACTAAGGTGCTTTATGATGCCATAGAAGAACCATTTTTGCCTGAATGGTTCTATAAAGAAGCTCGTTGGAATGCTCAGCCTCATCTCACAATTTTTTTTACATATTTTACGAGTTGGATAATTTCTATCAATTCAATCGTACGATTCTCATGAAAAAAAAAAAAACAACGAAACTGAACCCCTAACCCCTACATCACAGGGGTCAAGGCAAATCGTACCAAAATTCCGAATGTGGTCGTAATTAAAAAACACAAATTAGCCAACTCGTAAAATACGTAAGGATCCTTGTGAAAAAAAGCGGTGGAATGCTTGATTCTGATTTGCCAGCAACATTTGCAGGTTTGTTATAGACAGTTTCAGCAGTAACAACATAAACAAGCGGCTTTCGTGGAAAACACGTAACTTCTGGTAAACGCAGCTAGGAATAAATAAGAACAACAAATAGTTTTGACAAGCAAAATAAACAAAAGGTAGATTACCTAGGAAACCAAAACATTATTTTCAAAAAGGTATTTGTTGAAGAGTTCAGTTTAGCAACTAGTCAGACCATTAAACAAATAGAAACGGGAAGTAAAGTTCTGACCAGACACGTAATCGCGTCACCGCACATGCGTCCGATGAAACCGTCTATACCAAGATAGCAACCGCTCAAAACAAAAAACACATGGTAACAAGGATGCTTCAAATTATTTTACAGGAACAGAATATTACACAAAAATCAAAGGGACACTCCACATTTTTTGAAAATATGCTAATTTTCCAGCTCCCCTAGAATCTGATTAGGCCATTAGCATCATGGCTGAAAAATAACCAAAGAGTTTCGATATTTTTCCTATTTAAAGCTTGACTCTTCTGTAGTTACATTGTGTACCAAGGAAAAATAAAATTTGTGATTTTCTAGGCAGATATAGTTAGGAACTATACTCTCATTCTGGCGTAATAATCAAGGACTTTGCTGCCGTAACATGGCTGCAGGAGGCGCAATGATTTACGTAGTACCTGAAAATAGTCCCCTGCTATTGAAAGATACTAAGGAGACATGTTAATTTTCTGTCTGTCTTATTACACAATGTAACTACAGAAGAGTCAAGTTTTAAATAGGAAAATATCGAAACTCTATGGTTATTTTTTAGCATGATGCTAATGGTCTAATCAGATTCAATGGATTGTGCTAAGCTAAGCTAAAAGTGGTAGCGCCAGACCCGGAGATCAGCTGAATGGATTCCAAAACTGTAAAAATCAAATGATTAACTCTAGGGGACCTGGAAAATTAGCATATTATGAGTGTTCCTGTAACTATAAATAATTATTTTAATAACATATACTGTATAACATAATATTTACAAATGATTAAACCAAATAGTGTGTTTGTGACATTTTAACGTCTTACCTTAATTCTGAAAATAAATGGGTTTTCTGCAAGGTCTGCATTTGTTAAAAATAAGCAAATCAAATCAATGATAAATCAATATGTAATGTTCCTTACCTTACATATGAGGTAAATACCTCAAAATAAGCACCTTCAGTGTGATGCAATACCCTCCCTGCTTCGCGTTGGGTCTTAGTGACACTGTCAGGGCTTATTTCTGCCATAACAACCGGCTGCATGCATACCTAACATCTACAAACCTTTCTTTTGCATACATTTTTTCTTTGTAATGAAGAAAAGGCTTTTATCCAATACAAGAAGAAGCTCAGGGGTAGATGACTTTTAAAGCTAAAGATAATCCACAAAACAACACATGTATTCCCTTTCTTCTGATAATTAGATACACCAGGCAACAAAATAATTGTACAGCACAGTGCCGTGAAAAGACGTAGCCTTTGTTGTCGGAGTTGCGAGTCGAACGAAACCAGGCAAATTATGTTTTCACCGAAGACCTGCGCTTGCCAAGATAAAAGTACACAGACAAGTTCCAGCATCTAAAAACTTTTTGATTATCCCAGCATTCAAACTTTCAGTTCAGCCATGAATTGAATCTCCATTTATGTGTGTTGGAGTGTTAGCTTGCCTTTTTATAGAGCAAGTTGATCCATTTAAGCCTGGTTTAAAAAGTCACAAGTGGCCACACACGTTTTATCCGGAGCACCGAATACACGATTCCTTTGTGTGAGATGGACAGGTCTGGAATTTCACGAACAATGAGGTTGTTTTATGGGCCGCCGGGTGCAGAGAGATGGCTACAGGGCATCCTTTCCTAAATGGCAGGACTGCACAGCCTCAAAGCCTCTCGCAAAGCTCCGTTGTAAAAGGCGTTAAACAATGGTCAGTCCCAAAGTCCCAACGCATCTTAAATCTCCAGCTTTTGTGAGGAAATAAAAGCAGATCAATTTTTCTGCCTGTGCCTCTGCTAGCCAATGCCAAACTTTTAATATGTGGGCTGGAAAAAAAAGTAGCTGAGCTGCACAACTTTGTCAAAGCTACTACTATCTGGGAGTGAAAAGGAATCACATTAAATTTTTTCCTTAAACAAACACTTTAAAAACAACATCCCACTAAGTTAAGGAGAGAAATGCTTAAAAAAAGCAAACAAAAATCGTCAAACCACAGCTGTTACTGGTGCAGCACCATTTAAAAAGTTCCTAATATGTGCCATTACTTTTACAGTTATGTATAAATTTGGTGCCAATACGTACCTTTAAGATACTAATATTGACATCTGAGGTACTAATATGTTCTCTATAGGTGCAAAGGTGTACTTTCTGAAAGGGTACCTACTTAAAAAAATAACATATTTAATGCAAATAGTTTGATTTGTTTTTAGATGCAGTTTAAAAGTAGATTATACCAGGGCAAAATTATTACATAACAGGCCAACATGAAAAATAATTTGCATAAATAATGTATTAGCAGTCTATGCAAACAGTAAGAAAAGGCAGAAAATGTATTCGATTTGTTTTTCTGCCTTTAAAAAAAACATACAGACGTATGCAGTATAACTTTCACAAACAATAAGTACACTTTTATGGAGATCCATCTATGTAATCACTCAAACAAAACTCTGAATATTGTGTTTGTATTGTAAACATGATTTTGTATACAGATATCAACTGATAAGATTAAAGCTTGCAGAATTGAAAATGTTTCTTCCGGTTTTGTAAGTGGTCAAGGAACGGTCTGTTGTGTGCCAACCAGGGTTGCCAGGTCTGCGTAACAAAAAACTGCCTTATGGTCAATCAATAGGCCAAATGCCAACTTTAGCATTATTTTCTAAGATATGATGCTGTTTCCATAAGTTGATTATATGCGACTGAAACATAGTTTTTCCTCATACGATAACCCACTCCAAACATCACATCGACTGATGTAGGTTTCCAAACATCACATCCAACGCACTAGGCATTATTTTTAAGCAAAGGAGACGTAAGAGTATTATCCAAATATTAATGCCAAGAAAAGACTCTTATACTTAGGAGCGGCTATGTTTGAGGTGTTTCTTGGAGGTAATCGTGCATTATTTTAAATCAAAAGAGATGTAGGAGTGTTATTCAAACATTATTGGCTTTGAAAGTTTCTTATATATGGGAGCAGACACATACTGAGGTGTTTCTGGGAGGTTTTACTACATACCGTGTCATCAAATTATAATTACGTTATCACGTAATCATTACGTATAATCACGTTTGGTGTAATTGTCCAAGAATTGTAAGGCAATATAAATACGGTGCAATCATGCTATACATTCTGGGATTAAAACCCATAACCTTTGTGTTGCTAACACACTGCTCTATTAATTAACCAACAGAAATACATCTTGAGAATATATATTACATATACACCAGCATATCATGTGTTACAGTCCAATCCTTTGATCAAAATCCCTGCTTATCTATAAGACAGGTGCGTCCAAGGTTTATGCCCTTCCACAGTACATGGCACATTCTTCAACCCCCCCAAACCCTTAGCATGCATATACATTCACATGCCTGCCTCCAAAAACACCCACAGCACATGCCAGTAAACCTCTCCTTGTGTACACACACCACAGGAACCAGGAACGTCTGGGCCGGAGCTTCATTTATAAAAGCGTCGGCTGTATGTTTAGCAAGAAACATGAGCTCTATCCAAGGGTCGGTTTCTAATTAAAGATGACGGGTCTGTTAAACAGCAGGCCCTCGGCACACTGACACGGCCTTGGCAGCCCCTCGACAGCAAACGTTAAATCCAGCTTCGCTCCACTGTTCCACCCTTGTCACTTATGTATGGGTTATGAAATGACTGATCTGTTTCAACTGTCACACGGAGGGTACATTTTAACACCCCGTCACACAATGAATGCATTGTGAGCGGAGCTTCAACTTCTCATCAGTAATACTTTAAAAACAAGAGCCTGCCCGGGTTCGATGTCAGAGCGTTGTTATTTTTCCTTGTTATCCTTTGCATTAGGCCTAGGAAAAGATGATGCAATTGAATGGTGGATTGACAGAGAGGAAGCACAGATTATTAGAGCTGCCAGTCAGAGAAGTCTCGACCCCTGCTATTTATTTATTTATTAAAGCGAAGCTCTTGCTCAAGAGGAAACGTGAGAGCAAAATGGTTGTTAGAGAGGATTCAGGTTTGCTTGGAGGCATGCTGGAGCTGATGGATGATGTAAAGCGCCCTTCTACACAATATATTTGCGTTTCTCATAAACATATGTATAAGAAAAGTTACTTTAACAATACATAGCTGATGAAAAAATAAACTACACTGTACACCCTACTACAGTATTTAAAGTTTTGACTTGTGATAAGTTGACATAACTTGTAAAAACACGTTTTAATTATTCAACTTAATTTGTTAAGTTTAAGTAACCTAAAAATATATGGGGATTTGACATCAATGTTGCATTTTTTACACGAATATGTTAATAAAACAAGTTCTTTAACCTATCAACATTAACAGTATTAACTATTTTGCCTACCTTTTGCTCCAAACACTTTTATTAATTGCATTGTAAAAAAATGTGTCAAATCAGCGTATAATTTTGTTACTTTAACCTACACTGCAAAAAATGATTTTCATGAAAAAAAATTATTAGTATTTTTGTCTTGTTTTCAGTAAAACTATCTAAAAATTCTTAAAATAAGATGCTTTTCTTAATGAGCAAAACGACCAAAAAAAGTTTGTAGATCAAAAATTTCTAATTTTAGTGATTTTGTGCATAAACAAGCAAAAAAAAAAAAAAAAAATCTGCCAATGGGGTAAGCAAAAAATATTGATTTTTTTTTCTTAAACACTAAATTCAAGAAAAAGTTCAAGAAAAATTTGCTTACCCCATTGGCAGATTATTTATTTTTTGCTTGTTTTATGCACAAAATCACTTAAATTTGATATTTTTGGTCTATAAACTAGACTTATTTTCTTGGGTCTTTTTGCTCATCAAGAAAAGCCATCTTAATTTAAGAATTTTTAGATATTTTTTATAAAATCAAGACTAAAATAAAAAACATTCTTGAAAATTCTTTTTTTGCAGTGTACACTGCAAAAAAAAAAACTTTATTACTTAGTATTTTGTCTGGTTTACAGTAGAAAATATCTAAAAATTCTTACATTAAGATGCTTTTTTCTTGATGAGCAAAATGAGTAGAAAATAAGTCTAGTTTATAGACAAAAAACATCCAATTCAAGTAAATTTAAACTTAAAACAAGCAAACATTTCTGCAGGTGAGAAAAAAAATCTAAAAATAAGTCTTCTTTTTTCTTAAACACTTAATTTAAGCAATATTTTCTCACCACATTGGCAGATAATTTTACTTGTTTTAAGCACAAATTCACTACGAAATTCTATATTTTTTGTCTAAAACTAGACTTATTTTTGTAACACAGTCTCACCCCATGGCGTCAATATTTGACGACACTTGACCATGCGTCAATATGTTGACGCGGAGGGTATACCTTTCGCGTCATTTTTTGACGAACTGGGGACTTCAATACTATTACGTCCGTTGCATTCTCTTTCCTATTTTCTTACCATTTTTGCGTCGGTTTAGGGTTAGATTACGCAAAATTAAACAGTGTACGCGAAATTAAACAGTTGTCATCTGGCGTTGGGGTTAGAGTTAGGTACGCGAAATTAAACAGTTGTCACCTGGCGTTGGGGTTAGAGTTAGGTTTGGGTAGGGATGTCATTATGTAAATCTAACCCTAAACCGACGCGAAAATGGTAAGAAAATAGGAAAGAGAATGCAACGGACGTAATAGTATTGAAGTCCCCAGTTCGTCATAAAATGACGCGAAAGGTATACCCTCCACGTCAACATATTGACGCATGGTCAAGTGTCGTCAAATATTGACGCCATGGGGTGAGACTAGACAAAAATACTATGTAAGAAAGTCATTATTTTTGCAGTGTAACAAATTATGTACATTTATTTCAACTTGTTTTTTTAAAAGTTAAAACAAGCCAAAACTTAAAAAATTGTAGGTTGAATTGACTTGCTTTATTAAACAGTGTAAGCTTTAAAGCATGAAGCGTGTGGGTCTTAGGAAAAGATGTAGGGGCCAGATGAACAGAATCCAGACATGCATAAGTGGATTACAGTGGGTAAATTTAATTTTACCTTAGTAAAGGAGGGACACTATCAGACCATTTTATGGTCTGTATGAAATTATACAGTTTAATTTTGTCTAATTGCATAGCTCTGACCTATGGTTGTCTGGGGAGTCTTCGACATGGTTGTATTATTTGACCTTTGACTTGAAACCGGCATTTTGGTTTTTATAGGCGTGTTTGTAAGTAGTAAGACTGAGGATTGGATGAATCATTTATAAGGGTCATTCTCGAAACGACTGCTTTTCCAGTTTGACAAGGTCATTTTTAAGAGCATCTGTCAGCTATGATTTAGTGGTATTCAACGGCATTATGCAGTTTGTGCAGCAAGTTAAATGAAAACATTTCAAAATCAAGCAGATATTTATATTGATATTTTTACATATGTTAAAAGTCAAGGTGCTGGGTATTCGCAGAGATGCCAGAATTTGGTTTCCCAAAGAACCCTGCATTCAAAGGTTTTTAAAAGAACCATTTCTATGTTTCTGTCTAATGAACCTTTATCTGTTACAAGTCAATTAAGCGATACTTTGCAACGTTGTGATCGTTCCATCATGTACACGTAAAACAGACTATACTTGGGGCTTTAGAGGAACTTTTGTTTTTAAGAGAATACCATAGACTGTAAAAAAATGGACGTAGTTTCCGTGACATCACCCATAGGTTTCTGAAGATTGTTTTTGAAGCTTAAAGGTGGTGCCTACCATCGCCATCTTGGCTGCGCGTCACAGTGCATCTCTTTTGGATATCTGAAAATTGGTAAAGAGGCGGGACGTGGGTGAAGCTGAGGTGGCTGATTGCAGAAACCACGCCCGCATAGCTCTACCCTAGTGATAGCAGTGGCTGTTCATCCGTCACTCAAGTGGCCACGCCCTTAACTATGCAGAACTTTAAGGCTCAATATAAATTGTGCCAGGCTGTAAACATATTATTTTCTACTGTAAAGTTGGCCATTTTAACATGGAAGTCTATGGGAATTGACTCCCTTTTGGAGCCAGCCTCTAGTGGCCAGTCGATGAATTGTAGTTTAAACCACTTCCGTATTGGCAACATCAGAGAGATCGGAAGGTTGCACCTCTATAAATACGCATACATGGGTATTCCTGTGGCTCATTTGCTAGACCATTGCGTAAGCAAACACAAAGATCATGATTTCGAAAGTGAACATTTACTAATACATTTTTTTTTATTGAATGAGTTGCCTTGCAACTTAAAAAAAATAAGGTGCTTCACAATGCCAAAGAAGAAACATTTTTGGGTAAATGGCTCCATAAAGACCCTTTGCTTATAAAAACACTGCAGTTATATTTTTTGTCGACATCATCTTATTTTAGCTCCCCTATCCAATGCACAGCTGCATGCTTTAAATACACATATAAGATCTAACATCTACATTGTGGTTAAAGTTTTGGTCTTGAGGTAAAAAATGGGCATACAGAATCAAATAATTTAAGTATGTCTGTTTACAGAACCGCAGGAGTCCAAAACCTGCATAATGTGACTCACCATGAGCTACTTTTCACTCCACAGCTAACAAACAGCTGCAAAGCTAAAATGATCAAATACCCTGATGCAAATCAGGTCGAGTCCCTACGGTCCTCACTTCCAGCTCTATAAAAAATATTTAAAAAACATTTCAAATAGAGAGAAACAAATGCCAGGGGTCCAGCTGAGACCTTGTGGGAATATGATCTCAAATAAACAGTTGAAACTAAAACACAACGACCTGTTAAACAAAGAGGATTTTCTCTTCACCACTTCAGTTGTCTCTCTCTCTCTCTCTTATTATCAGAACTCTAAGGAGAATAATCAGCTTTATGAAGCTCAATGTCCAGCGGAAAGCTGATATGTACATTTATGAATTTGGCAGACACTTATATCCAGTAAGACAATGCATGCGATGTTTCACCAGTTGGATGCTTGCGTGTTTTCTGTACAAGACAGTTCAGCACCTAAGTTTAGTGCAAATGAAACCTAGATATGTTTAATATAGAGTGCCGCAGGGAAGGTGTATATACACTCTCAGAAATAAAGGACCAAAAGTTGTCACTGGGACAGTACCCTTTCAAAAAGGTACACCTTTGTACCCAAAGAGTGCATATTAGTACTTTGAACTGCCAAAATGTCCCTTAAAGGTACATATTTGTACCTTAATGGTACATATGAGGACCTTTTTTAAAGGGTACTCAGTACTGCCCAAGTGACAGCTACGTACATTTATTTTTGACAGTGTAGGCCAACCCAGAAGTTACACTGGTTACCTTGCCATAAAGCCCATTAATTTTTCCCAGTGTTTATCAATAATCTTCACAGATTAACAAAACTTTTATGAATTTTGAAAAAAGTTCACTTTAAACTACAAGCGAACTTCACCACGGTCACTCGAATTCTACATCATCACCACCAAGCTTCTGACAAGCTTCTTAAAACTTTATTAAAAACTAGGGCTGTCAAAAGATTAATCGTGATTAAACGCATAAATAATAAAAGTTTGGTTTTGCATAATATATGTGTGTGCACTATGTGTAATTATTTTGTATAGCCTATATAAACACACACACACACACACACACACACACACACGCACGCACACACACACACACACACCCACATGCATGCATTTAAGAAACATTTACACGTATATTTATATATTGATATATTTTATATGTAAATAAAAAATATATTAGAGCTGGGCAAAGATTAATCTAGATTAATCGCATACAAAATAAAAGTTATTTTTTGCATAATATATGTGTGTGTGTAATTATAATGTATATTTGAAAACACACACATACAGTACACATGTAAACATTTTAATTTTTTATTTATATATAATATAGAATAAATAAAATGTAAATAAATATACATACACATGTAAATGTTTCTTAAAGGATTCGTCCATTTTCTTAAAAAAAAAAAATTCAGATAATTTACTCACCACCATGTCATCCAAAATGTTGATGTCTTTCTTTGTTCAGTTGAGAAGAAATTATGTTTTTTGACGAAAACATTCCAGGATTTTTTTCATTTTAATGGACTTTAACGGACCCCAATACTTAACAGTTTTAATGCAGTTTACAATTTGTTTATTAAACACTTGTATATTAGCAAAGAAATCTTTTATTTTATATGCGATTAATAATCTAGATTAATATTTCCCCAGAACTGATATATAATTTTTTTGTATTTAATAATTACATACAATAAACACACAAATATACAACGCAAATACAAACTTTTATTATGTATGCAATTAATCGTGATACATTTTTTGACATCCCTATTAAAAACATTTCAAACCATGTTCCCTGCTAAGGAAATACTTTGTGGATGAATCTTTGTTGGAAATTGTGCCCATATTGCCTTCATGCATCAAATTATGCCCGACAATGTTGTAGCCCCATCACTCAAAAAATGGCTGGGTTATTTTTAACCCATGTTGGGTAAATATTGGACAGAACACACTGGTGGGTGACCCAATGCTGGGTTGTTTTTTACCCAACTGCCAAAACCCGAAGTTTTTGGCCTGTGACATGTTAAATGGAAACTCTGCAATGGCTTCTGACTGGCCAACATGGCTTATCAATTTTGGATATATCGGCATCTGTTGGTTTGGCATGCTATTGACAGCGTTCATATCGGGTTTTTGCGTGTTCGTTTGGATATGGAGATTTAAAAATAACCGTGTACGTGTGGACTAGGCCTAAGGCTAAGCATAACAACAATAACCACATTCCACTATAGTTCTTCACTAAGTGTCGTAGAAAAAGAAAATGCACACAAAGCGAAAATGAAAGGATGAACATCACTCAAAACATTACTGGCACTCAAAATGATTACAAGCCCTTCAGCGTAAATGTGGAAGCCAATTAGGTGGAGCACACAAACAGTTACGAGGGTTGGGAACATTGATGCATCAGCTTCTATTTGTTACAAAGATAAAGGAAAACAATATTTGATAGTGGCAGTGCCCGAAGGTGAGCTCAACGCTTTGCAATTTCGAGGTGAAAAGATGCATGATTTCCAGACACCGAACATCAGACGCCCTAACCGAACTCCTCTCTCACAGCAAATTGATACTGCATCATCCTTACAGCCGCTAACCGGCCCGGTAGAGTAAGAGGTGCGTTCACGCTCCCGCACAAGAGATGAGAACTGATGAAGCCATTATTCTCTCTGATAAAGAGTGGGTGTATGCCACAGGACAAACACAATGGGATGCTGCAGGTAAATTACGCCCCTCGCCGAATTGTAATCATGTTGCAATCACGCTTGTCGTTTCCAGCTTCATATCGCCGGAGAGATCACTTCACCCTCACGATTAACTGGCTCCAACCTTCTCCATGCTTCTTACAAGTGTGTTTTTTCTATAAACAGTAGGGACCGTATTAAATTTCTTGCTTTCGTGTGACAAGCGTATTTATTCATGAGGTGTGAGGTGAGCGAATTGTCCTGACACTGATTTGTTCTCCTGACACCACCTTGCGAGACTTCATAAGTCTGGGAAAAACCTGTCAGAACGGAGGTCGTCCGGGAGCAAACCTTTACACAAATCAAAACCAGACGCAGACGAGGTCATGATGTCAAGGGGTCACAAACAGTCACCACAGCAATAAGGTCTTACCTCACATGACTCACGATATATAAAAACAAAAACGCTCGCATTAAAATGCAACAGCCTGTCTTCCCGGAGAAATAAAACAGGGGCATTTTACGAATGCATTGTGCTTACGATCCTATTCTCCTAGGATCTTGCAGTGCAGAAATGATATCCATCCTTCACAGCTGCCCCATTAAAACATCTTTCCATTTACATTCTTCGTAGGCGCCTTCACTCCGAAGTGCAAATCAAATGGCAAGTCCCGGTACAGGTAGCTAAGCATACAAAATGAATAAGTGCAACATCGATCACAGTCATCCGCAGATCCGCTGGAGACTATTAATACAGTAAGCTTGTAAACATCTCACAAAGCAAACTCTATCCTAAATAGCACCCTCAGCCCTCATAACACTCTTTTTGAGTGTACACATGGGTTGTTTTATATCGCTGCACTATCAGTGTGGCCACAAATACATTATTAAATGTTAAATGGGACACTACATATAGAGTATTTGTCTGCCTTTATCTATATAACAGGAGACTAAGCGATGGATTGGTAGTATATGGGAGAGCGGGCCACAACCTTACGCTGTTTGGTTTTGGCTCAATCATTCAAAAAATATTTGAGTTTGATTAATTATATTTTTATACAAGCAACACACACATCTCTGCTACAAATTAACATTTGACGTTTGTTTCTAGTACTTAGCATTCTTGGACAATTACACCAAACGCGACAGAAGTGCAAACGTTACAACTTACCCCATAGGTGAGGTTAATTGTAACAGGCAGGGGGTTAGTTGTAACACTTGTTAAAAATTAAGTTTGCAGGCAAATATTTCAATACTATTTTGTCTATATAATTGAAGTGGATATTGTTTATATATCTGTCTATGATAGACAGGTATCCACACTGTATTCATTCGTCCAGCTCTTTTCTAACAATAGTTCAATTATAAATGGATACAAATGTCTAAATATGTGAGAAAAAGCAGCACATATATGACAATTTTTTTTTATATGTGGCCCAGTCTGCAATAACAAAAATAGATAATGAGCATCCAAGTCTGATTTTAGCCATTCATTTCATTATGATTTTAATCTTTGACGTGACCTTATTCAATCAATATTAAAGATATGAACAAAAATAAATTTGACACACGATTTTTGATAAACCAGCAATCATTCGTGTGTAGCCTATTTAAAACAACGGCAAGAATTATGCTAACGTTAGCGGTTTTCATATCGTAAGTGCTGAGGGGTTAGTTGTAACACAGCGTTACCATTAACCCCGCTGGGTCAAAATATTTTAAAGCCCACCAAAAAAGTTGCTAAGAGCTGCAGACATATTTCAAAACGATGCTATGTTTTAGTCAACAAGACACTGATTAATATGACATAGCATTGGATTTGGTATCTTACACACCCAACTTAGAAACCGAAAAAAACCATGATGAAAAAATTTACTTACGCCACCAAAACACTCATTCATCAATAACTCTCTGGAAAAACATTAAACATTTCCAATAATTTGTGAGAGATGCAACAATGTAAACAGTCCGTGTTACAACTAACCCCACATTAGTTTTTGCCCCGCGCACCCCTACACATTAAAAACGACTTCTGTCTGCTGTATTACACTAAGTTGAAGCGAGGATGGAAAGCGCTTATAGGGTTACCATCCTCAAGGCAGCCTGGATCTCCCTGTAGGCTACAATATGACAAGAGTAACACCAAAGCTTCAGACACTCGTTCTGCTCTCTTTAAGTCCAATCAGTCTGAACACGCTGTTCTGAAGGGTGAGAAATCTAAACACAGCACCCACGATTGTGATTGAACCCTGTTAAATGCTTTTTTTACTCCCGTTACACAAGAAACACAAACGCTACAAGATTGAAAACATCCTCTCTCAGGACTCAGTGGGTTGTTAATGAGAGAAACAAAGCAATCGAAAGAAAAGCAAGCGGATACTTCGCCTTGCCATTTTACGCACCCCGCCGAGGCGAGCAATTGCTCATATTCATAAGAGGATAATTAGACAGGCTCAAACCGAACCGGTTCGTTTTGATTGTACGGTTTTTTTTTTAGGGTGAGCAGACGGCTTGTACCAACGGTGTCTGGATCACGGCAAGGTTGCAAGTCAAATTGACATTTAGCGGCACACCGGGCAGGCTGGGTTGGAGAATTTATGAGGGTGATGTTGGTGGTGGGAGGGAGGCATTTGATTGAATCCTCAAGTAAATGAGGTGGGCAGTGCCAGCCACCATCATTAACCTTCAACGTTTCAGTCGTTTCTACGTGCCAGCCCAAAGGCAATAGCGAGGTAAACGCAGAAAGGTTTGACTGGAGACCTTGCGCCATACATGATCCTAACATACAGCTTCATCGTTCCTCCACATCATCCTTAAAGGTCAATAATAAAAATCAGACTTTTTCCATGTTTAAGTGCTATAATTGCACCTATTCTTCTCCAACCCATACGATTGCTTTGGTCATTTGTCCTTTTCACCAAATACGACCAATAGATGCATTAACTAAATTAGCGCCTCTACCAGCTGGTGAAACTATATATATTAGGGTATAAAATGATATTTTGGGGTATGATTTTGCTATGATGACATGTACAGAGATAAGATTTTCAATTTAAACCACCAGGATTAATTGCATTTTATTACACATTACACAATTCAAGCATTTAGGGCAAATTACATACCCATTTATTTATTATATGATATAAACACAGCATACAAAACAGTCACAACTTTTTAAAAATGTACTTAAGATATTCCAAGTGTACCGAAGTCAAACGATTGATTTATTTCAAGAAAAGATGTAAACGTGATGACATCCACTATAAATATCAGATCCAGTGTAGACTGATTCAAAAACTGCCGCCAGAAGACGCAATGATACGTCATCTGTGATTGTGAAAAGGCATTGGCTCTCATGTGTCTCTTATACGATTGCATCATTACGTTAGCTAAGAATGTGAAACGCTATTGGCTCTTGTGACCGACTACGTCATGCAGCTTTATGTTTGAATGAAATCTGACTGTGCGTTTGGAGTTCTTCATAAAAAGTAATCTTATGGCTTCAGTTCCCAAGGTTTGCATTGTGAATGGTTTGTAATAATTTTATACTGTTTTATGCAATAAATACCTGACTGTTCTTTTACTTGCGTGTTGTGTTTTATATGGTTGAGAAGTGGTTGGGTTTAGGGTAAGGGTAGGGTTAGATGCTCCAAAATATCTTTAAAACCATGAAACCGTTTCTACATTTACAAATTCATAAAATTAAATGTGTCGAATCTGATGTACAAGGCAAAAACCTTAAAACGCAAAAAGAGGTTGTATAAACTACTGCCTGTTGTAATAATGTGCTGGCACAAACGACCTATGAGGTCATTATTTTTGGAGGACAGTCTCTATAATTGGGTCCCCAGTGCTTCTTTCAACCTAGAAAATGTGACAAAGATCAACCCAGTAACTTAGATTTAGTAAACCATTCTCTGCAAGCATTTGAAAAATAGGTCAATAATATTTGGCTCCCCTTGTGATGTCAAAAGGGGATCTTATTATTATAATACCGCCCCTTAATCTGCACTATCCAACCACGGCACTGCCATTTAGTGATTGACAGCAACAATTGAGTTTCAATTTACACAAACCACCATTATGGTGATCAGTATTTGCATTTCATCAGGTCATTTGCATTTTAAAGGACACACCCTAAAACTGCATTTTTGCTTACTAAATAAATGGACTAAATGGTATTTTGGGTTAAAAATTCACATACATAGTCTTACAATCTCACCAAAGATTTATTTATGTCACCTTTAATGCATACCTTTCTAGACTGAAAACACAAAGCACCTCAGAGCCGAGACTAATATCTGTGCTGTAAACAGGAAAGGGGAGTGTAAGAGCGTTTCAAGGCTACTTCAACCACCGGCTGAAATTAAATTTACATTTGCAGATGTAAAAAAGTCCATCTGAAGGAAGCCTTCTTGACTCAACCCTTCACTTGGTGAAGGACCTTGGAGATAAACTGCCTCAAACGTCTGTCACGCCTGTGCAAGGGTAAGAAGGGAGATTTTAAAACCTTTGTCTCACACATTCAGTCCTTGAGATGAACTCATAAAAAGAGGTGGAAAACATGCTAAGAGGCAAAGAGAGAAGTGTTACAAAATCAAATCTGCTGAACAGCATCTCAAGGGACATTATTAACCGCTGTAAAGCATGTCAGGTTTTTAAAAAGGTTTTTTTAACCAAATGTAGTACTTAGTTTTTAATAACTCAGCACTCAATTTCGCCAATGAAAATAAACCATTTCTCTCCATACACACTTGCAAAAATTTATGTAGCTCATTGAAATCCTCACTGAATCCGCTCATAAAAACAGACACAAAGGGTAAATGAAACCGTAACCTTACACTGGAGACTGTGATTATATCATCCCACAGATCTCTCAGATTTCTGCTGCAGACAGCCAGCTAGAGCGATCACATGGTATCGCCACGGGAGAGATAATGCAACCCATTTCCACAAGCCTGTGTGGGAGATGAGACTTTAAGGACAAGTGTGGGTCTTAAGACTTAAAGACACTGGACGATCCACATCGGTTCAATCCGGATTCCCGGAAATCGACCACACACACACACACACACACACACACACACACACACACACACACACACACACACACACACACACACACACACACACACACACACACACACACACACACACACACACACGATAGGACTGTATTACTGGATATGAAGCAAACCTATTAGAAAGTATATAAGGGTTGACCTTCACTGTACGTTCTTACCACAACTGCACCACTTTAAATTTATTTCCAGGATGTAAAGTACTTGAGTAGTTGTAGTATATTACTGAAGTGTTTTGTATGCACTTGGACACTTTTCTTTGTAGCGACGTGCGACACTTAAGTGCTTTCAAGGTATATATTTATTTAGTATGTGTACACAAAAGACTGGTTATCATAAAGTACAGTACTGTGCAAGTGTCTTGTATGCCACCATTAGATTTATTGTGTTTTCAGTGGTATAGTGACCATATTATTATTTATTAGTCTTGGTATTTAAATACAAATTTTTAAGATTTGTATGCATTATAAAAAGACAGAAAAAAAATTATAATTAAAGTGCCAAGTATTGAATCTCCTAATAGCTGGGACCTGTGGGATCTCTTAAACCTAAATTTATTAAAACTGCAATTTCTAATCTAATGACTTTAGTTTCCTGTATTCTCAGTTTGTATCTTAATAAAGAGAGCATGAAATAAATATGGATGCTCATTAAAACTTTGCTAAAACAACAAAGCTGATGTTGGCTAAGACTATTGCACAGTACAGTAAATAAATCAAAAACATTGCTGAGTCGAATCAAATATGTGACCAGTCGAGTCAATTTATTTTTAAAATTGAGTTTTATACATAATCTGAAATTTGAATAAATAAGATTTCCATTGGTGTATGGTTTGTTAATACAGTAGGACAATATTTGGCCAAGATACGACAATTTAAAAATCTGGAATCTGAGGGTGCCAAAAATTTATATGTTGAGAAAATTGCCTTTAAAGTTGTTCAAATTAAGTCCTAAGCAACACATATTAGTAATGATAAATTATTATTTTTTTAATATTTATGGTAGGAAATTTACAAATATCCTTATGAAACTTGATCTTTACTTAAAGATGACATATCATGCCCATAGCTTCTATTAATGTACAAAATGTGATAAAGAACAACCCAGTATAGTTTTGGTTAACCATTCTCTGAAAGCATGTGAACAATAGGTCATTGAAATTTGGCCCCCCTAATGAGGTCAGAAAGGGATCATCTTATAATAATACCGCCCCTTAATCTACACTATCCAACCACAGCACTGCTATTTAGTGCAGAGATGAGGATCAGAGATTGGGTGCAAAGGACACCCAAAAACTGCACATTATTGCTCACTCCTACAAAGTGTCAGTTTTAAAGGAACACGCCCAGATTTGGGGAATTTAGCTTATTCACCGTATCCCCAGAGTTAGATAAGTCCATACATACCTTTCTCATCTCCGTGCGTGCTGTAACTGTCTGATGCATCCCCCGCTAGCTTAGCTTAGCACAAAGACTGGACGTGAATGGCTCCAGCTAGCATACTGCTCCCAATAAGTGACAAAATAACGCAAACATTTTCCTATTTATGTGTTGTGATTTGTATAATCACACTGTGTACAAATAACAAGGTCATATGAGACACAGCCATTTTTTAACAGCATACTGGGAACTATATTCTTAAAAGGCGAAGCACTGCTACTTGGGCGGAGTGATTTGCACAACTCTGACCGAACTCTCTGCTCCTCACCAGGGGGTTTATTATGGAAAGCCGTTTTAACTTTTATTCGTTGTGTTCTTGATATCAACAACTCAATTTTCACTAGTTAAAATTTTAATTTTTGATATCAGATATTACATTTATACTAGTATCTATGGCAATTCTCGATATCAACAATTACATTCCCACTAGTAACAATGTTAATTCTTGATATCAGCAATTTTATTCTTGATATCAACAATTAAGTTATTGATATCTGTAATTGTATTTTCACTAGTGAAATGTCACCATAGGCTGCCATTCAAATTAAATTGTTGATATCAAGAATTACATTTCCACTAGTAACAATGTTAATTCTTGATATCAAGAATTCAGCTCTTGATATCAAGAATTAAATTACTGATATCAACAATCGAGTTCTTGATATCAAGAATTCAATTGTTACTAGTTAAAATGTTAATTCTTGATATCAATAATTCAATTGTCACAAGTGACAATTTTAATTTCTGTTATCTGAAATTGTATTTCTGATATCAATATAATTTCAGATATCTAAAATGGCTTTCTTACTAGTAACAATCCCATTTATGATATCAGAAATTAGTTTTGAAGAAAACAAGTAAAGTGCTCTCTTAACAATCAAACCCATCATGATGTTAAGTCATTGTGATGTCTTTTTTTATTCTGAGTTGTTTATTCTGTCACGTGTGCAGCTCAGACATTCACCTAACCCTGGTGCGTGAAGATGAAGGTGAGTGGTTGCGCAATTGAAAACTCTCCTTTGGAACCGCGCTCAAGCCCACTTTCGCAGGCCGGCCAGGGCGCAATTAACAAAACTGTGCCCGGGCACGGTACAGAGCGATCACACTTGGCAAACGAACTAGGCATTGGGGGTCAAACACGTTGGGTTTGGTTGGGATACTGTGAGTTCACCCTAAGCTTTGTCCCTAAAACCAGGCCATAGTGTAACAGAGCGTTTTATAACCAGGATTACAAAATTGTGATAAAATGTAAAATCATTCTCACTTTCATTCAAAAATGTTTTAAACTATATATTGAAGCTCATATTTCTAGTATTTTATATGCTCTTTCATTTGAGTCATCTTTGTGCACCTGATCTCCTCTTCCACATAAAGAGAGAAAGAAACGGAAACGTCTCAATTACATTAAAGTCTTCAAATTTACTAGCAACCCATCACCTACATCGTATAAAATCTTTTTTGAGCGTTTTAGCATTTCATGTTCATTCCTTTCGGTTTTATACTTTGCACTTCTAAAAAAGCTCTTTATTTCACAAAAGTTAAAACAATTTAGACATTCACAAGACCGACTCAGTTTCTATTCCCCTGTGGGCAATTCAGCACAGCAGCTGAAGGAGTTTTTAAGCCACAACTTTTGAAAAGCACAGCACCCTACCATTGAACAACCACATCAAGAGAAGTCAAAGCTTTCAGCACATGCTTCTGGATTTTTAATTTTATACCATGAATTGGGTCCAGATTAGATTTCCATCGACTCGCTGTGCTTCTCTTTTCATTCTGGTTGGGTTTCCACTGCGGTGAGAAGAGAAGGAACATAAACCTCGTACGTCATTCCAAGCCCACCCTGAATTATTTTTGGCATCTAAATCTCCCATGTCACACAATACCACTCTATTATTAGGCTATATACTCATATGGGCTAGACAGGGTACGCCATGTGTGTATGTACCGTATGTACTTTCCATTATACTTGCATGTGTGGAGTTTAAGCAAATCAGCACCCAAAGCAACCTTGAGGTGCAAAATGCCCAACAAACCCTATGCATGCGCAATAGCGTCTATGAGAAAACTCCTGCTGGAGTTTCATCGCCCACTGGCAAGGCCATATGGAAAGCAGTAGTTTTGAAATCACAAAGTTAACAAATCACCTTAACGGCCTCCACAATCTGCCCTGAGAAACTCAGCGAGTGCCCTCTTGGATGCGGCACAGGCGTTTTATTTGTCACACACAAAAACCCAGACAGCAAGGATGGGCGAATCCTTGGGTTTTCAATCAAATCGACGAAGTTACGAGGTGCATTTACAGTAATTGCATACAAATTCATTATTTAATGTTATGCGAGGCAATCCAGTCACCAAATGAAAAATATTACAGCCATTACAAGCCTGAAATGAGTAAAGCCTTCGCCAAAAAAGAAGAGAGTGATCTGTTTGTTTTGTACGGCTGAGCAGATTGCCTGAGTGTGATGATGAACGGAGGCTCTCAGGCAAGGGAAAGACACCCCAGACCCCTAGGACCCTGATGCCAGAACCGTCTTCCATCCTACGGCTCTGACAGCAGGTCAGTGCTGATGCCAAAAACAACCCTCCAGAGATGATGCCTAGAGTTTCAATCCAGTTAATATGGTTCCACTTAATGATTACAATTAGTCAACTGCCTATATAGACTTGGCCTGAAATTTGCCCTTAACAACTGTCACATTGAAATATTAAACAGAGACGTTCAAAATGGGCGCAATTCACTCTGGCAATAACCTTTCGTTTTGTATGAAAGACTCGCTATACTGCAGAAGAGCAGATGATTTAACGGTCATTAGGTTGTTAGTTGAGAAGGATCAAAAATGCAAAAACCCGAACATTTTCACAGTAATGACAGCTACAGGTTTTCAGTGTGCACGGACACAGAAATTTCTTAAGAAATTTAAAAGCACTATTAAAAAGAAAGTTACCAAAGTGATATTTTGAGTTGGAAACAATAACACAAAAGTTAGGGCTGATATTGAAGGGGAAATTTGATAACTATGTACGATATGCGATACAATAATGCTTGAAGTTTGTAAAATTCAATTTGAATAATAATAAAATATCTATCTATCTAACTTACTCACCTGTTTTGGCATGATGTATACTGCTTGCTCTACACTGGTTTAAGTCCTTCCTCAGCGACCGCAGGCAGTTTGTTTCCATGGGTGGGCTCAAGTCTAAGATTGGCTTAGTTAAATTTGGGGTACCCCAGGGTTCGATTCTGAGTCCTATACTGTTTAGTATCTACATTTTTCCTCATGGTTGTCTTTTGCAGTCTCTTGGTGTTAAGTATCACTTTTATGCAGACGACACTCAGATTTACATTCACTCAAAACCTGACTATCACACTGCTGTTGCGTTTCTTGAACATTGCCTTTTTGATATTAAAATATGAATGTCTAAGAAATGCTCTCTGTCGGAACAATGACAAGACAGAGGTTAGGTTTCTTGGCCCAATCCACCTATAACGTAAAACTGGATTTTCAACACAAAAACTAGATGGCTTTGTTCTGGAGTTTCAAAATAGGGGTATTATCAGATGCTCATTTAACATTTGAGCCTCACGTACAGAATACTGTTAAAAGTAGGGTACAAGGCTACGCCCTAAGTATTAATGTTGCAGAAAAGCTAATTAATATCAGCTGCCAGAATCCTAACAAGAACAAGAAATAGATAGAATATTACTACTATCTTGGGATCCCTACATTTGCTCCCCGTCATGTCCCGTATTGAAGCACTCCATGGGTGACGGGGCTTTCTCTTCCTTTACTCCAAAACTCTGGAACTCTCTTTCCGGTGACATGCTAAATTCCTTAATACTTTAAAGCTTAACTTAAAACAATTTTTTTTTTAGACTGGCCTATATGTAATTATATTTGCTTGCTTAAATATTTATTCTTGGTTTCATTTTACTGTTATTATTATATCAATTTCCTTTTAACTTCACTCTTTTCTGTAAAGCGCTTTGAGAATGACCTTTTAAAGGTGATGTATAAATAAAGTTTATTATTATTATAATATTTAAAAATTATATAACAACATATGTTTGATATTCTTTCTGGGAAAAGAAACAATCAATAACTCTCTCACTAATCTTTCTCCTATCTGGATAGACCTAAAACTCTGACTACGGATGACTTTTTGAAGTAATAAAATCATTCAGTTGTTGCAAACCATTGCTGTATGTGTATTGCGATATGCAATATTATCTTAAACGTAAACTATCACAAAAAAATTACATTAAATACAATTGGTGTCCCCAGAGTATTTATGTGAAGTTCTTGCTCAAAATACTGAATAGATAATTTATTATAATATGTTAAAATTGCCACTTTGTAGGTTTGAGCAAAAATGTGCTATTTTTGGGTGTGCCTTTTAAAATGCAAATGAGCTGATCTCTGCACTTTAAAGGGCAATGCCGTGGTTGGATAGTACAGATTGATGGACGGTATTATCCCCTTCTGACATCACAAAGGGAGCCAAATTTCAATTACCTATTTTTCACATGCTTGCAAAGAATGGTTTGCCAAAACTAAGTTACTGGGTTTTAACATTCTTTTTAACATTTTCTAGGTTGATAGAAGCACTGGGGACCAAATTATAGCACTTAAACATGGAAAAAGTCTGATTTTCATGATATGTCCCCTTTAAATATAAAAAACTGCGACTTTAATGTGGCACCTGCAAAACGAACGAAAAGTAAATGTACCGAATTTGAAATAAGCAGCTGTCATTATTAATGAGCAGTAGATGGCAGATTAATGTCTCATATTTTCAACATTTCCAGATTTGGCAAAGTGTATGTAAATTTTTTTTACAACCACTGTGTGTGCATTCATTTAATGTGTTACACACCAGACTAAATAATGAAACTTAAAAACCAAACCTAATTATTTTTAAAAATAAAAACAAAATATAAACTATTTATTAGGGGTGGGCCGATACGATATTTGGTATCGATATTAGTCCGATATTTGCGAAAATGGCCGGATCGAATATCGAAGAGGGCGGGGAGTACAATCCGATCCAATACCAACACAAACCTTGTCATGGCAACTTGGGGTAAAGCGCGACTTGCTGAGCAACATGAATTTGCACAAAGTTGCACTTTAAATTGTCCAAAGTTACACCTTAACATTTTGAACTGTTTTGCTGACTAACTAAAAATGTTGCCTTTAGTCTGTTTGAAACATTTAAATAAAAATGAAGCAGCAGTATTGCACAATGTTTCATTGAGTCTTGAATTAATTTGTTGCACAGTAAAATGTTTGAGTTTTGTAACACTGTTCAAGCTTTTTGTACGGCTAACAAATGTGTTATTTGCTTAATTGATTAAAATGGCGATAGAGATGGTATTGGATCGGTATCGGTATCGACAGATACTCAAAGTTGTGGTATCGAGATCGGTATCAGACATGAAAAAGTGGTATCGGCCCAGCCCTACTATTTATGCAACACTTAAAAGAACAAAAAAAAAACCTATAACCCTGATGCACATTTGCAATATTCCAGTAATTTCGACATATCTTGCAGCCCAAAAAAAAAAATCAGGTGCATTCGATAGTTCAACTAAAATGCTGCAGCTGTCTGAGCGACCTAAAAGGAAGAAAATGATTAAAATTTCTTAACAATTGTGTAATGAGAATTGTTCCCATATGAGAAAGTGATAAAATACTACATCTGATAGAAACTGCAGACTAAAGCCGTTCTTTTCAAAAGCACATAACATTAAGATTACTGTGATTGGTGCAATTATGAAACCTCGAGCATCAATTCATAAACAAGAACATTTTAATAATGCAAAAAGTAAGTGGCCTTATTAGCATGTTTCGGGTCAACTAAATATTGTACAGGGACAAACTAACAACCAAAAAGGAAAACCCACATGAACATTAAAACGCACCAGATGGACACCAGTTTATACTATTCGTCTGGCGAATATAAATCAAGCCTATAGTTTATTTAAAAAAACCTGTACTTCCATCAACACTGAAATATAGTTTGAACATGGGAAACTGTCAAAGCCAGTTTTGGATTGTGCATTAATATGGATTTCATGGGAACGTCCCGCTCCGGGGATCTCAAACCAGTCCATTCAACTCTCTCACAGGACTGAAATGAGACACACCACATAGCCGCTGCCATCTGAACTGCCACAAGATTAAAAGCTCGCTTTAAAAGAACCACCAATACCACCAGTGGCTGTCATGCTCTCCCCCTCTGGAGGCCGTCAATCATCTGGACCCTTCAGCGCAAACCCAGGGGCTAATCATCATGCGGAGGGCATGCTGGGATATGCGTACATGCACCGACGGCCGAAAGGGCAAAACTCGCAGGTGCAGGAAATGAAAAACAGACGGGCCGAAAGGGGAACATGATGAGGTGTCACTTGAAGAGAATAAGGAGACGCGGCTGTTCGATATTTCAAACTTTATTGACAGTCAAACGTGTTACAAAGAAGCTGCAAAATTAGGCCTGTACAAACTTGGAAATGAAAAACCAAAGGCCGAGACTTCAAAACCAAAGATCTGAGCTTCAAATGAGAAAATTCCTGAAGGGGAGATTGGAGGAGAGAGAAAAAGACAGAAAGAAAGAAAGAGAGAACAAACATCATTATCCCTTCACAGAAGGATGTAAAGAAGCTCCTCCGGCATAAAGCCGTATAACAAAGGAACGAGCACAGTCATTAGTTTAGGGGATATGTAAATTTGTTTTTAGGAATTCAATCTCAACGGCTTCACGATCTCTTTCCTGTTGTCTCTTTGCAGCTAAAACACACAGCAGGTCGTAGCTCCAGCCATCTGCTGTTTGGTCTGTTTCTTTCCACACCTGCTTGGTTTCCACCATGTGGTCGATCTCCACCTTAAACATAAAGTTAGCCTCTGTGCCTAATGCTGATCTGGAGGCAAAATAAAAACATCTTACAAAGTCAAGGTCCAAACAGGCAAACAGTAAAACATCCCACGAGTAGGGTAGACCAGGAGAGCTGTGTGTGAGAGTCCGGCCTGGATGTTGCCCTCAGCTTGGAGCTCTCTCAGGAGGAGTTCGGTTGAAGGCCTTTGGAGGCAGCAAGCATTGCCCGAACTTTAGCCATGAGGTCCTAGATGGAGAGAGAAAACGTTAGCATTTGAAGGCAAGGAGAACAAGAAGACAGGATGTACCATAAAAGAAAGCGAGAGAGATGTGGGAACACATACCTAATCTAAGGGGTTGTGTACACCAAAACTTTTACGCCCGCGGCCGGCGCATGTTTTCAATTGTTTCCAATGGAAGCTCGGCGTTTTTCAAATAAGCCAGCAGCTAGCGGGTTTTTTCCGCGCTGAAAACCGGCGCTCGGCGGTTTTTCCGCGCTCTGCGCTGAGCGTCGAGAGTTGAAAGAGATTCAACTTTGGGAGAAAAGCTCCGCTCGTCAATGTCAGTTCTCACACGGCCGCCCAATCACAGTGGAGAAGAGGCGGGACATTACCACAGCAACCAACCGGCTCGCAGCTGAAGTATCACAGCTACCAAAGCGCTCAGCTGAAGAAAGCTGGCACTCAGCTGAAAAACAGCTGGCATTCGGCGTCCTCAAGGCGTTTTCAGACGCGTTTAAAAGTTTTGGTGTGTCCAGCCCCTAAGTGTAAACAGCACACGACAACAAGCATACACGTATATGAATTTATAAAACCTGGCATACAACCGTGAACGATTTAAAATTTAGATTGACTTCGCATTTGTGAAAATCCCAGCTGCTAAATCTGGATATGGATGCCTGGTAGTATTTTGTAGAAGAAGGCACCAATCAGGATTCAGGGGTTGTATAGCAATCCCCTCCTCATCCTTAGTAACTTGCCGGTGAGCATCTGAATGCTAAAAGCCTGCAGGTGAATGCGACGCTAAAGAAAATGTACTGCTTATGCATATTTGCTTACTGATCAGCACGTTGTTTTTTAATAAATAAAATTATTCACATAATATCATGAAAAATGATTTATTTTGTTTACTTTATAGCATCTATAAAATAGCCACAACATGCTTAGAATACACAAACAGGTTGTCTCACTAGGATGCTTTACTATGGGATCTATTATTGCCAGCTTTTCTAAATTTTTTTTACATATACCCAGGGCCGGAGTGAGACTCATTTTCAGCCCTGGAGTTTTATGCCTTAGACCGGCCCACTTTAGTTCATGACTGACTTTATTGAAATAAGATAATTAAATCCTCAGTAGCCTACATAAGTCTGCAATAGTGCTTTGTTCTCTGCGGCCTTGCAATTCATTGTATTTTTCAAATATATAATTGAGTGCAAATACAGTAGCCTAAACAATTATGACTTTCGCCGTGCACTTCTACCAAGGCTATTTTAATATTATTCAATTAAACTTATTCCAAAACTACTGAAACCGTAACAATCTGTTTCCCCTATATTTCTACAAAGAAAGGTGGTTCTTGAGATTACCTGTTGGGTTGAAAAAGTTTGGAAACCCCTGATATACAATAACCTACAGAAGCAAGAATTATCAAGTATACAGGGGAAACAAATGAAAAAAAAAAATCCTTTAAGTATGTTAATTGTTTAGTACTTAGATCATGCATATTGAAAAATAACGTAAGATAGGCCTACCTTGTGTCAAAAAAGAACAAATATATAATGGACTTGTAACATTTTGTTTTACTTTGGGCTGCACGATTTGGGTAATTTTTCCCATTGCGGTTATTGATGCTAATATTGCGATGCGCGATTATAATAAATGGTATCATGAGTCAACTTGATGGGTTTTAAGGAAAATCCACACACAGTTTAGTGATAATGCTAAAATGTATATTTGTAAAACTAGAAATGTTTTCGTATTGCCACGTGATGTAGCAACTGCTCAGTGTCAGTGGCAGGCCCACTTAAATACAGACGCGTCTGAAACAAAACTCGTGTTTACAGGCGAGTGCTTTGAAAAGCAGAAGAAAGCGGCGCGTTCTGCGTTGTCCATGCGTTATAGATGCTAATGGATCCTAATGCAAGAATTCTTCCAGTAAGTGGTCGGGACTCGGGACATAAAGCGGTGGGGACATCCCTCACTCGCAAATTACGCGAGTGGGGCTGCTGTGAGTGCTGGCAGCAAAGGGACAGCAACAGCGATATTTCAGGGCCGATATTTGCGAGTTTGATACGTAGCTGCCGTGTTCGCCGATTTTTTTCAGCATTATTTACAGACGGGGCTGGAAGCCGCAAGCGATTGCAGGTCATGTGACTAAAAACAACCAACCTTTCCATGACAACATCGACAGATGTTCCATAGCACCCTCACCTGTTTTTACTATTTGTTAAATATAGTTTTTTTTTTAAGTTCAATAAATGTTACTTTTTAAAGTTGAGACTCATCATTGTGTCATTTTTATGATGTTAATTGAGTGAGCAAAAGCAGTATCGGCTCCAAATATTGGCTCAAGAAAATCAACAGCCTGTATCGGTCATCGGCTAAGGCTGATGAAACAAAAATCGGTATCGGCACTGAAAAATCCATATCGGTCGATCCCTAGACAGCAACCTTCAAGCAGGTGGCCCTTGTAGACAAAAAAAAACTGACCGGCCCACCGGGAATTCTCCCGGTCCTCCCTATGGCCAATCCGAGACTGAATATACCCGTGATACATAGGCTTGGTTTTACATTCCAGGGTCACATTTGGTAAGTAATCCATTTAATTTTTTTTTTCTGTATAGGGTGACGTACCATTTTTCTGGGATGCGTCGTGGCTAGGATTTCAGGTGCGTCTTCCGGAAGTCGTATTTGTCGACTGCATACATTATCGAGGTTCTTACATTTCAGTTAAAAACATACAATCATTGTAGTTTTATTCTTACCTTAAAATGTAACGGTTGCTTTTATTTTTTTAAATAGAAACTGAAATAATAAACCTCAATGACGTATGCAGTCGACCAATGTGACCTCCAAAGGACACACCCGAAATCCTGTCTGGTAAAAATGGCACCCTAATTTTGTAATAAAATCAATTAATATGTTGCCATTATTTTTCTGCACATAATTCCAACATTTAGAAATATGCCTTCTTATCAAGTTTTTAGGCTCATGATAGAAAGTCTCTTAATTTAATGAAAAGATCTGGAGCATATATATTGATTTCACTCATTGCGTGATTACTTGCATAAAGATATCAAGATTATATTTTCACAGAATGTTCTTTACATTATGATTTTATGTAAAACAGTACATTACCAAAAAATGAATTTAGCTGGGTTCACAGACAGGGTCACAAATGTATTAAGAAATCACAGTTAATATGCTATCCTACAATTCAATACATTTCCGCCTATTATTAGATTTGGTGATGGCTTTAACAACATCCTAGAGATTACACATCAAACTTGTAAAATGATCTTTCTGGAACAGGTGGCTAAATTGCAGTTGTCATAGGAGCAAGGTTTGCTCATTGATGTTTTCTAAATTAAGCCTCCGCCGCCCTCCACCTCCTCATCCAACCACGAGAAAGTTATTAACCCAGAAATTCCAATAAAACCCCAGCAAAATTAATCGTACAACAAACAAGTGGTCACGAGAAGCACGAACATCACACATGCAGGCATCGGCATGCCTTCCCTTTCCTCCAGACGATTCTTAACAGAAGTAAAAAAAAGCAATTGAAACCACTATAAAAAAGCGTTGAGGCTGATCTCTATCACCAATAAAAACTAAATCTAATAGCTTTCATGTGGGTTGGAAAAAGTCACGCCTCATTTTATGGGAAGGTACAAAGGGGACGTAACCTCCCGTCCAAAACTAACACTTTCATCCAGCCAGTAAATCGCCATCTAGCTGACCAGGCGTAACTATTACTGTTCCCCTCTACAGGAGCCTTACATTGAAGTGATACTGTTTTACTCCCAATGCAGTGTGGCTGAACAATTTGCTAAGGCAAGATAAGACAATATACTATTTCTTGAAGGTGTCTATGAACTAAAAATCAGTGCTACCCAAAAGGAAAGGACACAACATGGATCTTAGATCACAGTAGGATTATCTAATACAATACAATTACAGGACTAAGCTGGGATAAAAGCATCTGAGTCTTTAAATGACTCCAGCAGATAAGTGCAATGAAATGAAGACATCTTCAGCATGATTAGAGCTCATTAAAAGACCACGACTCTCTGAGGCGTAAAAATATCTAAGAATGTGAATGCCCGGCTCATTTCTCTCGCGCGGTATGAACATACGTCTTTGTGCCTTCTGACACTGAACTACATATATCTGCAATATGGGACTCAAAATTGCTTTTCGCTTTTCTAGTTATTTGGGTCCAGACCTTGATCATTTTGACAGATAACCCACATTCTAACTCACATTATCCGAGTTCTCATCCACTTCAAGTTCAGAGAGGTGTTACTCTGGTGACAGGCCTGGGTCATTAAAAAGCAATTTTAAAGAATGCTCCTAAAAGCTCCTCAATCCACTCATGTCCTAGATACTAAGGGCTAAAATCCGGCTTTTTTCATATCTCCCCCCCTTTACACCGTCTCTTTAAAAGTACACTTGGACCGTGTCTGAAATACCCCCTATATCTGCAATCACTATTTTTCAATATTAGTTCACCAGTGTAGTTATAGTGAATGAAAATGAATGAGTGAATTTAGACACTCGCTAAAAGCTTTGCAGTGCAGGTGCCATTTTCGGCCAAAATACACAAGAATTAAATTTGGGGCAAGTCTCCAACACTCATTATTGCAGTGCATTGTGGGAATGAACGAGTGGACCCAATAATGTCCACTGACTGATTATGGAATGCACGGATACAAAATTTCTGTGTCGATACCAATATCTGATTACTTAGAGTGACATCTCCCAATTGACCGATTATGGAACAGGTGACTAAAATTGCGACTAAACGAGTGGCAGTGGTCATTGGAGCAAGGTTTGCTCATTGATGTTTTCGAAATGAAGCCACCGCTGCCACACTCTTTATTGCAGTGCATTGTGGGATTGAATGAGTGGACTCAATAATGATCACCAGTAGGGCTGGGCAAAACAATCGATTTTTCGATTAATCTTTTTTTTACGTGGTCGATTCAGAATCGATTCTCAAAGAGCAGAATCGATTTTTTTCCCTGCAAAACATGAACGTAAGATTAACGTTAATTAAATTACTAGTCTTCTTCACTAGATGTCACCCTCCTTTTTGCCTTGCGCGATGTTACCAAGGAGCCTGTCATTCTTTCATTCAGTGCTTAAAATGGCGGTTTTAGGTGCTTCATCGACGACGTTGATGCCACCTAAACATAAAAAGTAAGAGGTATGGAAGCATCCCGAGAACCGGAATCGAATCGATTTGATAGCTTGTGAATCGAAATTGAATCGATCTGGAACATCTGAATCGATACCCAGCCCTAATCACCAGTGTTGGAGGTAACGCATTAACAAGTAACTTGCATTTTCTGAAGTAACGAGTAAAGTATAAATGTACATATTAATATCTGAATAAATTTTTTATAAAGTAATGCAAGTTACTGTGGTGTCGGGTGTGCATTATTTTTTAATAATTCAACGGCCTGTCATCAATTATTCCTTACATATTAACGTAGAAGTACATGCGTCGTGGCTGAGCGGTAACAAATTAAGTCAGAAACAGAGATGGCAAGGCAGAGCTTAACATTTTTGCAACGGAAATATGCAATATCTGAATGCAGAACTTCTCTTTTCACCTGCAAAGCCTGAAAGTGATCAAGCCTCAGCAAAGTAAGTAAAAGTAACTTAAAAGTAACTTAAGCATTACTTTCCATAAGAAGTAACTAAGTAACGCAATTACTTACTTTTTTGGGGGAGTAACTTAATATTGTACTGCATTACTTTTAAAAGTAACTTTCCCCAACACTGATGATCAGTGACTTCAGTCATCACAAAAGAATTGAATGTTCTCTGAAAAGTAGGGATGCACGGATACCGATACTGGTATCGGCCTCGATACCACATTTTCTAAAGTACTCGTACTCGTTAAAAGTCCCCCGATACCTGGAATCGATACCACGGTCTGAGAAATGTCTATGTTTGAGCGGCGTGTAAGGGGTTAATGCCTCGTGTTGCCTAAAGAGGCAGAGTTTACAACAAACTGGAAAACGAGTCCTTTGTTTTTTTGTTAAATTATATGACTAAAGCTGTTACCTGTAAATTTAAATCATGTATTTTTATTAAGTACTCGGTATCGGCAAGTACTGAAATGCAAGTACTCATATTCCAAAAAAGTGGTATCGGTGCATCCCTACTCAAAAGTGCACTATTTAAGGGTATATGGGGCTATTTTGGACACATACTTGGTATTATGGAATGCACTGATACAATATTTCTGTGTCGATACCGATATTTGATTACTTGGAATGACATTTGGCAATACCGATTGATAGCGATAAAATTTGCTTATAAGTTCAAATCATACAAACGGCATCTTTTTCATCTAGACATGCACCGATATATAAAGGCAAATAATTGATTAAAATTATACACTATCGGATGTTTTATAACTATCGGCCGATATATCCTGTCAATCAAAAAAAAAAAAAAAAAAAAAAAAATGCAATGAATTTGAGGTCTGTATAGAAAATGTAAAGAAACACCACAGGAAAATGTTCAATATTAATGGTCATTATATGAATGAATAATATTCAGAAAATAAAATCTTCAGCAATTTAGTTAATGCAAGTTAATATAACCACTAAACTATCGGTATCGGCAGATGTCAGTCTGAATAATCGGCTATTGGTTTAGGTAGATAAATATAATATCTGTGAATCTTTTGTCACCCAAATTCTAATGTGTTTTTTCGCCCCTTTCGATTTCCAGGATAAATTTGCCCTGATTATCTACTTTTTAAAACATCAGCTCATGTGCGATAGTGGGAAAATTTGCTTTTATCTGAGGATACAGAGTATAGGCCGATATATCAATGCATCCATAGCTGGTATGAGAAGCCCCCCCCCAATAGTGAGGCAAACTAGGGGACCGAACGCTTAATATTTTTTGTCTTTTTAAAGCCGTTTTACAGAGATTATGGAAAATATACGGAAAATGCATCTGGGATTTGTCCAGGATCGTTTGGTTTTTGGTTCATTCAGACTGCCAATGATTTTCTGGAATCTGTGTGTGCATTCACACACATACCATAAAGATCCCATAAAGACATGTGACATACTTAACTCTTTCAATGCCATTGACGATTTAACTCATCAATTATGAGAAAACGCTTCCCTGCCAGTGAAGAGTATTTCTGGCTTTCCGCAATACCACTATTATCCACCAGGAAGTAACGCCTCACATGAAAAAAGAGGAACTCTGTGCAAGTTATAAGGATCTCACTGAATCAGATCTCTATCAAAAGTCGTTAACAAAAATGGAATTATCTAAAATTTTGTGTTTTTTAAGAAATCTACCCATATTTGATAAGTGATTACAAGAGAACTAATGAAGGTAGGATGAATTTTTTTTGTTTGAAAGCAGAGAGTCTGTTCTTTCATTTGATATATTGTAAGTTTATATATTTAAAGAAGAACATTTTCTGGAAAGCATTAAACTTCAAATCAGGAAAAATTCTGGCACTGGCTGGCAACTTTTTTAAAATGCTTGCGGCGAAAGAGTCCTGCCGGGTTTTTCCCACAGCGTCTGAAGTTTGCTAATTATTCGTGATTTCTCTCTTGCAGTTAAGTTTATGACATGATCATAAGGAGCGTGCTGATGACTAATCTCAGCTTTAGCGCGGATAGTGATGAGCTCCCTGATCTCTGCTTAAGTCCAGTTTGCCGATCTTTCGCTGTGTCCAAGAGCTGACCAAAAATTCTGGTTGCGAGGACACGGCATGCCGCTTGCGGCATTGTTGCTGCATCTTGTTCACACAAAATGCTTTCTGTAAATGTTATGGCAGTGTTACTGGGTCCTTTTACGAGAGCGATCACATAACATTTATGGGACGTGAAGCCTCACAGAAGCCCCTCTGTCAATTTTACGAATATTTTTTGAGACTAAAGTGCTGTGTGAATGTGGCTTTACCCCGTAAACATCGTTCTTTAATAAAGAACTAATAACCTGCCTGTGCGCCCACTGCAATCCACCATACACACCTTCTAATCAAACCATCAGTCACCTGCCGCCCGCGGCACGCAGCCTCTGGTTAACACTGCCAAATAAGAAAAAGTGCCTGACTTTTAGAGACAGAGGAAAACGTAAAACACATGAAATAAAGAGACCGTTGTGTTCCACCGGGAGCTCCATAAAGCAGCGTCCCTTGTTGTTTGGCTGACAGGCAGATATAACATCCATAAAATCCCAAGGGAGCAGTGCTGAGATGGGGAACATGCTTCCATTGCCTTTAATGTTACAGCTTTTTCATTTGCAGTTGTAAAACTCCACCGGTCTCCATCGGTGTGCCTCCCGAGAGCACTTCTTTCTCTATCAATAGTGCACATCAATTTCCTCTGGAGGATCTGCAGCAGACGCACGTGGTAGAGCTGCAGGCAAGGATCAAACTGAGCCGAGCTGAAACTTATATCTGTACCACAGGATCTACGTGTGGTCTGCAGCGTCTGGAGTTTGTCTATGCCTGGCCGGAAGGGAACATAGGGGACCTCGAAGCGAAATTACAAGAAATGCAGGCGTGCCCAGGGCTGTGGACGCTGTTGCCTGTAGTTATTTGTCAGGGTTAACCGTGATACCATCGACTTGGGCAGCGGCTGCTGGTTTTAATAAGAGCCAATTCGCTTCTGCTAGACGCCGTGCTCCAGTTCAGAGCTGTCAGACTGATTCCATGTGGCGGACGGGGAATATGGTTTACAAAAATCTGAAGCCATGTCAAAGCATTGCCCTGTTATTTTTTTAAAACAGAGAGGACCTATTGTTATCTGCTTGACTGCTTTTTTGTTGAGAAAAATCCTATCAGTTGGATGCAAAATTCCTGACAGTATAGTTTGTTTATCATCTTATTTAGACACCGACTTTACAGTATGACCTACCTGCATTTTGCATTCACAGGAAATTAGGAAGTGCAGAATAAAGCTTTCGCTGCATTTCAGTCCCGCCACGTAAGGCCAGGGATCAAAAACAAGGCTGCGGAGACTGACAGCTGCATTGAATCAGCATGCGATGGTGACAAGCTCCCTTTCAACCATAAACATACACGCAGGCACACAAACATAGCCACCGTTGGCGACAAGATCATGCAACCAAATCACTGTATTTTTTCGGTTTCAGCACGTAAAGCCCGGCAAACACAGACCACTGAGATTGACTTTAAACTACATACATTAAAGCTTTACTAAGCGTCTAAAGGTCTCGTCAGCTATGCTTCACACTTATGTCTGTGTTTCGCCTTTAGCAATAAATTAAACCAAGCGAGGAACTAAAAGAAAGTTTCATGAGCTTGCTACAGTGTTTGTAAGGGAGAAAGATATTGATGTTAGTGTAACATTACAGTTACGGGTTTGAACCACTAAACACACAATTAAACTAGATTTAGCCTTAAAATGCTTCATTTTTTATTAAAAAAAATTAATGTATATATTATTTCTTAAACTTTGAATAAAATGAACTGGATATGAAATCACACGGCAAGCCATTGTCAATTTAGTTAAAATATGAATCTATTCCAGTATTCAGCGACACTGTCATCCAGGCAAGTTATTTTTATTTTTTTTATTTATTGTATAATCCTTTGAAGGCCCAGTGTGGGTTTTTAGCGACATCTAGTGGTGAGATTGTGATTTGCAACCAAGCTCAATTTCGAAACGCAATGAGAAGCTACGTTAGCTGCCACAGGACAAAAATGTTGTCTGAGACAACGTAGTGACAAAATGCGCTCTTGTAGAGCAGTTTGTCTGTTTAGGGCTACTGTAGAAACATGACGGCGACTTAAGGGGACCTGTGATGTATGTACCGTATTTTCCGGACTATAAGTCGCTCCGGAGTATAAGTCACATCCATAGACTGTAAAAAAAGATGGACGACGCCTGTTCGCTCTCTTCCATTGGTGAAAAGTGAAGCCGCCAGTGTCCCGATATGGCGCTGACATCTTGGGTCTTGAGTCTGCGCAATAGCGATTTTGGGACCAGTCATGCGCAGTAGTGAGCAGGAAGGGAAGCCGCGAAGTCAAAACCCCGCCCTCGCTCTCGTAGAATGCACATATCACACGATATCCCATCTGTCAATCTTGATGTGTCACCACCGTTTTTATTGTCATTAAATAACTAACTAAACACAAACCTATTTTAAAAACAAACATTTGAATTTACATCAGCATGATAAAAACTACAGTAAATGACAGAAACCAGCTTCCGAAAAAAGAAAATTGAAGTGTAATTAATTTTTTTAGTTGGTCTCAAGTCCCATTGAATAACATGGGGAGGTGGGGTTTATGACCTATACTGGGACCAGTCACTGGGGGGCGATCGAGACGTTTTGGCTTCACTTTTCAGGGCTTGTGCGGCACGCTTGGTCACATCAGTCAAAAAATTGCGCCCCACAAAGAGGAAAAAAACATATATAAGTCGCACTGCACTATAAGTCGCATTTATTTCGAAAATTATTATTCTTTTTGGGGGCATTTTGATTGTTAAGTCTTTCTCCGTTGTCTTGAAGTTAATGTTTCAGTTAACAGTTTTTTTCAGGGGTAGGCTACAGGAGCAACACATAGCGCCCTCTCGTGGCTGTAGACGGTAATGTTATTTTTTGGTTCATGTTAGTCAGTATGAATTCATTTTGATAAGTCGCACCTGACTTTAGGTCGCACGACCAGCCAAACTATGAAAACAAGTGTGACTTATAGTCCGAAAATACGATAAATAAAACAGCTATTTTTAAGGTAATAAAACAATACAGTTCATTATGATAATATATTTATGTATATAGTACTGCATTTCTGTCAAGAGAGTCATATAAAAGTCCCACATTTCACATTTAAAGCAGTGTTGAACAAGACCATATTGTGGGACACTGCTACTTTTAATTCAGTCACTTATTCAAGGTTTCAATCTCCTACTGGTCCTCACGTGATACGAATTTGTGGGTCAGAGTTCACCAAACTTAAACTTTGGAACGCATTACTTTCTTGGTAGCTTGCGTTTCTGGTATGCTGCATTCACATGCATATAAGTGTTAGTCAATGGAAAATCTCGTATGAATGCGGCTTTACTTTGTTACTTTTTTCATAATGGGACTTGAACCTACAACCTCTGTAAACAGAAAACCAAACATTTTATAGCACATAGCATGGGTCTCCAAGGGCTACCACAATGCATAAAACAATCTGGAGGGCTACTTTTTGATATGGTCTACTTTACTTGTTGATTTTATTTGACTTTATTTGTTGATATGTTTTAGTATTATTTAAAATGTTATCATACATAAGCCAAGCTAATAAAACAATGTAATAAATAAATATCACAATTGAGACTATTAGCTCATTCCCTGCTACGACGAGTTTTTCTGTCTTTCCGCAATTCCGCTATTATCCACCAGGTGCAACTTATAAAACCAGAGAGTGAAGCCCTAGGGCAAACAGCTTTATGTCTGTGTATGTTTTGAGGATCGCTTCTCATCTGATCTCTATCAAAAGTCCTTTACAAAAATATTTTGCTCAAAATGTTGTGTTTTTGAAGAAACCTATCCATAATTTAGAGCTGATAAAAGAGAACTAATGAAGGTAGGATAAAAAGTTTTTTCTTTGTTTAAAAGCAGAGGGTCTGTTCTTTTATTTGATATATTGTATGTTTATATATTTTAAGAACAACATTTTCTGGAAGGCATTAAACTTTTGTGAAAATCATGAAAATGTTGTCGCTGGCTGGCAACTTTTTAAAAAACGCTGGCGGGGAAAGAGTTAACAGAATGTGCTGTGGTGGGCACCTCACAGACTCTGTGCCGGCTACCCGGTGCCCGCGGGCACCACGTTGGAGACCCCTGATGTAGTGTGATGTGCCTACACTACAGGAAGAGATGAACAAAAGTATTTTCACAGAAGCATAGTGACTCTGGGACTTCATTTATTATTACATACCTGAGTGATTTTGGATTGAACTGAAGAGACAATAGTTGGTGGTACTTGCTTGTCTTTCTCCTGAGATCCATGCCTGTTTAATAAACAAAGAGAGAGAGAATGAGAGAGAGCTACAAAGAAACAGATGTCTGTCAACAAGTAGAGGAGGTGAAAAATGCCTTAATACAAAATTAATGGTGACTGGTGATCTGAGGCCCGAAAGTCAACGACCAGAGAAGGTCATGAAATATTCACGGGTGCCGGAAGAAAAATGACAGCAGCACAAATAAAACAAAAGCAGTAAGAGGAGTGCAGCGGGAGGTAAAAGAAAGAAAAACAGCTGAAGGCCAAGCAACTTTTTGAAAAAACTTTTTAAAAAGTCTTTTTTTATATCCAGTAACCCCATGCAACACGTTACCTTTCAGGTGTTTGAATGAAACTCGTAATGAGCGAAATAAAACGCTAAGATTTTAAATCGCCGCTTTCCTTCTACATTCCAAGCATATTGAGCTGTCGAAAAAATATATCAAGGTTTCATATCAAAACGTCACCAGGGGTGATTCAGAGCATCTAAAGCTTTCAAGCCTCATTCAGAAAGTAATTAGTCAAGTTGTCAAATCGTACCAAAAAAAAAAAAACACGTAACTATGAAATCCAAAAAGGCTGACTTTGTGTCTCACACCCAGGGGGCCACATTGCTCTCAGTGAAGCTTGAATTAATATTGCAACAAAGTGCAAAAAAAAATGCCTGAAGTTTTACAATATATGATTCTGACTGAAGCAGCTGATCTCTGAAATGTTTTGATTGGAGTGATGACCATTACCTGGACTGCCCTAAGCTGGGGGTGGGGCTTGCGGTGGGGGAGGGGCTTGCAGAGACTCTGGTCATTGCTCCACCTCTCTCAGGGGATGCTGAGGGTGAACATGAAGAACCCTTCAAACGGTGCGAGGACTTTGAACTCTTCTTCCTCTTCTCGTGAGGCGATCTAAAAGAGAGAATTTTTAAACTTAAACACAAGATTAAGGGAATAACTATTTCAATCATATTTCATAAATCACATCGATTAAACTGCTATATGACATGACTTTAGGGGAGTAACTGTGGATTGATAAAGCACTCCAGACACAATAATTTTATTATTCTTTTATGGTGGTTTTTGATCAATATATAATTTTCACACATGTGGAAAGTAGAAACTTGTACGGGTTTGGAAGGGTGAGAAGATGATTTCAATGAATTTTCAATTTTTCAACAAGTTCATGTGCTACAAAAACAAGAAATCAATATAAAAGAAAAGACCTGGAGCAACGAGTACCTCCCTACATCCCCACTATTTTGCTTTTCTTATGGGACCAAGTGACAAACAGTATGTGTGAAGACTCAAAGCAACCACACGTCACGAAGAACTCTGAGCCGCAAATAGGGCACACATACAGTATATAATATGCACACAAGCAGTAACACTCAATCTCGTGTATAAACATGCTCTCTCTCCAGAGAGAAAACAACACAGTCCATTTCAAGTGCCCTTTGTTTGTTATTTATAAATATTTTATTAGAATTCTTTGGGTCTGTTGTTTAAAAAGAAAAAAATATGTTTTAAAAGTAAAGAATCCGTCCATTTTCTTAAAAAAATCCAGATAATTTTTTCACCACCATGTCATCCAAAATGTTGATGTCTTTCTTTGTTCAGTCGAGAAGAAATTATGTTTTTTGAGGAAAACATTCCAGGATTTTTCTCATTTTAATGGACTTTAATGGACCCCAACACTTAACAGTTTTTTTTAACGTAGTTTCAAAGGACTCTAAACGATCTCAAACGAGGCATAAGGGTCTTATCTAGCCATATGATTGTCATTTTTGGCAAGAAAAATAAAAAATATGCACTTTTAAACCACAACTTCTCATCTTTCTCCGATCCTGTGATGCGCCATTGTCATCATGTCAAGAGGTCACGGATGACGTATGCGAAACTACGCCCCAGTGTTTACAAGTGTGGAGAAAGAGGACCGTTCTGACTATGTTGTATGTGGAATGATAATAATTAATGTCTTTGTGTCAGTTTATTGTTTAAAATGGTCCGCAAATGTGCGTTTCATATATGTAACACCTGACCTTTCGACGTCATTACTCAATTACGTGAGGTCGCGCTGGCGCGTCAGGACCGGAGATAGACAAAAAGTATTTTTTCTTGTCAGAAATGACAATCGTTTTGCTAGATGAGACCCTTATGCCTCGTTTGGGTTCGTTTAGAGTCCTTTAAAACTCCGCTGAAAAAAAAACTGTTAAGTGTTTAGTGTTGGGGTCCATTAAAGTCCACTAAAATGGAATTGGAATGTTGTCCTCAAAAAAACATAATTTCTTCTCGACTGAACAAAGAAAGACATCAACATTTTGGATGACATGGTTGAGAGAAAATTATCTGGATTTTCTTTTTTTTTTTTAAGAAAATCCTTTAATCCTTTAAAGGAGCACCCAAGCATCAGTTAATAGTCACAGTGACCTCTAATTACCTTGCAATGCAGCAAGATGACAAAACAAGTTTTGAAGAGAGGGAATCAAGTCCTTGAAATAAAGAAGTTAAAATGCATTGATTCGTCCTTGCAGAAAGAACAAGACAGAGCACACTTGCTTATACAATAATCAATTCAGTAGTGTACTTCTTCACCTGAAGTCTAACAAATATATTTTAATCTTAAAAATTGCACTTATAAAAGTATAAAAAAGAGCTTCCTGCCTGAGATGTTTCCCCATCATCCTACATCAAACTAAACCTCTTATTTGCAGTTACACTGAACCGCGCTTGTTGATAGTAATCTAACCATCTATCTCACCCTCTCAATTCTTTCTTACAAAGAGTCGAGGGTGTAACGGAAGATGCTGCTGAGCCTTATATTTTTCCTTTGAAGGTGCGAAAGAGCTCGTCTTGCTTCTCTCCTTAGCCAAGGACTTTGAGAGAGTGGACCGCCCAGATAAAGACCGGTGACATAAAAGCCGTCTGAGATCTGAGAAGACACCATGACCGGCTCTTTCAGTGTTGCTTTAGCACCTCAGAGGCGTCAGTTAGATAATATTGGTAAGGTTGGAGAAACGAGATGGCGGGAGGATGGAGATGATGGAGTCTTATTGACCTCTTCAATAGAAGGATTAGAGTCTCCGAAGAGACCGGGCTGGGTAGGTAGTCGCTCTGAGGAAACACTAGGAAAGCACTTTCACCACCGTGAACAGCATGCTGACAAACAGCCAAATGGCTCTGCGGTGATATACGACTGGAGGGTTTAAAATGAAACCTTATCAGAGCTGCGGTAAATACAAACAGATGTTTCTCTCTGTCATTCTGTTTAAAATGGTTGATTTTTACTATTCAGTACTTTCTCATGTCACCATTATATATGACTTTATATACTTGATGACATATTAAACTCAAGTTTTTAGAGATTTACGCTGCTTAAAGGGACACTCCACTTTTTTTGGAAATAGGCTCATTTTTCAACTCCCCTAGAGTTAAACATTTGATTTTTACCGTTTGGGAATTTATTCAGGGATCTCTGGGTCTGGCTGTACCACTTTTGACTCTTCTGTAGTTACTAAACGGACGGAAATTAAAAGTTGTGATTTTCTAGGCTGATATGGCTAGGAACTATACTCTCATTCCAGCGTAACAATCAAGGACTTTGCTGATGTATATATTATGTATATATTTGAATATAGTTCCTAGCCATATCGGCCAATTTTTCGTTTTGTCTTAATACACAATGTAGCTACAGAAGAGTTGAGTTTTAAATAGGAAAAATATAGAAACTCTTTGATTATTTTTGAGTGGGATGCTAATGGTCTAATCAGGTTCAATGGATTGTGCTAAGCCAGGGGTCTCCAATACGTTGACCAGTCGATCGCAAGGGCAATGCCGGTAGATCGCACATAAGTTAACTGCTGCTGTGCTTTTTAGCAGGTAGATCTTGTCGGCTTTATCATTTTAAAAGTAGATCGCCACACAAAAAAGTCTGGACACCCCTGTGCTAAGCTATGCTAAAAGTGGTACCGCCAAACCATCAGTTGAATGAATTCCAAAACCAAGTTTTATTTTCAAAAAAAGTGGAGTGTCCCTTTAAGCAACTGGCCATATACTAGGCAAAAAATATATATTTATAAATAAATTTTTTAAATGAAAATATTTGCATTCAATATTGGTTTCAATAGTAAAACTGGTATATGTTTTTCCTGTTTCTGTGCAATGTGCAACTATATTATCAGTGATATATAAAGACCTTAAATAATGAACTGTATTTGTTTTTATTACCTTAGAATAAGCCGTTTTATCTACATACACTGCGGGTCCCCTTACATGGAAGTTGGCAGCATGTTTCTAGATTAGCACCAAACGGACAAACTGCTCTATAGAGCGCATTTAGTCCCGACGTTGTCTCGGACAACGACATGTTTGTCCTGTGGCAGCTACCGTAGCTTTACTATGCATTTCGAAATTGGGGTTAGTTGCAATTCGCAATCTCACAGCTAGATGCTCCCAAATCCCCCACTGGACCTTAAAATATTGCTAGCACCATGCTCTACCAAATATATCACTTTCCTATTAGCAAAAATTATTGTTTTAATGGTAATCATTAAGGTTGGCAACCGAACTCGACACTTTTAAGGTCAATATTTGAAATTTTTAATAAGTAGTTTTTGGTATTGTAACCTTATTTATTAAATGTTTTATTTATTAAACTTATTTAATGAGTTACATGGGGTATAAACAATATAAAATAGGCAGGTCTATTTTATTTTAGTGCTGTTTTTTTGTGGTAAGGCAAGTAAAAATGTTGACAGGGCAAGTAAAACTCTGACCGTAGACCGCCTGTAGAAAAAATTATTGGCACTAAACATAATAACATTTTCAGAGTGTTGGTTAAAGTTCACATAATTTTTACTAATGTGAGTTTGTGCTCACACGATGCCCTGGAGGTTATAGTGATAGTATTGAGAGGTAGAGAGAGGATTTAGTTAGTTTAGTGTGTAAAATATATAAAAAAATTGAACTTGAGAGGTTTGGATTGATTTTTTACTAAAATAAATGTTTTTGTTATCACTAGGGATGTAACGGTACTATACATTCCTTTGTATTGCGGTATCAAATTTTCTCAGTACCGCCGTGGTCACGATTCCATAAAACTTTAGGTCAAAAAAGTGGAGTGTCCCTTTAACCAACTGGCCATATACTAGGCAAAAATTCAGACCTTTATATAAATAAAATTTTCAAATGAAATTATTTGCATTCAATATTGCTTTCAACAGTGTACACGTTATATAGTACTGAAAAATGAATTTCTTGTACTGATACTGGTACCAACACCACTTAAAATGTGAACGGTACCCAACCCTATATTATTTCAAACGTTTTTATTACACTACAGTAGACTGAGAGGAGGCAAGACCCAACGAGATGAGTACAAATAGCCATTTCTATAAGTAAAAAGCAACTCCATCCACTCGCTGCAAAAAGCGGCAGCTATAAATCTTAACATAATTGCAGACAGGCAGACATTTTAAGTGCTATGAATAAACGCTAATGTAGTTGAAAACCCACGATTCTGTGTATTCATTAGGAAGAGTACAGTAATAAATATTTATTGTATAAACAGGAGGTTAATGAACTGGTGAGCCTTTAGCATAGCGGTTAAGCCCTGTTGTTGCCCACCTCGAACGAGAGCGCCTCCGGCTCAGGCCTGGGTTACTGCCAAGGCGATAGGCACTTGTGCCATAACTCTCCTTCTCCCTCTCATCACGTTTTCTTTCCGGTGAGCGAGCGCGACGATCCCTTCGGCCGGGGGAACGGGACTGAGACCTGTGAGAGGAGAGAGGGGCATGAAAAGTGAACAAAAGACAACAACATGGTCTACTTAGAACTGATGTTGAAAGAGAGAAGGATCACTGATGCTATCAAGTAAATTGAAAAATTCATTAAATTGACAGTTTGTGTTATTGTATAGCCTTAAGTTCTGGAAAGCTTGCTTCTGATTGGTGGATTGTGGCTGTATTATAACAACTAAACTTTATAATGAATTGTCCTACTGTATGAAGCAACTCATTCCTGGGGTTGTTACATGTCTTGCTTTTCTCGATGGTCTATTTCTTCTTACATAATAGCTCAAATTAATATTTAATGTCTGTTTATTTATTTATTTAACAAGTAGGAGTGTGATAAGAAGAATAACGGACAGTCGGACAGTCATTATTGGAAAATAAACCCTGAGAGACAGTACATTATCTATTATATCCAACTAGGATCTCTTGCAGAACAGTAACATACATAATAAATTTGTCATGTTGCACAATTTATTTTTAATATGGCATATTTAATGATCTACTTATCATTATTGAAGGTATTACAATACAGTGGGTGTGTAAAGATTAAATTCCCTGCCTTAGCTATTCGCTATCAATCTCAAATTTGAAAAACAACTAACGCAAACTTTCTACAGGAAAGAAGTCAATACTCAAAGGATCCTTTCCGCTTCTCATTTATTTAAAGAAAGCGCTCAAAATCTTACATAAACCTTTCCTGTCTGACTATTGCACGCTTCAATTCTCTGAAGAACTTTTATTTAACACAACTGAAGTATGGAGCTATTGAGCAACCTGACACAGCTGAACTCTTTCGGCACATTTAACAAATGAAATTTTAACAAGAATTAGGGATGAGGCAGAGAACAGGAAGGTTAGGGTCTATCTACATGCTTAATTAATTGAAGGGCATGACAGCATCTTTCAGTATCTAATGGTGTCTGAGCTTCAATGTTCAATGACGATATGAAGCGATCTTCAACGAACCTTGGAAAATGTAATCTGATGTTGACAAAGACACTTCAGAAACAAAACGGATGGGCTGGTAATAGCAGGTGTGCGTGGGTTGCTACGCAATCAGACGGGCATATACAACACACGCATGGATAGATGATGCAAATAAAAATAAACCTCTCGTGCACACACACACACGCAAAAATTTTAAGTATTAAAAGAATAGAAAAGCAATAAAAAATATGGGGGTCAGTCACAGGCGGGGAGAACAGAAATATATATTTATAAAAGAAAGCAAGCATTTAATCGAATCTAGAGCAGGGGTCTCAAAGCTATTATCTGAATAAGGGATTTCTTTATTCACCAAAATATATTTCGCATCCAGTTATTATAATTGCATTCAATGCAAGTTTTCTTTTTTCTCTATTTTTCTGCTACGCCGGACAGATAAACTCATTAAGGATAAATGTGAGGCTGGTCCCTGCTGTTGACGTGTTGGTTGGAGATGAGAGATGTTAGGTGTCATGGGGTTGTAAATAACAAAAGACTTGAGTCGCTTACAAACTGGGGTGTTATTATCAGGCTTAACGAAAATTGGAGACACAACATTACCCATGTTTGCCGGTTTACAGCAGGCGTGTTCAAATTATTTCTCATCCTAGTATTGCTCATTTAATGTTTGTGTTTTATTGCCGGGTCGGGCTGTTACAGGGACGTGTTATTAATGTGAGCTGTAATAAAAATTATACTACAGTGAGTAATTTTGAGCAAATGACTCTCCCGAAACACTGCTTTGCAGTCACGCGTGATCTAACAACTGATACATCTTCAAAACCAACACTCTTCGGTACCTTTTTTCTTCAGGCCTTGGAAGAAAAAAAAAGCTATATTTATTTTCTTTTTCTTAGATAAAACAGGGTTTGGCTCTTTATACATATGACCCAGTCTTTATTAAACACATGATTTACTCACCCCCAAGCCGTTCAAGATGTATATGTCTATCATTTTTCAGACAAACACATTTTCAGTTATTTTAGATGTTTCAGTTAATCAAATGTAAAGTTATGGGGTCCACATCCTTCAAGTCCAAAAAATGTGCATCCATCCTTCAAAAAAAAAAAAAATCCAAATCCAAACGGCTCCACAAAGATAAACAAAGGCCTTCTGATGGTAATCCGTGCTGTTTTGTTGTAGAAATATCCACATTTAAAACTTTATAAACGAAAATAACTAGCTTTTGGTAACGCCGCCATCTTGGTCGCCTCCGCATTTAAGATGAGAGCGTACGCAGTTTATGAGGGGTTCTGTGCTGCTGCTCTGGTCCGCTGCTCTGTGCCCCCGCCCTCCGAATTTGTCATACGTCACTAAGAAAACTGCGTACACTATGCTAATACTCTCTCCTGAATACAGAGGAGTCTAAGATGGTGGCATTACCAGAAGCTAGTTATTTTTGTTTGTAAAGTTTTAAATATGGATATTTCTACAACAAAACAGTGAGGATTACCCTCAGAAGGCCTTTGTTTATCATCGTGGAGCCGTTTGGATTTCTTTTGTGAAGGATGGACGCACTTTTTTGGACTAGAAGGTCATGGACCCCATAACATTACATTTAATCAACTAAAAAATCTAAAACATTTTCTAAAAAATCCGAAAATGTGTTTGTCTGAAAAACGATGGACATATGCAACTCGGACAGCTTGGGGGTGAGTAAATCATGGGTTTAATATCATTTTTGGCCGAACTATCCCTTTAAATGCGCTTTTCCCAATATTTTGCTTTCTCACCCTCCGATTCAAGATTTTCAAATTGTTGCATCTTGGCCGAATATTGTTTTACCCCGACAAACCACTCATCAATAGAAATCTTCTTTATTTAGCTTTCGGATGATGCATACATTAAATGCAAAAAAAAATTAACCTTACAAATGGTTTTGTGGTCCAGGGTCACGTATAAGAAAAAATGCATCTAAGCCACACACATTCTTTACATTCTAAACAACTGGGTAGTTTGAACAATTGTTGTTGCTGAACAATAGTTGGGTAAAATATGGATAAGTTAAACTGTTGGTTTAAATTAACCTAGAAAATCCTAACAATTGGTTGACACAAGCAGAAACAATCCGGAATAGTTTACTTTCTGGGGTCTGAGGGGTTTCGTAGCACTTCAGTACGTGCATCCTGTTTGATTTTTTTCATTTTGCAAAAAGCACAACACTTGTTTTTATTGTGATAAGACACATATAAAACCAGACGCTTTAAAGTTATGAATGATGTATAACTCATATCTGTATGTTCATAATCGACAGTGTATTCTGAGTCTCTTTTGCACTGATAAGAAAAAAAGCGAGGCGTTATCAACAGCGCTACGGTCGACCCCTGGGAGGGGGTTCATTGAAAACCAACGGCTGGTTTGTCTATATTTGACCCAACCTGTATGAGCCACATTAATATTTTACAATAGGCTGAAAACAACCCAGCATTTTTAGTTTGCAGAAACCAAAGGATGTTATTTGTGCAAAGAAAAAAAAAAAATCAATCAATACAGCGTAGAGTAATATTATCTATACAAAGTTGTTAATGGAGCCCGCACAACTGGACTGGACCCTGCCTGTAAAATCCAATTTAAAAGCTCAATCGAAGTCAACTTTGATTTCTTTCATTGATTTCAATCTTTGACACGACGTACTCAGTCAATATTAAATATATCAAGGTTATGTTTTCACCAAATGTTTTTTTTTTTTACATTATATAGGATGACTTTATGTAAAAAAGTGAAATAGCAAAAACTTATTTCAGCTAGGGTTCTTACAGGCAGGGTCACAAATTGCCTAAGTTTAATATTTATGAGTACACACTCTCCAAGTACAATAATCAGTCTTATACTGATTATACATATTAAGTATTTCTTCCAACTCAGTTAACTGCACAAGGAGTCTATTGTTTTGAAAAATTACCAAGCCTGCATTGTACCTGCGTGCCCTGCTGTCTAATAAAAAGATCTGATTTCCACAAAGAGGGTTTTTATCTAATCTGGCCCCTGACCTCATAAGAGACCTTTACATTAAAAAACAACATACAGTACTGTAAAAACCTTTGAAGCCTTGACTCATCCACTTTAGCTCTTTGCCTCGATGTTCTCAAGTCCACAAGAGTTGACTACTCATTAAATTCACGATGTGCTCGCCAGAATGCAAATTACGGGAAAACAGCACGAAAGGTGACAGCTGAACAGTCATTTTCCATCTTGGCATAAATACTCAGACACTCAAACAAGATTGTGCCGGCGAACCAACAGATCCGACCAACGGGAAGACCTGCATTAAAACAAATTTGTGATTTGTAACCCACTCAATGGGGTCACAACCACAAAGACACATGTGCATCCTCAGGCCTGCTAATGAATGCCCAAGCCTCATGATGTAGATGAGAAACAAATATGTGCGAGAGAAGACACATTTGGACAAAGATTGATCTTTCAGGTCTGCGCCACTGCCATTAACTCTCATTATCTCAGATCATCTGAGGTCTACCGGTGAAGGGCAGAGCTGCCAAGATCCACATTCAATGAGAAATTAAGTGCAGAGGTGAAAAGATCTGGATTAGACCAGCCGCGGTCACGAAGCTGGGATTGTCATCGTAATGCAGACGCTGCAGTCAGCACCGGCTATGAAGTAAGCGGATGAAGTGCAGTTCAATAACAGAGAAATAAGGAAACCACCGGGGATAGAAAGATTTCTCACACAGCTCTTAGCCGGCGAACATTGCTAAAGCCGGGCCGATATCTCCAGGCCCCCACAGGGGCTTAGCCAAACTAGATTAGTAGTCTAAGAAGCGATTCTACCCCCAAAACTCATCTCAATCTCTCTTTTTTACAGACATAAGATTTATTTTATGAAATATATATATATACACACACACACACACACAGTCAGAGGGAGACACGTTCACAGACACTCCTTATCTGGCAACAGACAAAGCGGTCTGACCCTCCCATATTTCACCTCAAGCAAGTTCATCGAAGTTACAGCCACACTTTTGCCAATGTTCAGCAAGCCTGGATATAAATATAACCAAGGCCATGAGCCAGTGGGCCAGAGAGTAAATGAATGAGAAAGAGAGAGAGACAAATAGAGAGAGCAAAACAGAGAGCCATTTAATCTAGGCTTTCACACACTGTAAGTGATTTAAATCCTGAGGCCAAAATGATTTAAACTCCAGAAATTATATTAAGGCGTGTCAGGACAGCATGATGAGGGCACTGTAATTACCGCAACTTCAGCAGGGCATAATGACAAATTGTGCTTGATTTCCAATAAAGAGAACGAATTGAATATGAGGGCAGTGGAGGGGTGAATGGGAGTTGAGAGGTGTGCGTGTGCGTAAAATCACAGTTTCTGGGATGCAAACTTTTGACAGGCCACCCTAACACATATTGAATGCACTGAGCATCTGAAATTATGCATCACAGATGCATGAAGCGAATGCATACCCTTGAATTTTCTGGATTTCTGAAGGGCCAAAGCGGGGGTCCAATTACTTCACTGTCTGCTGTATATCAAAACGTTGAGAAGGGCCCACCCACAAATATTTAACCTCAGGCCCAAGGATTTCTGCATAAATTGGTCATAAAATATGATTCGTTTTGCACCCGAGTTGAATATTTTCATGACTGCTGAGCAATAATGCAATTACAGAAAATTTGGTGGAAGTTATTGATGCCAAAATGCTAAACCCATCATTAAATCCAAAGGTTTTTTCACTGCATTGTGAATGCTTACATGGTGTGTTATTTGTCTCTCGCATTTTACAGTATAACCAATTTACTCAAACGGCTCACGTATTTTTATCCTGCAAATGTATTTTTAAGCTCCTTGTGCATTATTTTCAGAAAGGTTAAGAAGTGATCTATTGCAACGTTCATGCCCTAAAACCACGTTTTACATTTAACATAAAAGAGTGCTGGATAAATGCATTTTTTTTAAAGAATAAAAGGATTAAAAAAGCACTTAAAACCATAATCACATTTCAGCAGCCTAGGGCATGGTGCTTTACCAAATAGCAAGGGCTTAATAAAATACCAAATCTAAACTGCTATAGGTACCTGGATCTCCTGTATGACCGGTAGGCACTGGGTAAAGAGTGCTTGGATGTAGATTTTGATCTGGACCCTGAACGAGACCTGGACCGTGACCTTCTCTTGTGTTTCTTCTTTTTCTTGTCCCGTTCTTCATCTCTGTCCCCATCGGGCCTGCGTGAGGAGGTGGAAGTGGTGGTCATGTAAGAAGCCTGGCCATCTGTGCTCCTCGCCTGTGTGGTTTCCACAACCTGGTAGTCAAGGCCCGGTATGCGAGATGCGTGTTGAGAGAGAGTGCTTACGGGAAGAGCCGACACCAGTGGCTGTGGAAACAAGGGAGATGGATTAGACGCGTGACACATGAACCGGAGCCTTAAGTGAGATAGCACATGAAAGAGAATTTAGCATTTTAATGAGCAAAATCCAATCAGGGCTCCTCAAATGGACAAAATTAAGCCACAGATGAGATGAAAGGCGGTCCCAGTGGCTTACTAAATTCGTGCATGTGCCCCAATCAATAGAGACACAACTGGCTTTGGGTATTCTCAGAGACCGTATCCAATTTAGAGAGATCTTGCCATCGGTGTGTGTCTGTGTTTTGTGCAAGAAAGCAGCTAGTGTTAGTTTATATGTATGTCGCAACTCTCGCAAGCTGTGTCCAAGTCTTTTTTTGAAAGTCCCAGTAGTTGCCCTCCCTCTTTCCCCCAGAAAAAAAGTGCTAATTAAAACACTAGTTTTTTGCAGCATAATATGGGCCTGGCAGGAAGATAATTGGCCATTCTCTCTGTAGTAATCACTTCAATATGTGTCTGTCTGGTTAAATGAGATCCCCTCTGCATTGGTTTCACATCAGAAATGAAATTTTATCAATCAATTCTGCAGCTCGCAAAGTCAAAACCCCATCTGCGGATCTTAATTTGACTCACACACGCACACAAAATAAAAAGTCTATTTTAGTACAAGGCAGAAAATAACAAAAAGACGAAAAACCAGAGCGAACGTGCGGCTCGAAATCAAAAAGCTTCAGGTCATATTTATGGCTCTGGAGAGCTTTAACTAAACCAGGACGCAATATCTTCCGTGAGTATTTATAAACGCGCTCCAATTAATCTGGAAATTGCGTTATTCTTTATCTTGCTCAGTTGGGATTGTGTCTTATGTTAAAGAGAGCTAAGGGCAGGAGGATTATGGGTAGGTGGTCTAGATGAGAAGATTAGCAAGCATATTGAATTTGATAGCTTTTGTCTTGAAATATCAGGCAGTAGTTGGGGTTAAATGGTGGAGGGCACAGCTGGGTTCGATTTTAAGGGGTTTGGCACTTGGTTATATAAACGTTGAAGGAAAGCGAGTCTCTGCTCTTACGTTTACCCTCACCAAAACAATAAAATTGGTGCAAGATGGGTTTTAAATTGTCTAAACAATAATGATTAGTATATTGTTCAAAATTAATCCAATTTTCTTTGTTTTTGACAGACATTAGTTAAGGGAATGTACACGGTAGAAACAGGGGTAGGGGACCAAAGCTAGGAATCAAACTTGACAGAAAAAGAAGCGGTCTCGAAAGAGCGCGTCTCTGCCGAAAGAGCGCGTCTCTGCCGAAAGAGCGCGTCTCTGCCGAAAGAGCGCGTCTCTGCCGAAAGAGCGCGTCTCTGCCGAAAGAGCGCGTCTCTGCCGAAAGAGCGCGTCTCTGCCGAAAGAGCGCGTCTCTGCCGAAAGAGCACGTCTCTGCCGAAAGAGCGCGTCTCTGCCGAAAGAGCGCGTCTCTGCCGAAAGCGCAAATGTAATTAATTTAGAAAAAAAATGTCTCTGCCGAAAGCGTGTCTTTGCCGACAGTGCAAATTTGATTCATTTTGACAAAATGTTTTCTGCCGAAATATACAAATCGCGCAGTGCGGTGGCCGTGATTTACGTAAACGTATACCAACATCCATCACCATAACTTTTGGAATGACTTATCACGAGAGAAAAATTTGGTTTGAGTTGTATGACATTGATCGCAATAGATTAATCAACATTTAGAAAATATCACAAAAGTTTTGCACAAAAAAATGTAAATGAAACCAGGGCAGTGTTAAAATCATATCCAAAATAACAACATGCCTTTTAGAGGAGGAACTAAACCACGGACCTGGCTTTTATAAAACATTCAGTTTAAATGTCTAAACTCAATGTGCTTCTGGTATCCACCCCAAATGCAAAGAACAAAGCATGCCTGTTCGATTAGATACCTTAGTTAAAGGGTCTGGGTGTGGACTCCAAACATCCATAACTGACAATTCATGTTCAAGCAGATTTGGATATGCAGTAGATTCATAGATTGAAATGTAGATTGAAATATATTATTTCTGCCGAAAGAGCGCGTCTCTGCCGAAAGAGCGCGTCTCTGCCGAAAGAGCGCGTCTCTGCCGAAAGCGCAAATGTAATTAATTTAGAAAAAAAATGTCTCTGCCGAAAGCGTGTCTGTGCCGACAGTGCAAATTTGATTCATTTTGACAAAATGTTTTCTGCCGAAAGAGCGTGTCTCTGCCGAAAGAGCGCGTCTCTGCCGAAAGAGCGCGTCTCTGCCGAAAGAGCGCGTCTCTGCCGAAAGAGCGCGTCTCTGCCGAAAGAGCGCGTCTCTGCCGAAAGAGCGCGTCTCTGCCGAAAGAGCGCGTCTCTGCCGAAAGAGCGCGTCTCTGCCGAAAGAGCGCGTCTCTGCCGAAAGAGCGCGTCTCTGCCGAAAGAGCGCGTCTCTGCCGACAGCGCAAATGTGATTCATTTTGAAAAAAAAATTATTGTCAAAAGCGCATGTCTCTGCAGAAAGGGCATGTCTCTGCCGAAAGCACAAATTTGATGAATTTTGAAAACATTTTCTCTGCCGAAAGCATGTGTCTTTGCCGAAAACACAAATTTGATGAATTTTGAAAACATTTTCTCTGCCGAAAGCACTTCTCTGCAGAAAGCGCGTCTCTGCTGGAGCACTGCCCACTATACCATTGATCCAACAGTGCTAAATATCTTACAGAAGTTCTGATGAAAGCAACATTTATTTTGCATTCGAATTTTAGACTTCAGCCTTTTTAGAGCTATACTTCAGGTCTACTAAATCTCTATTTTTAGATATAAGCAACAACATTAGTGATGTTTGTCTTATCAATCACCCCCAAAAACAGATCAGGAGCCAAGAATATCAGGTCAACAAACTTATAGATCTCAGTCAGGTACACTTTCAAAATGAGAAGTCATCCAAACAAATCTTCACAGTGCTAAAAGCAGCTGAGCCAATATACTATTAATACTCCTTTAGGTGCTAAACTCCTAAAGATTGTCTGAAGGGAAAATCTGTGAAAAAACTTGGCAGAGGCCTAACACCTTTTATCTCATTCTACAACGTTTTCATTTGGTCCCTGCTCACAAACATGGGTGAAATCTGAAGATTGTATTTGTGATGTATCGATCAATAAAGTCACACAATGCTGGTTCAGCCTCAGGCTGTGACAAAAGGAAATGGGTAAAAACAAACTGCAAGTCATTCATTGGTGGCTCAGTCAATTCTCCTTTGAGTTTTGGGTCGGTGCAAAGTCTTATGTCTTTAAAGCCGAGAAGATATTAGGCTGTTGACTGATAACATGCATGTTTGGACAATAAACCATTTTTTATTCCCCACAAAACAATTAATGTACTCCAAAGTCTACCGTTTGTGCACTGTATGTATAATTCGTTATTGACAAAATGAACATATGAGACTTGAGTCTGAAAAAAACAAGTTATTTAAAATCTTTAATATTGACTGAGGATCACGTCAAAGATTGAAATCACTGACTATAATTCAAACTTTGATGTTCCTAATCTCTAGCCGAAATTTTAAAGACATTGTCACATATATAAACCACACTTTTCTTTAGATATTGACAGTTATATCAGCCTTTGAAAATCACATCCACCAACCACTGCGTAGAAAACTGCAAGCCGAGAATGACAATCAGATATCCTGACACAGGACATAGTGTTATGCAAATACAAAGCAAGTCATTAAACCCTGGTGTTAAATTCTTCGGAGAAAAGTACACAGCATTTTAATCCATCTGTTCCTCAGAGAACAACACATTTAAGTGGGTTAAATTGCAGCTATTTAGATTATATTCTCTGGAAACAATCTCGGAAACCAAACCTTTAACACTGCAGTTGTTTGTTTAACGTCATCTTTACGGCTTTTAAAGTGTTTTTCATGACAGTTTAAATAATAAAAAAAGTACTGGAGAAAGATATTTAAAAAATAGTGGTGGGTAAGCGATTAATTGCATACCAAAAAGTTGTGCTTGCATAATTTATTTGTGCGTACTGTGCATAAACTTTCACAAATAATCAATAACAACAGAGTGTGACCGAATCTTTCAAACATGGTAAGGAGCATCACATTTCCGGCTGATGTCGGAGGTATTCAGGCCAATCACAGATTACAGATTAGCTGCCCAATCAGGGACACAGAGATTTTTTTTAAATCCGTGCGTTTCAGGAAAACAGTGAAATCTGGAGCTACAAAAATTTACGTTATGTGGAAAATAATGTGTTTTTTAACCACAAACACATTGTTTTATACCAAATACACAAACATAAGAAACATTTATATACAACTTTATATATTTTAGATTATATATAAATAAAAAAAGATATATAAATAATATTTTTTCTTAAATGTATACATGTATATGTGTTTATTTAAATATATATAATATTTACACAGTAAAAACACATATTATGCAAACACAAACTTTTCTGTTGCATGTGATTAATCATTTGCACACCACAAATTAAAATGAACTTAAAAGTTAAAGGCATTGTTTCATGTTGAACAGTGGTTTTTATTTGCACCCTGGTCATTTTCCAGCCATTGAGTAAATTTTCTAATTCTAATGATAGTTATAATGAGAAGTTTAACTGCCCCAGGAGCTTTACAAGAACATTTGTACATTTACATTAATGTATTTTCTTTTGCCATTTTTATCCAAAGTGACTTACAGTGCAATCAAGCTATACATTTTATCCGTATGTGTGTTCCCTGGGATTCAAACTATGAAATTTGAGCTGCTAAAGTAATGCTCAACCAAGCGACAGAATCAAATTCTACAACTACATAAAAATACTTATATATATACACACACACACTTTTAAACAAATTGGTTAGTATCTTTTTATTTTTACTGCCAAAATTATAATAAGGGCAACTTTAACCTGCTGACCTTACGGTATTGCCTATTACTGACACATACCAATTTCCTATATGGCAGATTTGTAGTAGTCTGTGGGTCGGTGTATATAGGAAAAATATTGCAATTGCTCCATGTTAACCTGCATAACACAAATGACCCCCATACACCACGCCACAAATTGTGGTTGAGCACCTTCAGAAGAACACACTGGATCCATTTCCCTTAACTTTTGACATAATCACCTCAATCTTACAGAGTTTCTCCAAACAGTAACTGCATAAGGAGATCTGGTGTGGATTATAAGAGCCATTTAAATGCATGGGCAGCAGTGCAAATCTCTAGAGAGCCTATCTCTCACACTTTCTTTCTAGCTTGCGAAAGTGCAGAGAGCGCTTTTCCTTTAAATGATGTCAACGTGAATGAAAACATTACTTTACTCTATTGGGTATTTTGAGGATTCTGAGAATTGGTGTCTCTGGCAAAGACAACCAAGCTGACATGTTATATTACTAATTAGCTTGGGCTTTCAGAAAAGAAACATTACTATTTTAGCCTCTCTTAATGAACGGCTATTGTTTTTTAAAGAGATATCATCCCACCTCCCCAAAAAAACTGTCATGTTCTACTCCAAATCATGAGTGCTTTTTACAACACAAAAGCCAAAATGTTAGGTACTGATAGAGTCAGTCGGCATTCATTCTGATTGTACGAAAAATGATGCAATAAAAGTGAATGTGACTGAAGCTTTCGTTCTGCCTTTGTGCTCCACAGATGAATAAAAGACACGGGGGTTTGTAACAACATATGGGTAATAAATGATAAAAATCTTTTACCTCCTTGTGTGAACTAGCCGTTTTCCTCTGAAGGAGCAGGTGGCGAGTCTGAAGTCTAGGACAGTTCTTCAAAAGGTACTTCAGGGAGACGGGAATTGAATTTATTTATGATTTCTCTCTGCGCACAATGCGTCACACATCCAGCGGAGTCTAAAAAGCTATTATCTTCATAATTACAGGAGACTTCATTTTTACTCCCTGAATTTTCCTTTATTTTTTTCACAACAGTGAAACATTTTACTTTCCCTACCACACAATTTCAAGACCACACATTTTCATCCATGTGCTCGGTATATAATAGCTTAACCACAGTACATTCATTTCAAGCAACTACTCTAACTACTACAAACAACACGCTCTTAGAACGGATGTGTAAAAAACAACACATCAGTGTTGATTCTGGGACAACACACTAAATGCGTTGTTCCAGAATCCACCCATTTCTATGTTATTATTAAAACAACAACACATTTGTGTTATATTTTAAAGGATTAGTCCATATTCTTGTAAAAAAATCCAGATAATTTACTCACCACCATGTCATCCAAAATGTTGATGTCTTTCTTTGTTCGGTTGAGAAGAAATTATGTTTTTTGAGGAAAACATTCCAGGATTTTTCTCATTTTAATGGACTTTAATGGACCCCAACACGTACCAGTTTTAATGCAGTTTAAAATTGCAGTTTCAACAGAGTTTCAAAGGACTCAAACGATCCCAAACGAGGCATAATTCATTTTTGACAAGAAAAAAAGCACTTCTTGTTTTCCTCCGGCCGTGTGATGAGCCAGCGCGACCTCAAGTAATTGCGTAATGCCGTGGAAAGGTCAGGTGTTACATATATGAAACGCACATTTGCGCACCATTTTAAACAATAAACTGACACAAAGACATTAATTAGTATCATTCCACATACAACAACGTCGGAACGGTCCTCTTTCTCCACATTTGTAAACACTGGGGCGTAGTTTCGCATACGTCATCCGTTTGCTCTTGACGTGATGACGTATTGCGTGAGGTGGCGCGTCACAGGACCGGAGATAGACGAGAAGTTGTGGTTTAAAAGTGCATATTTTTTATTTTTCTTGTCAAAAATGACAATCGCTTTGTTAGATAAGACCCTTATGCTTCGTTTGGGATCGTTTTGAGTCCTTTGAAACTGCAATTTTAAACTACATTAAAACTGTCAAATGTTGGGGTCCATTAAAATGAGAAAAATCCTGGAATGTTTTCCTCAAAAAACATAATTTCTTTTCGACTGAACAAAGAAAGACATCAACATTTTTGATAACATGGTGGTTAGTAAATTATCTGGATTTTTTTAGAAAATGGACCACTCCTTTAACACAAAATCAACACAAAATGACACGTAATGTGTTAAAATTACACAAAAATGTACGCATCCTTTCTAAGAGTGCAGGAATGCATAATTGTGGGATTATTAAAGGGCCCCTAAGGTGGGGCATAATCATTGTGACATCACATTGATAGGGGATCTATCCAGAACAGTCTGTTTTGTGTGACTGTTGCGGTTTAAAGCAGATTACGCAAAGACGAATAGATGGATTTGTATAATTACAGAATGTTTCTGCACACACACAAGTGACTCATTTTCTGATAGAAAAACATTGCATTTCTTAGGTTAGAGGGGCTTTAAGGACAATGAGGATTCTTTAATCTCTCCTGACTTTTGAACAGAGTATTAGGACACTTCTTCTTAAAAGATCTTTGAGGTCAGCTGGTGATGAGTTTTTGAAAGCTGCCTTCTAAATCATCCAGTATTAGGAGGGAGGAGAATGATATGTGGGTTAAAGGGGAAGATAGCAAAAAACGAGCCATTAAAGAAAGGAACTGCATCGTCCTGGATGCCAAGTGAGGGATTATGGGAAAATAAACTGACTAAGAGGCCAGTTCATTGCCTCCATTCCCTTAAGTCTGGGCAAACAATGCAATGCAATATAGCAATGAGATTACAATAGCTTTTATGATAGCTTTTTGATACAGCATATAATACACAGCTATACTGCTTTTAATAGTCATTTAATTCAAGTTTCAAAGGGAGAAGTTTCAAAGCTGAGAGATTATAGAACAGAATTACTTTTTGCTCATTCCCATCAAACAGGGATATTAAAATATCTGCAGTTTAAATGAAATTGGCTTGAGTTCAACAAAGATGCCTGAATATAGTCACATATTGATGTGAATGCTGTATATTGTTATAAATTTTGAACAAAATTTATTAAAAGTGCAGTGTGCAAATTTAGCAGCATCAAGAGGTGAGGTTGCAACCAACGGCACAGTACACAGCTTACTTTCCCATTCGTAGCACATAGAGAGGACAAGTTATCAACTGAGACAGCAAAGAGGCTGTTGACACTTTGTATTAAGATGTGTTTTCGTCAATCAGATCACAAGTGGACGACGCTAAATAGCCTACAGTTGTAAACAGTTTTTAAAACATTTTGAGCTTGTCCACATTCGACCACTTTCAACCACATTCAGAGGTAGTCGAAAACCTGTTCGATCGGATTGCTTCTGTAGTGTAAATACGCATGTGGTTGAATGTGTTCGAACAGCCACAAGAGACCGCCTTCTCTCCACCTATTTATATAATCTGAGGTACTGAGCACAATGTTTTACGTCTTTTCGGATACACAGTGTACAGCGCTATCTTTAGGCTTTCATTGATAAAACTAAAGTGGCTGATCTCTGCGTCTTTTATTAGTTTCATTTTGCGAGCATGTGAAAGTTGCGCGATCTTATTTCGTCAATTTTGTTAAAATATCAGAGAAAGCTCTTTCATATTTATGTACAAAACACTGTGAAGCATGTTTACTTACAGCACAAGCAGCGGACTCTGACATAATATTAGTTTGCGTCCATTTAAACCCGTCATTACTCCCGTTCGTGTTTAAATTCTGACTTAATAAAACGGAAACTAAAAGATAGAAATAGACATAAGCGACTCATTCTAAGGTAATAAAACATAACAGTTCATTATGTAAGGTCTTTATACAACACTGATATTATAGTTATGTATATTAAATTGCATGTGTGTCAATAGATCTTTAAATTATATTCTAATAGTAATTGCATCTATAACGGTAAAGATGCCCAAATACAGAAATGTTATTATTGAGGCAGATGAGTAAATAATCCCTGATTAAGATTACAAGGAATAGCTTTGGAAATCAAGTTAATTTATATTATTAAACTAGTTTAAGAGACCTATAGGCTAAAGTACATCCCTTAAGCACTTATCTATCAAACTGTCTAAGGCAGAAGTAACTGTACATATGCAGAATGATGTTGCATTGAATTTACCTCCTGCTGCTGCATCGCATCCACCTGTATGCATCACATTCCACAAATGCCATAATTAATGAGAACAAAAAAATCTAAAACTGCGATTCCCAACAGAACGATAACTCAGTATGAATAATCCAAGAATGTTTTTATGCTTGTGGAACGCTTTTGAGATGTGGAAATATGGCTTTTAAGACTACATAATTGGCTTGTTTTTCTGCTGCATGCCAATATGATGAATGGATATCTGTGAGGAGCTGCCAGGTACAGTAACAACAACACAAGACAGTCATTACTGAAATTCTGGAAAGGTCCCACTAGGGAAAATAACCATTTCAAAAGAAACGCATTGATTATATAACTGCCAGGGTAATCATGAAGGAAACAACCGCAACAGCGGCTTGGCCGACGAGTAAATTAGTTTGAAAAATGTAAAGAGCTATAGCTATAGAAACACACTTTAAAATGCTGGGTCATTTTCAACCCAACGTTGGATCAAAAGAGAAAAAACCCACCTGTTGGGTTAAATTAACACAGAATTTTGGTTAAAAATAACCCAACACCGGTTTGGACCCTTCATGACCCAACACCGGGTTGGACCCTTCTTGACCCAACACCCGGTTGGACCCTTCGCGACCCAACACCGGGTTGGACCCTTCGCGACCCAACACCGGGTTGGACCCTTCGCGACCCAACACCGGGTTGGACCCTTCGCGACCCAACACCGGGTTGGACCCTTCGCGACCCAACACCGGGTTGGACCCTTCGCGACCCAACACCGGGTTGGACCCTTCGCGACCCAACACCGGGTTGGACCCTTCGCGACCCAACAATGGGTTGGACCCTTCGCGACCCAACACCGGGTTGGACCCTTCGCGACCCAACACCGGGCTGGACCCTTCGCGACCCAACACCGGGCTGGACCCTTCGCGACCCAACACCGGGCTGGACCCTTCGCGACCCAACACTGGGCTGGACCCTTCGCGACCAAACACCGGGCTGGACCCTTCGCGACCCAACACTGGGCTGGACCCTTCGCGACCCAACACTGGTTTGGACCCGACACTGGGTTGGACCCTTTTTGACCCAATACTGGGTTGGACCCTTTTTTACCCAACACTGGGTTAGACCGATCTTGACCCAACACTGGTTTGGATCCAACATTGGGTTGGACCCTTTTTGTCCCAACACTGGGTTGGACCGTTTTTGACCCAACACTGGGTTGGACCGTTTTTGACCCAACACTGGGTTGGACCGTTTTTGACCCAACACTGGGTTGGACCGTTTTTGACCCAACACTGGGTTGGACCCTTTTTGACCCAACACAGATTTGAAAATAACCCATCAGTTGTGCATAGTCCCTCCCCAAACTTGCACCACTGGTTTTGGCCAGTGCTTTTATGTTGCACCATATTAAATTGTCAAACAAATATAGCGATGTCTGACAGCACTACAGTTATAGTGTTTACACTTTTCATTGAAATCATCTCACGAATGGCTTACTTTTAGTAGACACATTTCACCTGTAAGCTTGAACAGTACAATAGGAGAAAATTAGTATTGTGGCCTGGCCTGTTACTCAGTGTCAAATAAGCAAAGACAACAGCTGAATATCCACACCAAATAATTCAGCAACAGAGCACGAATCCCCGCACGCTTGCTTTATGCACACAAAAGCAGAGGGTGGTGGCACCGGTCCTCACCTTGGTATCCAGCTTTTGTCACTAATCAGAGCTTGTTCTCTTCAGGGTGCTGCCTGCCTTGTTAAAGCCGCACCTGCTGGAAACACTTCTCCCAGGAGAGCTTCTTACAAACCGAACAGCACAGATACAAAGGGTCCATCAATTAAATAGTAAAAACCACATCAGAGGAAGGCAATGCCCAATGCGCCATGGCCCTGGAGCACAAGATTGTGCTCATATACTTGAACCTCTACCAAGGGCACTAAATTTGATAAACAAGGATAAATAAGCAAAAATAGTTTTTCTATTTTTTTCTTTGTTCTTTATTACTGCGTTGTGTTCAACAGCTTATTAGCTTTGGCTGTGGTATCGACCACTGAAATATGTGATAATCCTAAATCAAACAGTTCATGTCAGCCTCTCATTCAGGCAAAAATCAACATGACAAAAAAAGAGGGTAATTGTGACGCAAGGGAGAGTTTACTGTTATACTCAGACAGTCCTTCTGCCTACCGCCTGATAAATTTTGGGGGCTTTAATAGCAAGTTCACTAGCTATTCAAAAGTAAAACTGTACTTTTTGTTCTAAGTTTTGTCTATTAAAGATGCCAAAGAATGCATTTAATACAATGTTCCATTGTTCTCTCTGATACCTACATATAAGGTATATGGCTTTATTAAGTGCAAAAAATGATTTTAGATGTATATTTACAAGCCTAGGATTTGTCCCTAAAATTAAATGGTCTATTATTATCTTATTTAAAAGGATCATGAATAATAAGCTCTGCTCTGATTGGCTACTTCTCAGAGCGGCTTATTTCAGTAGCTCTTTGTGTGTGCAAACAGACCTTATGGTTGAGCCTTTATCAGACGAAGATACAGATTTTGAGGAATAATCAATTATTCTGAGATTGGAAATTGATGTTTCTGAGTGGTAAGTTTTTGTTTCTTTCAGTATGAACCTAACGTCATTAGCAGCACTTCAGCCTAAACGCTAGCATATAGCATTAACTAGCATATAAAACTACCTTAGCAGTCAAAACTTTGTTTTTAGTATTGTAACAACATTGTAATTAAAGGGGACAGAGAATAAAAAACTATTTTTACCTTGTCTTGTTACCCGCATTCACGAACATACAAAAAGTGCTAAACATGCTAAACATCTCAGTCTCATAGAAATTCCTCTTTTAGAAATGTCAGCCAGATAACGGCCCAATCTGAAAAACTGATGCTTATGACATCACAGGCATCTCACTGCCCCTCCACTTTTAAATAATTGGCTAAATTTTTTGAGTGACAGCAAAGTCAGCCAATCAGTAATTAGATTGCAAGTTAAGCCAGTAGGGGGAGCCAAATAGGTGCAAAACAACTTGTTTAAAATCCCCCAGAGGTTCATAATATGCCACCTTTATTTAATCTTCATTTTAACGTTTGGTGCGCACATCCAGACTCTAATGTCACAATCGGTGTTATGTTGAGATTGGCTTGTTTTTCAGTGGTCTTTTGCATGCACCACTATATGGAATTTCCATGTACAGAGTGCTTGTTAGTTTTGAATGGGTCACTATACAGAGTCCGAACACCTCATTATAGGTGTATAGTGAATGTTATAACCTATATGAATTTTCTGCGATTTATATAGTGTATTTTTATACATTGGTTCACAACTTCTAATGGGTTTTATAGAACAAAAGTTTTTGTCTAAATAAGGTCTGTGGTTTACCGTACTTTAAAAAAAAACTTTCACATTCTGTTCTTTTCTTGCTATACACAGACAACAACAACAAAAAAGGTGTGCGCTTGTGCTTACAGTAATGTATGTGCATGTATTAATACAGCTCAGCTGGAACAGCATGTGCTGGAGTCATGGGTTTGAAAAGCATAGTCTGAAATAAAATGCACATTGTGTTATTCAATTGTGTTATGCAAGTTGCTATAAATACAATCTTCTAATCAATTCCTTGAATTTAATTAAAACACTTGCAAAGAAAGTATGTGAAATGTATATTAACCACAGACTCTAAAAACATAACAGTAAGAACAATACACTGTAGTCAAATCTGAGATTTTTCTCTTAAAATAAAATAAAACTGCAAAAACTGAATCCAGAAAGTACTGTACATTTTTCCTGTGCATTCCATTAAATAATGTAATTTCAGTAATGAGAAACAGGATTAAAGAAAAAAGCAATAGCAATAAAATAGTCTAAGACACTCCGGAGTGAGCCATTTATGCCATATTCATCAAACCAATAACAATGCAATGACCAACTGGCATAAAGTGCCTTGCATTTCCATTTTATTCTTAGGTGAATAATATGACTATGATTATGTATTTATTGTATATTTAGCACCTAAAACTCTTACAGTGAGCTGTCAGGTGAACATACCATAAAAACCATGCTGTTGAGGCCTGCAAGGCAACTACATATTTCCCGGGAGAACCTCAAACAAAGCATTTACACATACAAATACATGCGCAGCCATCCTGATATTGCTGTCAGAGTTGTAAGAGCTCGCTGTTAAAATGCCAGCACGCCAGAGACTCAACCAACCTCACTGACATCATCTGTGCAAACACGCATTCAGCCCTGCAACAATACGAACATGAAACAAGGGCCAATCAAATCGAATAAAAAGCAATGCTGTTAAACAAGACGTGGCTTCCGTCTCATGCTGAACGCTCCCTGAGACCTTTTCCGAGTCTTTTGCTGAGCTAATCCGTAGCCAATTTTCTCCATTCAGGTCAGGCTAAAAGTTATAGTAGGCTTTAAAATCTTTACAATGGATTTATGAATAAACTAATTAGGGTGAGCACAGGCACGGTGTCGACAGGCTCTACAGTTTCAGATCGCCTCATTTCCTCGGGGTCTATCGATTCCATTTTCCATTTTAATTTTGTTTTGTACGAGCTTGAAAAAAGGACAGCGCTAGTAAAAACTGCTTTAACCGAAAACAGGCCTTTCATTTCATGGTGGGTTTTTAATTCTGCCAGCGCTTTTTGGCAGTTTTCATTAATTTTATTGTGTCACACAATAAAACAAAGAGCGGAAAAGTTAATTCAAGCTGCAAGGCAATTGTTATTTCATTTTTCAAAAAACTTGCTACTTACGAAGACCACGCACCCTTACAGAGAATGCACCCATGAAGCACATGTGGGAAAGCGACAGTACTTGTAAGGATATTTTAAACGGGAAAATAATAATTTAGCACTATTCGGAGAGGATTTGCTTTCCAAATGACGTTTTGAGTTTCAACATGTCCCTCTCGATGCATGTGATTTTATGTATCGATACGGACAGGATTAAAGTTATATCTGAGATGGGAGTGTCTGAAAATCACGTGCTCTGAATATATTTTTAATGTTTGAAATTTTACTTTAAAAGTACAATTATTTCAGAACATGTAATGTATGGATTTAATTTTAACAAATCAAAATAATTATACAAATCCTACTAAAGTAGCCTACGTGTTTTATATAACTGGCTCGAGATTTGTGCCATCTTGATTTAATTATTTCATTCCGCTGAATGGAAAAAACATCCATATGTGAATCTACGGCAGGAAGTACAACATACGCGTGTTAGTAAGACATTACAGCTGATAACGTTGGCCAAAACACGAAAAGAAACAAGTTTTCAAAAGATATTGCTGGCAAACACAGACATTCACATTCGAACGGGATTACATTTCTCAGAGGACCTTTGTGTTTGGCGAAAAACAGCAGGTAAATTACTGTGGAATTTTTTACAGGAATCGTGAGAGAAAAACACAGACATGGCCGATTAGGAAGGAGTTAAAAACACAGAGGACCTCTGAGAAGCACGATTTTCTCAGTGCGCTTTTCTAATCCCGTCCGCATATGGCTTTTAACTGGAATTTTAAAATATCCCTTCTACCCATAACCAAAAATGGTCTTCCACATGGCTTCCACCTGAGCTCAACATGTTGAAACCTAGGGGCTGTTTACACTTGGTATTAAGATGTGTTTTCATCGATCGGATCACAAGTGGACGAGAGAGACACATTACGTTTACACCTGGTATTTAAATCCGTCTCTTTTGTCCACTTTCGACCGCTTCTGTCCTGAATAATGTGAGGGAGCGGTCTGTAAGATGGTGGGCGAGTCTCTTTGCTGTCATTCAAACCTGAGCGGGAGTAATTATGAGTTTATATGGACGCAAACTAATATTATGTCGGAGTCTGCTGCTTGTTTAGCAAGTAAACATGCTGCACAGAGTTTTGTACGTGTGTATGTTAGAGCTTTCTCTGAATTTTCAGCGCAGTTTAAGAAATAGGATCGCGCAACTATCACACGCTTTCAAAACGAAACTACGGAGATCCGCCGCTTTAGTTTTATCAATGAAAGGCTAAAAATAGCACTGTTTACTGAATGTTCACGCCAGAAGTCAAAAAAAGATGTAAAACTTGTGTTTAATACCTCAGATTAGTTAAATGGGCGGAGAGAAGGCGGTCGCGTGTGGCTCTTAGAACACATTCAACCACATTTGCGTTCTGCAACTCCAAAGCGATCCGATCGAAAGTGGTTTCCACTACCTCTGGATGTGGTTGAAAGTGGTAGAAAGTGGACAAGCTCAGAACACCGTTTACACCTGGCATTAACGTCGTCCACTTGTGATCCCATCGACGAAAATGCATGTTAATGCCAAATGTAAACAGCCTCCAAGGCCCTAACCACTACTGCCCATAACAACAGTAGTTTGGTCTTTGTCTTTGGAAAATCCAAATTTCATGATGACCAAGTCGGCTCTGGTTGGAATACCTTTCTTTACATTGTAGTCTGTCTGAGCCCTTGGATCAATGCAAAGCTAGCTTTAGACTGTGGGTGTTAAGTGGCAGACTACAATGCGAAGCAAAGTATTTGCTTAAAGAGTAGGAGCAGAGAGGTGTGTAACATCTTAAAAACAAGTCGTCCTATACCCTCCTTATAGTGACTGACATCCTCACCAGAACAAATCCAATACGGTTCTAAGGTGAGCCTGGTCGGGCGCTTTGTTTTGTGTTTAAACATGTCAATGATCCAACTCCGGAACAGTAGGTCGAGAAGACTGCTAACTTCGGGCCATAAACTGTCAGGTGTTCCCTCCTGAAGCAATTGTGCTATTGGCAGAACCTCCGAAGGCAACAAAGCGAAGGAAAGCAAATACTGATGACCTCGCAGCCTACACACAGTTTATTCAAAGCACTATAATTTGCTGTACTTTGTTCTTGTTCGAAGAGTAAAAACAAATGGACGAGTTTTTCATCCTACATGTGAAGTAGCTGTCGCAATTAGATGCCCGACTATTATGTGATTCCAAGAAAACGCATAACTAATGAAAATGAAGAGAATACAAATTACGTAAATGTGATTCAAATAACCTCTTAAAAGAGACATAGATTCATCTAATGGCTCACAACCAGAGGCAATTAAATCTTGCAATGTTTAGATGAGTTACATTGCCAAAGCCCGAGATACAGAAAACTAGACTGACCCAGGTGATTTGATCCAGAGTTCCCACTCAAAGCTAAATGTCAAATTCCCTGACTTTTACTGAGTATAAAGCTGAATTTTCATGACCTATGCCTGAGATGCCATGAGCCTGATAATGTAGTGTAAAAAATTTGCTTAAAGCAACACTATGTAGTTTTTTTAACTTTAAATAATGTCTCTAAAATTATTTCAGTGATAGAACAACTTTTAACTGGACAAATTGTACTGTTGCTGCAACCTGAGCAGTCTCCTAGCTGCTACAAGCACACTCTGAAAGTGGCGGTGGAGGGTAGGAAACACAGCCCCGTCCCTCCCCCTGCATGCAGAAGAGTGTCTGATACCAGGCACTGTTGTGCTTTTCAACCACAAGGGGGAGCTGTAAGTCATTTTTACATGGAAACTACATAACAATGGCTCTTTAGATTGTAGTCTTACTTAAAATCAGTGAAGGCTTGGAACCGGAAATAACATTCCTTATGTCACAACTTAACGATTGACAACGTGACATAGTCTCTGCCTTATTCTAAAATGTTTTAATTTAGAGTAAAACCGAGGCAACATTGATGTGTTTTTATAAGAGAGCACTGTATGGCTGCAACTCAGCCGGCCCCTATTTAACACAGCACAAAGGAAGTAAAAGAGAAAATTAAAGGTTTCCGCTACCTGCTGAAAATGCTTTCAGAGTCCAACAATAACAGACTTTCTCAGCATCCGGGTGGTGTGTGTCAGTCATTTCTACTCACTTGTGAAGAAACACTGCCCTCCACTTTACAATTCAAGTGGCAAAGCAGTTGTTGATGACCAGAGCAAACCATTTTAAACCAAAAGTGCCTCTGAAGGCCAGAACACAATTAAACAACAGCAAATATTTTCTTCTGGCCTCGAGGGTAAATCAGGTCAGGGGGAAAACGGAGTATGTAGTTGTAGTATATATTTGTGTCTGGTCTTTGTCACAATCTCTTTCACTTCACTATGGCTGCTCCGTCTTCGAATTTGCTTTGAAAATAAGAAAATTAATTGTGCCCATTTTAATAAAAAGCTAACACTTTACAATAAGGTTACATACGTTAATACAGTATGCATCATGAAGAGTAATGTACCCTGTTATGCCAGATTAATTTCCTTTTGTTTTGATTCATTAGCTCATCCAAATTTTTAAAATGTTTTGACCTTTTTTCCAATTTTATTGGTTACACTTATGATAAGGTCATATTAATTAACTCATTAGCTGATGTGATCTAACAATGAACAATACTTTTATTATTTATGTATTTATTGTTAATTTCGACATTTACTTATTCCTTTTTAAAATCAAAACATATCCCAAGTCCCAAATATAATGCACAATAAACTTTATACTGCTCTATAAAACTTTATATTATGAATATACTGTGTTCATATGTATATGAAGAGCTCAGATGCAAAAGCCGCTAAATGCCATCTCCAGCAAAAAATCGATAACTATTGTAACCGAAAGCTCTCGACACTATACGTTCATCAAATACCAGTTCTTCCAGAAAAACACAATTTTTTTGTGATTGTTGCGGGTAAAAATCCTTGATCTTGCGTTGAAATATGCGGGATATTTATGCAATTTTATGCAATGAAATTGCGGGAGCTTGCAAAAATTGCGGGAGCTTGCAAAAATTGCGGGAGCTTGCAAAAATTGCGGGAGCTTGCAAAACTTGCGGGAGCTTGCAAAACTTGCGGGAGCTTGCAAAACTTGCGGGAGCTTGCAAAACTTGCGGGAGCTTGCAAAACTTGCGGGAGCTTGCAAAACTTGCGGGAGCTTGCAAAACTTGCGGGAGCTTGCAAAACTTGCGGGAGCTTGCAAAACTTGCGGGAGCTTGCAAAACTTGCGGGAACTTGCAAAACTTGCGGGAACTTGCAAAACTTGCGGGAACTTGCAAAACTTGCGGGAACTTGCAAAACTTGCGGGAACTTGCAAAACTTGCGGGAACTTGCAAAACTTGCGGGAACTTGCAAAACTTGCGGGAACTTGCAAAACTTGCGGGAACTTGCAAAACTTGCGGGAACTTGCAAAAATTGCGGGAACTTGCAAAAATTGCGGGAACTTGCAAAAATTGCGGGAACTTGCAAAAATTGCGGGAACTTGCAAAAATTGCGGGAACTTGCAAAAAGTGTTTGGAGCTTTTGAATGATGTTAACGTCACATAATCAAAAAAAGTTATGATGATAAACTCTTGAATCTCGAATTAATTGCATTTGTATATACTAACATTTGCAAAGTTCGAGAAATTCTGGAAATATATGATTTACTAACCATCAAGCAATCCGATATACATACGTCCATTATCTTTCAGACAAACACATTTACATTTATTTTAGTAAATGTCTTTGCTCTTCCAAGCTTTATAACAGTAGAGAACAGTGACCAGGAAACAACTTTTGACTTTGAATCCCAAAAAAGTGCATCCATCTTTCACAAAAGTAATCCACACAGCTCCAATGGGTTGATTAAAGGTCTGCTGCGGGTAATCGATGTGATTCTGTAAGAAAATATTCATATTTCAAACTTGATAAACTATAAGCTTCCGGTAATGCCGCCATCTTGGACTCACGTGATTCTCAAGAGAGTTTTAGGGTAGTGAGCATTCGTTGCCAAAGGTACATTGTGGCAGTGACTCTTGTAAGTCCCTGATTCCTGTTTTCTACCATTACAAAGCATGGAAAAGGACATTTACTAAAATAACTACAAATGTTTTTGTCTGAAAGATGATGGACATGTGTATCTCAGATGGCTTGAGGGTTGAGTAAATCATGGCATCGCTTTAAGTAATAAACTAGCTTATAAATTGGGACCTTATTATAAAGTCTTCCCAATAAAAACAAAAAGAAAGTCAAATAAGTAATACAAATCAGGATGAGCTAATAGTGCAAAACTAAAGGAAACAAATAGGACAGGTTACTGAACGAAGCGCAGAGATCCAACATTATGCTTCCAGCTGCTATGCTTTTGGTGCGCAGTTGCACAGATGACTGTACACATTTCCCATTTCAAACTTGGCAATTTCTGAGAGAGATCTGCCAACAGCATTTAACATGACGACAGGTTGTAACTAATCCCTGTGACAGCAGTGAAGATCAAGGCTAGTTCAGTACGCTAAGCCTTCTCTTGTCGTAAGATCACATTCAGTGATCTTGTGGAGTGACAATGTACACTGGCAAACAAGAGACGAATTACCACAAACACTGGATTGCCAGAGGGCATCTACTCCATCTCCAGGAAAAGCACTCGCACGGTCACAGCCGGTTGAGATGGAACGAAAAAAACGTTTTTCTAACACGGCGAAAATTTATGACCTCCTGGCCTCCGTAAAACAGAGTGTCGTGTAACACACAGGAGCTAAATGAATATATGCACACTTGCTTGGTTTGGTAAAATGTAGGGAGCTAATGTAATTAGTTCTACGTGCCTGTATGCGACCAGATGCATGCTGAATTGGCTAGATTTGATTTTTGTTGCCACAGCAATCAGTAAAGCGCCAGAGGCAGTAAATCGGGGCGGAGGGAGCCACAAACACACAGAAGGAGCTCTGTGAATTCTCAACACATCTCAGCTGTGCTGCTTTTTCAACTGAGAGGGTTCAAGAAAAGGGAGAAAAGCAAAGATCAATGCTGGCAATCAGTTGCATCAGAGATCACAGCGGGCATTAGGCTTAAATCATAAAAAAATCACTCTAAAATCCTCTGCCACTACTGAGTCACAATACAAAAATGTAAATGATGGTTCGGGGAGATGATTCAGAGGATGATGCAGTGGTCGTGGGAGCAACCGATCACCACAAATATGGATTTCCATTAGAAATGCAGAAAATTTATGGATGTGTGGATTACAGTATTGTGCAAAACCCTTATGGCACCACTGGCTTTGTTGCTTTAGCAAAGTTTTATAGACCGACCATATTTAATTGTTCGCTGTCCTTATTTAAACACAAATAGAAAATACAGGAAATATGTACACAAAAAACAACAACATTTTCAGAACAAAATGTCTTCTTCAGGCAAAAGTTCGTTTTTAGTTTAGTTTTTGGCACCACGGCTGGAACTGTGGGGGGACTGAGTCCGGGGAGTTCCACCTCAAACTGGTTGGAATTTTTGGAATGGTGGAATTGAAAAGGAATTATATTTAAACAATTTAATAGCATTTAAAATGACTCCACAGAGTTTTATTATTATTATTTCATAATGCTTCATCAAGTTTGTCACATGACTTTACAGTCACAGTGGCATTGTTTGACTGATGTATCTGTTTGATTTCAATTATTTAAAATATTGATTTTAATGTTAAGTTTAATGCCTTCCAGAAAATTTTCTTCTTTAAATATATAAACATACAAAATACCAAATGAAAGAACAGACCCACTGCTTTCAAACAAAAAAACGTTTCATCCTACCTTCAGTGGTTCTTTTGTAATCAGCTTTTGAATATGGGTAGGTTTCTGGAAAAACACCACATTTTGAGCAAAAAGCAGAGATAATTCCATTTTTGTGACGGACTTTTCATAGAGATCCCATTCAGAGCGATCTTTAAGATAGACACGGACATGCAGCCGCTTGCCATAGGGCAATACTTCCAGGTTTAAAATGTTGCGGAAGGGCGCCACCTGGTGGATAATAGCGGTATTGTGGAAAGACAGAACATCTCGTCATTGGCAGGGAAGCGTTTTCTCTTGATTGACGAGATATCTCGTCAATGGCGGCGAAAGAGTTAAAAACCTCAAGAAAACATTTTGGGACTATGGAGGAAACTGAGCGGCAACCTTCCAATCTCTCTGATGAAGCCAATACGGAAGTGATTTAAACTGCAATTCATTAACTGGCCACTAGAGGCTGGCTCCAAAAAGGAGTCAATCCCTATAGACTCTAATGTTAAAATGCCCAACTGTAAAGTAGAAAATAATATGTTTACAGCCAGGTACAAAAATAGTTCTTGGTCTGTTATAGCTAATTTTTCCCTTCATGACAACTGTGATGGGATGAATTTTTTTGTAACTCATCTGTTTAAATTATACTAAGCTTTAAAGTTCTGCATAATTAACGGTACATTCACACGGGGCGTAAGCGTTAATGCTTCCCATTCACTTTTAATGGGTGACTTCATGCGTTGCCGAATTGAATTGTGGATCCGTTGGCGCCGCGTCAGTGCTGTTGCTCGCGGCAGAAGTTGAACATTTCTTAACTTTTCAAGCGGCAACACGTGAGTCAGCCAATCAGATCAACTTATGCAAATAACCTAGGCAGAGCCAGCCAATTACGTTTTTGGAAGACCGGAGCATAGGTTGCGGCCACTGTGATTGGCTGTTAGCCACGCTTCAGACAAGCCTCCCGTCAAGCGTTAAGGCTTTCACCACCTGAGTGAGGGGTAAACTACCATTGCTGTCACTGGAGTCGAGCTAGGCAGGCATGGTTTCAGCAACCAGCCATCTTAACTTCAACCACATCCCGCCTCTTTACCCATTTTCAGATATCCGCGAGTGATGTAAGGCCAAGATGGCGATGGCAGGCACTGCCTACTATTGGCTTCAAAAATGATCTTCAGAAACCTATGGGTGACGTCACGGACATTACATCCATCTTTTTTACAGTCTATGGAAGAAACATATTTTTTATGTTATGTTATTTTAAACCCGTCCAAATTCATCTAAATTAGCCCCCAAACTAGAGTCCTCCAGTGAATTTCAGCCATTTCCAGCTCTGCTTGGCACTAAGCACATGACTTGAGGAGACTAAAGTCCTGTAGTCATTAGATTAGAAATTAAGGTTTCTCTCTATTTAGATTCCAACTATTGTTTAGATGTAAGGGGTAGTCACACAAAACACTTGACACTTTAAAGGGACACTCCACTTTTTTGAAAATATGCTAATTTTCCAGCTTCCCTAAAGTTCAACATTTGATTTTTATCGTTTTTGAATCCATTCAATCGATCTCCGGGTCTAGTGGTATCACTTTTAGCATATCTTAGTATAATCCATTGAATCTGATTAGGTCATTAGCATCGTGCTTAAAAAAACAAAAAACAAAATTTCGATATTTTTCCTTTGGTTATTTTTGAGTGCAATGCTAATGGACTTATCAGATTCTATAGATTGTGCTAAGCTATGCTAAAAGTGGTACCGCCAGACCCGGAAATCAATTATTTAACTCTAGTGGAGCTGGAAAATTAGCATATTTTCAAAAAAAGTTGAGTGTCCCTTTAAACAGCAAATATAATCGTAGCATGGTGGCCAAAGCTTTTGCACAGTACTGTATATGCAACAGAGAGACGAATACGATACAATACACAATTCAGGTATTTAGAAAGACACAGTAACTAACTATGAGGCTTTAGGGATCCAAAAAACATTACGTTTAGTGATTGGTGAATAAGTGTTAGCGATTAGCCAATAAACGCTAACAATTAACAAATGAAGCCCAACCTAAGAGTGAATGATGAGAGCCTGAGCTTTCAGAAGATGTAGCTTTAGGCCTATTCAAGTTAATTTCAACCCAGCTCTGGGTCAAAAAGGGACAAACCAAACCCAGTAGTTATAATTCATTGTTAAGTAAAAAATAAACATTTTCTGTGACTGGATTAGTCCTCTTTGTCCCAACGCAGGGTAGAAAATAATCCAGGATTTTTATGGTGGTACAAGTGTATTTTTACACTGCTGCAGAATACATTTATAAGTACTTTGTTAAATAAGCACAGAATGACCAAAAAGGCTTCGCTCCAAATTTAGTAAAAAATTAAAACGAAAACATCCCAAGCTGCAGTTTGTTAATTAAGATTTAATGAATGAGCTGGTTTCTATAATGGACTTGTTTAATAGATAGGGTCATGTAAATTCAAATTACATTAGTCACTGTTTACAGCAGCTAAACCCAAGAAAACAGTTGCATCCAGTTAATCTCACGCGCAAATATAATATTAGAGCCACGCAACTTAGTAAACAAAGACGTCAATACCAAACACCGACTGCGTGAACGTGACCATAATAAGGTTGGAACTAAATAAGCCATCCTGCTCAAGTAATCAGGCGTCAAAGGGAAAGAAGCAGAAGAGACATTCATAATGGATTAGACGGTCGAGACGCATTGTGCATACGTGCGAGAGAGACTCGGGTAAAAGCCCGAAGGAGGCAGTCGCAAATCCACCAGCTGCTTCTCCTGATTTCCCGCTTCATTGGCCTCATTACAGTTAAGCTGAACCTCACACCTGTGGAGACAATCGGTGAGATTAGTCATCCCTGCTCTTCTACTTCTGCACTTTCTCTCTCTTCATCTTAACAGCTTCTCTTCCACTTTTACCTTCCTCATTCACTTGCTCTCTCTACGGACGGCTCGCTGAAAACTTTCTGTAGGAGAAATGTGTGTTTTCAGGCTACGGAGAGGATCAGGGGAAATCTGAACTGAACTAAGGTAGCGCTGGCCATTAGTGAGCTGGAAGTAGATCAGCGTTACGATCTCAAACACGCAAGCTGAGAAACTACACACCTTTATTCCGAGAGTAATACACACAGTGTACACACTTATCCCATTGTGTATAAACTCAGGTAGTGCTGTGTTTCAATAAAGTAACACCTAAGTAACACTAAGCTACAGGGTAATCTTGTGTCAACCTCAAGTACCAAAAATTAAATATTGGTCGAAATGTACCTCCCTAAAAGTAGTAGGGGAGAGCAGGGCACATCCTAACTCTTTTTGGTTTTGGCTCAATCATTCAAAAAATATTTGAGTTTGATTAATTATATTTTTACACAAGCAACACACACATCTCTGCTACAAATGAACATTTGAAGTTTGTTTCTAGTACTTACCATTCTTGGACAATTACACCAAACGTGACAGAAGTGCAAACGTTACAACTTACCCCATAGGTGGGGTTAATTGTAACAGGCAGGGGGTTAGTTGTAACACTTGCTAAAAATGAAGTTTGCAGGCAAATATTTCAATACTATTTTGTCTATATACTTGAAGTGGATATTTTATTCTGATTTCAATCTTTGACGTGACCTTATTCAATTAATATTAAAGATATGAACAAAAATAAAATTGACACTGATAAGACAGGCACATTTATTTTGTTGGCAGGTAGCAATCATTTATGTGTACTATCTATTTAAAAAAAACGGCAAGTATTGCGCTAACATTAGCGGTTTTCATATCGTAAGTGCTGAGGGGGTTAGTTGTAACACAGCGTTACAATTAATCCCGCTGGGTCAAAATTTTTCAAGCCCACCAAAAAAGTTGCTGAGAGCTGCCGACATATTTCAAAACGATGCTATGTTTTAGTCAACAAGACACTGATTAATATGACATAGCATTGGATTTGGAAACTTACACACCCAGAAACCGAAAAAAAAACAACTGATGAAAAAAATTACTTACAAGCCACCAAAAAACTTGTTCATCAATAACTCTCTGGAAAATCATTATACATTTCCAATAATTTGCGGGAGATCGTCTTTTGGCAGCGTGAAAAAAATACCGGAAAAACAAAACGCTCAACCTTGTGCAACAATGTAAACAGTCCTAATTTAGACTCATGTGCTAAGTTTTCTAAAGCTATAAAATAGCTTTGTGTGCGGTAACTGTATTAGAGATGAAACGGTATGAAAATTTTACATCACGGTTATAGTGAATTAAATCACCATGATTATCAATATTACCATGGTTTTGTGAACAATTTCTAGAAAAAATGTACTTTAGCAAACCAATTTTAAAATAGATTTTACATGCAAGTGCACTTTTGTTTGCATAAAATCTAGGGATGCACGGATACCACTTTTTTGGAGTACGAGTACGAGTACTTGCATTTCAGTACTTGCCGATACGGAGTACTTAATAAAAAAACATGATTTAAATTTAAAGGTAACAGCTTTAGTCATATAATTTAACAAAAAAAACAAAGGACTAGTTTTCTAGTTTGTTGTAAACTCTGCCTCTTTGGACAACACAAGAGGCATTAACCCCTTACACGCCGCTCAAACATAGACATTTCTCAGACCGTGGTATCGATTCCAGGTATCGGGGGACTTTTAACGAGTACGAGTACTTTAGAAAATGTGGTATCGAGGCCGATACCCGATACCAGTATCGGTATCGATGCATCCCAAATAAAATCCAAATAAATAACATTAAAATTAATCAAGGCACATTTGGGGTCGTGAGGTAAAAGTTTGTTAAGATAAAACACAAGTGAGTAAATCAAATTTTCATATAAACCCAGCACAAATTATCAAGTCATCTGTCTGCATATGTTGTGAGAAATCAGGTGTACTTTATGACCCAGGAGTAAGCTGCACAACACCTGCGCTCACAGAAATCGCGGAAGAAACAAACAAAGTAGAAAGCAGCTTTAAACTCATCAGATCACTTCATTTAATGGTAAATGAATAGAAAAGATGGATCTGTCTAAAGAAAAAATAAGTAAACATGTGTCAGTACATCTAGATTTCCCTAAATGAGAAATTTTATTCAGTCAGTGAAGCACTGTTATCACAAACACATGGGGAGCAGAGCAGAATGAATGTGTTTGTTTCATGCTGTTGCTTAAATTGGTTAATGCTGGACAGGGGTTTGTGAGCCGTGACACTTGCACGGTTAATCTGTAATTAAAAAAATGATGCGGTAATACTAACCATTGGACATTTTTATTGCAGTGAACCAATAAACCGGTAATCGTTACATCTCTAAACTGTATGATAACTGTAACATTCTTCATAACGTCGTCTTTCAAACTCGACAAAAGAAACAATGTCAAATTGCTTTGGAACGACATGTGAATAAATCATGACAAATTACATTTCTGGGTTAAGCATTTATCTAATTCGGATGCTGGTGTACATAAACGGCAAGGTAAAAACAGCAGCGCTTAATCGTTCTCGTTCTGCTGCATTCAGCCAAAATTTTAATGCAAATCGATTGTGAATCCCCATGGACCCTTCAAAGGCTACAAACACAGACACAAAATAAACAAACGTACGAGCAAAAACATATTCTTCTCCTGAGAGACTCCGGCTTTGTCAGCGAAACTAATTAGGAACTCCTCCTTCCACAAGCGCATAAAGATACGACTGGGAAGAGATTACCAAAGTCTTTACACATCTCATCTGGTCTGTCAGCTAACAAAGCTACTTCCTCTGGAGAACGCTAGAAAACGTTTGTCGGGAAAGGTTTTGCGGTAATGAGCATTTCCTTGAGACTCTTGACGGATCGATAAACTAGGCTGTTTAACTTCCTGGGGACTTGACTAAACAAACCTCAAGGAAACCGGAGCAGGGTCATCGAGCAAAAGTCTTGATATGATGCTGACATGTGAAATAAAAACACTGAAACCTACAACTATTTTTGCAAGGTGCATGATTCTGAAACGCAGAGTGAACCAAACTGCACATCAAGCAATGCAAAGCGGACAGTAAACAACGAGTAAACAACGAACACCTAAAATGTAGATTTTTACCACTTACAACTTACAATGTATGTAATGCAAAGGCAGCCGAGTGGTACGGCTTCCCTAAAGCGATCTTATGGCGCTTTTCCATTGCATAGTATCCCACGGTTTGGTTTGGGTCAGGTCGGGTCAGCTCACCTCACTTTGGCTTGGTTAGCTTTTCCATCAAGTTAAGTATCATTTCAGAGTGGGAGAAATTATAGGCGTGAAAACCCCGACTGAGGTGGTACTTAAAAAAAATGTATTTGGTACTACGTCCTGCATCCAGTGGAAAAGCTCCCAAAAGTAAGCTGACCCAAACCATGGGGTACTATGCAATGGAAAAGCGCCATTACTTACATCTACAGCCCCTCATGTCTACAAAATCTCGACAAGTACATTTTCCATCTAAATTCGGTGCATACTATTAAAACGAAAATTGTAGCCTTGAGTGTACACCGTGGTTAAGGGTCAATGCTGGAAAAACTCACACAGACACAAACCTCAGTTGGAGTCTCCTCAGTTCGCTTTACATCAGCCTCAGGGCCCCGCAGAGTTTGCAGAAAGAGAGCAGCTTTCCTCTTGCGTTCAGCCTGAAGCTGTCTCTCCTTAGACTCTTTGGATGCCTGGGCCAGCTTCTCTCGAGCCGCTGCGGCCAACCGATCCTCCAGCTTCTGTTTGGCTGTGAAATGAAAGGAGATGAAACATCAGACACGCAGGTGTTGACATACCCACTTTTGTCTTTATACGCACCTTATGTTCTCACCACTAAAATTGAGCTTGCTTGCTTGCTTGAAGTGAGGGGTGTTTGTTTGTACTAAGCAGAAAATGTTTCCTCAAACTTAACAAAATATATATTTTACTTAGACGATGAAGTCCAGCTGGCCACAGACTATTCAATTTTAGACTATTCAGTGTCTCAATTGAGCTATTTTGACTTGGCAGTATACTCATGTGTAATTTTGCAGGTTTTGTTCAGCGATAACAAAAAGGTTGGGGGTAAAAACATGACATTGCAGTATGCAAGAACGAGAAAAACAACACTGTCAATGTCCAGGCTAAAAATAGGTCATGGACAGCCACATATAAACACGACTGGAGACAGAACAGAGGTTAATGCCTCACTACATCACCGGTGACAAAATAGCTAAAAAAAATATATAAGAGCAGGAGAAAAAAGAAAAGCGAGACAAGGCAACAGAGGGGAAATAAAAAACAGAAAATATAAAATTAGAGAGCAACTGTTTGAGATGTTCCTCAATCAGCAGAGCTCCTTAACAAAAGTGGCAATTATGAGTTATTTGCACAGGCTTGAAACAAAACAAAGCTGGAGCCTCGGCATCCCATTTCGATTTAATCTAATCCTCTGCACTGTGCCCTTGCCTTAGTGAGGGAGCTCGGAGACAAACCACAATGAAATGAGAAGCAGTAACTCAAATCATTTTAGATGTACACTGTTAAGAAAATGAAAAAAAAAAAGGCTGGCATTTGTGGTATAGTAAAAGATGCCCATTCAGCTAATGTAAAAAGCAGACAGTGTAAGGTGCAACTTTAACATGATTCAGATTTTTTTACATTTGCGTTCATTCCTAGATAAAACAATGCAATAGATTGTTATTAGGGATGCACCGAATCTTCGGTAACGGAAATTATTCGGCCTAAAATAGCAAAAAAAATTTGGTGTTCGGCCGAACAAGTAAATTGACTAAATAAACTTTACCGAACAATGAGGTCTTTGCTGATGCGATCAAATAGTAAACAGTGCAGAGTGAGAGGTGCGCATGCTTCATGCAGCAAATATGTTTGTGAAAGCATTTTTAAGTGTACAGGAAAGACACGAAAACATACAGGACTACAAGTTTTATTTATATTTAAAAACAAAACACCCAGAACAACATGCAGAGCAGAGAAAGATTACATGCAGGGTACGATAAAGACACAACAATTATGTTCATAGGTATTTGTCTGCTAAATGAACAAGTATGGAAAGCGAGATAATGCATGTTGCACTGCATCTCATATCAAAGATAAGAAAACTAACCATGAGCAAAGAGTATGGAAGTAAATCAATGACATAAGTTTTTGAAATATAACAGCCTGTTAAATTGAACCACTTGAAAAAAATATGCTTTGTATTAAGTTGCTTACTTTTTATTGCATTTGTATTTTTGCATTGTAGTGCAATTAAACAGAACATAAAAAAACATTGTGTTTTTAGGGCTTGCATTATTAAAGGTGGGGTGCATGATTTTTGAAAGCCAATGTTGATATTTAAAATCACTTAAACACACCCCTACCCCAATAGAATCTGGACATTCTTTTGATAGACCCGCCCCACACATACACAACCCAGGCAACAATGTCAGTTAGTAGACACGCCTCTTACTGCTGATTTGCTACAAGTGTGTTTTGGTACTCGGCCCGACTGCCTTTTCAAAGTGTTGTCAAAAGTCATGCACCTCGCCTTTAAGGGCTTAAATTCAACTTGATTGTACAATTAAGTTGTAAATATTTCACTTAAAAATATTTTTTACACATTTCCCGTATAAAAAATTCAATAGTCCATATTTACCTTTCAGATTTCAATTCCAAAATATTTGGTCCGTTTAAAAATACAACGTAAAATATTTAGCAGGATATTTTCTATCCATTTAATTTCGCGTCAACAAACTTTAACAATTTTATCGCTGCTCTGTACTGTAGTGCGCACAGAAGCAAGCAAGCTTTGGACCAAGCAACCAGACGTGCATCCGCGCTGCCCAATGTGCTGTCTTTTGTTGCGCAAGCATTACTGCACATTTCTTAAGTTTTGTGTGGGAATAGAAGATCAGATTATTATCCGTTTAGCTAAAACTCATTTATGTGGCCGAATGTAAATTAAATACATATATGATAAGAGAAAATGCATGAAGTAACCAGGTGTAATAAAACCTGCTGGAATGTTAAAGAACTGTTCATTGTGAAATAATGTAAAATAAATATTGTTATATTGTTACATTCTAAAAATATAACTTATTTAAAGGGGGGGTTTAATGGTATTTCAAGCATTCTGACTTATTAACACAGTTATAGAGTTGTTTCCTCATGCTAAACGTAGGCAAAGTGTCAAAAATGCAGTTGGGCGTGTTTCAGAGTATTTCTGTGCCGAATGCACTTCGCCAGGGTTCGTACAAGTTTCGGCTAATTTTTTTCGATTACGGTTCTAACTGACGTTTCAGGGGTTTTCGATACTTATCACTTCTTTATATTGGCTTCCGCCGGAAAACCCCGCCCAGCCGTCAGTCAGCGGGAGACGCTAGAGCTTGCTAACAGCTTATCACGCCACTCAGCTTTGTTTAATTTCAAAAGTCAACAATGGCACAACAAGAAGTGTGTTTTTGGATGTAAGGAGAAGACATCCAGCCTTATGGAAACAATGGATATAGTTTATTATCCGGATTAGCAGCGGAGTTTTGCGTGTGTGTTTGATGCGGTGGATTTTCATGACGAGTTACACGTGGTAAGTAAGACTTCTGTCTTATGTTGGAAATAGGCGCGTGTATATTATATAAATGACACGAACATGTAGTGAATCATAAGTTAAAACAGTGTTGTATAGTGTTGCATGACTCGTACTCGCTCCTCCCGTGTTATAACTCCTCCTTCTTCATTTTTTCGTACGTTATCTGAAAGATTCGGTAAAGCTAATCTTTCTTTTATAAATCTGATTAAACTAAAGACTCTTCAGAGATATAAAGGATGTCATACTACTCCATAGATACTCCAGATTAATATCAGAAATGCAGAAGCAGCGTGTGTTACGTGAGCTTTAAAGGAAAACACCACAATTTTTCATTATTTTACTATGTTCTTACCTCAACTTAGATGAATTAATACATACCTATCTTTTTTCAATGCGTGCACTTTTAATCTTTGTACAGTGTCTCATGAATGTTGGAGGATTTAGCCAAGCCCCATTCATTCCTTAGGATCCAAACAAAGGTTTTATTTTGTGCCACCATACTTACGTGTGTAAAGTAATGTAACATTCTTAAAATAGGAAAAACATGTAAGTGTTTGGTGGCTTTTAAATTAATCCCTGTTTGGATCAGTGCATGCATTGAAAAAAGATAGGCATGTTTTAATTTGTCTAAGTTAACATAAGAACACAGTTAAATATTGAAAAACCAAATGAAAAAAAAAAACATGTTCGGTTGTTTGGTATTCGGCCTTCGCCTAATTGTTTTGTTTTATTCAGCTTCAGCCAAAACATTTTCTTTTGGTGCATCCTTAATTGTTATGCAATATACATGACAAGCTTTGTTCAACGCGACACACCTGTTACTTCCACGTGACACACGGGTAAGGACCGGCTGCAATTTTCTGTGTTCTCTCTTCCAATGGTTTAAATCTCATTAGTTAACTTCATAAGGAAATGTGCATTGGAGGTTGTAAATAACGTTTCGACTAAATCAGATAAGGCTACCTTTTGAGATTTGCTTTCTGAAATTATAATTTGCTAAGTAAACAGGTGTGCCCCGGGAAAGACACAGGGGTGTAAATAAATTCTCTTTTCTCAAAGCACTTAACCACATGAGACAGCAGAGAATCAGCCCAATGTAAATCATCATCTCACACACACACACACACACACTTATATATTTTTACTCTACTCAGTAAACAAAACCAAAAGGTAATAGTAGGACACAGAGGAAACAGAGCGAAGGTTTGCTGAATCTGGGCTCTTGTAATCACAAAGTGCATCTGTGATCTTTTAACAGCCCATCAATACCGATTATGTTCCCCCGGACGGGTCGATGGTAGTGCAATCTAAGCTAGTTTGCCATTGAGTGAAGCCTTCAGTTCTGCTGTGTTATTTATCTCATTTCCTCATGCAGTAAACTTTCACTGGGCATCTGGTCTTATTACTGTAATTACCCTTTCTGTATTCCAGGAGTATTACTGTACGCTGCTCGGGCAGCTTCGCCCCATCCGGTCACATTTAAATGGTTTAAATAAATTACTTTAATATAAGAATCGAGATGCAAAGCCAACTTGCTCAATGTGCCTCTCGTAAACTTCACCACCGTAGCGCAACCGTGACAACATAATAGAATAGAAACAGGCTTAAACTTTATCAGTAGGAATAACCAGATTGCCAATGTGTGAAAATTTTAGGTCAGTTGACTGAAGAATGAACAGCCCCATATGGCCATCAATACAGATTATTAGAGAGCCGGGCTTGTAAAGTAAGAGTTGCTGGTTCGAGTCTCACGCCCGGCAGGGTGCTACTGAGGTGCCCTTGAGCAAGTCACCTTAATCCCAATTGCTCCCCGGGCGCTGTAGGGATAGCTGCTCACTGATCCGGGTATGCGTATGTTCAATACTCACTGGGATTGGTTAAATGCAGAGTTCATGTCACTTTATACATTTATACTTTATACACATACACTTGTTAGCAATGCATTTGTTTGTTTGTAAAGCTAGAGTGTGTCATTTAAAAGTTTTAATATTACTTGACTAATGGCACCAGTCCTGTGTGGGACGTCCTGTGCATTCAGAGCATTCAGAAAACTGCATAGATATTGTAACTATGTTAAGTGCCAATGGCAGAGCAGAAATTACGTAATTTTATCTTTAAAGGAAAACACCTCTGTTTTCAAATATTTTACCAGTGGGGAATCTTCAGGGCCTTCTACGCCTTCAGAGAAGGCCTTAAAAAATTTATAAAAAGATTTTTATAAATAAATAATAAATAATATAGTATTCAATAAAAATATGTTTTTACATTTTTAAATTTCTATTTAATTCAATTTAATACAATACATGTAATATATTTTCTCTCATCTATGTTCTAACGTTAAGCTTACTGTCAGGTTCATGTCATGAAAACATCTAATCCAATCAGAATCGTCTGTCTCTATTAAGGCCCGGTTAGCTGGCTCATTCATTGGTTAGGACTTCATGAATCCCAGGGAAGGCCAAGCTATGCGTTTTGGTGTGGAGAGTGACGGGCAAATTGACCAATCACGTTTTGATTTCAAGTGGGCGGGTAAAAAACAAAGCATTGTAAGCCTTCATGAAGTCCTAAGCATGCAACAAACTGGATGCGAGCTAGCTGCTGTAAAACACCAAAAACGAAGATCATAGACCGTTAATATTAATACAGTCTAATGGCCCGAAACTCTGCGGTGAGAGTGGTTGAGGTAAATGGCGGAAAACGTGATTGACGTTGTGGCTAGCTTGATAGGGGTGAGGTAAAAACGAAATTACATTAGCGCGTACTCGTGAAGAGCACTGCCGGGAGAAGCGCGTGCAGAGGAGAGTGACGCGAACACGAGAAAAATAATGGGTTTAATTATACTTTTACTTCCTGACAGTTTCACTTGTTACGTGAGGATAGTAATGACTGACAGACGACGCCGAATTACATACAATATAATTTCCTAACTAAATCTGAGAGAATGCGAAAACATACAAATATTTTTTTTCCACCATATACCCGATGGGCAGGGCGGAGATACATTTTTCGACATGAATTCGCTATAGCCCCGGGACCTCGGGGCTCGGGTTAGCGATTTTGCGAGCCCTGGATATCTTATAACAACAGTTATAAGCCACAAGGAGGTGCACTGAGAACGCTGGGTGGTATATTTCCCCTTATGAAAAGACTAACAAGGTATCCTACAGCTAAATATATATTTCCAAAAAATAAAAAAATAAATTAAAGAACATAATTTAAGCTTGTTAAATGCAAATTTACAGAGCCCCTGTCATTACAGAGCAGCAGAATCTGTATTTGTGTTTATCAGTTAGATTAAAGTAATTTTAAACTTTAAAACTGCATTTAAAGGCAGACAATGCCCATTCTGTAATTTAACTTTGCGTGCTCAGAATTTTTACACGTTCACTGTATGATTTAACGAAATACGAATAGCCTAGTATTATGGATGTAGAGGCATTTGCACTTCATTGCATATTTTGAAGGCGCAGCTGAAGTACCCACGGTTCGCCACTGTATTTTACTATGTTCTTACCTTAACTTAGACAAATGAGTACATCCCTATCTTTTTTTCAATACATGCACTTTATCTTTGTACAGCATGTCAGGAATGTGTTAGCATTTAGCCTAGCCCCATTCATTCCTTAGGATCCAAACCGGGATGATTTTAGAAGCCACCAAACACTTCCATGTTTTCCCTATTTAAAGACTATTACACAAGTAAGTATGGTGGCACAAAATAAAACGTGTTATATAATACAATAATACAATATAATACAATATTGTATGGCGAAAGAGCACTTAGTTTGCACCACTTCGACATTGGCGCGCAGAAACATCATCACTCCTGACTACTACCCCTCTTGCTCAAACTTCCGCCAATATTACTGCCCTGTGGCCGAAGTGCTGCAAACTAAGTGTTGCAAAGTCATCCCTGTTTGGATCCTAAGGATTGAATGGGGCTAGGCTAAACGCTAACACATTCACGACACGCTGTACAAAAATAAAGTGCATATATTGAAAAAAGATAGAGATGTATTAATTCGTCCAAGTTAAGGTAAGAACATAGTAAAATATTGAAAAACTGGTGTTTTCCCTGCAATCCATAACTATATTTGAAGAGTTTAATTGCAAAACGAGATAATTTCGTTTTTTTTATTTTTCAGAAATCTCGTTTTTTGGTTGTTCATTCCAATTAATATTAATTCAACTGCAGTTGGTTTGTTTTGATTTAAACCTTCATAACTTAAAAAATACAGCTAAGTAGCACCATAAAACAAAATAATAACAACATGATAACATAATAATAAACATGTTTTGACAAATATTTTAAAAACGGAGTTATCTCGTTTTGCAACAAAACTCTTTATTTGTTAAACATTAAATGCTGAGCAAGTACATAAACAATCAGTGGTTAAAATTGATTCTTTACATTGCTAAGATTGACAACATTGCGCTCAAAATAATAATTTATGAGTGGAGTTGTCGGGAAATGTCATTTATTTCTCAACAAACATGAAGATAAGTTCGCAAAGGAACATTCAATTTTATGTCTCAAATAGAGATGGCGATAAAGAGGCAAATCTTACAGATTGCTGCTTTAATCTCCAAGGTACAGATTAAATTGTACTCGCTACGTAAATGGTCAGGTTTTAAATGTAAATTGGCTCATTTTTTGGTAAAAAAGTTTTGGTAAAAAAATAAATAAATCGGCAGGTAAAGACTTAAAGTTCTGGGTCAACTGGCTGAAAAGGAGCAGAAAAATCCTTATTGTTGTTCGACAGAACATTTTTCAAAACCAGAAATCTATTCTGTGTTCAGTCGCACACAACGCTTGCATGCTCACCTACACACGGCTTCAGGGCTCATTTCCTGTATAGGCAATGTGGGTCGCTTTGACTGAATGGTGTCCTTCTCATTTTAACCGTGCGAAACACTCCTCTTAATTACACGGGACAGTTATTGCCTCTAGTGAAGATGGTCCGACCGGACAGATTTATTACATTATGGGGCTCGGCCCCCACAGGGTAATTTAATACACTGCCAGTCATTGCCAAGTGACAGCGATCGGATCACCCCGGTCTCTGAGGGTCACAGGACGAATGAGGAAGCACCAAAAGTGCACTGGAACCCGAAGTAACTCATGGCTTAATGTGATCATGATAAACCGCAGTTTCTTTCTTAATATTCCTTATCTTATTACAGTAAAATATGTCTGGAATCTAGGCTGGTGGCCAATAAGAAATTACATTTGGACTAGAACAATTACGGCGAAGGAATCAATCACGGCTTATTTCCCGTAAACCACCTAACAAAGTATTTTTCGGTCAATTTACAAAGTGTATCCTGAAAAACATTTGTAAAGAAATCGGTCTAACTAGAAAATGCTCATGAAACTTAACTTCTGTGCTCTCTAGGCGGTAATTTAAAGCGCTGATGTGTCTGCCGTTTAAAAAGATGGGCAATGGTGCAGAACAGGGTTGAGTGCCTGTAAAATAAGCCTAGTGAAAAATCCTAAAGTACCTTGTTTGGCCTCCAGCTCTTCCTGGGAGAGTGTTGGTTTCTTCTCCTCAAGCAATGGAGGGTGAGGAAGGTCTCTGGCATCCTCCAACATTCCGGTCGCCAACTCGATCCCCTCTTGCCCCTCTCCCTTCATCCCATCCTCATCAGAGTCGTCGTCCAACCGCACGCGATTCTTCTCCAGGGGCAGCATGTCGTTTTCTTTAGACTTTATTGCGAAGCAGATGGGCGCAAATGATGCTGGAAAGTGGATGATAATAGACATGCGTTAGATCTCTTTATTTAGCAATTATTGTTAACTTTGTTCACCTAAAACAAAACTGCTCCGTGGTGTCTGTCATTGCGGTCAAAGACATGATTGTTATTGCCTAGCACAATAGCTCATTTAGATTAACCTTAGCAGTGATTCGTGTCCAAAAGATGCTGGCCGCTCTCCATTTTAAACAATAGGTGACACAGATAAAGCACATCAACAGAAAGTACCCTTAAAGAGAGATGCAGAATTTCTTTCTACCATTTATGTTCTTTTTAGGGAGAAATGGATAAGAAATACAAGTGCAACTTTGTAGAAAAACTGCAGATGTCATCGTCATCACTTTAATACTCTTTGTCCTCTTGCCTAAATAATAAAAAAATAAGATAGATTCATACTTTCAATTTTTATAGCGTAATAAACACATGTGGCTGCTCACCATGACCACAGTTCTTGCAAAGGTTAAGGATGGGGAAAATAAGACAGTGTTGTTACGTGTATATGTGAGAGCGTTCTGAAATGTCACCATGGTTGACAAAAATGTTCTGGGGTTAGGTGGTGGGTGGTATCTCCATCATGGAGCGTGCAGCCGTCTTACCTTTAATGAGCTTGCCCTCGTTGGACTGCTTGTCAGAAGAGAAGTTGGATGTGCCGTCCTCCCCACTGCTGTAAACCAGGGAGCCCTGAAAGCCAAATAGATGGGAAAAGTACAAACTTGTTTTACTTGGCAGAGATAGGTTAAAGATGAACTTCTCAGATGTGGATGTAAGGAGTTTCTCAAGAGCTTGTCTGTAATTCAGCAGATTTTCTTTGTGCCTGTGTGTGTGGTTATTCTGAGCCATGATAATTCCTATATGCCGTACAGGCAAGAGTGAGAAGACGTAGGAGAAATATAAATAATTCAGGCTTGATTTAAGAACGGAAAAAAAAAAACATCATATTAAAGGGTTCAATTAATTCTTTAAAGTGAATTGTGTGTTTTTACGTTAAAATGCGTTCTCGTTTGTAAATTTAATGTGCAGAAACAAAAGAGAGTCAGTTATAGTATTAATCCTCTAATAATAAAAATTCATGTCTGTAAGGTCTTCAAAAAAAGATAAAAAATAAAAGTATTGTAAGATAAAACAAAACTAACAACTGTAACAAACAGAAGTGGTAATAGACCAAATTTTATTCTCTTTTATTTTTATGCAACATAAGAAATCACATTTTATTTATCAGTACCCTCATTAAATTTACTGTTTATATTAAAACCATAACTTGAAAAGATAAAGATCCATTTAAAACTTAACTTTAATGTCCAACAACAAATACTGTTTAACTGTTTGGATCAAACAACATTTTTTTATAAGCTTCGTTGCTCACTTTCTTGTCAGCCGTTCTGCAAAAGGGAAATGCCAACTTAATACTTTAATGAGCTAAAGTAAAATGTTTTGGTTAAATCATTTCTCAAACAGTGTCAGTGTGACCTGCCAACATTAAACTGCATGCTCATGACGTCTATGAAGCATTTAATATAAAGTGTCCTGACGCATTATACAAGCAGTATTTTACAACTTTTATTCACTGCCACTCACTCTGTGGCCTTTTTATAAAAGGTGACATTTCACACAACTTTTTTTAAGATGTCAAATAAATCTTTGGTGCCCCCAGAGTAAGTTTTAGCTCAAAATACCATATAGATAATTTATTATAACATGTTAAATTTGTCACTTTGTAGGTGTGAACAAAAATGTGCAGTGTCTTTTTAAATGCAAATGAGCTGATCTCTGCTGTAAATGGCAGTGCTGTCGTTGGATTTCACATGCTTGCAGATAATGATTTACCAATACCAAGTTACTGGGTTGTTCTTTCTCACTTTTTCTAGGTTAATAAAAGCACTGGGGATCAAATTATTGCACTTAAACATGGAAAAAGTCAGATTTTCAGGATAGGTACCCTTTAAATGTAACCCATCGCTAAACACACAAGCCTGTGTGGCCTACAAGAAATAATATTCAATGGGACTTGAGACCAACTAAACAATTTAATTACACTTCAATTATCTTTTTTCCTAAGCTGGTTTCTGTCATTTACTGTAGTTTTTAATCACACTGATGTAATTTCAAGTGTTTGTTTTTAAAATAAGTTTGTGTTTAGTTAGTTATTTAATGATATAAAAACAGTGGTGTCACGTTATGATTGACAGCTGTGATATGCACATTTTGCGAGAGCGAGGGCGGGGCCTTGATTTCACGGGTTTATTTTCTGCTCACTACTGCGCAGGACTGGTCCCGAAATCGCTACTGCGCAGACTTAAGATCCAAGATGTCAGCACCGTATCGAGACACTGGCAGCTTCACTTTTCACCAATGGAAGAGAGCGAACGGGCGTCGTCCATCTTTTTTTAAAGTCTATGCTTTCAACAATCAAAAACACTCAAATAATCGCTAACAAACTTTCGCTACATATTTTCATGATTTAAAAAAATCATTATCACTTTTAGAAAAAGCATATCGTCGCTGTCCGATGAAAACCATGTATGTCCATTTTGCAGATTTTGAAATTGAATGTCCGGGTTCATTTCCGTATACAGTATGCTTCACATATCTAAATGACCAATGAAAAGTTGTAAAATCATGTCATCTGATTTTCACGTATATCCATTTGGTGTCAAAGCTGTCAATCACGCCGCGTATCTCCAGCCATGTGGAAGCATCTCGCTGGTCTCGTGAATTTTCATCGAAGCTCAGCACTGGATAGCCGAATAAACATAGCCTGGTGAGACAATGAATTTCCAAGTATGACAACGCTACATTCAACTGCTTTTGAAATACGGTGTTTTTTTTTCACTTCGTGAAAAGTAACCGTTTTGGACATACGTGAGTTTCATCGTACAGCGACGATATAAAAGTAAAAATATTTTGCAACAACTTTTTTTTTTAAGTTTAACCACTTAGGATTTACAAGTTATTTCAACTATCTTGACAAGTGATGAGTTGCTGTAACTTATTAATTAAATACAGCTTCATCACCAGTTAAAACAGATGAAATTACTTGTAAATCTAAGTTGATTAAACTTAAATATTTTAGTGCAAAAATATTTTTTTTTACAGTGCATGAGCTGTGAATTTGACCTAAGCTGTATTAAGATATTGCTAGGGTCATAAGTGTAGCGCTCAGGGCTGATGGACGAGTTCGAATTTGGGGACATTTTGCACCAGAGGAACCTATGACAGACCGTTCGTTTCAAAGCCACTTGGTGTGAGATCAATTCAGGACTGAAGCTTTTATTTATCAACTATCTGCCAGCAAAAACATACAGTACCACCAGCCGGCACAAAGAAAGAGGGAACCACACGGCAGGATGGCGATCGACTGCATGTGCTAATGAGATGATGTTTTTCCTCACAGACATTTAAATGAGGATCTTTGTTTGAGTCAGCAGGAGTAAAAATGAGATGCAAAACAGGAAGATGAGAGATAGAGATATAGAGAGAGCGCACAAGAAATAAAGAGTTACGCCTAAGTTTAGTGTCTCTAATGGAAGTTTTCAATATTTTACAGCTCTATTAAAGACTATTCGAAGATTCTCATGCAGCCCAGGGTAAAAAGAAGGGTCGGGGGTTATTAAATCCAGACAAGAATATTTCTGCCAAAGATGGAAAAGACACTGAAGGAATTAAAGCTGGGGACTAGATCTGCGACCGGACATTTGAAAAAAAGAAAAAAAAAACGAAATTTAAGAAAGAACAATATAACCGTGTAGTGGAAATGCCAAATTAAACCTGTGCTGTCAAACCTACATCACCAAATGAACATTAACAAATCAGATGTCGTTTATAGTCTCTTCGATCTTTCATTGGGTTTCCAAGAACACATTCTCCTTTGCAAAAATGCCACTTAATGTCTGCATCCTTTCACGTAAAGACGTTAATCCCTTAAGCCTGTTTACTGTTAAAATCAGCCAAAGAAACACATACTGATGGGCCATGACATGAGAAGGTAGCTCCATAATAGCAAAACATGGGTGAGCTGTGTAACCGTAGGAGATTTAACATGCTATAATTCAGGCGGAAAAGGTAAATGCCACTTTTACAGCAGGGATTAAACCGAGATCATGATGCTATGGAAATATGAAGAGTTTAGATGCAAAACCCTCTAAATGCCTCGGAACACGGCAGATGGATGCCGCTTTGACTGCTATGATACTTCTGCTTCGTTTATCGTCGTTGAACGATGCGCCGGTCGGTTGTTGTGATATTTGTCCCGTCCCTTCCCACTGTGATTGGACGACCGAGTGAGAACTGACATTGACGAGCTAAGCTTTTCACCCAAAGTTGAAAATGTTTTAACTCTCGGCGCTCAATGGTGAGAAAAAAAGCCCAGTGCCGGCAACTGATATGTTTTCTTGTAAATGAGCAAAACACTAGGGGGAGCTGTTATGCATGTGGTTGCCACATTCAGGTTATATTCAAGTTCAAATACTCACAATGGATCCCAGTTTAAACGTGATCCACTGTCATTTAACATTTGTCTTCCACGCACTTTAAGGACTTTATTGAAAAATCAATGTGGGGTTTAATGGATTCTGCAGATTTGAAGCGTAAGTATTTAATAAATGTATAGTGGCAAGAACGTTCGGTTAATATCATTATCTCCTTTTTCGATGAAGGTGGCATTTTGCATCTGAGCTCTTCTTTTGATCCTGCTATGATTACTGAGAAAATAAAAAGCACACATCCTTGCCCATACTTGCCATTTTCAGAACGTTTTACCTGATGGACTGTGATCTTAATAAATCAGACTAGACTACAGTATTTTTTAATAAATGTCTCACACGCCGGCTGCTTTCACACTTTGAATTTTCACATTTGAAAACAAATGAAAGTTTATATTTTTCCCACCGACCCTGCAGGCTTTCTTTAACGCATCTATTGGCTCTGAACTTCAGTACGGTTGCATCATCAATGCAAGTTTCATTGAGAACGTCAGCAGCAGCTGTGTACAAACTGTTGCTAGCAAAACATCATTCCTCCATCATCACATCTTCATCCATAAAAGATCGCTTTTGCAAATTACGCCAGTCTGATTATATCCAGACCCCCACACAGTCGGCCCCGTGAGGTTTCACTGCTCTGAAAGAAACTTCCACATTAACCAAACAAACCTGATGCCAAACTGAACAAACTACGTTCTGCACCAAAAGCTCATCACACATCACTAGGTATGAGACTACGAGCTAGAAAAATGATTTATACTGAGCAGCAGCATGACATTTTTTTGTACAGACAACTTGGCAGAAAGTAAAGAAAGAACTCTCTGAAGGTTCAGCTAGGAAAGGGAACATGAACTGTTATAATAAAAATAGTCAACAAAAAACAAAGATTTTTATTTAAATCATAAGCAGATGCTTGGCAGGGGAATCAACACAACAACTGAGAGGCCAAGAGGAGAATTTACTGGAATGATCTGCTTTGAAAGAGATACTGGCCTTGTCGTCTTAACCAACCGGTGTAAATAAACCACCGAAGGCCTTATGTTCAGTTTAATTATTTCCACTAATCAAGTCATCAATGCATTGGCCCGAACACGCCTGGGTGATCATTACCAACTCACTGCCGCCCATCGAGAGCAATTTTCCACGACTCGCAGCACAGCGGAGATCTACAAGAGCGAATAAAAAAAGAAAACAAATTGGTATAACAAGAGATGGACGTGATGCTGTGAGTTGAGTGGTGCTGGAGGAGGGCGGTTGAGGTAAACCTGAGTATATTTGAGGTTCAAGTCCCTGAAGGAACAAACTGTGAAAGGAAACAAACAAAGTGAGGCGACTGGAGCTCTGTTTGAAGCCTTCACCTCTTCAAAGGTGTGTTGAAGTGCCGCAGAGCGAGCAAAGGAACTCTGGCACAAATCAAGAACAAAGACTTTCGAGTGGTGACCGCAGAGCTAACTCCGCTATGAAGATAGATGACAAGCATGTAGATGGCTGAAGGAAGTCGATAAACAGGACTGGTGGAGAAGAAAGAGAGAGAAAGAGCAGGAGAGAGATCGATTTAAAGATAACTATAAAAGATAAGAATCAAAAGCAATTGTCATAAGGCTGTTATGTTAAGTATATAGAATCAGAACATTGCAGTTTGTTTTTATTTAGCACTACCCTCCTAGTCCACAACACCCAAAAATAACTGAATTTACACAAAAAAACTCAATAGCTCAAAAGTTTGCATACCCTGGATTCTTAACATTATATTTTGTTACCTGGAAGATCGACGACTGTATTTGTTTTGTAATAATTTTTTATGAGTCTCTTGTTTGTCTTAGGCTTTTAAATTGCCCTTGTGGTTATCAGACGAATCCTTCAGGTCCTGCATTTTCATTGCTTTTCCAGCCACTTCTGCAAAGTGCACAGATTTGCACACCGAGGACAAATATAAGGATCTGTTATGTATGTGACATAGCATATTAAAGACAGTACTAAATAAAACCATATGTTTATGTTTTCAAAAAAAGTGTATTTTGCAGAGGTATGTAAACCTATGGCAGGGCAATAGAGATAAAATGTTTATCATTGATATAATGTGTTATATCATTCGATACGAAAATTATTGATACATTTTATTAAGCTTTTTTAAAAAAATTACAAGTTGGCCTGGTAGGGGAAATATTTAAATAATAGATCATTTGTAAATCTTTAATGTTTATAAATGTTTTCCTGTTACATGGTGATCACGCAACCGAACCCCAGAGCAACAATTGTTATTGGCTGTTTACTTGTCCCTCGCGGCACGCTCCTTTATCGGGGCATATAATAGGCTGTTTAAGATCTAGGAACAAAGACGTAATGTAGTCAAATGCAGTTTTAGCAATGCATTAACAGGCGTTTTTTCTATCGTTATCAATAAAGGTGTATCGATGTTAAGGGTGCGCAGGGCAAAAACTAACGCTGGGTTAGTAGTAACAAGGACTGTTTACATTGTTGCACAACGTTGAGCATTTAGTTTTTCCTGTATTTTTTTTCACGCTACCAAAAGACGATCTCACGCAAATAATTGGAAATGTATGATGTTTTTCCTGAGAGTTATTGATGAACGAGTGTTTTCGTGGCATGTAAGTAAATTTTTTCATCATATGTTTTTTTCAGTTTCTAAGTTGGGTGTGTAAGATACCAAATCCAATGCTATGTCATAATAATCAGTGTCTTGTTGACTAAAACGTAGCATTGTTTTGAAATATGTCTGCAGCTCTTAGCAACTTTTTGAGTGGGCTTGAAAATATTTTGACCCAGCGGGGTTAATTGTAACGCTGTGTCAGCACTTATGAAAAGTCAGCACGATATTATAACCGCTAAAGTTAGCATAATTCTTGCCATTGTTTTAAATAGGCTACCCACTAATGATTGCTGGCTGCCAACAAAATAAATGTGCCTGTCTTTACAAAAATCATCTTTCTGTTCATATCTTTAATATTGATTGAATAAGGTCATGTCAAAGATTGAAATCATAATGAAATGAATGGCTAAAATCAGACTTTGATATAATTATCTCAGAATTTGATTTTTGAACTGTAGTATGGTTATTACAGACTGGGTCACATATAAAACATGTTTTGTCATAATGGTGCTGCTTTTTCCTCACATATTTAGACATTTGTATCCATTTATAATTGAACTATTGTTAGAAAAGAGCTGGATGAATGAATACAGTGTGGATACTGGTTTATTATAGACAGATATAAAAACAATGTTCACTTCAAGTATACAGACAAAATAGTATTGAAATATTTGCCTGCAAACTTAATTTTTAGCAAGTGTTACAACTAACCCCCTGCCTGTTACAATGAACCCCACCTATGGGCTAAGTTGTAACGTTTGCACTTCTGTCACGTTTGGTGTATTTGTCCAAGAATGGTAAGTACTAAAAACAAACTTCAAATGTTCATTTGTAGCAGAGATGTGTGTGTTGCTTGTGTAAAAATATAATTAATCAAACTCAAATATTTTTTATGTTTGATCCAAAACCAAAAAGCGTTAGGTTGTGTCCCGCTCTCCTCTACATATCGATACAGTTTTATCGCCCAGCCCTATATAAACCTTTGAAAATTTTGATTTAAAACTTATGAAATACCTTTAAAGGAGCTGTATGTGTTTTTTTTTTTGACTGTACTACATACAAAAACCTATAATATATTTGTAGATATTTAGGAAACTTAGTTCACATATTTGTTTCTCTGTAAAGCAACACTCTAAAAATGTCTGGGTTGTTTTTTGACCCATGTTGGGTAAATATTGGACAAAACACATGCTGGGTTAAAAATTACCTGATGTTGGGTTGTTGTTATGCAACTATGGGTTATAAACAACCCAGCAGTTGTGCTAAAAACAAACTAGCATTGGATCAATTTGAACCCAGCGGTGTGTTCTGTCCAATATTTAACCAACATGGGTCAAAAATAACCAAGCCATTAGAGTGGAATGCTTTCACCAGTTATTCTCTTTTAAAATGTGCCTTCCGTGTCTTTTTTTGTTTTGGTCTGTGTGATTCTGTCCACTGCCAATTTACCAAACAGTGTATTTCGACCGGTTGCTTAAATGAGGCTGCAATGGCCCATAAATGCGACCTCCGGTGGACACCACTTGAGCCGTAGATTGAGTTCTAAAAATCCACACAAGCGAGTTTATAATTTGCAGACAACAAAAAACATTGAAAATGTAAAAATGCAACCCGTGAGAGGGGTGGGGAAAAGATATTGGAAAGAAATATTCGCTAGAAGTCCATGTTACATACAGCTCCCTTAAAAACAAAGTGAAAATATCAAAAATCTTTCAAGTATAAGACTGTAGTGACCAGGGCTTCCCAGTGGATATTTTTCATAAGAACTAGAACAGATATAATAAACTAGGTTATAAGGCACAGTACAATAAGCTTGAAATACTGGAGACCTCTAATTACAGATACAATGCATAATTGATGAAACAAAGCCACTTAAAGACACAGAATCAGCTTGTGGGCTTAAATTAGAGGTTTGGGTTTGTAAATATGCCTGCTGAATCAACACCGATGTGAACAGTACTTGTACTGCTGCTAATGGCCTGCCAGTTACAGTAATTACAGCTTGTGCTTTTAAAGCAACTTGGGAGAAAGAAAATGGAGGCTTGTGATCCAGGTAGCATCGATGGTTCAATACAAGGTACAGTAAGCTCCACAAAAGAGCTCGTTTTTAAAGCGAGAATCGTGATTACAGTAAGGTACATCCATACAATAAATAGACCTTACCAAAACTTTTGAAATGCACACCACTTGTACCCACATCAAAAAGGCATTTTATTCAAGCGCTGCTGATATACCAGCACCTTTTCGGTATGTCTCAGAATCAAATGCATGTGTATCACACTTCAGTCTGCCAAAAATTACAGAACTACATTTCATTCAACCGTGCAACGTCTTCCAACCTAATTGTACAAAAATATTCCGTATTGCCAAACTATATGTGCTCAAGACCCTTGCCACCCCCCAAATTTTTTTAGATATGTACCCCAGCTGTCACTGGGGCAGTAAGTACCCTTTAAAAAAAGGTCCTAATATTTACCATTATACAGATATGTTTAGCACTAAGGTACTAATTTTTACTTTAGGTCCAAAACTGTACTTTTTGAAAGAGTAGAGGTGAAAGGGGCACAAACTAACGCAGGGTTAATTCTAACGCAGCTACTTTAGATATTTCTACAGGGCCGAGCAATCTGCGCTTTTGGTCATTTTCTCTTACTGTTGGCTCCCTACTTGAGAGCTGAAGTACATATTTTTTAAGAGAGTGCAGACAGCAACATAATGCCCATCCCTCTCTTCTCATGTTTTTAAGGCCGTCTAATGGGTATGAAAGGGAATGCAGAAAACATGCCAGGGGCTAAAAAATAAACATTTCAAAAAAATAAGAGCTTTAATTTACCAAGTTTAAGAAGGACGTGAATTATTGGCAATGAACCATTGCGGGAAGGAAAGCAGAGGAGGCGACTTCATTTCTTTTGAAGATTAAAATGAACACCGATTATAGGTGGACGATATGTACTACTGTATTCCATAGTTAAAAATAGTTCCTCAGAGCGTATGGTGAAAATTTATTGCAGAAAAAAATAAGATCTGGAAACATTTCGGTCAAATTTTTAATAACATGTTGCAATATTTGTTGTGTCTGTGTGGGGAACAGTAGATGGATTTATATAATTGTTGCGGGAACAGATATGCACTCTTACGACAAATAAAATACCAACCAGCTCTTTTCCATTAAATGTAATAAAAATCTAGCGGATGAAAATAAACATCACATGATAGCGCAGTTACACAGAGGTCTGGAGCTCGAGAGAAATGTTTCCACATTTCATTAAAAGCAGCTAAAAGGCTGACCGTTTCATTTAAGCCCAAGAGCGTGCCAAAACCTCCGATCTGGAACCCTCAGCGCCACAGCTTTTTTGCTTTCCCCAGGAAAATTCAAATGTGGCTGAACAAAAACAATATTTATGATTTACGAATTCGAGGAACCAGCCAAATGTCTTGATTACGATACGCAGGGAAATATTAACATGGACCCCATCAAACCGAGCAAAAATAAATACACAGAGGATCCAGAATGCCACACAAGAGCAAAACTGTTAACCACTGCTACAGTATTTATGTAAAGAAGGGGCAATTTTCAGTATAGCTTCAAAAGAGAAAGTTAACAAGATTCTTTAAAGTCACATTTAAATGTGCAGAACAAAATATAATATACTACTTTACAATACTTTCCTACACAAAACGTATTTATGCTTTGAACAAGAAGAAAAAAAACTTGCTAATAGGTTAGGAAAACAATTCTAGAAATTCTCTGTCACGTCAGATACCAATATACTTTGCTTTTAAGGGATAGTTCACTAAAAAGGAATTTTCTGTCATCATTTACTTTAATTAACCTCAACAAAAAATGAAGGTATTTTGAAAAACCAATTACATCTGGAGGAAATATTTACTTTAATAGTATTATTTTTTCCACTATGGAAGTCAATGGTGCCCCAGATATGCTTGGTTACAAACATTCTTCAAAATATTTTTTATTGTATTCAGCAGAAAAAAAGAAACTTATAAGTAATAAGTTAACTGTGAAAGAGTTTGCATTTGATACTTTTAATATAAACACCTAAAAATAACTAATTTGGTAATGTTCATGTGAACTCTAATGCTGCGTGCACACCGCCAGCGACTAGACGGGCGACACAATCTCATTTATTTCAATGGAAGCTTGGTGACTTCCTGCAACATTAGAGCAAGTGACCATTTGCAATAGGATGGGCATGTCCAGCTACGTGACAAAGTTGAGAAAAGCACAACTATATGCAAATGACAAACATCCTTTGGAAGCGACTACCAATGAGACTAAAGCAATGGAGTACACGTCATCTGTCTTTTGTTATTTACTGAGAGGAAAACTGATGTGTAAAACTGCTATGACAAGGGGGATTTATAAAAGTATAAAGCATAAAAAAACAGTATGTTCAAGAAAAACCCTGAAAAGGCTACAAAATAAAAACTTCTTCAAAGAGAATACAAGAACAGCGACATTACATGCCAGAACTGATGACGGCTAGAGAAAGGTTATATTCAAGACTGAGCGGCAATTTCAAAAATCGCTTTCAGTACCTTCCAACTTTAAGAACCTACTCATCACTTGACCCTAAACTTCATTCAAAAGCCTGAACAGTCTCCTTTAAAAGCCAAACCACAGCACTTTATGACTGCAGACACAATTCTGCCGTGTAAAAGCTTTTTACAGCATCAGTTTCCTTGCATATTTCCAAAAAAATAATATAAAGGGAAAAAACAAGCCATGCGGTTAAATATAGAAGTCTTAAAGCAGCCAGACTCTGCTGAGATGGAGAAAAATCTGAACCAAATGTCATTCGCTTTGAAGACAATCCCAGAACATCAAGTTTAAATGATGGTTACAGCTGATAAATTCATAGGCTTGCTGAACTTAGCAAATCAAGTTAAGTTGAGTTTTTAATTGTATGGAAAGAGGCACAAATGCAGCTAATATACGTTTTCTGTCAAAACTGGCAAAGCAAAACTGACATTGTTTACTTCCTCAATACAAAGTCTTGGTCTTATCAAGCATGATTAAGCTAGCTGCTTTCAATCCACTACTACATTGCATTTAGTTCTGGATGGGTTCCTGTATGAAACTTTTATGACCCATCAACAGCTACCTGATGGATAAAATCAAGTGCCACCTTACTAGTTTTCGTAGTCTATTGTTTCTCTTTGAAACTTTAAAGGAAAACACCACCATTTTTCAATATTTTACTATTTTTTTACCTCAACTTAGACAAATTAATACATCTCCATCTTTTTTCAATGTGTGCACTTAATCTTTGTACAGCGCATCGTGAATGTGTTAGCATTTAGCCTAGCCCCATTCATTGCTTAGGATCCAAACAGGCATGAACCTAGAAGCCACCAAACACGTCCATGTGTTCCCTATTTAAAGAACGGTACATAAGTAGTTACACGAGTAAGTATGGTGGCACAAAATAAAACATGGCAGATAAAAAAATGAGAACTATATTGTATGGCGGAAGAGCACTTTGCACCACTTCGACCTCAGGCGAAGTAATATTGGCGTATGTTTGAGCGAGAGGGGGAGTAGTCAGGAGTGATGATGTTACTGCGCAAGAGGTCGAAGTGATGCAAACTAAGTGCTCTTCCCCCATACAATATAGTTCTCATTTTTTATCCACTTAAAAAAATCGATAGGTATGTATTAATTCGCACTCTTCTGCCTTTTATACATACAGAAAAAAAAACATCTTAAAGCTTTTAGTTGCTTGGTCGAACAGGAGTTTTAAAAGGGCAGCGGGTGTTAGTAAAATATGACCAACCACATAAACCCTTAATGCGCGTCACGATGCTCTAAGAAAGGGGTTCTGGGATGATGTCCTTGAGGCATGTGCACATGAGTTAAAGGAAACTAATTGCTTCTCACATGCTTGGGGCGTCCTCTGTCCTTCCTTTGAACTTTCAGAAGTCTGTATCAACAACACAAGTAAAAGTTTCACATGCCGAGTCAGATCTGAGCAAACTGAAGCGTGCATGAGTGCTGACATATAGCAACCTCACTTTCCTGGCAAAACAGAAAAGATGCTTAGGTTTTCATTTGTTTGCTTCTTTCACTCAAATGATGTGCGAATGCATGCTTTAAAATAGCAGCATGTATAAAAAGTGTAGTGTGTACCTTAAAAATAATTTGAAATAATGCTTACGATCTCAGATTAATATAGACAGACAGGCATTTTTTATTTAATAGCATAAAAAAACACTTGACACATCAACCCAAAACCAATTTGACTGACCAATCTACACTCACCTAAAGAATTATTAGGAACACCATACTAATACTGTGTTTGACCCCCTTTTGCCTTCAGAACTGCCTTAATTCTATGTGGCATTGATTTAATAAGGTGCTGAAAGCATTCTTTAGAAATGTTGGCCTATATTGATAGGATGGTATCTTGCAGTTGATGGAGATTTGTGGGATGCACATTTTAGGGCATGAAGCTCCCGTTCCACCACATCCCAAAGATGCCAAGAAACCAATTTGAAATTATTTCGAGCTTTTTGACATGGTGCATTATCCTGCTGGAAGTAACCATCAGAGGCTGGGTCCATGGTGGCCAAAGGGATGGACATGGTCAGAAACAATGCTCAGGTAGGCTGTGGCATTTAAACAATGCCCAATTTGCACTAAGGGGCCTAAAGTGTGCCAAGAAAAAAATTCCCCACACCATTACACAACCAGCAGCAGCCTGCACAGTGGTATCAAGGCATGATGGATCCATGTTCTCATTCGGTTTACACCAAATTCTGACTCTACCATCTGAATGTCTCAACAGAAATCGAGACTCATCAGACCAGGCAACATTTTTCCAGTCTTCAACTGTCCAATTTTGGTGAGCTCATGCAAATTGTAGCCTCTTTTTTCTGTTTGAAGTGGAGATGAGTGGTACCCGGTGGGGTCTTCTGCTGTTGTAGCCCATCCCCCTCAAGGTTGTGTGTGTTGTGGCTTCATAAATGCTTTGCTGCATACCTCGGTTGTAACGAGTGGTTATTTCAGTCAAAGTTGCTCTTCTATCAGCTTGAATCAGTCGGCCTATTCTCCTCTGACCTCTAGCATCAACAAGGCATTTTTGTCCCCAGGACTGCCACATACTGGATGTTTTTCCCTTTTCACAACATTCTTTGTAAACCCTAGAAATGGTTGTGCGTAAAAATCCCAGTAACTGAGCAGATTGTGAACTACTCAGACCGGCCCGTCTAGCACCAACAACCATGTTCAAAATTGCTTAAATCACCTTTCTTTCCCATTCTGACATTCAGTTTGGAGTTCAGGAGATTGTCATGACCAGGACCACACCCCTAAATGCATTGAAGCAACTGCCATGTGATTGGTTGATTAGATAATTGCATTAATGAGAAATTGAACAGGTGTTCCTAATAATCCTTTATGTGAGTGTAAGATAGACCAATAGAAGCCTTTGTAAATGAGACAGACATTACCCCTCAACTAAACTTATACAAAAACATTCACATGCATGAAAAAAAAAGTTCTGCAAATCCATAAGGAACGCATCAACAGTTCCTCGGACAGCTTTCAAAGAACATTTCTAATATAAAACCTAATCGCCATTTCAGACAAAGCGCAAGGGATCTATAAAACTCTACCCAAGTTGATCTAGGGGAAAGTGTGGTACAATTATGCATCCAGACCAAAGCCAATCTCTAAGTGTCTGACACATCCGGCTCCTGAAAATGGTTGCCACCCAGCTGGATACACAATTAAAGGTGGAAGACAATCAAAAATGCGCATATAAACTGCAAAAAGTTTAGATCAAATGAGAAAATTATCTAAAGCTGTGGGCCAGCTCTGTCTCTAGAGACGACATCGCTGAAAAGCAAAGGAAATAAAAACAGGCACTGCTGTGAAACAGCAATGTTGCGTTCATGAGTCGTGACAACAGAACATTTCTTCCAATTTTTCCCACTAATACAACTTCCTCTATTTTATTCAACTTAAGTGCCCATTTCCTTTCTATATTAGTTCCTAGTATTAGATGTTTACAGCTGTAGAGTATGCAACATCTCCGTTGATAGAGGATGATAAAAATAGAAGTCATAACTCTATAGGAAATGTATTCATTATTTAACGCATTTAGTTGCACATCTTATTATGTAAATCGGCCCTTACAGCACTATACAATAATCGAATCTGACTTAAGCCACTACTTGTTCTTGGACACTAAAAGCCACAATGTTTACTCTCTACCAACATCCCAGTGAACAGGTTAGGCATTTCCTATAAAATTTTCGCTTTTCTCTTACTAAAAAACACAGGAAGCGACACAGGGCTACAGCAACAAAATAAAGAACAAAAGATGCAAACTGCATAATTGATAACAGATGTATGTTTAGTATACAAAATGTGCTGAAATTGCACAACTTACTATGATCAATATCAATCTGCCTTTGAAAGTCATACCTAAAGGAAATCTTCAGTTCCCAGTGGCAATAACAACTTTATGGTGAGTTACAGCTGCAAAATACGATCAGTCTGTGACACGAATGCAGTCTGAATTAAAAAACAGTTTACCCCGAAGCGTAAACCGAGGGCGTCCCCAAAGCAAAAGCACTTGCCCTAAAAAACAAAGAGGAAACCAAGGGCCCCAGCTTGCAGCAATGAAAAACCAACAGATGGTGATATGATTTCATCTTGGCTCCACTGGTCTCTGGTCAGCCCATTACAAAATCGGTTAAGTGCCCACACTGTTAAAAAAATTATCCAAATGTGTACCCCAGCTGTCAATGGGGCAGTACAATTTAAAAAGGTCCTAATGTGTACCATTAGGTGCAGATATGCATACATTTGGTACCAATATGTACCTTTGAGATACAACTATGCATCTTTAAAGTACTAATATGCACTCTTTGGTACGAATATGTACCTCTGAGGTACTAATAAAAACTTTTAAAGGGATAGTTCGGCCAAAAACGATATTAAACCCATGATTTACTCATCCCCAAGCTGTCCGAGTTGCATATGTCCATCGTTTTTCAGACAAACACATTTTTGGATATTTTAGAAAATGTTTTAGATCTTTCAGTTGATTAAATGTAATTTTACGGGGTCTACGACCTTTAAGTCCAAAAAAAGTGCGTCCATCCTTCACAAAATAAATCCAAACGGCTCCAGGATGATAAACAAAGGTCTTCTGAGGGTAATCCGCGCAGTGTTGTTGTAGAAATATCCGTATTTAAAACTAAATTACTACCTTCCGGTAGCGCCGCCATCTTAGTCGCGTCCGCATTCAGGATGAGAGCTTACACAGCCTACGGAGGTTACTCTGCTGCTGCTCTGTGCCCCCGCCCTCTGAATTCGTCATACGTCACTAAGAAAAGTGCGTACACTACGCTAATACTCCCTCCTGAATACAGAGGAGTCTAAGATGGAGGCGCTACCTGAAGGTATTTATTTTCGTTAATAAAGTTTTTAATATGGATATTTCTACAACAACACCGCGCGGATTACCCTCAGAAGACCTTTGTTTATCACCCTGGAGCCGTTTGGATTTAATTTGTGAAGGATGGGCGCACTTTTTTTGGACTGAAGGTCATGGACTATGGGTGGACCCCGTAACATTACATTTAATCAACTAAAAGATCTAAAACATTTTCTAAAATATCCGAAAATGTGTTTGTCTGAAAAACGATGGACATATGCAACTCGGACAGCTTGGGGGTGAGTAAATCATGGGTTTAATATCATTTTTGGCCGAACTATCCCTTTAAGGTGCAAAGCTATACTTTTTGAAAAGGTACATCCCCAGTGACAGTTCTGGGGTACATATTTTGACATTTTTTTCCTGAAAGTGCACGAAATACTGAACGTATAACAAGTAAAGCATAACTGCAATGGATTGAATTGGTTTAATAAAAAAAAGAGGATATTTAGTCAAAGTGTTTTTCATACACACACACAAAAATGAAATAAAAGGTTCAGCTTAGTCATCATTAACCCTGCGATCACTAATCACCTTTTGATTCACATCTAAAACCGTCACGCTGTCCTCATAGGAAATATAACGGATTTAGATCATTCCTCGTTAAAAGACATCAATTTGAAGCCAGTAACAGGTCGGTTAGGTTAAGGGTCATGGGTAAACAATTGTTTAAAGCATGCGTTCCCCCACGAGCATGCATTTAACAGCCTCCTTCCACAATAAACATCATGTTAGGTTGTTATTTGTTACAAAATTTGTATTAGCTAGAGCTGTGCGTGGGAGAGCACTTACGAGTTTAATTCACTCTTGATAATTTCTTCATATTTAATAATGCACAGCTGAACAGTTAAGTCCATCTTGCCTCTCAATCCATTAAGAATGACCAAAGCGTTAATAGTCGGTAATGACGAGAAAAATGACAAGTTGCCTCAGTGTAATGGATTTACGGCATCACACACACCATTAGAGACGTGACACAAATAAAAACAAAGCAAAATACAAAATATGGGCAGAAAGGTACAGGAGGTAGTTAAAGACAAATTTTTTCATGTCCTTGTGTGTACTTTCTACAGCTCACGTGACTATTGGACTAGTATACGTAGTGAGATTGTTGTGGTTTTTGCAGTGACTATAAATAATAATTATCAAAGCAGTGGGTTCCGTTGCCAAAAGATACTTTATTATCAGAGAGTCGGTCTATAGAGCATCTAAACAAACCTCATATATGTTACTTTTATATATATTGCTTCTTAATTTCTTGCATACTTCAGCCTAAGCATTTCTTAGCTAGGGTAGTCTTAGTTACCCATATTTGGATTTTCCACCCATGCACACAGATGCAAAAGACACTAAATGCCACCTCAGTCAAAAATTAGATAATGATATTATCTGAATGCTATCGGCATGAATAATATACTTGTTTATCAAATGCTTTTGCTTTAAATCCAGGTCAATCACAAATAACAGTTTTGTTGGCAGAATCCATTAAAAGTCTGATAAAAAATACTAATTCACAAGCAAACATGTTAGACAAACATATGGCGCTTTTCCATTGCATAGTACCCCACCGGTCAGGTCGGGTCAGCTCACTTTTAACTTTGGCTTGGTTAGCTTTTCCATCGAGTTTAGTATCACTTCGGAGTGGGAGGGATTATAGTTGTGTCGTTATATTTGCACTGCCTACTGCTGTGACATCATACAAGTGAGAGTGTCTTTGGCATGCTATACGTTCACATACATTCATTTATTTGTCAGTCTGCCACAAATTTAAAATTGACCATCACAAATAAATGTTTGCACATCGCATTTAAACAAACAACTGTGGCGTCAGTCGACGCCCTCCACTGAGCCTCATTTGAGTTGCTTCGTGAATGTGCCGCCACAAACCAAAAGTCTGGAAAACATTGGTATGGTGTTCCTGATTCTTAACCCGTGGATGTTTTTCACCACTACAAGGGAGTTTGGGAAGTTACAACAAAGCACAGATGACAACAGGTTTGCTGGCTTGCGTTTAGCATAACACATGTCACAATCTCTCAGACCAATCAGTGATCTTTAGTGTTTTCACGTCACATTTAAGTATCAGCTCAGCTCGCTTGGAACCCCAACCATGGTTTTGCTAAAAAAAGTATTGGGTTCTACGTACTGTACCCAGTGGAAAATCCCCCAAATGTAAGCAGACCCGAATCGTAGGGTACTATGCAATGGAAAAGCACCAATAGAGGGTTTTGTATCTGAGCTCTTTATTTATAATGTAAAGACCAGGACAGCCTAAAGACATGAGACTACACTGTTCACAGCAAAAAATATATAATTGAACATCTTCAATGAGATTTTTTTTTGTTTTTTGTTATTTTTTCTCTCTGTGTGTGTGTATTTATCGAACTGTTCATTGTGCAAAACTTTTGAAATTAGTTTTTAATGAAGTCTTAAATGAAGTTTGAAAAATGATTAAAAACGGGCATGCCTTTACAAGGGAAAAGTATTTGCCAATTTAAAAGGATTCGGGTAAAATAACATTTTTCAATGGATGATTATCACCCTGTGATATTTATGCTCTGATAAATAACTGCAGAATTTGCCCCCACAATATATCAGTAAAACTACTGGATCAAAGCAAACCGTTTCAGTATTGACCGCACAAAACTTCTACTGTTTACTAATTGACCTTATATTACAGTGTCTGAAATGCTTTATTGTATTGCCATTATACTAAATGGCATTACTGCACTGCACCGTATTCCACTGTTTCTATATAACAGGACCATAAGGTGCTAATCGGTTTACGCACTGAACTGTAATTTGTCTACATTAAGTTAAAGGGATAGTTCACCCAAAAATAAAAATTCTGTTATCATTTAATCCCCCTCATGTTGTTCTAAACCTGTAAGAGTTTCTTTACCCTGTTGAACAAAAAAGAAGATATTTTGATAAATGATGGCAAGAACACAGTTGACGGCACCCACTGACTTCCATAGTATTTGTTTTTCCTACTATAAAAGTCGATAGGTACCATTAACCGTGTGCTTGCCATCATTTATCAAAATATCTTCTTTTATGTTTAACAGAATAAAGAAACTCATATGGGTTAGGGTGATTCTCCAGAAATCAGATTTATGAGGTGTCGTGAAACATTTTGATAAAAAAAGTAAAGCTATCAAAATAAGAAGCATACAGTTACAAACATCTCTTCATGTACTATTTTGCACATGATTTCAAATGACATCATACAAACCAATTTTGTTGTTTTTTCCACATTTAAGGGGACAGTTTTCATTACCGCAACGTGTCCATGACTGGATTTGGGTTCTTTGACATGGAAATATTTATAATTAAAAAATCTAAAAAATAAAACGCTTCAGTGCATGTCATACTATAAACATTTACAGTAAAGAAACATGTGGTATTTGGTGATCATTGGTAAACGTAGATACAATATTTAGGAATATAAATGTGCCCAAGACCAATTTTCTCATCCTTCGCAATAATTTTCAATCATTGTTTAAGCCCTCAAGGAACTAACATTTAAAAAAAAAAAGAATTTGTTGGAAGGGACATAATTGACTGTGACACTCAAGATGGCTACCAGGTAAGCAGTTCTTATTTTTTTCTCTCCAGTTAAAGTTGAAATTTAGTTTGTCAGAGTACCTAGACAACTTTTTATTTCTCATTACCAAAATATGAGTTTGTAAATACATATATTTAATGTAATATCATGTTGCGGTAATGATCATTTTTTATAATGATAATCTAAAACATTTAAATAATTCTACAGGGTTTTTTTAAAAACCTCTAAATATAATGGTTATAGTAAGTTCAGACCTTAATCTCATATGGGCTTCAAGGGCTTTTTAAAAATTCTGGACACCTTCTAAATCTTGATTTTTTGAGAATCACCCATACATGTTTAGAACAACAAATACAGAACCTTTTATTTTTTACTATCCCATTAAGGTTATAAAAATTATGCAGTTCCAATATTTTTCCAATATCTGAATTGCACATTTTTTTGCCTGCTTGAATATAGCATGCAGTACATCAGCCACAGTCATGAAAAAAATGAAAAAACTGTAGCGAATAGCCTGTAATAAAAAAGTCTGTAATATCAGACAGGGCTGCGCTAAATCTAGCCTGAACTGGTCAGATGACAGAAAACATCATTTTGGTGCAAGGCATGGTGCAAGATAAAATGAATACATCATTTTTTCAAAATTTAACACACAAGTACTGCACTAAAGCATACATTCAACAGCCCTAGTAATTAGTAATAGATATAAAAGAAACAAAGAATAGGTGAAAGACAAATGGACTAGAAAAAAAATGTAGCTGATATTACCTCCTGCACATTCAGACCTTCTTTCTGCATAAAATAGTGCTTTTTGAACTCATAATAGGAGTTGTACTGGTGCCAGGACTGCAGGAAGTCAAATCTTTAGGGTTTAGAAGACACACACACACACACACACAGATAAAAGTTTATGGTTACACATTACACCTTTCTAATGGCAGCAATGAGACTGTCAAATCTAAAAGATGAGCTTAACGAACAGGGGCGTAATTGCTTACCGGGGATCGTTTTTGGCACGCACGCTGGTCTCGAATTTCACCCCGTTTCTGGCCACGTACTCAGCTAGTTTGTCAATGACAGGCTGGATGTCGGGAGGGGGGGGGATGATGGCAGCAACAGGAGCAGCGACAGTCGCCGGCGGGGCAATGGTGGTTTGTTGAGGCCGAGTGCTGAAGAAATGAAAAGAAAATAAATAAATAAATATACACATACAGGATTTTTTCCAGCAGTAGCACGAAGCAGAAACAAATGTGGCAAGCAAACCTGGAAGCAGAAGGGCCTGTGGGAGCCGAGTAGGTGGCAGAGGTAGGAGCCGTCACTGTGACAGGAACTGCAGCAGGGACTGATGGGATTGCGGCCGCAGGTTCCAACGTGGGTGTGGTGCCGGGAGGTGGAGGAGGAGCCGCCGATGCAGAAGGTGCTGGCATCATGCTAGTGGGCATTGAGGTATAATAGACACTGGCATCGATCCCAGGAGGAGGCGGGGCCAGGCAGTACGTACCATCGGGGAGCATACAGTAGCCGTAGTACATTGCCGCCACATTAGCTGTTGAGAAACGATTTTAAAATTAAATCATGCGTTCATCCAACAAGAGCAAATGATATTAGTATGAGCATAAATTATTGTTCATCTCCCCCTACAATAAATAAAGGTGTATATTTATATACACATTTACTTTAATGAAGCTCTTTATATGGGTAGGCATTAGGCAATGGAAAGGACATTAAAATAAGGTTGTTTCAGCATTCATTAGAATGCCAAGGAATAGACATTGAGGTAACTCCGCTGTTGATGCAAATTAAAAATTGAAATAATCAGTGTCTGAATCTCTGTCTTTGTAATTACATTTCCTTTTAAGTTGGAGATAAAAAAAGAGAGCAGAAAAGATAAATAAGCTTTTATCATTTGTTCTGACCGATCACAAATTATTACGTTCAATCTGCCCTCCTGTTGAGATGGCAACACTGTAAAGACACAGTTTTTGAACTTAAAGGGCACATATTATGCAAAATCCACTTTTAAAGGGGGTTTGGACATATTTGTGCGTTGGCAACAACCCTACAATGAAAAAAATCCACCCACAAAAGTGCTGGTAAGGGAGTGAGGAGCAGTAGCTCATTTGCCTTTAAAAGGGACATATCATGAAAATCTGACTTTTTTCATGTTTAAGTGCTAAAATTGGGTCTCCAGTACTTCTATCAACCTAGAAAATGTGTAAAAGAACAACCCAGTAATTTCGTTTTGGTAAACCATTCTCTGCAAGCATGTGTAAAAATAGGTCATTGATAGCTTGCTCCCCTTGTGATGTCAGAAGGGGATAATACCGCCCCTTAATCTGCACTATCCAACCACGGCACTGCAATTTAGTGCAGAGATCAGCTCATTTGCATTTAAAAGGACACACCCAAAATGGCACATTGGTGGCAATTTTAACAAGCTATAATAAATTATCTATATGGTATTTTTAGCTTTTAACAAGCCAAAATTGCAGTAAATCTCTGAAATTTAACTGCAAAAGTATATGGCTAAATATCTAAGCAAATGTAATACTGACACATATAGAGCCAGGGTTAAGCTCTGTTAAAATCATCACGATCAAATATGTGCCACTGGGTCAATTAAAGCAAATACGTGACCCTGTCTGTGAAAGCGGCTGACAATTTTGTTGAAATATGACCTTGATATCTTTAATACAGACTTAAAAATTAAGACCATGTAGATTGAAATCAGTGTGAAATCAAACTTTGATGCTCCTAAACTCATAATGACATTCTGAATTTGACAGACAGGGTGACACACATTTGATATGTAAATTTAAACGTTTAAGATGTAAAGAAATAGTTCAAACATGAAAGAAAATTCTGTCATCACTGACATTTCAATCCTGTATGTCTTTGTTCTGTAAATCAAAAAGCAAACTTAAAATGTCCAGAGGGATCTTTGTCAAAATGGGCGCTCAAGCTGTCAAGCTTTAAAACGGCACCATAAATGTGGCTTGCCAGGTGTCATTTTTGCCTCAATATCAATATAGCAAATACAATACAAAACAAAAAAAGAATTTAAACATTTTTAAACATTTACAGAACAAGGTCACACGGATTTGTAAAAGAAGATCGAATTTGCATAGCAAAGTAACCCTTTAATTGAAGTGTTGTATGTTGCAAAGGCAAAGACTCTAATGATGATGAAATACAACAAACAAAATAAAAAGGTAGAAAATTTGAAAGATGGTGGAATAAAAGTAACGCCATCTCCTGGGTACTTCTGTGTACTGAATAGAGGGCTGTTGGGAACCCAAAAGACCAATTGACTGAGTCTGCTCATTTAGAGGAGTTTAACATTCGGTTTGACTGCAGCCACACATCAAAGAAAGCTAAAAGAAGATAAGGCGGAGGCGCTGGATGAAGAGGGCGTCAGGGATCTGGACACAGCTATACTGACTTCTTGACTTACTGGTACTGGGTGTGTGAGGATGCGAGAGAGAGAGAGAGAGAGAGAGAGAGAGAGAGAGAGAGAGAGAGAGAGAGAGAGAGAGAGAGAGAGAGAGAGAGAGAGAGAGAGAGAGAGAGAGAGAGAGAGAGAGAGAGAGAGAGAGAAAGAGAGAGAGAGAGAGAGAGAGAGAGAGAGAGAGAGAGAGAGAGAGAAAGAGCACGAGAGAGAGAGAATGAGAGAGAATAAAAATATGATCAGTCCCTCCAGAAAAACGCAATTATGCGATCTCATGATTCATTTTTTAAATATGCCGCACAAATTGCAGATTTCTGCTTGCAAAATACATACAATGCTCAAAATGTTGCATTGTTTCTTTTGTCGTGTTTTAAGTAAATGTCTGTTTCTAAGATGTTAAATAATACACATTGATGAAAATATATATTAGTGACTGATGCTGCGTTTACAACAGCCGCAGTAGACGCGGCAAGCTGGAGTGATTTACATGTTAAGTCTATGCAAAGACGCGATTAGGCATCCTGCGCCGCGGTAAGCGTGGCGTGAATGGTGCGGAACGCGTGCATGTCTCGAATGACTAGAATTTCACGCGTGGCTTTCACACGCGAATGAAGCGAGTGAACTCAAATGTTCAAGTGTCCAACTACGCGTGAATAGCGTGTTTTTGACGCCTCTACTGCGGCTGGTGGGAATGCACCATGAGGGTGGAGCACTGGCCCGATCGGGCAAGTGACAATACTTTTTACTTGCCCAAACGTCTCTGACGCTGGCCCCAGGCCACCGGGCAGTCCTTTATGTTGAGCCCTGACGTATCACGATAGTAAGCTGTATCGATGTTTTTGCAGAGCCCTATTTACTTCACACATGCGCAGCCATGTCCCCTGTTGTCATGGGAATGTTAGGAAGTGACATAATTACGCGACGTGAACATAAATGAAAAGCTGCAAACAGTTTTTGCAAGTTGATGCAATTTTTTAAACCAACCAGACTCTCGTACATTCATTTCATTTGTACAGAGAGTCTGTCCACGCTCCATTGCAAAGCTTTACTTGCGTTAAGGAGGGTCCTCTGTTGAAGTTTAAAACTATTGGATCTGCGCAGAGTCACTCAGGATCTGCCATACGCAGTCGCTAACATGTTTGTCGTGACGTATATCACGCGCCGAAACCGGACGGAAACAACAAGTACGAATAATCAGACCAAAAAAACGTAGCAAACCTGGTTCTTGCTCCGGCTTTAACTTCTGTATATTCGGCAGTTTTGCAACAACGGACCGAATAGCTTTTCTCACGTCTTTCTCCGCAGCCATTACTGAACAACAACTCAAACTGACGCACAACCTCAACGTTAGCCACCCCCTATAAATATCCTGCATATTCAATCACATTTTTTAAGAAAAAAGATCAAGAATTTTTGCCCGCAACAATCACAAAAAAACTCTAGGACTTATATGATAATCAAGAAAAATGAAAAAATTATAAACTGTCGTACAATGTAGCCAACATTTAACAAATTTGTCTTTTTCATGTCAACAATGTAAACTATACCGTGTAAAGTGTTCATACAGCTCGAATTGTAAAGGATGTGCTAGCAGCATAAAGCATGGGTTGACTGACTGTTACTCAGAAAAAACGCATGCAGATAAAATGAATACCCTGATTCAATCATTCATGACACCTCCCTGTGGAGATAAAAAGGCACAGAGGTGCAGAAGGTCCAAAGACCGAGAGTTATGATCTGCACACGGCTAGCTGGATTTACAGTAAAAATGAATGAACCAACAGACACTCCTAAATGCCTGGAGGAACACAAATATATGCTTACGCTGACAAGCGCGTACTGCTGAATAGTTCAAAAACGTACAAGGGATCATAGTTGGCTGAAAGCGTAACCATTAATCCAAAGTCCTGAACAGATCAAGGCTGTTCTGTCTGCATCTGCAGAAGAAGATCAAGCGAACCGAACGTCATAAAAATCATTCACATCCAGTTTATGTAAAAAACTTAACCGGTTGTGACTGGAAGGATGAATGATGAGGTGATGGTTGCCATCTGGACCAGCATTTGAGCTCCATTAATGCAAATCCTGTTGGCCCCTTCAAGCTGGCTGTTTCAATGTGGCATAACAATGTGTATTACTGTATAGCCACCCAGAAGTACGCAGCTTATGACGACTCATTACATAAAAACACACTTATTCTTTTGGCTTCACGGTCTTGGTCAAGTTACTGAGCAGTTCGTAAGGTCGCACCTCCCATCTGACGACATGTTTAATCCATTGCATTAATCATGGGAGTTATATTGCTGCAGATATTTGATGTGCGCTGGACCCTGTGAAATGAAAGAGTAATTGTTCTGATGGTGTCAAATGGACAAATCGGATTGATGTGTTTGTGGGTTAGTGGGTGGGATGAGGTTGGCGTCAAGTGCGTTGGCCGAGTGACAGATGAGCAGAGCATTCTGGGAAAGACTTGCAGGACAGCGTGCTTAATGAAATAAATCTGAAGTCTGTTTAAACTATGGCCAGTGGCCGTTAAGGAGGCTATCGGAGACATCTCGAGGTCGGGTGTGCAATTTCAATCCTTTCCTGGTGCCAGTTAACCGAAAGAATCTGTATTCTTTGTTTCACCATCTCAGGCGGTTAAAACTCGAGCTTGGGTTGATAGCAACCAGCTTAAATATATCAAGTGGAACCAATTTAAACATGAGACGGGACAATGTTTAACCAAACTTCAATGATGAGAGCCAAGTGTGCCTTAAAGAAAAATACACAGGAAACCGCAGATACCCGTCGAAGTCTTGGGAAAATAACTCCCTTACATTTGGATTCAGATTATAGGTTGACTGTGGTTAAGCCAACAGAACCTCCCTTTGTCATGCCGTTTATCCTAGAAAATACACATTTGCAGTCAAAGTAGCTTTTCTTTTCAGAAGCTGTCCGTCGAATGGCTTTCTGGCGCTGTAATCCCGCTGCAATTTTCTTCGAGGAACCAGCCGAGCTCCTTCAGTCAAGCTAATTGAGACAAATCAAAGCTCAAGGCTTGAGTGTATCCTACCAGCTCAGCGGTACACTCTCCGTTTCCAATAAGAGAGGAATTGCTAATTCGCCACAGTACCTTAAAATCCTATCGATTGGAAGCAAAAGCAAAGACTAAACGTAAATGCAAGTGGGACACTCTAGAACAAAACTTCATGTTATTCACTTGGGTACAATAAATTTGCACCGCTTTGCATTGTAATTTGGCAAAAAGACGCTTCCGATTGTCGGCAGGAAAAACGCAAGGGAGCTAATTCATGAGCCGGTGGTGAAAAACAGCCTTTTAAAGTTGTGAAATTAGAATTGACTGAAGATAAGCAGTACGCATTGGGCAGTCTGCCCGCTTTGGTACTTAATTTAATGAACTTTGCTTACAATGAAGGGTCAGCATCCCTGCCATGTTCACTCAAGGACATCCCCAAAAAAATCAATCATCCTTAAAATAATAAAAAAGATGGTCTTTAATATGCTGGCATTGCAGTACTCAACCACAGGCTCTTCTCAAGAGAATATGCTTTTTTCCTTTAAGGCATGCCAAGAATTTACCTCATACAAAACAATTTGCTACACACAAATTCCAGTCCCAGAAAATTTCCGTAAAATTGGCAGAGGGGCTTCTGTGTGAACACAAACCCGTAAATGTTATGGGATTGCTCCCATAAAGAGGACTTATTAACATTAGTGTAACATTCACGGAAAGCATGGCAGAACAGCGCATCTTGTCTTAAACTAAAATGCAAGAGAGAAATCACGGATATTAGCAAACTTTAGACGTTGTGGAAAAATACTTCACATGTCTTTACGGTACGTGTGTGAATGCATCCACAGATTCCAGAAAATCATTGGCACTGTGAACCAAAAATCAAACAATCCCGGACAAATCCCGGTCGCATTTTCCGTGTATTTTCCGTAATCTCTGTGAAAAGGGCTACAGCAGGGCTATTCAAATCATACTCTGGAGGGCCGAGCACTGCATAGTTTAGCTCCAACCCTGATCAAACACACCTGAGCAAGCTAATCAAGGTCTTCATGATCACTAGACAATCACAGGTGGTGAAGTTTGATTAGAGTTGGAGCTAAACTATGCAGTGCTCCGGCCCTCCAGGGTAAGATTTGAATAGCCCTGGGCTACAGTGTAAGAGTGGCACAGGCTCAGTGGGGACACCTGCGACACCACTTGTTCATTTAAACTGAACTGATAAAGACCAAAATATGTTGTGTGAGTTTGGAGAGGGTGTCCTTGCTCTTTCAAGCTTTACAATGGTAGAAAACAGGGATCAAGGAACAACTTCAGACTTCTTCCTTCACAGGGGTAAACCATATGGCTGTTTGGCAGTTTTTCAGACTGGACGGCCAGTAAAACAGCGACATGTCTCATATATGCCATTCTGCAGTTTCGAGGGGTGGCACAAACATTAGCAACATTAAAATGAGTAACCTAAAGCATTTAAAGACACATCACCTCAAAGAACAAAATGACCAATACCCTGAGCACAGGTATCAGAATCGGGAGAAGAAAAAGGGTGTCTGAACATCTCTATTAATAAAGGTCTTTTGCGGGTAATCTATGCAATTATAATATAGTTATATATTATAAAATCACAAGATTTGTGACAATTATAAAATATCCATATTTCAAACTTTAAAACTATAATAACTAGCTTCAGGTAATGATGCCAAGTAACTCCAAATGTGTTTGTCTGAAAGATTATGGACATACAGTACTATGCAAAAGTCTTATGGTGCATTCCCACCAGCCGCGGTAAAGGTGGCAAAAACACGCTATTCGCGCGTAGTTGGACGCTTAAACATTTGAGTTCACTCGCTTCAAGGCAGGATAGGCAGGAATTATCTAAAACAAACTTTTTAAAAAATTCGTTTAAACTGTCTTTATATACCAATACATAAGTAAAATGTAAGTACTCTGAAAAAGAGAGTATAAAAATCGCGTGTCTGTAGACCTCTCACCACTGTTTTAAACACAGCTCATTTTTCCATTCACTCCACCCCCTCCCTTAAGGGTTTCCTCTAAAGCCACGCCCCCAAAACACATGAACGCGCGGTGCTGACTGGCTCAGCTGGGAGCGCGGTGCATGTAGTAACATCATGTCACAATCACATGTAATAATACACCTAACTTTATCACTATGAATATAAACAAATAGGATGGCTTTTAGTACTCACTATTAAGCCAGTGTTTTGCAAGGAAGAGTTTCCGTGATGAAAGCATTGTTGACTCTGATGAGGACTACACTCCGGAGACAATACAGCTACCGCATCGTCGACTCGTGGAAAAGCCACGTGATATTTACTCTCGTTTGATTGCTTCGTTTATTCTTTTGTTTGCCTTCGCTGACTGTATATGCAGGTACTGTGAGTTCTGAATGCTCTTTCTCTGACGTACTTTTGCTCTTCCTAGAGTGCCTCGTGCACGTTCAAATCAATCAGGTGTGCGCATGTGTGGGCAGATCCCATAGCAACAGGGGTGGTGCCATGGTCGCAAGGATAGTGATAGTCGCGCAAGCCAATCATTTGTTTCGTCCCGAATGGAAATAATGAGCTGTGTTTAAAACAGTGGTGAGAGGTCTACAGACACTCGAGTTTTATACTCTCTTTTTCAGAGTACATACATTTTAATTATGTATTTGTATATAAAGACAGTTTAAACAAATTTGTAAAAAAGTTTTTTTGATAATTCCTGCCTATCCTGCTTTTCATTAGCGCATGAAAGTCGCACGTGGAAATTCGCGTCATGGGAGGGGCGTCTGCGACTCCACTGAGACTCCGCCACTCGCTCGCTTCCTGTAATCACGTCACTACTTCAGCAAGGTCCTGATTGGTTAACGCGCCGCGGAATTCTGTCAAACACTCAATTCGCGCCACGCTTACAGCGTTTCCCGCGTCACAGGATGCCTAATCACGTCTTTGCATTGACTTAACATGTAAATCACTCGCGCTTGCCGCGTCTGGTGTGAACCCTGCATTAGGCCACCAGACTTGTTGTTCTGATGTCCATCCATATTTATTTTTCCATCTATTTTATTAAGATACAAACAGAAAATACAGGAAATAAGTAAAAAAAATATTAATATGTCTTCTTTAGGCATTATCGGTGTTTAGTGTGACATCTCTTGGCACTAAACACATCTTGAGCGTTTTTGAGCAGAATGAAGTAAAAACACATTTCTTTAAAATTAGAAATTAGGATTTAATTTTATTTGGGTTTAAAAGATCCTGAAGTTTCCTGTTATTGCTCAAATGAAAGGGGAGTTTACCCCAAACACTGGACAATTCGTTACATTTACATAGCGCTTTTCTCAGTGCTCAAAGCGCTTTACATATGAATGGGGGAATCTCCTCAACCACCACCAATGTGCAGCATCCACCTGGATGATGCGACGGCAGCCATATTGCGCCAGAACGCCCACCACACACCAGCTTATTAGTTGAGAGGAGATGGAGTGATATAGCCAATTAGTATGAGGAATGATTAGTAGGCCAATGGGCAAGTTTGGCCAGGATGCTGGGGCACACCCCTACTTTACATTTGGATTTAAAATGACCACAGAGAGTCAGGACCTCGGTTTAACGTCTCATCCGAAGGACGGTGCTTTTTTTCACAGTATAGTGTCCCCGTCACTATACTGGGGTGTTAGGACCCACACAGACCACAGGGTGAGCACCCCCTGCTGGTCTCACTAACACCTCTACCAGCAGCAACCTGGTTTTCCCAGGTGGTCTCCCATCCAAGTACTGACCAGGCTCAGCCCTGCTTATATACAGTTTTTAATACTATATACACATTTCCTGTATTTACTGGATGTATTCTATTAAAGAGACTGAGAAACACTTATATATGATCACTATAACATTGCAAAAACAACAAATCTAATTCTGGCATGGTGGCTTGAGACTTTTGCACAGTACTGTATGTATCTCAGATTGCTTGAGGGCTAATAAATCATGGGGTACTTTATTAATGTTTGGCTGAAGTATTGTTTTAATTGCTATTTATGCCTTCATTCAATATTATTTTCCTTTGTATGTCACATTTTTTTGTGCTTTGGCAGTTGGCACATTACAGGTACAAGCCTTCACATCATTCAAACTGTGAAATCCAGGCTAAAAGCTCTCAAACACATTTTAAGATTAGTTGCACTTGAGTTTGATTTCATTCATTGATTTAAGGTGGATTTAAGGTCATACTCACGGTCAGAGCTGTATTCTGCCTGTGTGGCTGCTGCTGAAGGTTGTTGCTCTTCCTCCACTTTGGCAACAGCACCATTTTTCTCCTGTTTGGCTTTTCGAACCAGCGCTGCCAACGGGTGATCCGGGTCGATGACCTGCAGAGGCTAACACAAACGAGAAAAAAGGACAATGGGCCGCTTTTCATGGTGTAAATACAGTCCACCCATAAAATGTTAAAGCTGTTAAAACTGTTTAAAACGTTAAGCCAATAAATCAGTTTTTATACCAAGCAATTTTTTTGTGCGTTGGCTTGGAAGCAATTTGCCTTCACACGTCACGCTGTAGTTTTTCCACGTGGCTCTGGGGCGATTTCTTCACAGAACTTGCCAATCCTTCTTTTGACTTTGGCTGCTTTTTGCCTTTATCTTCTTTGTAGGATCAAACTATGTTTGAAGGCTCTGAGATAGCCTTCAACATTGTAAGTATAAGACTTTTTTTGACATGCCGGCTAACCTATAAGCCAAAAAGCTTTATGGACTTTGGCAAACTATAATCACTTCAGCTTGTTACCTTCCAGCAAGAACAGTTTATTTCCCTTACCCAGCAATATCACTTTTTTCAGATGTCTGAACAGCTGAATAATGCACCGTTTGCTTAGCAAGCACTTCACTAGATTTCCTCTAAGGAAGTAACCTTTAAGTTCTTAACATTCCATGCTGACGGCTTTGCGTGTCTTCTACTTTATTTCAAGCCTTCAACCTGTCCAGCATCCACAACATAACATCTCAAAAGTTGATAGGTTCGATCCCACACACATACTGATAAAATGTATACCTTGTATTGCACTGTAAGGGGCTGTTTACACTTGGTATTAAGATGTGTTTTCATCGATCGGATCACAAGTGGATGAGAGAGGCACATTACGTTTACACCTGGTATTTAAATCCGTCTCTTTTGTCCACTTTCGACCGCTTCTGTCCTGAATACTGTGAGGGGACGGTCCGTGAGTCTCTTTGCTGTCATTCAAACGCGAGCGGGAGTAATGATGAGTTTATATGGACGCAAACTAATATTATGTCAGAGTCCGCTGCTTGTTTAGCAAGTATACATGCTGCACAGTGTTTTGTACGTTTATATGTTGGAGCTTTCTCTGAATTTTCAGCGCAATTGATGAAATAGGATCGTGCAACTTTCACACGCTTTCAAAACGAAACTACGGAGATCAGCCACTTTAGGTTTATCAATGAAAGGCAAAAATAGCGCTGTTTACCGAATGTTCACGCAAGAAGTCAAAAAAAACTTGTGTTTAATACCTCAGATTAGATAAATGGGCGGAGAGAAGGCGGTCGCGTGTGGCTGTTCGAACACATTCAACCACATTTGCGTTCCGCAACTCCAAAGCGATCCGATCGAAAGTGGTTTCGACTACCTCTGGATGTGGTTGAAAGTGGTCGAAAGTGGACACGTTCAAAACGTTTTGAACACCGTTTACACCTGACATTAACGTCGTCCACTTGTGATCCGATCAACGAAAACGCATGTTAATGCCAAGTGTAAAAAGCCTCTAAGTCACTTTAGATTTGAAGTCTTCAGATTCCATGGCTCACTGACTAAAGACTTGCATGAGCATTTTAAAGGGTTAATTCCTCCCCAAAAATTTTAAAGTAGCAATATTTACTCAATCTTGTATCATTTAAATGGTGCAACTACCTTTATTTTTATTTCCTTTTTTCCTTTACCATCGATAACATGAGGCTGTAAAGCTGCAGTACCACTCCCTCCCACTAGAGGTGCCATCTACAAGCAAGCTCTCATCACTATTGTGAGACAACTACTCATCAGCAACAATCATTACTCAAGGAGCCTTAAGAGCACCTATTTCATTGTTAAAAACAATTTTATTTTGTGTATTTGGTATAATACAATGTGTTTGCATGGTTTATAGTTAAAAACACATTATTTTCCACATTCCGCACATTTTTGTAGCTCCAGATTTCACTTTCTTCCTGAAACGCACGGATTTGAAAAGCTCTGTGTCCCTGATTGGCCAGCTAATCTGTATGTTGTAATAAGTCTGAATACGTCTGATGTCAGCTGGAAAGTGACGCTCCTTACCATGTTTAAAAGAATCACGCACAATGCAATGCTAAAACGAGTTAACTTACAGGCTGTGTCTGAAGAAGGAGGAATTATGATAATGTCGGTCTTGTCCACATCACCAATCCCAGGAAGTAAACTGTTGCCTACAATCCGTGTGTTTGTTATAGTCCAAGAAAAGAGATTTACTTTGGGGTTTGTACTTTTTGCATATTGTTAACATGTACACACCAAAGGAAATGTAAAATCGTGAAATGGACCATTGGTGCTCTTTAATAAAAAATACGCTCTTTTTCTGTTCTGAGAGTATGAAATTGGCTCTTTCCTTTACCTATCAATTCATCTTACGTAAGACTAAAATGCATTAGGTACAGGAAAAAGCTATGAATATCATCTCTATAAAATAAAGCTGGAGATCTGGTATAATCGGTAATGTTCCACCCCAGACAGAATGGGGACAATATGGCAGCACACAGATTCGGATGCGTCTGTATTTTCAGCCAGTTTGATAAAGCTGCTTTCCTCATTAAGAAGGATTGGTTACTTCACTGTGACACTATCAATCTATGATAACACAATGTTGGCATATATCTCGTATCCCACAAGTACCTGAACACACCGGCTGACTAATCCACAGGAAAACATGACATTCAGACAGACCTCAAGCTTAAGATTTGTGAATGTTCCCATTTACACTTCCTGCAAATAGGTTGCAATTTCTCACAATTCAAGCAATACTAATACACACACATAAGATTGATGAGTCTTAAAAGTTTATATAAACTTCGTAATTAAAGCCAACTTTATACCCTTAAGGCGAAAACTAAACTCTTCTTTTAGGAATCCAAATCAGAAAACATATTAGTTTAAGCTTCCATTGCTAGTTTGTTTGCGTGTCTCTCTTAAAAATGACACGGAGCAACTCACGGCTCAACATACAGAATATTAAATCAAGAAAATCAAAGCTTTAAGCTTCGGATGAGCACTTCCTTTCCTCATTTTGAACAAATATATGAAAAACCCAACGCTTTGATGTCAGAGCCTTTGATATCAGGCCCAATTCTGCCAAGAAATATAACAACTTAACACCAATTTAAAAATGTGTTCTTTGAACAATTGGCGACTTTACATGAAACTTGAAAAACAACCTAAAAGCCGAAGCATATGGACTGTTAGGTTAGCTTTAATAGAAGGAGATGTTTAACCTTATGATGCACAACAGGGGGCTAAATTACATGCCAGCCCTTTCTTAAGTAAGAACTCACATGATGGCATGATATTAGATCAGGCAAGATTAATAATCAGTATAAAAGGACGAAAACATCAAAAGGGTGTACCAATATTTCTGAGCCGTATGTGATGTGTCTGAAGTAGTACCTTTATTATCTCTTCCAGGCGAGAACATTTCTTAGGAGCACATAGACTCGGGTGGAGGTAGTTTCCATCGCCGTCATCATCATCAGAGTTGTCCGAGTTTGAGTCTGTTTAAAAGGGAAATCATTTTGGTTTTGTTTATTGATAAAGCTAAAATAATAAATGTATGATTTACAACAGAAGTGTAAATATAATTTTTATAGAAATTATTACGAAACAGCATTCAGCATTCATTTATGCATTTGGCAGAGTGCATTCGATCGATACACCTGCATTTAATTTAATTCAACATTAATGTCCTCTTTGGCTCAAACCCATGACCTTTGAGCTGCTAATGCAATGCTTTACCATGTGGGCGTACCTTGTGACTTGTCCTGCTTGTTCTCCGAAGCTGGTGTGTATCTTCCCTCCTTCATAGCTCGCAGAATGTGTTTGTAGTATGGGTTCAGGTAATGGTCGAACCGCAGGAAGTCAAACTGGGAATTCCCTGACTGCTTTGCCTTCAGCACAATTTCAAACTGAGCCCCCTGCTTGCACACAAAGTTGGCAGTGCGCTCAATGATGGCGTGCGTCTTGGTGGTCGCGGGCTGTAAGACAAAGAAGCCAAGCGTGAACTAGGCAAAACTTTATAAAAATAAGCAGCTTAAAATTAGAATATGAAAACCATATAGAGCATTCATCATAACTGACTTCAAGGTTCAGAAATTTTTCACACACAGAAAGCAACGTGCACGTAAGAGCGCAAGTATGATTCATGAATCAAACCAGGGCATTCATTAATTCGTTTCCCACTACATATGCAAATTTAAGTCACAAATCTCTAGTCGCAAATATGTCATGCTGCAGACAAAATTGTATTTATGTTTTGAGCTGATTTATGGCAATGATGTAGTTTAAATAATATATGATTCTGATACATAATGACACATATCGTTCATTAGAACAAGGCACTTTCACATGCCTGCTCCTCAGATCCAGTGTCCAAGTAAACAGAGGATGCTTTGCTTTTAAAGCCCCAGAGACCAAGAGCGTCAAGTAATGACTTGCTAATTTGAAGATAAACAATCCCACGTTCTGTCTCAAGATCAGATTCATTCGGTGCTTCGAGCTATGTGCTTTACAATAAGCAAGGTAATCACTGCAGTTGTCCATTAATAATTCAGAAAGCCCCTTCAAAGAACCTAGCAGACTTTAAACTAATTGTGTTTTTCAGGGTAGAGAAACGTAATAAGAAGTTAACCCAAAAAATTTGCAATAATAGCATGTATTATTTTTTATATGTATTCAGGGTTTCCTGCAGCACATTTAATACCGCGAGCGTGCACGTGCGCCACATGTCCGAAATGAGATAAAGACATGGTCCGTCATGTCTGGAGGATAGCCAGTTAATAAACGCGTGTCCGTGAGAACTGTAAGTGGACTTATGTTTTGGGGTTATTTAAGCCTGTTATTATATTCATCTATAGTTCTTGCAAATTTAAAGTAAGTTAGCTGGTGATTTTGTTGTTTGAGCAACCTGCTAGCTAGGTTTCACGTGCCTGTTGATTTGATATAATTGTTGAGCGCTCTTGCTCACTTTATTTATGTGCATTATTTACATGCTGCAGTAGTTACACTCCTTTAAGATAATGTAATTCATAGTAAGAAATAATCAGTTTTTACCATTTTTGCGCCATCGATCATTGTTCGCCTGACGTTCTACAACATCTGCTTTAGTTTGTGTTTATTAACCCTTTATCTTCACTTCATCACGCAGCTATTCCCATTAGAGGAATTTTATTTACACATTTTATTTGAGTGTTTTAAATAAAAATATTTTAATTTTCATCTTGACGCATACTCCCCGCCCCTTTGATTGCCACGCCCTCGGCCCCGCCAACTCGCCCAACCCTACCACCTTAACGAACAAATTTTCTGCGGGAAACCCTGGTATTGTATGCTATATATTTAAAGGGGCCCTGTGATTTCTTAATTTTTCGTAAAGCCGTTTTAACTCTTTCCTGCCAGCGTTTTAAAAAAAAAATTGCCAGCCACTACCAGCCTTTTTTATGATTTTCACAAAAGTTTAATGCCTTCCAGAAAATGTTCTTCTTTAAATATATAAACAAACAATATATCATTTGCTTTTGAACAAAAAAACTGTTCTATCCTACCTTAATTTGTTATCTTTAATCACCTCACCACAAAAATTGGTAGGTTTCTTAAAAAAAGATAATTGCATTTTTGTGAAGGACTTTTGATAGAATTCAGATTTAGAGCAAGGATCAAAACATACACAGAGTTTGAACTGTTTGTCCTAATAAAATACTTCCACGTTTAATAAGTTGGGTAAGAGCGCCACCTGGTGGATAATAGTGGAAATATGGATTGCCGGAAATACTCTCATTGGCAGGGAAGCATTGTCTCTTAACTCTTTCCCTGCCATTGACGAGTTATCTCGTCAATCTGCAATACCGCTATTATCCACCAGGTGGATATTCACTAATTCCACAACTTATAATACCCGGAAGTATTGCCCTAGGGCAAACAGCTGTATGTCCGTGTATGTTTTAAAGATCGCTTTGCATCTGATCTCTATCAAAAGTCCTTCACAAAAATGGAATTATCTTTTGCTCAAAATTTGGTGTTTTTGATTAAACCTACACATATTTGAGAGGTGATAAAAACAGAACACATGAAGGTAGGATGAAACATATTTTTTTTGTTTGAAGACAGAGAGTCTGTGCTTTTATTTCATATGTTGTATGTTTATATATTTAAAAAGGAGCATTTTCTGGAAGGCATTAAAGTTTTGTGAAAATCATGAAAAATGCTGGCGGGGAAAGAGTTAATTGACGAGTTAACTTGTCGATGGCGGGGAAAGAGTTAAAAACAATGCAACAAAAAACTGAATAAGCAAACATGTAAATGCTGTCTTCATTTACTGATTTTTATGTCTGTTTTATGTCATTTTCAAGCTTATTTAATTATATGCGTGTGTAGATGACATACAAAGTCAATGCAAACAGATGTGAATTTCATCGGACGATGCAAATTGTGTGTTGCGATTTGCCGGAATCATGCCTTTGGCGCAAGTTACTTTTTTTAACTTGTGTGGGAAATTGGAATAACACGCTGCACAAGCCAATCAGCTAAGAGCATGTCTGGGTTGACATGTCCAGTTGTATCAGAAAATGAAGGAGAGCATTGTTAATTTGCTGGAGTGAATTAAAACAATCGCTTGGCTTTATGTGTGCACACACCATAGCAGAACCCACCTGACATCTATAAATAAACAACATAGAAGATATTTATAGCAGAATTTTCAAAATGCTCTCGTTACAAAGAAGGTGAATAGTGACTTAACCAGCTAGACAACCCATGGTCGCCATCCACCTTGAAGATGCATTAAAGACAGTAAGTTATGCTAAAAGAATATGAGATTTAGGAAATGATAAAGTAGTTTCCCTCCAGACAACAAAAAAGGTATATCAGATGTTTTTGCACGTAGTAGTCAACTTGAAGCATAAGGGTTCGCGTGGATATTTTTTTTCAACAAGCCCTCGTGGGAAAAGTGCAGACAAACCTCTGGTTAAATAGAATATAGGAGGAGGATTGAAACTTCTGGGCTCTTATTGTAGAATAAGGCCAGATCAATTTTGTTTATGCCACAGGTACATCAAAGTAAAATAAATCAATGAATACATACGCTACCAAATAAAGAATTATGCTAAGATAAAAGTCTAGTTCTGGTTATACAAAATGAGGACTTTTATAACCCCCACCAATATTTGAAACAGAAGTGTCTTTACTTGGTTAACAAATTTTTTAATTTCTCACAAATGCCCCCTTGTGGAATCTGACTCTGCAACTTCTTAGATGACTTGATTTAGACTTTACTGAATCATAAAATTTGGCTTTTCCGTTTGAGAAGCTATGTAACTGGAGAGGAGTCATTAAAAAAAGTGGGGTTGATGATGTCAGCCAAAAAGGACAAATGTTATAGAGGTGGAGCCAATTACATTAAATAATTACAATAAAGACAGCTAAACAGTACATCTAACTCAAAAAACCTTTTTCAGTGGAAATAAGTTTATTTTGATGAACCTAAAGTTCAATAATGACAGATATTGAAGACACAGTTTTATCTTATAATGTGATGTTGTTGCTACCATGTGCTCATTTTCAGTCGTGCTGTTTACATAAATGTCTTTCTTTTCTCTTATGATCTATTTGAAATACATCACTATATGCATCCAAGTTCATCAATAGCTTTTGAACACCTTTAAAATCAATTAAGACAGACTGGACAATATACAATTTCTAGTCAAATGATCCAGAGATGCACCTAGTACATATGCAGAAACTTTCAATAGGGAAACATTAAAAAATACAGAACGGATGGCAAACGCTCGTGGAGAGTAAAAGGGAGTAAACTAGAGCGGATTTAAATGGTTGACATTTCCACAGATGGACAAGGTGTGATTAAAACAGCCCACGTAATTGTCGCAAGCTCTACTTCCAATCATTGAGCCTTTACGTGAAAAACAAGTCTTCAGAAAACCATTATGGAAACATGCAACAATTCACGCATGAATAGTTTTGCTAAAAATGTATGCCAAATTAATTATACTTGTGGGTAATTAATGGGGCCCAATGTTATTAACTGTATAAACGTGGAAAAATAAGGTTTGTAAATATAAAGCTATCATGACTACCAGACTACCCAGAATTCATTACTAGTCAAGTGCAAAGCATGAACAGTGTTAAACATGGGACAAAATAACCAATGACTGACACTGGGCCATTATAGTATGAACTGACTCTGAATTCCATGTAAAGAATTGTTTCTTAATTTTTGTACAAAACTCATCGATTTGAAAAAGCTAAGTCCCTGATTGGCCAGCTAATCTGTACGTTGTGATTGGCCTGAATACCTGATGTGACACTCCTTACCATGTTTCCCACAATGCAATGCTAACAGGAGTTAATTTACAAGCTTTGAGTCTGAAGCGGGAAAAATTATGATAATGTCGGTCTTGTCTACATCACTAATCCCAGGAAGTAAACTGTTGCCTACAATCCGTGTGTTTGTTGTAGTCCAAGAAAAGAGATTTATGTTGGAGATGATAACTCGTGTCATCGTTTATTTTCGGGTACCTTTGTACATATTGTCAAAATGTACTAATACACACTTACACACCAAAGGAAATGTAAAAACGTGAATTGGACAATAGGTGCCCTTTATTATAAAAAAACTGTAAATTACAAAAACTACTTTACCTGGGTTTTCCCAGGCAGGGTCACATATTTAAATGTACTTTATTAACTTACCAGCTCTACATCTGGAGGAATGCTAAGGCCAGGGGGCGCCACAAATGGCTCCTCACTCTCCTCCTCCTGTGTCTCTTGATCTGACAGAGGGAAAGAAAACAAAAGAGAGAAAATCAGAACAGTATGACATGGGTCAGTCATCATTTACTCATTACTTATTTGTGAATAAATGTAAACTTTTCTGACTTGCTTTCTTTGGTAAAACATAAGGCAATGATGTCTGATATTGCTCTTCTTTATATAATAAAAGTAAATAGCGTAGAAATTGTGAGTCTGTAAGATCTTATTTCTTTTGTTTCTAAAGATTAAAAAAGATTTGGCAGTACGTAAGGGGATTAAAATTACAAAGTTTGTATTACTAGGTGACCTATCCCTTTAAGAGAGTCGAAGAATCACAGCTGCAAGGGAGAGAAAATGAAGAAACAATGAAACAATAAAGCACACGCGACTGTAATGCTCCTTTAACTACGGCTAAAGAACCGAAGGCATTTTAAGTTTCATTTCTAGTTACTCCAACTTCCTGAGATGCCACGAGGCCCGTCAGCTCTGTTTACTGATGCTTCTCTAGCCATTCTTCCAAACCTCTGCTTCTCCCAAATTGGCCGGGACAGGTAAAAACAAAATAAAAATTTAATGCAGAATTCGTTGCGAAGGGAAGGCAGGCTCGAGATAGATACATGTGGCTGGTGCATAAGTGCAAATCTCACCAAGTTGTAAGACTGTTTGTCTGTTTTATAAGCTCCTTGTTACTGTGGGAGCTAATTTAATCTAGAAGATACAAAGTGCCCGAGGTGTTGCACACACAAGCCAGCAACCATGTTGGCTGCTCTAGGTTGTTATATTTATTTTCTAAAAAAAAAAATAAACGTACACCTAAAAAGGTGTCACATAGGAAATCAGTCTGTACTTATTGCTATCAAATTTGCAGAATATCTGCAACTGTTGCTAAAGGTGGAAAAAGAAGACCCATCAACCGAATGAATACTCATGTTCACATCCCGTGAGCAGAGACTTGATCCTGACAGCTTTCTTTTATAAAACATTTAGCATTGTGACAGCAGACACCATTCCTCTGCAACTGTTTACGGATGAACAAAAAGTTTGCATGGCTTTCAATTCAGACTAGCGTTGCACGATATGCCCTATAGTGAGATCGTCCTATCGTCAGCCTGTGAGATCGCCGAAACATGATAGTATCGGGGGCTGGGGTAATAGTTTACTCGTATGTTTATTTTTGACAAAAAAAACCTGATTTACTCTAAGGGCAGCTGGCAACACTGTCACGGACACAACCTTTTTAAACGTGATGCCATTAATCCGAGCGCGTCATTGATGCTCTGGCGCTCTGAAATTTCCTGCGTTCCAGGGACATAACTCTCACTGGTTTTAAACCCCTGCACACCTTTGACAGCATATTGATTTTTCTAACAGTGCTCCTGCAAGCAGGTGTGAATAGGCCGTACAATATCAAGTAACAAGGGCGATAACTGTACATTTTAAAAACTCATTTGTCACAGAATTTTAAGCGTAAAATTTGCACTCATGCAAATTGTTTGATGTTTCAAGCTGCTGGATCTTGCTGGAATTAGTCTCTGAATATCCAGCACACAACTCATTCGCCCTTTACTAAACTTTGAGCTTTCCAGTGCCTAGAGGCTTTAAAACGCTTCGTATTTTACCTAAGGGTAATGGTCTATCCTATCCAGGAGCATTTTCGGCTCATGTGCAAAAAGATGTCTGAAGGGCACATATGGTACATATTATATACTCTCAGAAGCCTCATCAGTCAGACACACATCAACCAATATGTGGTTTCTGAGGTTGTGTCTGTACATTTGTGGTTCTCACCCGTTTCTTTATTGGCTTCGTCTTCCTCGGTGGGTTGGGAGGGGTCGTAGTAGTCTGCGCTGTACCGGAAAGCCACTGCATTGTAGGTGCCTTCATCAGCCAAAGCCTCACTCAGCCTTTTATACTCTTCCTCTGCAAATAAAACAGAACAATGGTAATCTACAGAAAAACCTTTACCTGAATTCTGAATCATTTATAACGCTGTGTCATTTCATATTACCAAAGCTTTTTTATTCTTCTCAACCATATTGCATGATCAGTTCATTTAAATTTACACTACTACATTAAGGCTTTATTTTATAGATGACTATAACCTTCAGTGAGCTATCTTTTATTTAAGGAATAATTCAAATAGTCAATTATTCCACAGGCATTTCTCGGGTTTGTGATTTAAAGGGTGAAAATCTGTTTTTTTTTTTTAAATCACTTTTTCCATGTTTAAGTGCTATAATTGGGTCCCCAGTGCTTCTTTCAACCTTAAAAGCATGAAAAATATAAACCAAGTAACTTTGTTTGAGATAGCCATTTTCTGCAACTATGTGAAAAAATATGTGGTTCAGATTTTGCCTGTTTTGTGATGTAGGCAGCAAGGTATTACAATAATACCGACCCTTAATCTGCACTATCCAACCACAGCACTGCTATTTAGTGCAGAGAGAAAGAGAGGGAAAAAATAATTGACAGCACAATTGCATTTTAATTACAACAAACCACCATCATTTTGAACAGTGTTTGCATTTCATCAGCTCATTTGCATTTTAACGCTTTCCCCGCCATTGACGAGATATCTCGTCAATTAAGAGAAAACGCTTCCCCGCCAATGAAGAGATTTTCCGTCTTTCCGCAATACCGCTATTATCCACCAGGTGGCGCCCTTCCGCAACTTTTTAAACCCGGAAGTATTGCCTTATAGCAAGCTGCTGCATGCCCGTGTCTGTTTTAAAGATCGCTCTGAATGGGATCTCTATGAAAAGTCCGTCACAAAAATTGAATTATATCTGCTTTTTGCTCAAAATATGGTGTTTTTGCAGAAACCTACCCATATTCAAAAGCTGATTGCAAAATAACCGCTAAAGGTAGGATGAAACGTTTTTTTTTGTTTGAAAGCAGAGGGTCTGTTCTTTCATTTGATATATTGTATGTTTATATATTTAAAGAAGAACATTTTCTGGGAGGCCTTAAACTTTGGTGAAAATCATGAAAAACGCTGGCGCTGGCTGGCAACTTTTTTTTAAAAATGCTGGCAGTGAAAGAGTTAAATGACACACCCAAAAATGGCACACTTTTGCTCAGGCCTAAAAAGTGACAATTGTAACATTCTGTAATTAATTCTAAGTGGAGTATTTTGAGCTAAAACTTCACATACGCACTCTGGGGACACCAAATATTTATTTTACATCTTAAAAAAACCTCATAATATGACCCCTTTTAAAACATTTGACAGGTCAGGTGTGCGTTTATTGAAAAATAATGCATACCTGTGGAACATTTTTCAAACAATTAGAATAAAACATTCAAAAGCCATGTGGAATAATAGTTTATTTAAACTTTAATACTTTATAAAGAAGCAAAAATGTACATTTAAAGAGCTCATCAAAGGATTTGCAAGTGGACTGCTTTATGCATAATGTACTGGGATTGTACCAAGTGTCCTGACACCCCAACACAATCTAATTCGTATGACTTTGTATGGTCAACTTTGTAAGATTTTGTACGATCATCTGCCGCAGTGACGTTGGGTTTGGGGGTAGTATATCATTAATGTTTTTTTCTTATTTTCATATATTCTTGTAAGATTTACTTCATAAACATTTATGGGGCAGTTTCCCGGACAAAACTTATCTTGGTCCCAGACTAAAATGCACGTTTGAGCTGCTTTAATTTAAAAACACCTTGTACTGACATATTTTTTTTTTCAAGATGCACACCAGTATTGTTTTTTGTAAAGTTTATGTAAAAACTACTTAAATGTCCAAATATAACTAAGGCCTAGTCATGGATTAACCAAAACCCGGTATGTAAAACCAGCACGAAATGAATTAGCCACCTTGTAAAATCCGTTAAAATTCCTGTGAGATTAGGTTGGACAGCCACAAAGCAGTTAACATTTAAAATTAACATTTTATATTTATTAATTTGGCAGACGTTTTTTTTTCCAAAGCGACTTACAGTGCATTATAAGGTGTCCATTTTTATCAGTATGTATGTGTGTACCCTGGGTTTAAACCCATGACCTTTTGTGCTACAAACGCAATGCTCTATCACTGTGCTATACAGAAGCTGTATTATATAAATAATGCAAGGGACCATTTTTTCTTCTGGTCTTTCCTTGTGGAAAAATAGTGTTAGTTTTCTATGCCAAAAACGAAAAAGGAAGCAATCAAATATTAATCTAAATCTGCACAACCAGTTGGACACCATGTGTTTCAATTGTTAATGGTTTAAATGCAGAAACTATTAAAACTACAACAGGGTACAAGGACGGTACAATATAAAACAATACAAATTCTTTATTATATCCTTAAGGCAGTTAATGTAGACAGACTGATAACAGCCTAGTTTAATAAGGTTAAGTCCCCACCCGAAGGGCGAATCAACATAATGACTGGAGAAAATGACTCGCGTACTGTCAGCATTAGCAAAGGACACCATATTTCACTCCCACTTTCTCTACACCTTTGTTTTACAAACACGTTTAAAGTGTCTCTTAAGCGGATGAGCATCACATTTGCCCGGTTTAACCTGCAAGTGTATTTATTGAGAGTTGTAAGAGTTATTTTGTTGTGCCAGACTGAATTGAATTGGAGTGCACTCAAATGACTTACAAGACATCTATATAACGGAGTTTATAAACAATGTAAACAAAGGATTATAAACCAGATTGGATGGTTTACATTCACTGGAGTTAACTTGTTAAATAGGCAATAAATGCACATCTGTGAACTTTCTAACTATCATTTAAATTTCACACCAATACATCAAGCTGCCACATAACTTGGCAACTATACTGTAAATCGCCCATATCTTGGCTACTTGGCTAGAACTGGATTTACTATTACTCAGTGTCCTACTGCAGGGGTTTTCAACCTTGGGTCTGGGGACCCCTACGGGGCCTCCAGAAGGTACTAGGGGTCCCCAAAAATATATATTTTTATTTTCTTTTTAGATATATTCCAGAATTGTTTACATTTCCTTTAAATCTTTCTAGTTTATTTTCGGTTACTTTTGTCTCACTTGGGTTCAATTTGAATACTGAAATGCTTTGCCTGTCCTTTTTGAAGAGGAAAAATGATTCATAAATGAAATGCACTAAAAATCTAAATATTCCACTGTTGATATATCTAACTGCACCGGTCTATAACTGATTACTATAAAAAGCAGATTTTGCAAAGGAGCGCAATGAAATTACATTCCCACTTGAGTGAAACAAGTAACCTTAGTAACTATAAAAGGTCAGTTCTTTGATTAAAAAATAAATGTATTACTATTAGAGCTGCACGATTAATCGCATGCGATTGTCACGTGCATCTCGTCAGTAAAGCCAGTTCCTTGATTAGCAATAAATCACCATGAGCTGCTTTCACATAAAGTCGCATTTACAACACAGAGCCGTAGTTCAGGACAGAAGCGGTCAAAAGAGAACAGATTTAAACACCAGGTGTAAAGAGACATTCGCTTTCACATCCATTTGTGATATAGACACTTGTGATATCCAATCGACCAAAACGTCTCCTAATACCAGATATAATCAATGCCTCTCATGACTAGCTGCCATATGCATGTTGTCACATGACACTCTTTCTTAGGCCACCATGCCAGAATTAGATTAGTTGTTTTTGCAATATTATAGTGATCATATATAATTGTTTCTCAGTCTCTTTAATAGAATACATCCAAAAAATACAGGAACTGTGTATAAAGTATTAAAAACTGTATAAAATTTTAAACTGATGTGTTAAGTTTTTAGAGTAAACTCCCCTTCCACATGAGCAATAGCAGGAAACTGCAGGATCTCTAAAACCTAAATAAAATTAAATCCTAATTTCTAATTTTAAAGAAATTAGTCTTTGTACTTCATTCTGCTCATAAACGCTCAAGATGTGTTTAGTGCCAAGAGAAGTCACACTAAACCGACGATGCCTAAAGACATTTAGTCCTGAAATTTTATATTTTTTTTACATATTACCTGTATTTTCTGTTTGTATCTTAATAAAATAGATTGAAAAATAAATATGGATGGATATTAAAACTTCTAAAACAACAAGTCTGGTGGAGGTGGCAGCCTAAGACTTTTGCACGGTACTGTATATCTAAGATGTCATTATAGTGAGGAAATTATGAGAGAATTTCTATATTTGGATGAACTCTTTATTCAAAGCCTCTATGCCTGATAAGACATTAGCATTTATATATTAGGAGACCCTTTTAGCCAAAAAGAGTAGCAGAGCACATTTGTGTATAATGTCTGGCATGCATGCATGATTCATCAAACCATTGCAATAGATGCCCTTTAAAAATATGGGGGCACATTTTTTAAATAAAAATGAATTTTTAAACTAACAAGCACTGCTAAGCTCTTTAAGGATTAATAACACAGATGCTTTGGGGTCTGGATAACACTACAGTTCCCTCAAAATAAACAAGAATAAATCAGTCAAACAAAGATGCTTGTAGTGCCTTAGCTAAAAAACAAGTAACTAGATTTAATACTGATTTCTGAATTGTCTGTCAATACTGTACAGATGACAAAAAAAAAATGGATGATCAAGTAAACAAGGCATTTACCCTGCCGAGCTTCTTCTTCCAGAAGATCGGTGTGCATGGCAAGGTACCGCTCCTCGTCACATAAAGCCTCTATCCTGGCCTCTTCCTCTGACAGCTGGTAATCGTGATTCCACGAGCCCGCGTCATATTCCGAAAGGTCATGTAAATGACCACGGCCATCGTACCTGCAATACGAATCACCTGGTTAAAAGTGGGAGAAATCGATTGTGCATTTACATGCAACAAATACTCACCACACCGAAGCGTTCAGGTAAAGTCCTTCGCTTGTATATTCATCAATATATAAATACTGTATGATTTCTACTTGGCTTACAAGAGGCGCAAGAACTGAACAGTGCCTGGGCGGAATAGCAGACAGCTTTTACGCTGTACTCCAGAGCAACAGATGAGTGAACTTGCAAACTAAACTTACTAAATCCATCTAAACCTTAAAAAGACGCAACAAGCCTGAGTAATGAAATCGCAAACAACAACTCTCCTCTTACCTTACGCGGTTCAATAAACCATTCCAACTTTGTCTTTTTGAGACATCATCATTCCTAAATAAACTGTAAAAGAAGTACATCCACACAAGCCCGAACACATAAATACCTATCCGTAAGAACCCATACGGAGGAAATTTTCCTGCGCTCGATCCTGTTTTCCACTTCTCAGTTCCAGTTTCTTCGGCGAAAGAGAGAAGTGGGCGATGAGGTGGCAATAGGGGCCTGGCAGGACCCCTTAGCCTTAATTGCTGAGGAAATAAGTTCTGGATTACGTGATAGAGAGATACACACATACACATTGGAAACAAGAAACAGATCAATGCAAATTAAGGTGGCTCAGTGAAAACCTCTGACTTTCTCTTGGTTTTTAAAGCAACTTTCATTTTTAGAAGTTGAACTGAAAAAGTGCAAAAATTAAAATAAGGGAGGAAAACCGACAGCACCTTCCCAAATCCCATCCTGCAAGAGAACAGAGTTAAATCTGGATCTATGCATAAAGAAAAATGGATTCACAGAGAAAAGTATAATGTATGCATGAACCACCTTAATGCACAGACTAATTTACAGTTTACCCTGAATTGAATTTGCTGTTTGCACCTGCAGTGACAACAACAAATTCGCCAAAGTGCTAAGAAGCAGAGATCTCACATGCCCAGGACATTGGACCCATATTATTATTATTACTACATAAATTTTGATACTACATGACACAAATGATATTCACATTGGACTTTTATTCTCATGTCCTATTTGTCCTAGGGCCTGCACTCTGCATCCAAACACCGTTCACTAACTTCTAACAAGCATTCTTCATTGCATTTTACTCTTACAAAAATCCAAAATCTTAAGTCTGTCATCTGTCAAGTATCCTTTATTCATTTTTTGCAATGCAAACATCACACAATGCCATCAGCTCCTCCTGTGCAGCAAAACAACAACATCCAAGGTCCTCTTTGGAAGACATTAAGTTGGTTAAGTAATTATTCCCATTAGGTTTGTAAAACCGACCTATCGATCATGATCTTCTTGTCCCCCATCCATGGGATAAGGTGTTTGCCCTGATCGTGGTAGACAGCCCTCTCATCGTCCCGGAACAGCTTACAGGCGTAGCCGAAGACAAGTAGCTCCGCATACTTGCTGCTGTCGCTTTGCTCTTTAGCTGGTTTATTGTTATCCTTCTTGCTCCCCCCGCGCCGGTACATTCCTTATAATATCCTCAAGACACGCGAAGTGAGTTAAAGTTGTTTAAAAACCATAAACAGTGCTGCTAATGGTGGAAAATCAAAACAAACGTGTTAGCTTACGATTACTTCAACACATAGCATATATTGCTGAAACAAATATGGCGTGTTGAGGTAGCGTACGTTTGAGAGTCGCCGATTCGCTATTTTAAATTGAATCTAAAAATGTATGTAGTGATCTTGTATTAGTTTGTAAAATACTTCCATATCACATTTAATATTTTATGTATTTATTATGTCTAAAATGCTTCGACTTCGGCTATGATTACTCTTTCTCGTATCGAAAAATGGAAGGTGAAAGTCAAATTAAAGCCGCACGAATGCAAGGCACTCACGAGATGTTTATAGTAAATAGAAAGTGACAGAATTAAGCAGTATGTAATAATACTGCATGGAAATATGTCCAACAAACGCAATATGTTTCTACGTAAGAAACTGTTGCTGGGGTTTTAAAGTGATTTTTTTCACAACAGTAAAAAAACACGTATTTTATTTCTTAACATCATTTTTGAGAGCAAAAAGTGAAATTTTGACCACAGTTAATGCAAGATCTCATTAGCATTACATTTTACTTTGATAGCTAATATGCTAGCAATAGACCAACATGTAGCTATGTTTTTTAAGCTAATTTACTCAAAATCTTTTGTAGAAATAATATGTTGTTACATTAAAGTCCAACATGCACCATACTGTATACCATTAGGTTTGTGATTTACATTAAAAAGGTTTATGATTATCAGTCAATAAATGATTTATGACCGAAAGATCATTGTTCCTCACAGCCCTTGTGCATCTCTAAAGTATATCCTTAATTGAGTCATACTGAACCATGTTATGGTTTTGTGACATGATCAGCATGAAATGTCTTTTGATAAAAAATATTATTTTTTGTTTAATAAAAAACATTTAAGATGGGAACAATGTTTTAAGAGAAATATTGTTTATTGATCCAAGCAGCACTATTTTGAATTTAAATACACCTGAGAGAAATACTAAACTGAATACAAGCGTTTAAAACTTTAAAAAAAACCTGTTTAAAAGAACATTGAGGAGTGGTTTCCCAGACAGTGTTTAGGTTAAGCCAGGACTAAGCCTTGGTTATTTTAGGACATTTAAGTAGTTTTAATAAAAAACAAAACTGGTGTGCATCTTTAGACAAAACAAGATGTTTTTAAATGAAGGCAGCACAAACATGCATTTTAGTCTGGGACTAGCCCTGTCCGGGAAACCAAGATCTTTGTTACGCACTTTCAATTTAATATAATAGTAAAATGTGACCTACCAGGATTTTTTTAATCCACTAGCAACTCTCTATTGACAGGAATGTAGATCTGTTTTCTCAAACACGCCTAAACATTCCTCAGATTTCGCAGCTTTACAGTATAGGCTATATGAGGGTATAAGCTAAAGTAATAAAATAATATGATTTTATAATTATCATTATAATAATAATAATAATGTATTTTATAATATTAATATAAAACATATATTATCTTGAAAAATACTGTGCAAAGATCTTTGGCTTACAATGTTTCATCCAAAACAAAAGTTTTTAAGATTAAGTTTTCAGTCTTTTGCTTTGGAAAGTTGCTAAATCAACATCGAAAATGTGGTGATGTTTTTTTTTAAACCAATTTAAGATTAAAAAAATTTCTGTTGGAAATGTGTTATGAATTGTGATTTTAGCAAGTGATTTTTAAGATATCTGTTTTTCCCCATTCAAGCAGATAGGTCTTTGCAAGTGGCACAACTCAAAACTTTGTCTGTATCAGCAAATGTGGATTTCTTACTCATTTCTACTGCACTTTCAATTGTATTATTTATAAAAAATAGTGAATTTTTTATTAGATAATGCTTGGAATGTGTTATCTTGGCTATGGATATTGTAATGTTTAGTAAGTATTTAAAGTATAGAACTATTTAATTCACACATTAAAAAAACAACAATATAAATCTAAACCATATGATTCCACTTGCATAACCTTTAGGGGCCATTTCCCAGACAGGGTTTAGATTAATCTAGGACCAGGCCTTAGTTATAACGAAACATTCAGGTGTTTTTTTTTTAAACATATACCTTACAAAAACAATTCTGATATGCATCTTGAGACCAAACATTGGCATTGGCACTGTTAAGATATGCCTGTAAGATCTTTCCGGGCCCCAAAATGTTTGTTACGCGCTTTCAATTTAATATAATAGTAAAATGTGATCTACCAGGATTTTTTTATCCTCTAGCAACTCTCTATTGAAAGGAATGCAGATCTGTTTTCTCAAACACACCTAATGTACATTCTTCAGATTTTGCAGCTTTACAGTTCATAAATAAATATATAAGTCTGAAAATAAAGTAATAAAATAGTATGATTTTATGAGTATCATAATAATAATATTATATTTTATTATATTATTATTAAAAAAAATATTATCTTGAAAAATACTATGCAAAGATCTTTGGCTTATACAAAAAGCCAAAGATTTCTGTTGGAAATGTATTTTTGAATTGTGATTTTAGCGTGTGATTTTAAAGATAGCCTATCTGTTTTTCCCCATTCAAGCAGATAGGTCTTTAGTCTTGCATTACTGAAACAGTTGCACGTCGGAGACATTGAATTGCGCAAGTGGCACAACTCAAAAGTTTGTCTTTATCAGCAAATGTGAATTTCTTACTCATTTCTACTGCACTTTCAATTGTATTATTTATCAAAATATTGATTTTTTTATTAGATAAAGCTTGAATGTGTTATATTGGCTAGGATATTGTAATATTTAGCAATTTTCTAGTATCTAGTATAGAACTATTTAATTCACACATTAAAAAACAACAACAAATTAAATCTAATCCATGGTATGATTCCACTTACAGAACCCGTAGGGGCAGTTTTCCTGTAGGGTTTAGATATATCCAGGACTAGGCCTTATAACAAAACATAAAGAAAATCAAACATACCTTACAAAAACAATTCTGATATGTATCTCGAGACAAAACATTGGCACTGATATATGTTAAGATACTGTATGCCTGTAAGGTGTTTATAAATTAAGGCAGCAATATTTTTGATATCCCAATTTTAAAAAAAGTCAAAAGGTAGGCTAGTATTAACCAATTATTTTCTATTTTCCAGATCTTGGCTTGCATTTATTAAAACAAAAATGATTAGCTAAATTATTAGCTTATAAAATTATTTATGTTTTCATAGAAATTGATAGCAATTGCAGGGATAGCCATTGCACCCTTTGTTTTTCTGGTTGTTGTACCACCTGGCCTGTGGCCTCTCTAATGAATTTACATTTAACAGACTTACTTTGATGCTGGCTTTTGCCTGTAATATCAAATTAAATACAATTAAAAATAAAATTTTAATACAATTAAAATGTGTTTGATAAATAGGATTTTTCTATTTTTACATCAGTTGTACAGAAAGTGTGCAGCCTAAAGTAGCTATTTTTTTAGTATTTGAGAGAAAACTGCATTTTTTCATTCAGCCGTAAAGACCAGGGGCCCGTTCTTCGTACGTCGCTAACTCAGTTAGCTGGATTTGATTGTTGATGATTTGGCATGATCTTGGATTATTTGGTTCTTCGAAGCTCATTCTAAACTTGGTGTCATAGCAACAGGTCCCTAAGCTCAAACCTGCTCGGGAGCAGGCTTATTTCATGTAAACAAGATTAGTTTGTACCTTTTTAAGCGGATGTGATACGGAAAGTCTGACGCAGTCGCGTATTCTTCATTATACGAGCGCAATCTGCGTAAGATGCATGATTAATATAAAGAGCTTTTCAAATTCAACACGTAATAAAAAAAGAATATATTAATTAAATCTTTTAGCGATGTTATTTAAAAAATATATAATATAACAAATATATTTTCCTGTACTTGTGCGACTTGTTTTTGTGTAACAGGTGTTTGATTATTATTCTTAAACGAATGACATGCTGATCACATTCATTTTAAATTTGTTTGAATTTTCCTTAATAAAAACAGCAATTAATCATACCCAGCACTTATAGATGTTATTTACAATAAAGACTATTACTCAGTGTGAAATAATTTTCATTTGAATAAACTAATCTCCTATTTTAGTTTTGTCTTTAGATTGTCAAGTAGCTTTCAATGTCATGCATAAAAAGGGTTTTCGTTTAGTAATTTCTATCTGTTCTATCTTTAAAACGTTGTCTACAAATATGTTACCCTGTCCCTGTTCTGTGACAAAAATGACCAAAATAACCAAATAAGTTTTTTGCACATATTTTCACATATCTTTATCTTCTTTACTACACTTTTCTGTGCAGACTCAGCAGATGCAGGACTTTCGGTTAACGTGGAATACTGCTAATATAGTCAGAAATCAGTTAAGAATAATGCAATTGAAGTAAACTTATTTAACCACTTGCATATAGTTTCTCTAAAGGACTACCATCTGAGAGGATTTCTTTACTGTCATGTGCATTGCTATCAGAAACGGTTGTATTTTATAATCTTTTGATGTAGAATAACATTACCATTCCCTTACTGCACATCATACTTTATTTACCACATTATTGGAAACTGCTAAAAGTGTTGGTGTATTATCTACAACTGCACAAAAGAGAGGAAAACACTATCTTATAATACACTACAATAAAAATTTTATTTATCAGGAATTAAATTGTTGCATTGGCTGTCGGTTTAAGAAAGAGCAACTGCTCCAGAGATTATCTGTACAATCAGCCAGTTTAGAGACATCACTCCTGCCAGCACATCACATGAAGATGGAGGGCCACCACCTGTGTTTTTTTATTCTGCTTTTTAAGTTGCTGTTACAGACAAAATAGCATTTAACTGTTTTTAAAAGAGACTTAAAGTACTTTAGGAGCATCAAATTTTAATTACAATCATTAATTTCAATCTTTGACAAGCATAGCAAAGATATCAAGATTATATTTTTACAGAAAATTTTGAATTATTTATGGTGATTTATGTACTAAAGTAGCTTTAACTGGGTTTTTAAATTCAGTCACATAAAACGTTCACAACCTTCCATCAATAGCTCTCAGACTGCAGGGGTTAAAAATGGGCGTGTTCTTGGCCATTGTAACAACTGGCCAATCACAGCGTGGCTGATCAGTGTTTCTACTATCGATATGTATTGACTTTTCTTGCAGTGCACGAACGCGCAGTGATCTCAGATAATTCAATCCTGCCATAATAATCATCAACAGCAGTGGTGTTCAAAGAACCAAATAAGCGAGATTATAATTAGCCAGATCTAAACTTCTCGGATGTCTCATTTGATCTCGGATGTATTAAGCGACATACGAAGAACGGGCCCCAGGGTTCACTGGATGATTTGATATCATGTTTACTGTTTTTCAACTTCTTTATAAAAAGCCCATGATTTAAACCTGAAATGAATTTAAAATAAAAAAGATTTTATAAAAATATTGAAACGTGTGATAAAGGAACCAGAGTACATGTAGTGCCCCAGACACATAAAATGCATGGCATGTCATTGACGCAGATGCTAAAGAAAATTGTCTTTTGGTTCACAAAAAAAAAGTGTATAACATTGCTGTTGCTGGTTTAATGTTTACTTTTTAGCTTTTTCATTTAAAGTAAACGTTTTAGTTTATATTTATGGTTGAAACCATATTTTTACATGGATGCAATATGATTTAGCAACGAAACATTAAATTGAATTTATTCATTTGATCAGAGCATTTTTATTAGATAAAGCATGATTTGCACATGCGCATTGCTCAGTTGGAAATCCTTCTCTCTGACCACCTGACCTGTTTAATAAAAGGATTTTACAAAAAGTCTGTTACAGTTCAACTGTCTGTTGACCCTTATAAAAATTAACCATGGTTTTACTACAGTTAAAACCAAAAAACAAACATGATTTTCAAAAACATAGTTAAATCATGGTTAGTGTAGTAAAACTCAGGGTTTTCCTAAAAACTGTTATTTTTTATTTGAGACAACCTAAAATAATTAATTTACTTTAACCTATACACATTAATTTAATTAGTTTGTTCTAACTTAAAATAATTAGTTTGTTCCAACCTTTAAAAAGTGGTTGCATGGATTTAAACTTTTCAAGTTAAACGTAATAAAATTATTTACTTTGAGTCGATATCAGATGTTGTGTGTGATTGATTACTTCAATTTTTAAGTTGATCCAAGGTCGAGATTGGTCCCTTAACATGGTGATACATATTTTTTCAATGTTATGAAGGATTTGATAAAACCCTTTAATGTAAAGAACCATAGAAACTTATGTGGAAGTACAATGAAAATACGAGAAAAAAACACTAATGCAAACTGATTTGATTTTTACATTTCCTTTTCGTTATCTATGTGGTCTAACTGGTTTTTAGAGTATGTCTTGTGTTATTGTCTTGGTTTTAAGCAATCACTCCCATTTTTTGTTTGTTTTTATAAATATAAAAGGAGTCCACCAACAAACACAGAGACACTCGTAAAAGAGACGGCATGCTGACATTTTTTGTGTAACTTAAGATTTTTCTCTAAAAAAGCACAACATTTTTCAACAGCCATGTTTCCACTCATTGTCTTCTCAGGTAATCTGCATTTAATACTTTATATTTTTCTCATATACGGTTTACTAACTGCTCTTAGTCAGTCTTGAACACCAGCTGAGCGAATTTAACCCTTGTTTTCTCCTCAGGCTTTATCACCCTGACCTTATGTTCTGGACGTCAGTATGTCTTTGTGAATGAATCCAAGACGTGGACTGAAGCTCAGAGATACTGTAGAGAGAAATACACTGATCTGGCCACCACTGAAAATGAGCAAGAGACGATCCAGTTACTCAACAAAGTGAATGACTACAATACCATTGATCTGGCCTGGATTGGACTTTATGATGATCTGAACAGTTGGAAATGGACTCTAGAAGACACTAATTTCTTCAATGTAGAAGAAAAAATGTTCAGGAACTGGTATAGCCCAGCACAACAGATTTATGGAGGAAATATCTGTGTGGCTACAAGGAACGGAGTATGGCAAGCAATAAACTGCATATTAAGTTATTATCCGAGTGTCTGCTATGATGGTGAGTAGTTACAGTACATTAAATGTATCTTTAAATGTATTTACCTCTAACGTCTCACTAACCTCACAAATATTTTCCTATTTCAGGAAGGGAAAACGCAGAAGCTACTTATGTTTTCTATCCCTCGTACACAACTTGGAAAGATGCTCAGAGTTATTGCAGAGAGCATCACACAGACCTTGTCAGTATCAGGAATGAAAATGAAAACCAGAACGTACAATATTTATTAAAGAAATACAATTCTGTATATACTTGGATTGGTCTGCATGGAAGCAGATCTTGGTCAGATCAGAGCAGTTCTTCATTTACCTTCTGGAACACAGGAGAGCCAAATTATGTTGGATCATGTACTGCAGTGTCATTTAGTGACTCAGGGAATTGGACGGATGAAAACTGTGATAATGAATTTCCTTTCTTTTGCTACAATGGTGAGATATTATCTTTACAATTTTGGAAATCTACAGTATGTCTATCATGTATTGGATCACTCTAGTCTAGAATTAACATGGATTGTACGGAGCATTCCAAAAGTCGTAAAATCAAAATTCAAAACTGAAAATCTGGTCAGAAAGTAAGAAAGTTTAAACATAAGACATGCTTTTTTAATGTGTTAAATAATGGTGCAAATTGCATGCCTTTAGTAAATCCAGACAGTAGTTTATCAATGGCAAAAGAGGCATTTGCATTAATGCAAGCTCTTTGTAAATCTGGCCCTTGAACAATTGACCACCTGGCTGAGTGAGTTTTAACTGCACGTGAAGGAAGAGTGCGCTGCTTGCATGCAGCTAAAAATGGAGTGCTTATCCATCAGGACATGTTGAAAAAATGGTTGGTTAATGGAATGAAAACAATTTAGCAAAACAATAGAGAGGGGTACATGTCAATAATTACTAACAAAACTTAAAGGAGACATGAAAATCTGACTTTTTTCTATGTTTAAGTGCTACAACTTGGTTCCCAGTACTTCTGTCAACCTAGAAAATGTGAAAAAGATCAACCCAGTAACTTAGTTTTGGTAAACAATTCTCTGCAAGTATGTGGAAAAAATGGGTAATTGAAATTTGGCTCCCCTTCTGATGTCATGAGGGGATAATATTGCCCCTTTATCTGCACTATCCAACCACGGCACTGCCATTTAGGGCAGAGATAAACTCATTTGCATTTATAAGGACACACACATTTTTGCTCACACCTACAAAGTGACAATTTTAACATGTTATAATAAATTGTCTTTGGTATTTTGAGGTAGAACTTCACATATGCATTCTGGGGACACCAAAGATTTATTTGACATCTTAAAAAAGTCTTGTGAAATGTCCCCTTTAAGTAGCACATGTTTATTTGTAACAAAAGTCAAAAAATACATTGTTATCATTGTTATTTTCTTTTATGCCTATAATCATTAGGATATTATGTATGGATCATGTTACATGCAGGTATTTTTGCACAAACAAGTGGAAGTGACAGTAACAGGGATTATTAAAAAAGCTTCAGAGCAGTAGCCATGTCTGTGACACTCGGAAAAACAGATATATGTATTATCGGCAAACACCAGTAGGCAATAAATAGTACTAAAATAAAAGTCCCATTTGCTCACATCATAAATTTGATTCTCACTAGTACGCAAGGCTACTCCACTGACCTGGTCCCACAAAAAATGTCCCTATTTTACATGGTGCCAATTTTAGTATGATGTGAATCATGCAAAAATGTAAATTTCCCCCGAAATAAAGCACAAATGCAACCCCACCCTTAATTTATACGAATTAGCCACCTTAATTAAAAGGTAGTATTGCCAGTAGATTGTGTTGTAATCTTATATTTGGGGTCCCCATTGTATTTAATTGATATTTATAAGGTGTTGAAAATCTTCCTCTCTTTATAGAACTCACCTCATTGCGTCAGTATCACTTTATATCTGTGTCTATGAGCTGGTCTGAAGCTCAGAGATACTGCAGAGAGAATTACACTGATCTGGCCACCATTGATAACATGGATGAAATGAACAGTTTGATGAACACAGTTGAGGAAAGTTTCAATGGATCAGCGTGGATTGGCCTGTATGATGATGTGAACAACTGGAGATGGTCACTGGAAGACAATGATTTCTATCAGGAAGGAGAGAGAGAATTCAGAAGCTGGTATCACGAACCGGACAACAATGGAGGAAATGAGCTGTGTGTTTATATGGATCATTATGGGAAGTGGTTAGATATGTCTTGTGAATATTCACTTCCCTTTGCTTGTTATGATGGTAAGAGTAGTTTTCTGTAGATTTTAGACATGTTTTTTTTTTTTTTTTTTTTTTTGAAATGAGCACTTTTGTTATATTTTATTTCATAGGTAGTGAAAGTGCCACAGAGAGTTACATTGGAATTACTGAAGGAAAAAACTGGACAGATGCTCATAGATACTGCAGAGAACATTACACAGATCTTGCCAATGTGAGAAACATGACTGAGAATCAGAAGATCCTTGAGAGTACAGGTGGTGGTTCAGTCTGGATCGGTCTGTACAGAAACAGGATTTGGTCAGACAATCGGACTTCCAGTTATCTAAACTGGAGACCACAGACTTTTGATTTTCAGAGGCAACCAGATAATGGTTATCATATTTTGGGAAAATGGGGTTATGAACGTTGTATTGCTGTATCATTCAGATATTCAGGCAGATGGACTGATGAGACCTGCTTAACCAACATGCCCTTCTTCTGCTACAGCAGTGAGTTCATGTTTCTTTGCCGGACCTTGTTATTTGTCATAATTAAGACACTTCTTTTAACATTTTCGGTTAAATGTAAAAATGTTTTGCATGCATAGACTGCTCCTTACAAGTATGTGCATCCTTTCTGCATAAATATAACCTGAAGCAACATCAGATGTTCACACAAGTCCTGAAAAAAAAAACTAAATTAGCATGACCATACGTGCCATTCTTTCCAGACGCATCCCGTCCAGGATTTTGTGTTCGTCTTCCGGAAGTCGTATTTGTCGCCCGCATACGTCATAGAGGATTATTATTATTATTACAGAAAAGCAACTGTTACATTTTAAGGTAAGAATGAAACTACGATTATATCTTATGTTTTTAACTGAATGGCGTATGCAGTCAACAAATACGACTTCCGGAAGACACACCGTAATCCTGGACGGGATGCGTCCGGGAAGAATGGCACGTATGGTCACCCTACCTAAATTAAATAACTAAGATAACATTCAATATGATATAGCAAAATAATGTAAACTAAATAATGTAAAATAAAGTGAACATAAAGCACTTTGTCAGTTAAAGTTGTGCATACTGTACAATAGATGATCATATCTAGTATGTTGTAACTTTACTGTTTCACACTTTTAGTGACTTTAGGTGCAGACAATGACTGACATCTTATTTTAATTTGTAACTTCCAGGAACGTGCACACAATCTTCATGCAGTCCCCATCAGTATCACTTTATATCTGAGTCTAAGAGCTGGTCTGAAGCTCAGAGATACTGCAGAGAGAATTACATTGATCTGGCCACCATTGATAACATGGATGAAATGAACAGTCTCATTAAAACAGTAGAGGGGATTTACTATGGTACATCGTGGATCGGACTGTATGATGATCTAAACAACTGGAGATGGTCACTGGGAAACACGGAGTTAGAAGGAGGTTTTAAAAGCTGGAATGTCGAGCAACCAGGAAACCCGAATGGACAGAGTATGTGTATGTACATGTCATACTCAATGGGATTTTGGACAGCACTGTCTTGCAGTGCTCGGCTTGCCTTTGTTTGCTATGATGGTGAGAACTCCTTTTGAATTTTTAAACAAGTAACTAGAACAACATATTTATGACACTAAGATATATCATATATTTTACTTTCCCACAGGAAGACAGAATGCCAGTGCAAGTTACGTGTTTGTTCCCGACAACAAAAACTGGACTGAATCTCAGAGCTACTGCAGAGAGCATCACACAGACCTTGTCAGTATCAGGAATGACATTGAAAACTTCAGGGTTCTTTCATTAGTTCCTTATGGTTCTGTTATTTGGATTGGTCTGTACAGAACCAGATCTTGGTCTGATGAGAGTAACTCTACATTTAGTAACTGGATGTCAGGACAGCCAGATAATGCTGGAGGCATTGAATACTGCACTGCTGTATCATTTACTGACTCTGGGGAATGGACCGATGAAAACTGTGATTATCAGTTTCCTTTCCTTTGCTACAGTGGTGAGTAGTGTTTGGACTAACCTAGCTTAACCTAACTTATCTGATAATCAGTAAGTGCATAGTTATCTAGATATTTAACTATAAGGCATTACTGTAATGATAAAATATTACATTGTTGTTTCACACTGACAGAATTAGCAACATCCCGTCAGTATCACTTTATATCTGAGTCTATGAGCTGGACTGAAGCTCAGAGATACTGCAGAGAGAATTACACTGATCTGGCCACCATTGATAACATAGATGAAATGAACAGTTTGATGGACACAGTTAATGGGAGTTACAGTGGATCAGCGTGGATTGGACTGTATGATGATCTGAACAGCTGGAGATGGTCACTGGAAAACAATGATTTCTATCAGGAAGGAGAGAAAGACTTCAGAAATTGGTTTCATGAACCAAACAACTATGTAGGGGATGAGCTGTGTGTTGTTATAACTGATGCAAACTGGGCTGATTATTCATGTGACACTTATCATCCATTTGTTTGTTACGATGGTGAGACATTACGTTTTTTTTCAATCCTGAAAGATTTTACGATCATTAGGCACGTGATGGTAACACATTTCAGTCTGTGTTAAATACATGCCATAGTAATTTATTTATAAGCATATCATATTATGTACAGTACTTATTGGAACTAAATCTGGAGGAATTATAAGACAAACAAACATGCACCAAAAGCCAAAATATAAAAGATGGCAAGACAAAAGAACAAATGGATCGACTGATTAAAATACATTACATTTCAATCTTTTCAGGTAGTGAAAATGCCTCTCAGAGATACGTTGTGGTATATGAGGGAAGGACCTGGAGTGAAGCTCAGAAATACTGCAGAGAGTTTTACACAGATCTGGCCAGCGTGAGAAGTGAAACAGAGCGTCAAGAGATACTGAATATTAAATATCCATATTATTATGCATGGATTGGTCTGCACAGAACCAGACCGTGGTCAGATCAGAGCAACTCTTCCTTTACATACTGGCTGCCGTACACTTCATATGGTTATGCACAACCAGATAATGGTTTATATGTCCCAGGACTGTCAGGAGGTCAACACTGCACTGCTGTGTCTTTACAATCTTTTGGCCAGTGGACAGATGAGAGCTGCCTTGACAGTTTGCCGTTCTTCTGTTACAGTGGTAAGATCACCTATTTTTATGTAATGAGAATAAATAAAAAGTTGCAATTTAATATAAGTCGATGTTAGTGGTATAGTAAATAGTTATCTTTCTATGTTAACATTTTCTCTCTTTTATATGTCTTTTTTGGTGAACATGATGACCATTGTATCAACCTGCTATTTCAGATGAGTATGGTATGTTTTGTGTACATGGGGCTGCAAATAATTGTTCAATCAATGCAGCAAGTTTTTACTGATATTGAATTGTTTTGGTTTAGTGGTCGGACTCAGACTGGAAGTTACAAGTGAAGAAAATCTGTCAGAGTCTCAGATTGAAGAGCTTGTGATTATACAAGTGAGTATATATTTTTTTGTAATTTTCTACATATGTGGCTGGCCCGAGAATTTTCAGGTGTTTCTTGTACAGTATCACCTCCCACCTCTATAATGGCTATATAGGTGCACTAGAACAATCCTTCCTAAAATGCATTAAACTTTCGTTAAAAAGACGTAAAACTTACTGAGTGGTCAGGGGTGTTCACTGATATGCTCACACAAAAATTGCTGCAAAAGATGCTTTCCAACAGCTGTTTTAGCATTCGTTGTAAACTTGTGGACCTATTTTTCCAAACGCCTCACACCCGTATATTCTTCCGTTGAGAGCTTGAATAATAGACACTCCAGGCCAGTTGGTGGCGATAATCCGCCTTTGCCAATTGCAAGAATACAAACAACGTTCCAGGCGCGGAGTAATACCGTACCTCACAGCACATCTTATACAAGTCAATGGAGTAGGACAAAAACTACGATAAAACCTGTTGGAAAGCATCTTTTGCAGTGACTTTTGTGTGAGCATATCAGTGAACACCCCTGACCACTCGGTGAGTTTCACGTTTTGTAAACAAAAGTTTAATGCATTTTAGGAAGGATTGTTCCAGTGCACCTATAGACCCATTGTACAGGTGGGAGGTAAAACATCAAACACCCGAAAATTCTCGGGCCAGCATCATATGTCCAAATTTCAGTCAAAAATTTTCATGCACTAATTTTGTACTTCATATGCAAAACCTCAGTCAACAAGATAAACTTAGAATATCTAGGTGTTCTCAACTGTGCTGATTGATACACCATTTATTTTTAATACACTAAAAAACAATTTAAATATTATTGGTACTTAGTATACTTTTTTAAGTGCACTATATAGAAGTAGAATTATACTTTGAGTTAGTATATGTGTAGTGTGTAACTTTTACACTATTATTTAGCACAAAAATGTACTTATTTTAGTACATTATACTAAAGTATACTTTATTTTTAATGTATTTATTTATACATTTAATATGATTTAATTTAATTGATTTACACTAAATGTTCACTTTTCACTTCAATCAAAACATCACTATAGACAAAAGTTTTATAAAGACTTTTTAACTGAATTAATTCATGTTATTCTGCTGGTGATGGCAGAAATTATTAGCACACCAATGATGGCATCACTCTCTGTTGTTTCAGTTTCAAGAGAAGCTGATTGAACTTGGAGTTCCCAGCAACATTACCATGCATTTGAGAGACTATCATAAAACTGATCCCTGAAAATCAGATACAGGGGTTTGCATATTTACATAACTAAATAACGCATATAGAAATTATTTAAAGTTTTTGTGTGAGCTATTGGCATGTATTAGCCTACATAGTTTATAGCCCTTATACTCTTTGAAGGTGTTTATCCAAAGTGAATGTCTGAAGTTTGGATTTAATGTTACTGTAGTAGTCAAAACTTTGGTAGTCAACAATATTATGTGTATAGAAACCTGATCAACAGTTTTTTAACTTTAAGTGGTGACACGCTTTAGATAACCTAATATAATCCAATGGGTAAGACGTAAAATAAAATACAATTCTTGTGTTAAAATAAATTCTTGTGTATAAACAATAGGATTCTGATCAGTTTTCTTGTTGTTGTGTTTTTTTTTTGACCCTGTATGAATTTAAACTGACTAATTAGAAAACATAGGGGCGGATTCCCGGACAGAGATTATCTTAAAACAGGACTAGGCCTTAGTTTAATTAGGCAAGATAACTAGTTTGAACAAACATGGCTTACTAAAAACATTACTTGTGCGCATTTTGAGGCAAAACAAAGGGCATGATGTATTTTAAGATATGTCAGTGCAAGTTGTTTTCAGTTTGGACAGCTCTTAAATTTATTTTAGTCTAAGACTAGTCTAATCCCTGTCCGGAAAAAACGCCCTATATTGTATAATAATGTGCTATATAGTACTCTAAAGAAGGTCACACACCAGGCAAGAAGCACCTTGTCACAGCTCATGTAGGACAACTCTACATTCATAGAAAATATTGTCTGTGATATTAAAAAAGTTCAAAAAGTAGATGGGAAATCTGTCTTAAGCTCCCTGCTGGAAAAAAACAGAATACCAGCAAGACCAGCATATGTTGTGTTTTGGTGGTGGTTTGCTAGTAAACACCAGCTAAACCAGCACCAAACCAGCAACAGCACCAGCATCAGCACCAGCTAAACCTTCACTACCACCAGCATCCCATACTGGTCACCAGCTAAACCAGCATCAAACCAGCATAGACTAGCATAATTCTCCTGCTGTTGTTTTCAGTGGGGCTATACTGTTGTTTTTCTTTTCATGTCTGCCGAACCTGTTAGCTTTTTTTTTTTTGCAGTTTCCCTGCCAACTGCTTGAGTCGAGCACCAATTTTATGCATTACTTTGTGCGTACTTTGTTTTGTTCTTGTGCTGCTTTGTGCGCATGTCTCTGTGTGTGAAAGATACATGTCGAGAAACCCAGTTAAGGTGTTTACGTGCAATGCTGAATCGAAGTAATGAGCAAAAAACTACCTGTGCCGATCGGTTTTTGCTTATGCCAGTGGTTCTCAACTCCAGTCCTCGCTCCCCCCCCTCCCAGAATGTTTTAGATGTCTCCTTATATGAAACACCTGATTCCACTCATTAGGCTCCTTCCAGAATGTTTGAAACTTTTGCTTAATTAATACACTTACAAACTGATGAACTGAATCAGGTGTTTTATATATGGAGACATCTAAAATGTTCTGGAAGGGGGGCCCGAGGACTGGAGTTGAGAACCACTGGCTTACGCCATATATGAGCTTTTCTCAAAATAAAAGAAAACCATTTTACGTGTTTACATGGCCCCACCTGTTATCAGTTTAATAAGAATATCGGCATTAGACTGTGCATATAAATGCACTCAATATTATATTGGAATGGTTCAGGATCCTGTCCGGATCTTGTCTTGTTTTAGCTTCTAGTTAATTTTGACAGGGTTCTGAGTACCATGTTTTGTGTGGAGGCATGTGGCTTTGTTTATCAGTGCCTTGCCTGTCACGCCTATTACCCCGCTCCCTGATCTCCTCATTAATCATCCCATTATTGTTTGATTCATGTCCCCTGTAGCCCTCTTATTTTCTCCCTTATATAATGTCCTTGTGTTTGCTGTTCGTTTTACTTTTCTTGTGAATTGTCAGTTCCAGTCTAGTGTCTGTTCCAGTCTATTGTCTAGTCAAGTGAAGATTGTTGTCAAGTTTATTGTCTAGTCTAGTGTTTTGTTTTTCAAGTGTATGTTGTTTTGCCCCCTTGTGGATTTTGTTTTCCTTTTTGTAAATAATAAAGTTTCAGTTAAACTGTCTCCACCTGGGTTCATGTCTCCATTTCTGACAGAACGAACAAGCCATAACAGAACCCACTAGACAGTCCTGGCATGCAGTGTGCATCAGTCCTGGAGTGGTGGAGCTCCATCATGTCCCTTTTCCACCTCAAAGAGAGCTCTCCCTGAGGGATTACGCTAGGGCCGTGGAGAGCAGTATGGGTAATTCCCTGAGGTGTTGGCCAGCTCCTACCTCATTGCTGGTCTAAATGACCCCCCACCTCTGCAAAAGCGGGGGAATTGGTTTGTCTGCCCTACGGGGAGTTGGTAGAGTGTCTTGTCCAGCGTGAGCTGGCACAGGGAAAGGCCAAGAGATTAACCACACTTTCAAGCACCTTACAATCTCCATTGTCTCCCATCCCAGAGGGTTGCATGCTGGCCGTCGCGTCTTTGGATGACCCTTCTCTGCCCAACTAAGTTTCTGAAGATCTTGCCCCAGCTGTCAGCGTTCACGGGAAGTGGGTAAAAAGGGCCTCCTGGGAGTCTGCATCAAATGCTTCCTCAATATAGCCAACCATGCCAGTGGCGAACCTCCTAGAGCCAGCAACGACTCCCCTTTATGGTCAACACTCCAGTGTCGCAACCCAGGAGGAAGAGGAGAAGGAAAGAAGCTGCAGCGCCCCCTGTCTCGGCTTCCCACCCCACTGTTGTATCCCCTGTCTCGTCTCCGCTGCCTACAGCAGGGCCCCCTGTCTTGGTCCCTGTCTCGTCTTTGCTGTCTGTCGCAGCATCCTTAGCACCCTCGTCACCCTGACCTTCTACTTGGACCTCAGCGTCTATGGCCTTCCTGAACTCTCTTCCAAACCCAGGGAGCCCTAGACCACCCTCTGGTCCCGTCCCTTAAGTCCTACAATGCAATGTGTCCATGTCTCAGTCAGTCTTGCCTTCTAGTGTGTCCCTTGAGAGACGCCAGGTGGTGTCCCTTGGGGGAGGGGTACTGTCAGGATCCTGTCAGGATCTTGTCTTGTTTTAGCTTCTAGTTCATTTTGACAGGGTTCTCACAGTACCATTATTGTGTGGAGGCACGTAGCAGGCCATGTGCCTTGCCTGTTTAGTCTATTACCCCGCCCCTCATCTCCTAGTTAATCATCTCATTATTAGTGTGAGCCTAGTGCGAGGGGTAGCCAGCACGTCCTTGATAGAGGACCACAGGGAACGTGACTGAGTGTAGGGGTGAAGTAGATCTGTGAGGAATTGTGGAGAGAGTCCTTGGAGAGATTTATAGATTAGCAGAAGGATCCTGTAGGCAATGCATGATAGAGAGTTGCACTAGCAAGCAGCTAACTAGGTCAATGTATGTTGCACTCTTGTTGGACAGTGCAGAGATTGTGTCAGTTGACCATTCAGAGCAGAGTAGGATACTGAAAGGTGGGTTTTAGGCAGACTGAATCGTTGAACGGTTTCACACGAATCGTTTGGGGATCTCAGAGAAATGCTGTAATATTAAATTTATATTTTGCAAAAATGTTTTTTGACCTTGCATGCATTTAAACCTGTTGTCCGGGACTTATAAACAGTGATAGGAAACTTAGAATTTGCATCTTACTGGCTCTTTAACTGTAACTAGATCATATTCTGAATTTGGTAAAACTGACTTTTTCTTATATGTTCCCAGACTATGTAATAAAAATGCATAGTATAGTATAGAGTATTTTGATGCTTCCATCTTCTAAATATTCTTAGAAAACTTTTGGAAAATTTATTTGAAAGAATCATATTCATGTTTTACTTAATATTTATATATTTTATTAATATTAGGTATTGTAGTTATGTAGTGCTGGACAGGACTTTCTCGTTTTGTGTGCCTTTGTAAATATTTTTGTGTAAAACCTTGTGTGCTGCTATTTTGGCCAGGACTTCCTGGTAGAAGAGATTTATATCTCAATGGGACTATTCCTGGTAAAATACAGAGCGGAAATAATTATTTGACACATCAGCATTTTTATCAGCAAAGGGATTTCTAAGTGGGCTATTTACACAAAAGTTTCACCAGATGTAGCCATCAAGCCACACATTGAATTCATACAAAGAAATCAGAATATTTAAGTATACAAGTTGAGTCATAATAAATAAAGTGAAACCGTACCAGGACATTCTGGATAAAAATCTACCAGAAAGCTGAAAATGAAAAGAGGGTGGACATTTCATCAAGACAATGATCCCAAACACAAGGCCAAGGAAACAATGAAGTGGTCAGTCAATCACCTGACCTAAATCCTATAGAATATCTATGGAGAGAACTGAAGATCATAATTCAAAAAAGAAGAATGGCCCAGCATCACTACTGAGCAATGCAGATGACTGGTCTCTCCATACAAGAGGCGTCTAGAAGCTGTAATCACCAACAAAGGCTTTTCTACAAAGTATTTAATAAAGTGTGTTCAATACTTATTCCTTGTGTCATTTCACTTTATTTATTATGACTTAACTTGTATACTTAAATGTTCTGATTTCTTTGTATGAATTCAATAGTTGGCTTGATAGCTACATCTGGTGGAAATTTTGTGTAAATAGCCTGCTTAGAAATCCCCTTACTGATAAAAATGCTGATGTGTCAAATACTTATTTTCCCTGCTGTAAAGGAAAAATAAATAAAATAAAAAAGTTTTTATTTTATTTTTCACAATTCAAGTTTTCATTTAAAAAAGCTGTTTAGAAAAAAACAAAAACAAATGTCTTCTGTTTTCCTGTGGTGTTTTGGTGAGACATTATGAGTATCTTTTAAGACATGGTGACTCCTAAAAAATGACAACTAACTCAAACCTAAATACATCATTATTATTCATCATCAATAAATCATTATTATTATAAATCATACTTTAGTGACAGAAAGTCAGTGTTCTCTTTCACTTTCAAATTTAATACAATAGGACCATGTTGCAACAGGATAATGTGAACTATCAGGTTTTTTCACTCTCCTGCCAACTGTCTATTAAAAGGAATGCTAATCTGTTTTTTCAAACACATTCAACAAGAATGTATGGGAACTTTCCTATACGATTCTTTGTTTTTTAAATGCGCATGAAGATGAGCACCTGCACAGTCTTTTTACCATTTATTTAGTATGTTTCCAATAAAACACATTAATTGCTTTAGATTATTAGGAAATTGTCATAATTTTATAATCTAATCAGCATTACCAGCATAAAGCATGTAAACACATGGACTGTGAGCACATTAGTTGCACAAGTTTGTATAAAAGAAATACCTGCAGCTCTATATTTATGCTAAAAGGTTTATTTAAATATTATGCTTTGGTGTATCAATTGGAAATAGCAACGTTGATTCTTAAATATTCTTTGACATTGCCTGAAATAATCAAGTGAAATTTTTTCTAAACAAGTCTGAACAATAATATAAATATATATATATACATATAAATCTGATTTTATCATCATTACGCCAGTTTGACTTACAAGAAGAAACAGAAAAACTAAGATGGCTTGCATTATCTTCAAGATGATATTTTAATAGATGACATTTGCTTTCTGTTTTCATGTACACAATATGCTGTCAGTGCTGTCACTACATGCTCAAAGCAAATTATTTTATATGGATCCATTTTTTAACCATAATTCTTCAGGGTCTCAAGCCTCTTTATTCCAAAGAGATTCAAAATCAAACTATAGCATGAAAACACTCGAAAACACATTGAGTTGTAGTATATTTTCTTTTATTAAATGCTTTTTTAAACTTCTGTCTTAGTGGTCAATTTTGTTTTTAAATGCTGCAGTTTTGACCAATATTACTGTTAAGTTTTTCATTTTGCCTTAATGCTAATGGATTTTAATTGAATTAAAAAACATCACCACCCTTCTTTCTCTAGTTATTATTTTATTGAAATAATTAGAATTTCTATTAGATATTGCTTTAAAGTGGATTTTAATCTTCTGCTTTAAAGCTGATTTTAATCTTCTGCTATGCAATTCACACATGCATAAAATAATAATAAGCCAATAAAACCAAAACGAAATCCATAAAAAGGTGTGGGAGTTTTACCTAACCCACTTCAGAGCCTTTCACCGGTTTTATTTGGCTACAAATAACTTTTCATTTGATTTATTTAGGGTTAGTTGGAATTAGTTTTCTTTTAAGATAGTTCAGTTCATATCAGAAACTAAAATCAAAAGCTTTTTGCTTTTCTATTTGATTTCAGATGCGCATGTTAACTATGTAGTCCAACTGGTTTTTGAATGTTTTTTACCATGTTTGTAATGCTGTTAAACAAAGATTGTCAGTGTTTGTTATTATTTGTCAGATCACTATGAATAAGTATTTAAGGATGTTGGGGATAAGCAATAATCACACCCACATTTTTTGGGTTTTACAAATATAAAAGAGCTTCACCAAAACACAAACTGGTTAGAGACTGCAGATTTCGGAACTTAAAGGTAAATGAAAACACACTGCAAATATATAAACATATTTTTCTTTATAACTTACTGTTATTTTTCTTGAAACAGACACACAATTCATCCACAGCCATGTTTCTACTAGTTCTTATTTCAGGTAATGTGCATTTTTATATCACTTTTTATGCATGAATTGTGGCTCATAAATGTTTTTATTGAATCATGATTTCAATCAATTCTCTTAATGTGTTATAGTCATTAATGATATAATACAAGTTTCATACTTTGGTCAATGTCATGCATTTGCATATACAACAGAAGTGAGCGCTTTGCTGAGTATGCCCAAGCTTACTTTTTTTTTTGCCAGCTTAAGACTTTTCAATGGTAAACATTTTACACAGATGTCCTACACAGCAGTGTTGTGCACTTGGTCTTGCCGTTTTCTACACAAAATCATGATACAAAATACACCCTTCATACCTGTATATTCACTGAGGGTCATGTCAAAGATTCAAATTAAAGTTAAATTAATGATTTAAATTAAACTTTTATGCTCCATCTCATGCTTAGATTATAAGACTTTAGCCTGGATTTTACAGGCAGGGTCACATATGTCCATGAAAAGTGCACTTATGTGGTACTCACAATGGGATTTTGGCTTTGTATTGTCCTTGTAACAGCTTTGTAGCCCAGATGGCCAAGTTCAGTTTCCTGCAAGCGTTCTAGCATTCCTCTGTTAACAAAGGCTGCTGGTTGGACTTGTTGATTTTGTTAATATCAAGTCCAACAAGTTTTAAAACCAAAAATATGTGGAGGCAAACATTCAGTGCCATACTATATGTCACACTGTATCGCACTCTACCTTTTCTCCAGCTTTCATCAGTCAAGTACTTAAAGCTGTATTACTCCACATGCTGTGCATTGATAGCCCACTGCTCTGTGTGTGTGTGTGTTCACGACTTGCAGTGCGTGTGTTTCCAACTCACTGGGATGGGTAACATACAGAGGTCACATTCCAAGTATGGGTTACCATACATGGGCAAATTCAACCTTCACTTTATTACAAACTAGTTTGGTAGCTTGAATCTGATCTGATAATTTTACAAAAATATTTATTCACAACCAGGAGCAGCAATTTATATAATTACTTTAAAACACATTACACATTAACCAGCATCTTATTCTTTAAATATAAAATAATAATATAAACAATACAATTTAGTCACAACAAATTAATTAAGTAATTTACACTGTAAAAAAAATCCGTAGAAATTACAATGTTATTGCAGCTGGGTTGCCGGAAATTTACCGTAGATTTACGTTTATGTTATTTACTAGCAAGAGTTTGTTCAAAGTAAAATAAATTTTAAATATTAACAAGTCTTTATCTTTACAGAATAAAACTATACAATAACAGCCTCATGCAAAGCATTCTGGGAACCAGAAATCATCATCAACCTTTTTCTGTTTTTGCCTCAGATTTTGTTTTCCAGAATGTTTTGCTTGATACTGTCTTTTTTAGTTTTACTCTGTAAAGACAAAGACTTGTAAATGTTTAATGTTCATTTAACTTTGAACAAACTCTTGCCAGTAAATAACATAAATGTAAATCTACGGTAAATTACCGGCAACCCAGCTGCAATTTCAACGGAATTTTTTTACAGTGTACATAATATACATAAAAACATGGAAAGAGGCTTATTAGTTGACCACACATGTTATATAAATCTAACCTTTGTTTCTCATCAGGCTTTATCACCTTCACTTTATGTTCTGCACGTCAGTATGTCTTTGTAAATGAATCCAAGACTTGGACCGAAGCTCAGAGTTACTGTAGAGATAAACACATTGATCTGGCCACCATTGAAAATGAGCAAGAGATGACCCAGTTACTCAACACAGTGAATGACTTCAATTCCATTGATCTGGCCTGGATTGGACTTTATGATGATCTGAACAGTTGGAAATGGACTCTAGAGGACACATATTTCTTTAAAGGGGGAGATAAACAGTTCAGAAACTGGTATAACCTAGGACCTGCATATTATGGAGAAAATGTTTGTGTGAAAATGTACAATGGGATATGGTATCCAACATATTGCTACAACCTAAATATTTTTATCTGCTATGATGGTGAGCAATTTCAATAATATACTGTAGCACAATAAGAGCTCAATTTGTTTTAAATAACCAACTTCTGACTATAAATGCTTTTAGGAAGACAGAATGCCAACACTAGTTATGTTTTGGTTTATCAATATAAGAACTGGATTGAAGCTCAGAAATACTGCAGAGAGCATCACACAGATCTTATTAGTATCAGGAATGAATCTGAAAACCAGGAGATTCAGTATATTCTCCAAAATAACTACTATTATTCAGTTTGGATTGGTCTGTACAGAACCAGAACTTGGTCTGATCAGAGTAACTCTACATTCAGTTACTGGATATCAGGACAGCCATTTAATGCTGGATACAATAATTACTGCACTGCTGTGTCATTTACTGACATTGGGAGTTGGACAGATGAAAACTGTGATAATCAGTTATCTTTCCTTTGCTACAGTGGTAAGTAAATTTCTGTAACCAGAATTTTCTAAAATCTTTATTACGTTGTTATTTTGTATATTTGGTGTAAAGCAATGTCTTCACATGGTTTATGGTTCAAATAACATTATTTTCCACATACTGTATGTAGCAGGATGACATATAGCCTATAGTTATTGGTTGATGTGGGTAAACCTCCAGACCAATTGGAGGATACTTCAGAGGGTATATGCTCTGAGATTCTAATTTGTAACCGAATTAAAAAGGACAGAATGTTAATCGTCTGAGATGACTGCACTGCTGTCTTGCCTGGGATTCATTTGCTTCAGTTGGTAGTTGGATGTTCACGAATCTGCAACCATGGTCTATATTGGCATTTAATTAGGCTGCTGCATGTCTCTAGGATCGAAGTGGGGTTCTGACAGCATTGACTACGTCCTCACGTCATTCGACTATGGGACAGTGATTATAAGAATTAACTATACCCACTGCTGTTAAAGTGCAAATATTTTCTCTCTGGTCACTCTGGGGGTGCATGTGAACCTAGTCTCTCGTAGCCAGACCTTCAATACTGCAGGCTGGTGTTTTTCGCTGCTTTTTCTGGATAAAGCCCACCCACAAGCTGTTTGACTGACATGTCAAACAACCAATCACAGTTTGTTTCATCTTGCGTCACATTTCAGACTCCACCCAATAACGAGCCGGCTGGCATCAAGTCAGTTTTTAAAATAATCAGCCGCAACCGAATAGCATCTAAATAAACAACATTACTCACTATAGAACAACGTTGTGCACTTCATCAACAGCTGCACCAATGAGACGCTCCTGATAAACATCTGTTTGAAGCATATCTCTTCACTTTGAAACACCTACAAGCAATTCAGATGAACAGAACTTTTTGACTCCTCTAACTGCCTCAAGCAAAACTCTTGGAAGTCTTTTAGAGACTCTATGCCGTGAACTTTGCATTTTGTGTTTAGCTGATCATAATAACTGGTCATAATTATCCATGTGAACACGACTGACTCGTTTCCTCAATGGAACGTCAGAGCTTTGTTTTCCAGGGACCGAAACTAATTGCGACACTCGCGTCTCCTGGAAATCCAGTTTATTTCAACCAATCAAAAGACTACTTCGACATTTCCACAGGGAATTCCAGGAAAGTGAACAATAAACATCAGACATTTAGCCAATATTCTGCGGGCGTGACGTCTGAGGCTTAGACTAACGTGAACCTAACTACCTTCAGCTGTCCGTCTATGGTTGTTTGCCGTTTTACTAACTCGTCTTGATTATTATTTAGTTTTTTTGTGTTTTAGCTATATGAGAGTTTCGTTATTTTGTTTTGATTGTATTTTGTTTGATTGTGTTAAAGTGGGATACATTGAACGAAAAAGATAGCTAATGTAAGGATACTAAAACATAAAATCATGTCTGCAGTTGAAATTATAAAAATGACAACAAACGTAACTCTACACTGCTTAAAAGTTGCATTTGAAGCATGGTTTGAATAGTCAGTAGCAAATAAATATAAAAAGTAATATTTTACTTAAGTAAAAGTAAAGTTACTGGTCTAAAAATCTACTCAAGTAAAAGTAAAAAGTAACTAATTTTAACTTTCAAGTTACTTTTTTTTTTACAGCGGGGAGATTTCTAGTATAGTTCAAAAACGACAAGGGAATATAAATTGTAGGAACATCTTTACAATTAAAGTGCAATAACAAAAAGTTAGGTTTTTTTAAACTAAGAAACATTTATGGAATAAATAGTTTAATATTTTTTTCATGTGAGTTATGCACTTTTGAAGCAAACATAATATGAGGTCAGCAGCTAGTAAATACAATCACTATAGTAAGGTTGTAATTAATGTATTGCTGGTAACATACTTTATTTTATTAAACTATATTTTAAATAAGCATATAATGAGATGAGTGCCATGGCTATATAATTTTATCCTTTACACGTTTATTGTCTTCTAGCTTCCCTGACCTGGGTCTGATGTCTTAGACCTTGATTTCTCTCTCTCTCTCTCTCTATTGAATTGAGGCGGGTCTGCATTAGCGCGCGCCTGTCTCGTCCGTCTCCATGGTTCTTTTTGCGCGTTCCCCCGCCCATCAATCAATCATCCGTGACATGTCTTTATCACCTTGCTTTTTAAATTTTTTTTACTCAGTAACGGATATGATTTAAAATGTAGCGAAGTACAATACTTTAAACAAAACATACTTAAGTAAAAGTAAAAGTACAGATTTTAAAAACTACTCAAAAAAGTAAAAGTACACAAAAAAAACTACTCACAGTAACATGAGTATGTAACTCACTGCAGAAGTAAACAGTTGCCTTTGCGTTCATTGTAGTCCAAGAAAATACTTTTTGGTTGGAGACGATCTCGAACTCGCGTCATCATTTGGGTTGGGATATGGAACTTTGTAGATTGTTAACATGTACTAACACTAACTTACACACCGAAAGAAATGTAAAATCATGTACCTGTAAAGTAAAAATTGGACTCTTTAAATGTTAGAATTTGACAATTTCTTTGCAGTGTCATCTTTGGTATCATCCCGTCAGTATCACTTTATATCTGTGAATAAGACCTGGTCTGAAGCTCAGAGATACTGCAGAGAGAATTACACTGATCTGGCCACCATTGATAACATGGATGAAATGAACAGTCTGATGAACACAGTTAATGGGAGTTACAATGGATCAGCGTGGATTGGACTGTATTATGATTTGAACAGCTGGAGATGGTCACTGGAAAATAATGATTTCTATCAGGAAGGAGAGAGAGAATTCAGAGGCTGGTATCATGAACCAAACAACTATGGAGGAAATGAGCTGTGTGTTTATATGAATTATGCTGGCAAATGGTTTGATTCATCATGTGACAACGTCTTGGCATTTGTTTGCTATAATGGTACAGTAAGAACATTTAATTTGTCATGTGTTTAACTTATTTTTTCACTGAGAATTTCTGAGCATATTTATGTTTCATTACTTAGAAAACAATAACACATACATCAGAATTAATGATAGAAGAAACTGGGCAGATGCTCTTAGATACTGCAGAGAAAATTACACAGATCTCGCCAATGTGAGAAACATGACTGAAAATCAGAAGATCCTTGAGAGAACTGGTGGTGATGTCTGGATCGGTCTGTACAGAAATGATCAACATTGGTCAAATGGTCAGATTACCAAATATCAAAACTGGAGATCTGAAATTCTTTATTCAGAAAAACAACCAGATAATGGTCAATATATTACTGGCCAGTGGGGTGACCAGCACTGCACTGCTGTATCATTAGGACACTTGGGCAGATGGACAGATGAGAACTGCTTAACTAACATGCCCTTCGTCTGCTACAACAGTGAGTTTGTGTTTGATTTATTTTTGGCAATTGCTTTTTTGGACTTGATAATGTAAGGAATCTAATATGTCAACATAATATTATATTTTTTTGACATTTAGTCAATTAGTTATATTATGGAAATATAAATTAGTTTGCATGATTAATATGAATGAAAATAATAATATGGATATTGGAGTTTAAAATTAAATATATATGGATACAAAATAAAACATTTGACACGGAAAAAATTGGGCTGGAAATCAATTCTTTTGGGCTCGTTTCTGAGGTGTTGGGAATTGAGAGTTTAAATCCAAGACAAGACACATAATACAAAGACCTTTATAAAGAAAAACAAAACAGCAAGACAATGAAATGGAACACAAGTTTAAGTTTCTACTCATATCAATATGAATATCATTAGACTAATATCATGGTTTTGGTTGATAGTTTAATATTATATTAATATTAGCAGTTTGGTATTTTTATGATGATGTTTGTTCCTACTAGTTCCTTTAGTGATAGAGAAGAAATTAAAACAGAATCTAAAACAACAATCGATTCATGGAATCGATTAGTTAGATTTCAGAACTAGGAATCGAAATCGGAATCAAACAGCCCTAACAAAGAAACAATACAGTAATATTTAACATGTTAATATTGTTTTTGCATTGGCAAATTAAAGGGTAACATAATTTTGTTTAGCCACAATAACTTTTGAGTTAGTTTCATGGTTTCATACTACATAGTTTTGTTAATGCATTTATAGTTAAAATGTTCTTTCTTGGTGTTTGACATTTTTAACTTACAGGAACGTGCACACAATCTTCATGCAGATCCCATCAGTATCACTTTATATCTGTGAATAAGACTTGGTCTGAAGCTCAGAGATACTGCAGAGAGAATTACATTGATTTGGCCACTATTGATAACATGGATGATATGAACAGGCTCATTAAAACAGTAGAGGGGATTTACTATGGTACAGCATGGATTGGACTGTATGATGATATGAACAGCTGGAGATGGTCACTGGGAAACACAGAGTTGGGAGGAGGTTTTAAAAGCTGGTATGTCCAGCAGCAAGTAAACTGGTATGGATGGAGTTCCTGTGTGTACATGTCATATTACAGAGGATTGTGGAATGAAAGGCTTTGCTCTTCCCAGCTTAACTTTATTTGCTACGATGGTGAGAACAGCGACTGGACTTTCAAATAATTAGAAAAAAAAACATACATGATACTATTAGTTATTTACCATGTTTAAATTGTTTCCCACAGGAAGACAGAATGCCAGTGCAAATTATGTGTACGTTCATGAATACAAAAACTGGACTGAAGCTCAGAGTTACTGCAGAGAGCATCACACAGACCTTGTCAGTATCAGGAATGAATCTGAAAATAAGATGATCAAATCTCTTATACAGAATTATGATTGGCTTTGGATTGGTCTGTACAGAAGTCAATCTTGGTCTGATCAGAGTAACTCTACATTCAGTAACTGGAGATCAGGACAGCCAGATAATGCTGCATACAGTGAACACTGCACTGGTGTGTCATTTATTGATGGGAAATGGACAAATGAAAACTGTGATTTTTCTTTACCTTTCTTTTGCTACAATGGTGAGTAAACCATCCACATAAAACATTTGAAACATAAATCCATGCCATTTCAAGACTAACACATTTTTCAAAGCACTGTGGAATTATAAAAAAATCTTACGTTTTTTTTTTCAGTGACAGTGTTAGGATCACCCCGTCAGTATCACTTTATATCTGAGTCTATGAGCTGGACTGAAGCTCAGAGATACTGCAGAGAAAATTACATTGATCTGGCCACCATTGATAACATGGATGAAATGAACAGTCTGATGAACACAGTTAATGGGAGTTACAATGGATCAGCGTGGATTGGACTGTATGATGATCTGAACAGCTGGAGATGGTCACTGGAAAACAATGATTTCTATCAGGAAGGAGAGAAAGACTTCAGAAACTGGAATCATCAACCAGACAACCTTTATGGGAATGAATTATGTGTTTATATGGATAATAATGGAAAGTGGATTGATTTTTCATGTGACAATAATTTCCCATTTGTTTGTTACAATGGTAAGACTTAAATTTTTCATCCCTGAAAGATATTTAATCATTTATTACTGTTGTTTACATAAACCTGAAATTTCGAAATTAGTTTGCTATGATGGTAACATTCCAATCTGTGTCAAATACATGACAATGCCCGCTTAAAAAGCACATTTAATATCTTTTTTAAGTACTTAATGAAACTGAAACAGAAGAAAAAAATATCATGAAAGTCAGATTATAAAGTTAATCAATAAACATGCACTAAAAACACTTTGTTTTCATAAAAGAAAAGATACGTGGCCAGAACAAATTACAAATGGATTGACTGATACAAAATACATTACATTTTCATTACTTTTTAGGTAGAGAAAACGCTTCTCAGAGTTATGTTCTTGTTCCTGAGGGAAGGACCTGGATTGAAGCTCAGAAATACTGCAAAAAGTTTTACACAGATCTGGCCAGCATGAGAAATAAAACTGAGTATCAACAGATCCTAAACATTACACTGGGTCATAGTGTATGGATTGGTCTGTACAGAAACAGACTGTGGTCAGATCAGAGCAACTCTTCCTTCACATACTGGCTGCCATATACTCCACATGTTTATCCACAACCAGATAATGGTTTATATGTCCCAGGACTGTCGGGAGATCAACACTGCACTGCTGTCTCTGGAAGATATGTTGGTCAATGGACAGATGAGATCTGTTTTGCCCATTTGCCTTTCTTCTGTTATGGTGGTAAGTTAATCCTCATTTTAGTATAATGGCATTAAAAAATAAATATTAGAAACAGAGAACAAAAAATCGGGCAAGCTGAATTATTTTGATTGTTCATTAATATAAATGGCAGTGTAGTTACTAGTATTTTTTATGTTAACATAACATCTCTTCTGTTTGTTTTCTGGTAAACATGATGATCATTACTTCAAGCAACACATTCTGATAAGTATGGTATGTTTTGTGTATAATCTGCTCTTTTCATTTCCAGAATACTACAATTAACATGAATCAATTGTATAACTTTGTTTTTTCTTTTATAAATCCTGTCACATTAAAGGGATACGTCACCGATTTTGCATTCAGCTTTGTATCTGTAGAAACCCGGCAGTATTACTGAATGACCATGTTTCCCTCCATCATTTCCCCCTGAGAGGAGAGATATCTGCATTTTGGTTCTGCAAAAAAGTCCTCCGATGATGCAAAAATCGTCATATTACATCATCGGAGGACTTTTTTGCAGAACCAAAATGCAGATATCTCTCCTCTCAGGGGGAAATGAGGGAGGGAAACATGGTCATTCAGTAATACTGCCGGGTTTCTACAGATACAAAGCTGAATGCTAAATCAGTGAAGTATCCCTTTAATAGTAAATACTGTATTTGTAAGAATGTATATTGTATATCTATATTGTATTTACACAGTACTCAATATCTTGTTGTTTTTACTAAACAGTTACAGGGCTACGTGTGAAATTTAGAAGTGAAGAAAGTCTGTCAAGTTCTCAGTTTGAAACATTTATACAAGTGAGTGTACACACAGTATATAATATTCACCTGTTATAATTGATCTATTTTTACGTTTTGTTTTGTTGTTTCATGTTGTCTCCCTGGTCCAATAACTCACTGTAAAAATAACATCAGCAAATACTACAATTTTAATAATCTACATTTACATCCCTAAGAGAATAGTGTGTCAAAGAGCTCGCAAATAACTTAAAAAATCTTGTTTCAGCGCCATGAAGGATTTATAAGAAGTGGAATTCATGGTAACTTCACCATGAGTTTGAGAAGTTATCGTAAAATTGGACCATGAAAGAGACTACAGCATTCCTGAACACACACACACACACACACACACACACACACACACACACACACACACACACACACACACACACACACACACACACACACACACACACACACACACACACACACACACACACACACACACACACACACACACACGCAAGCACGCACAATACGATAAATGTATCTAGTATCAAGTTTTAAACAACTATAAGAGAGTTTAGTTAAGTCACTGTAAAGCTAATCTTGAAAATTGTTTCTAAACACATTATAAATGTTAGAAATGTATTGCTGACCTGGTGGTACCCATACACCAGCAGTGTACAATTGACACTGGTGATTTTGCGGTGTCATTAAATTTTGGTTGGGTGGTTAAGAACACATTTAATATCTGACTTTACAGGGACTTAAAGCAAGTATTTTTATTGCTGAATAATTCATTTTTAGTTAAATTATAGTACTGTAATTTTAATAATCAAAGTGATCAAACATTTTTATGCAGAAAGACAAAATATATGAATTGAATTACTGATTTACTATATTCACCAATCTAAATCTAATAATCTGTGTGATTGTAACTGTATATCTTTTTTGTGTATATGCAAATCTTCTCTGTGTTCACTAACTGTATTTCAAAATACATTAATCTTCTCCATTGATCTATGACCCATTATTTTGGACTGCTGAAAATTAAGAGTACACAAAATTAACCAGCCATGTATTTTCTAAGATAAATTGCACAGTATGAAATAACCCCAATACATTCTTAACATGGCCACTCTGTTTTCATGATTCCTGACATATAAACCTGTTTCACAAACAACTACTATGAAGAAAAACAGGTCTGTTGTAGGTTACTCACTTTCACTTATAAGTACACTAATAGATGTACAAGAAAATAGTTTACATTTGTGGCATACTTGCTGACAAATGTTGCATAGTCATTTGGTATTGACATTTTCCCTATTTGCTCCTGACACAAGGTTGTACTAAAAATAGGGCAACTTTACTTTGTTGCCTCCTACCTTACTTTCTCCGAAGGCATATAACAGGTTCATCCCAATTCAGGGTCTGGATCCTTTTAAGGCCGCGCACTTTGAAGGCAAGGCTCGATATTTAAAGGCGGCACCCTTTTAAGGCCATGAAGCGAACTGAAATGAGACGGTTTAGCCTACGGGGGAGTTGCGCCACTTGCTGTTCCCGCCCACTACACTTTTCAGCAGGACACAAAAGCTGAGACCTATCAGAATTTTTAAAAATAAATATGGAGGCAGATTTTTTAGAAAATATGTCACACTGATGCAAGTTAAACTATCCAACAGTATGTAAAATTCACCAACCTTAGAAATGTACAAAATCAAAACATAACACGCACAATTTTGCAGCAATAATATTAATTCACATCACTAAAACATCATTTATAATAGTATAACAGTCACAAGGACCTTTAATTTGCAAAATATACACTTTTATTTAACTACTGTTTTCTCCCAGTTATTTTTATTACCATTTCCAACTGTTAAATACAAATTACTTACATATTACAATTAATATATGTATGCTTGTAATCAGAAAACAAAACGAAACAAAACATAAAAAACCTGCACACACATATCGAAGGTATTTTTGGAGTTTTTTAAATTAATTAATTAAATTATAAAATAATTAATTAAATTATAAAATAAAAAATAAAATCGCAAAATATGTCCCAAATTTGAAAATGAAATGCTAAAATAAAAATTTAAACATTATATTAAATTATTTCATTTTCATTTTTAACGTGATGAAGCATAATTCCGGCCACATTGAAAAATTTAATTAAATTGATGATTTGACATTTCATTTTCAATATAATCTTGAGTCAAGACTGACAATATTAAAACAAAAAGGCAAGCTTGAAAAGGAATCTGTAAATACATTTTTTAAAAGGCTTTTTATTCATGCCCAAGCAATAATAGGGACAAAATTAAAATGTAAATAAAGTTCAGTTTTAATTTTATGTTCTGTTTTTCTTTTCATTTTCGTTTTAATTTTCGTGTTCATTTTTATTTTCAACTTCAATGTTAATAAGTGGGTGGGTTATTTTTTCCTTAAAGAATACTTAATTTTTTCCTTGTGTGCATCCCAATTCAGGGGCTGAGGCCTTCCAAGGCTGTATTTGAAGGCAAATTACATCACCGGGCCATGACAAAGGCTGTCCCAATTCGAAGGCTTCTTCACATACAAGCCTCCAAATGTGCCCTTTATTCCCATTGAAACCAAGGATACATTAATTTAAAGGTTTTAGCTGAAAAGAATAGTGGACAGGAACAGCAAGTGATGCAACTCCCCTCGTATGCTAGACTGTCTCTTTTCAGTTCGCTTTGTGGCCTTTAAAACCTGCCGCCTTCAAATATCAAGCCTTGCCTTCAAAGTCCGCGGCCTTAAAAGGATCCAGACCCTGAATAGGCTTTATGCCCAGCTGCACTACTTCCTGAACTTCAGCCAGCTCCTTGTTTCCTGTCTTCAATTATTGGACAAACTGATTAATCCAGGTGTGCCTGACCTCAGTAGTCACAACAACAATAATCAGACACACCTGGATGAATCAGTTTGTCCAATAATGGAAGACAGGAAACAAGGAGCTGGCTGAAGTTCAGGAAGTAGTGCAGCTGGGCATAAAGCCTATTGGGGAGAAAATAGGCCACATTTGGAGGCCTTGACATTTGCATTCAAATACGGCCTTGGAAGGCCGCAGCCCCTGAATTGGGATGCACACACTTTGTCAAAAGCAGAGAAGGCAATCCCAGAATGCATTTGGCAAGCTATTCAAATAATAACATCTTTATTATGAAACTAACGTTAATGCATTCAGTATTATCAATAACATTTCCCTGTCACTTTGATCTAGACATATTAGAACAAGACTTGTGTGAAGCAAACACGCCTCTTTATTTTCTGTGTTCACCACACCGAGCTGATTAAACCGGGCAGAGACTCCACGCCGCAGATATTATATATAGAGACAAAGAGACGTGTACAAATATTTTGTTTCCTTTTGTCCCCTCTCCCTTTATGCTTCGGTCTGCCCTTTCTTTGTGCTATTGATCCAGAAGACTTATTAACTGTCAAATCAAATGCACTTCATCAACACTGCCAGACAGTTTTTTCAGATGTCATTTTGAGCAATGAAGGCAAAATGCTGTCTGTAGTTTTTTAGCTGATTAATTCAACCAGTGTTGTTTTCATTTGGCACACATATACAGTACCTGGTGACTGATTGATTTATTGTGGATAGACAAAAACTTTCTGTAAGACTGCATTGAATCTCGCAAATCTGTTTGTATACTTTGTATTTTTAGACTTCTGTTGACAACAGAACTTAAACAAAAATGAAGCGAAACATCACACTCCCAAAAGACATTTCCCTACTTTATTCTTTTAAGACTAAACAATTGTACCATAAATATTCAACGATTGAAATCATAGTGATATTAATAGTCGAAAACAATCTTTGATGGTCTGATTTTGAGACTTTAGTCTAGTTTTCTCAGACAGTGTTATTAATAATTGTATTGAATTTTGGTGTGTCATTTTAAGCATGATTGAAAGATATGATTATACAGTTTAGAAACACTTTGACAGAATCCTCTTTACTGAAACAATTTGCATCAATGCTGAGACAAATTATGACATTGACATATCTTGTGCTTACACAGATATATAATTTAGATATCTATGGGTGGGTATCTAAAGAAAACGTTGTGAATTTTAGTTGAACATTTGCAAAACAGATGTCTTGAAATGTTTCCCTAAAGTATTTCATCATGTGTGGAGGTTTTTTGGCTGCATTATTCCAGCTCAATGGTCTCTGGAGAACCCATTCCCTTTCCTAGACCCCCACTGATTGAACTTGACTTTGAAATAAGTTAAGAATATATTTCAACTAATGGAAACAAATGGGAGGCCAGACTGTCTTGTGAATAATGATATTCATTTCCATAGGCTTTTTGCTATGGCTTGGCGCCATGGAGGGCCACGAGTATGGCTCCTGTGTTATTAAAGTAACTGGGTGGATGAGATGTGGCCAAATGGCCCTCATTACTGAGCACATCTCCATCTACTTGACTAATGAAGCAGTCGATCAACGCAATACGTCACATGACGAAATCACAGCCAGCACTTACAGAAAGTCTACTGAGTGGGTGCTTTGTTTAAAACACACACCAAAACAAGAAGTAATAATGAAATGTATAGTACTTATGTACAGTAATATGTTTTAAAGTCCCCATTAAATCAAAATAGAGATTACACACAAACATAAATTACACATCTTTCTATAAAAAGTGAAGACATTGTTTTTCATTTAATTACTGATTTAGCTCAAATGTGACTTACAGATAAGAACCACAGGTAGATTTAAAATGTAAGCATGAATATCGTTTTCGCTCTTTTCTATTGCTTCATCACACTTCTTTTCATTTAATCTCCTTTCCTTCTTTCTACCTCTCTCTGCGCAAAAGTCTGTTCAGGATGTCTGCTTCTGTTTTACGCTATAATCACACCGACCACGCTGCCCTACAGACAGGCCTTGTGCCACTGTGTGCTACAGCACGTCTCCATCAGCCTGTTATATTTGAAGAAATGAATGAATCCATCTCCACACATTGACCGATCTGTCACCACCGGACCAGATTGTGCCATACATCATTTTTGCGAGCAAAATGACTGTACGTCTCGTGAGAAAGAATTGATTCACATACTGTACCTCAGAAAGCCGACCATGAAAACCACCTCAATATCTACCACCACATGTAATTACGATCTTGACATCTTTTTCCAAATATACAGTAAGTAGTAAATGACAGACATCTGTGTGCATCACAAATGTGACCTGGGACCGCACGAAACCAGCTATTAGGGTAATTATACATTATTTGAAAGCTAATAAATAAGCTTTCCATTGATGAATGGCTTGGACAATATTTGACACATATACAACTATTTAAAAAATCTCAGGGTGCAAACTAATTTTTAACGGGTCGGCCCGACAAACCCGAAAGCACCTGTTGGTTCGGGTCAAAAATATAAGCAAATGACTCGGGTCATCTTTAAAAAAATATTTATTAATCATCACTGCTGTTCACCGTAAAAAAAAGTCTGGCTGCTGCATGCAACGCGCATCATGGAGAGGGCCAGGGGCAGACCTGACACCGCTGCGTGCATGTCTTTAGCCTGGAGAAGAAGATGGAGTTGGAGAAAAGTATGCATGCAAACGAACGGGACTCTGGTTCAAATAAAAAAAAATATTGCACTTTCAATAAAATTTTCGAAGGATGGGTTTGGTTGTTTAAGGTAGTTGTTATCACGCTGATATATGTTCAATTTTAGCAAGCCAGTCAAATGAGACGTTCAAGGGCCATGGTTGAATTGGCTGTGCGAGCACTTGGGTGGAATGCTGCTCCACCTTCGGGCTCCATGGACAACTCCTTCTGTGCATTCCCTGGCTCCAAACTGATGTTTTTACATAACATGGCAGCACCCATGGTCGGACATTTTGCCTTCAATTCATTACAATGGAAGGAACGACGTTTTACATTCTGGTGCAAACTAATAAAAATGTGGAAAGAAAATCGCCTTTAAATATGTCCAAATGAAGTCCTTAGCAACACATATTACTCATGATATATATTTTTTATATATTGATGTAGGGAATTTTCAACGTATATTGATCTTTACTTAAAGGCGCAAAAGAGGATGTTTTTTCGCCGACTGAGAATCCAAAAACGGTTACTGACTTTTTTATTTCTAGGGAACGCCTTCCAAAACTCGTGCATGAGTATTTGAACGCGAGTGTTTGTTTAACACCGGCATATGCTGTTTCGCGTCAGTGGATTCATTAAATGATATGATAATAAACACATTTCCATACTCCCATTTCAACTAGCATGTAGCAGACTGGTCACTGCCTTACAACTACAGTACACAAACAACGTCAATATACCTGAATAACAGTACAACAATAATTATTCCACAAAGAAAGAATAATCACTGTTACCTGTCGGGAAGAATTTTTGCAAATTTTGCGAACTGCGCGTCTGTCTTGACACCTCTCTGTTCCTTCATTGCTTTCCAGCGTTGAAATGTTTCTCCAATAACAACTCTGGTTACATTACGTTCTTCTGACAATTTTCTCCTCTTCTCAGCGACTTAAAAAAAGTCTTTCTTTTGCGTCATCCTTTCAGTTTTTTTCTCTTCCATGGTGCAAATTCGGGAAGGAAAGCAGGATCAACAATGAAAACAAACCGAAACTTAAGATGGAGTTTCATGCGCTATCCACATGCGTTGCCTGTGTAAAGTCTCTAACAAGGATCGTAATTAGCCTGGCTCCGCCCTCCTACGTGCTTCCGCTTAATTTTCATTTCGCTTCAGCAGTACGTCTGGGACTGCTCTATAGAGTTTCGTTTTCTTCTGCAAAAATCTGCAGGACCAATCAGCGAACAGATGGGGGTGGCTAAGAACGATGACGTTGAGGTCGTGCGTCAGTTTGAGATGTAGTTCAGTAATGGCTGCGGAGAAAGACGTGAGAAAAGCTATTCGGTCCGTTGTTGCAAAACTGCCGAATATACAGAAGTTAAAGCCGGAGAAAGAACCAGGTTTGCTAAGTTTTGTTGGTCTGATTATTCGTACTTGTTGTTTCCGGACGGTTTCGGTGCATGATATACGTCACGACCACACGTTAGCGATTGGCTTTGGCAGATCTTGAGTGACTCTGGGCAGATCCAATAGTTTTAAACTTCAACAAACGGAAGTAACGCTTTGCAATGGAGCCTGGCCACACTCTCTGTACAAATGAAATGAATGTACGAGAGTCTGGTTGGACCAGGCTAGATCGTAATGGCTGTCATTGACCAGCCAGAGGACCAATTGTTGATGCGATGACCGCATCAGCGATTGGCTGATGTTTTTAAGGCCCTACTTTGTGCACAGATAACGTATATTAATATTATTACTTTCAGTGCACCTAATAAATAGTCTTTTATCATTTAGTAAAGACAGTTTCAAGTAATATTGCAAAAATTTATAAAACAAACATGCTCTCTTCCACCTTTAATACCCTAATGATTTTTGGCATAAAAAAAAGATTATTTAGAAACATACAATGTCTTTTTGGCTATTGCTACAAATATACCGTGCAACTTATGACAGGTTTTGTGGTCCAGGTTCACAAATGTACATTTAAACACTTATATTTATGCAATAAATATCCTCTTTAATCTAAAACAACTTCCAGTGCATTGCCTGACAATTGAATCCATTATCTTAAAAAAATAAAAAATAAAACTATTAAGCCATAGTAACACTTGTGATCATGTTTATTATTACGTTTACTGTATAAGCAATAAAGTAGGATGCAGCGTATCTCAGATTGCCTGCAAACCCTTCAGCCATGACTAATGCTGTGTTCCATTCAGGTTTTTGAGCCCGTGAATTACGACTTCAAAATCACGACTCTGAACTGGGAGTATATGTTCCAGGCAGCCTGTTACCCGTGTTTTTACAACCTTCTACCTGTGAAAGTGCACTGGAACAGCAGTCAAATCCGTGACTTCCCACCCGTGAACTCGTACAAGATCGATGTACTCCCAGTTTAGAGTCGTGGTTTTGAAGTTGTGATTTACGGGTTATAGGTTGCCTGGAACGCAGCATTATTCACGGTACAGCATTGGTACCTTAATGTTTTTCATAGATTTATACACTAGATGTCGCCTTGGGGTTCTAAGCATGCGTCAAAACCGCCACCATCTTGGAACAGGGGTCTTGTCATAGGGAGTAGCTAGGTAAAACTGCTATCTCCGCCTGTACTTCAAATTCATAGATGATGCCGGACTTTTGCGCTGCGTATGGATGTTAGGCCTACTAGAAATAGTTAGAAAAAGTAGATTTTCATAATATCCAAAAAAAATAAAAAATTCTGGACTCAGTGCTAAATACATGTCTGACTGTTGAAACGAACCAAAAGAAAACCAAGAAAATCGCATTTATGACGATTTATAGTGATTTTATTTACGTTACACCATTGCCTACAATGACGCTGATGCAGGGTTCCCCTGTTTCAAGGTTGACGCATTTGGTCCAATGAACTGCAGTAGCCAATGCGACATCTAGTGTACATATCTATGAATGTTTATATAACAATGTTCTGTAACGTGACAAGTTGCTTTTTTATTTATTTCATAAGCCATATAATGCAAATTTCTGATAAAAATGAAAGGTGTCCTAGGCTACGCTTCTGTGTTGATGCTGTTTTGTCTCCTAAGAAATCCACACAGGCTGGGTTTGTTTACCTGCAATTTCCTCTCGCTGATGTGGAATCTCTATTAAAGCTCCTGGCTTAAGATAAAGGTCAAAAAAGGAAAAACAATCACTTCAATAAAAACCTCACATTGATAACTTCAAGTGGGCTCTTGTGAAAAATAAACAGTAAGATGTTTGGGATGGTAACCATTATAAAACTGAAAGGACTAAACATCGCTCTCTAACGTGCAATCATATAAACATAAACACCATTGTAATCAGTAAAAACTACTAAACATTAAAAAGCATGAATGTCTGATAACAAATGTTTTATTAAACACAAATCCCATAGTGTTTCAATCTCTGTTTTCACTATATCCAGTAGAGTATGCATCACAAGGAAGGTACTGTATATGTCTGTTTATGGACTGTCTAAAACACATTTATTGATTCTGATACCCTTGGTGCCTTTTATAAACATAACCTTGTGTCAGATAGAGTTGGCAGCCAAAAACATCATTAACACTCTTTAATGGACAACCTATAAGCATTCATGCAAACATTTCTCACTTTCTTTAAGACAGACCAAGAGAGCAACTTGTCACGTGACAGAACTTCAAAACCAGCTATGAAGAACAAAAGGTTTCCTTCTTCCATTTGGCAGAACTTATATCTTTTATAAATTGTGCATTGCCTAAAAGGCCTAACTTGCACGTGTTTGTGCTTGTTTTAAAGTGTATACTGCTCTACAAATCCTTATACCCTGAGCCTGTTAAATGCTTTATTCTGATTGGCTGAGAAATGTTTTGTGGGTGTTAATTATTTTTCTGTAAACTGCACACCTAGTCAATGTCAACTTGTCAAATGTCTTAAAAATAGGCACCAGAGCAATGTCTAACCATCTTGGGTGTGCATAATTTTCTTATAATTCAACGGCCCGTTGTCAATTATTCCTTACTTAATGTAGATGAATACTTGCAAATTCATTGTTTTTCAACGCAATCTCATGGCAATTTGTGGGAATTTTACAAAGTGGCTTATAAATAGTAATGCAGGTGGCTACATTAACACGTTTTTGTATTATTTGCCCCTGTGACATTTGGTTTAGGTGTGTGGGGTATTATATTTTTGTATGATTTGCTTCGTACGAATTAGCCAACTCAAAAAATAGGTGAAATATGATTATTTAAAAATATATATATATATTGGGGTCATTTATTTAAAGTAGTTGAAAAAATGGTTGATGTCACCCCACAAAGTTAATCACTCCCGTGAGTAATCTTAGGGGGGAAATCCTCCCATCCAGAAACAATGCTTCTAAAAAGCCATTGAACACAGAGTGGAAGGACATTTTGGGATTTAAAGGGATAGTTCGGCCAAAAATGATATTAAACCCATGATTTACTCACCCCCAAGCTGTCCGAGTTGCATATGTCCATTGTTTTTCAGACAAACACATTTTCGGATATTTTAGAAAATGTTTTAGAACTTTTAGTTGATTAAATGTAATGTTACGGGGTTCACGACCTTCAAGTCCAAAAAAAGTGCGTCCATCCTTCACAAAATAAATCCAAATGGCTCCAGGATGATAAACAAAGGTCTTCTGAGGGTAATCCGCGCGGTGTTGTTATAGAAATATCCATATTTAAAACTTTATTAACGTAAATAACTACCTTCCGGTAGCGCCGCCATCATAGTCGCGACCGCATTCAGGATGAGAGCTTATGCAGCCTATGGAGGCTACTCTGCTGCTGCTCTGTGCCCCCGCCCTCCGAATTTGTCATACGTCACTAAGAAAAGTGCGTACACTACGCTAATACTCTATCCTGAATACAGAGGAGTCTAAGATGGCGGCGCTACCGTTAACATTACATTTAATCAACTGAAAGATCTAAAACATTTTCTAAAATATCCGAAAATGTGTTTGTCTGAAAAACGATGGAGATAAGCAACTCGGACAGCTTGGGGGGTGAGTAAATCATGGGTTTATTATAAATTTTTGGCCGAACTATCCCTTTAAAGATTTTGTATTGTTCACAGCAAAGCGTAGTCATTCAATTAAGCATTTTAATCCTCAAAATCTATTCATCATACGGATGGATAAGCTGCTGCAATACTTCAAACTTTGATGTGTACCCTAAACGGTCTGGTGCGTTTAATTCAAAATGGCCAAAGTAAAGCCCAACACCTTGCAGCATTAACCCTGGAGAAACCAGGAAAATCCAAAAACCCATTAATTCTATTGAACAAATTTGACCCATGGGTTCTCCAGGGTTAAAAGCATGTATAATGGACCAATGGGTATTTAATTTGGGTAAATACATGTAGGTATAAAGAAAGGACATTGGTTCCCTCAAATAGTCAATATTGATTTGTCAAGTTGATTACTAAATACAATATTTTTTAAAGTGCTTTTAAAAGTAGCACTCAGGACTCTTGAGAAGAAAGAAGTCATCTAATGTGTTCATTTAAAAGCCTTTTGATTTTCATTCTCATGACAATTGAAAGCAAAATCCCCAGATTCTCCCGAGGCTGATTGTACAGATCGACATGCTCTTTGAACAGCCATTGATCTCAAGTCTTTGATTGTACAGGGGAACACGTAAGCTCTGAAGATGATGTTTTTGATATATAAACACTGAGAAAATTGTTCTCTATCCCGTATTCTCCACGAGGCATAAGCATCTTTTTACTCTTTTGTTTCAACTTTTAAAAAGGGAATATCACTGAGGAATTTAGGAATTAAGACTTCTAGCACTAGAGTATAGGTGTTTTTTTGTTAACAGTTATTGGTAATTAGCCAATCATATATCAGCAACTCAATGCATTTAGGCATCTAGACGTGATAAAAATGACTTGCAGAAGTTTAAACTGGGCATCAGAATGGTGAAGAAAGGGCATGGAAGTGACTTTGAATGTGTCACGGTTGTTGATTTAAGTAGTTCAAAAACTGCTGGGAGTTTCATGAACAACCATCTCTATTGTTTAAAGCGAATGGTCCGAAAAAGAGAAAATTTTCAGTGAGCGGCAATATAAATTTACTACAATATAAATATGTCTTCACAGTGTAAAGAGTGAAAAGTTGGATCAAAGTTTGGATACACCTAAAAAAGTTATGTTAAAGAGCACCTATTTCATTGCTAAAAACACGTAATTTTGTGTATTTGGTATAATACAATGTGTTCATGTGGTTTATGGTTAAAAAACACATTATTTTCCACATACAGTAAATTTTTGTAGCTCCAGATTTCACTCTCTTCCTGAAACGCACAGATTTGAAAAGCTCAGTGTCCCTGATTGGCCAGCTAATTTGCATGTTGTGATTGGCCTGAATACCTCTGAAGTCAGACGGAAATGTGACGCTTCTTACCATGTTTGAAAGATTCGCTCACAATGCATTTCTTACAGGAGTTAACTTACAGGCTGTGAGTCCGAAGCGGGAGGAATTATGATAATGGCGGTTTTGTCTACATCCCCAATCCCAGGAAAAAACTGTTGCCTACAATCCGCATGTTTGTTGTAGTCCAAGAAAAGAGATTTACATTGGAGACGATAACTCACGTCATCGTTTACGTTGGGGTATGTACCTTTTGCATTTAATGTTAACATGTACTAATCCATACTTACACACCAAAGGAAATTTAAAGGAACAGAATGAAAGAAATGTATATCAATTAATCATAAAATGGCCCTGATATGTCACTAGACATTAAGAAATCATTTTCATTTCAAATACTTATATCACTGACAACAGTGGTCTGGCCAGGATATTGTCATTTAAAAAGTGGAGTGGCAGCCCTCAACTGATGTTTATGTTGTCATGTTGTGCATTGGCCACCAGTTGCGTGATTGCAGTACCAGTTTTAGCCACAAGTTTTGTGATTGCAATACCAGTTTTGGCCACAATCCTACATACTGTTCCTTTACAAACGTGAATTGGACAATACTTTAACTTATACTTTTCATTTAAAGTGTTTTTCACTTAAAAATGTTAGTCTAAACAACTTAATTTTTAGGTGTTACCAATTGAAGTCATTTTTAAGTTGATCCAACTTTTACTTTTTACAGTGTAATAACATATATTACATTCCTTACCTTACCTATAAGGGTAAATAGCCATGTAATTAACAGATTAATGTACAGGCAGCTGGTTGTTATTGCAAAATACGCCCCTTAACTCATTTTAATACACTCCGCATTGCGTTGGGTCCAAGTCACACTGTCGGGGCTTATTTCTGCTGTAACAACCGGTTGCCTATACATTACCCCTTACTTATGTTTATTTATTATATTTATTAAAATAATTGTAAAAGTAACTGTCTATCGCATTTATTTAATTTAACATGAGGTTATATTAGCAAGTAAACATTTTTAAATAATTAACAAACGTGTCAATACCAGTGATGTAAAGTAATGAATTACAAATACTCTCATTACTGTAATTTAGTAGGTTTGAAAACAGCTAGTGTACTTTTACTTTTACTTAAGTACATTTTTAGTGGTGTATCTGTACTTTTTCTTCCACTATTTGCTCTTAACCAATTTTTTCCTGCCAGTGATGATTGGCTAAAGAGAACTGGCTGATGATTGGCTTTTATCAAAGGTAGAAAATAACAGTCAGCAAGTAGCCTTACACAAGTGTATAAATACATTTGTGATGTTTACTATCAGTATCCTTCAGCTGATTCTAGTCACGCATTCGTCTTGCATTGTATAATGGGAAATAGTGAGTGAGCGACTATACATTGAATGTATCTAAAAAAAGCATCTGACAGGTAAAAATGTCTTGTGTGCATCACTGTTGGGTTGTGTGCCACTGAAGTTATAAATATGGTGACTGGTTCAGCAGCTTGGACCAATATAAAAACTGCTACCAGCTTAATCTGAATTCAGCAGGGAGTGTGTGTTGTTTATCCGTTGTTAGCTATAATAAAGAAACCTGAAGCAGTTTTATTGTAAAGCAGTTCATTAGTAATCTTTTCCCTATTTTAGTCGAATGAAACTCAAAATGAGCTCATCTCTGCAGAATAATGGAACAATTAACCTAATAATCTCAAAATTATTATTTGCCATGTGTAAGCTCTTTGCGGCTGTGAAATGTGCGTAGAGAGAAACAGGAAATTGCTTTAGCTGTAGTGGAAATTTTCTCATATTTTTCATCATCCATGCGATGCTCTTTTACACATAATTAACAGCAGCAACAAACCAAAACCCAATGTTTAAATCTGCTGGAGTTCTTCAGGTCCCTGATGGTACAAAATACCCTAGTTTTACATCGAATTGAAGTGTATACATGTATGCATGCGGATATCCCGCTTGCATGAAATATTCAGCTCGCTGCATTATTCATACAGTTTAAATAATCGGGCCTGATAAGGCTTTGTGTACACTGACGTGTATAGCAGACGATAATTATGATAAAGAAGGGAGGGCGAAAGGGGGAACAGATCAGTGGCAGAAATATGAAACACTTTTCCTGACAGGTTCTTCACATGAAGCCCATAGGGTCGACGTTGAAAGATGATGTTATAGCCGAGAGATGATTGTTTTATTACATTGAGTTCATCACAATCAGCTGTGGCCATCTGGCTGATATAGTGAATGGAAGACAAAGCGTTATTGAATCACGTCTCAAAGCTGTGCTGGTGACTGCCGAGAAACTAATCATAAGATGGACACACGCGCGCACACACACAAACACACGCACACATACTCACACCCAGTAAAAATGTTGTGATTTTAGTATAAAATTTTACGGAAAAAAGTAACATTAAAGTCGAAATGCATACTTTTCAGTACAAATTGCAATGGTTTTAATAATTTCATTTACAGGATTTTTATTCTTTATTTTTTTTTCAGATTTCAAAAAATAATACTCATTAAAATTATACACAGGAATTATTAAGTAACTAAAAGAAATATACTCACCGGCCACTTTATTAGATATACTTTGCTACTTAAACCACTTTTACCCTTAAAACTGCCTTAATTCTTCATGGCAAAGATTCAAAAGGTGTTGGAAACATTCCTCAGAGATTTTGGTCCATACTAACATGATAGCATCTCGCCTTTGCTGCAGATTCGTTGTCTGCACATCCAGGATCCAAATATCCCCTTCCACCACATCCCAAAGGTGCTCTATTGGATTAAGGTGGTGACTGAAGGCCATTGGAGAACAGTAAACTCATTGTCAATTTGAGCTTTGTGACATGGGGGCTTATCCTGCTGGAAGTAGTCAAAAGAAAATGGGTACACTGTGGCCATAAAGGTATGGTCATGGTCAGTAACAGCTAAGGTAAGCTGTGGTCTACTAAGGGGCCATAAGTGTGCCACATTGACATTTATGGCGCTTTTCCATTGCATAGTACCCCACGGTTTGGTTTAGGTCAGCTTACTTTTGTGAGCTTTTCCACTGGGTGCAGTACGTAGTAGCCGATACTTTTTTTAGTACCACATCGGTCGGGGTTCCAAGCAACCCGAGCTCATACCAAAACATGACGTGAAAACACTGTAAATCACTTCTTGGTCTAAGAGAATCGCCACTACCAGTGTCATCCCTATAATATAAAAGATAAACTTTACTCTTGTGCTAGCTTGCGCTGTCTCGAGCAAACATTTTGTCATCTGTGCTAGTTCCCAAACTCCCTTTTAGCGATTAAAAACATCCACAGGTTGAGAATCAGGAACCACATAACCAGACTTTCAGTTTGTGGCGGTCCATTTATGATGTGCACGTTGGCATATATGCTTAAATGCAACTTAAAAGAGGCTCAGCGGAGCGCGTCGACTGATGCAACGGGTGTTTGTACAGAAACTGTCATGTAAGAGAGGTAGTGATAAATGTGATGTGCAAACATATATTTGTGGTGGTCAATTTTAATTTTGTGGCGGACTGAGAAGTAAATTAATGTATGGGAATGTATAGCATTCCAACAACGCTCTCATGATGTCACAACAGTTGGCAGCCCGAATATAATGACACGCCTATAGTCCCACCCACTCTGAAGTGTAACTAAACTCGATGAAAAAGCTAACCAAGCCAAAGTGAGTTGAGCTGACCCGACCGAACCTAAACCAAACCATGGGGTACTATGCAATGGATAAGCGCCATTAGGCATTAAACAGACACTTTTGTCCAAAGATTAGGAAACAATAAAAGCGATGTGTCATAAGGAGGCAATATACAAAAGGTGCTTACAACAAGATAATGTATAAGTTTTCATTATCTTTAAAAGATACATGTTTGAGAGAAAAGAAAGAGTTGGTTTAGCTCTTTAGGGAGAACTAGGATAAGTCACTGGCTGGCGCACTGAATCCTTTACAAGAACCAGAGTCTCGCCCCTGACCAGTGAGCTTAACAGTACAAATCGATACCCACAGAGCGTCATCAAAAACCAGTTGAGTAAGGGAGTATGGGGAGATGGAGACAAAACTGTGTCAGTCATCTCCCTGATGCCTGTCTGGGCTTCAGGCAAGTCCCTTACTCAACGCCCTCTTTCTGTCTAGGTCCTGTCCTGCGTGACCTAACGTTAATGCGTAGTGACGTAGAGAGGTCACGTGTTACATATATGAAACGCACATTTGCGGAAGATTGTAAACAATAAACTGACACAAAGACATTAATTATTATCATTCAACATACAACAACGTCGGAACGGTACTCTTTCTCCACACTTGTAAACACTGGGGCGTAGTTTCGCGTTCGTCCTCTGTGACCTCTTGACGTCATGACGTATTGCGTGAGGTCACGCTGGCGCATCACAACCGGATCTAGACGAGAAGTTGTGCTTTAAAAGTGCATATTTTTTATTTTTCTTGTCAAAAATGACAATCGTATTGCTAGATAAGACCCTTATGCCTCGTTTGGGATCGTTTAGAGTCCTTTGAAACTCCGTTGAAAAAAACTGTTAAGTGTTGAGTTAAGCATTAAATGTTGGGCTCTATTAAAGTCCATTAAAATGAGAAAAATCCTGCAATGTTTTCCTCAAAAAACATAATTTCTTCTCGACTGAACAAAGAAAGACATCAACATTTTGGATGACATGGTGGTGAGTAAATTATCTGGATTTTTCTTTTAAGAAAATGGACTATTCCTTTAAGGATTCCACCTGTTTTAAATTGATGTGTAAAGGAACTGTATGAAAATTATGGCGGACACAGCACACAAACATTTGGTCCCTACAAAACAAGCAAACCATGCCCTATAAAAACTGATCTAATGTTTAACCACTGTTGTTTTATTTGGCATAATGGTATAATTATTCCGACACCTGCAGAATAGCGGCACTTAAAATTCATTGACTAAAAAAGTCATTTCAGATAACATAAATTACATTATGTTAAGGTGACAAAAATACATTTCCAAGCATGCAATATCATTATGAATAAAATTGATTTAAAAAAAGAATTTCATTATTTCCCTGAATATGTGGTAGTGTTTTTAGAAATGACTCTCCTGGGGTATTAAATCAACTCTTGGAAATTGTAATGCATACTGTGTAGATATTGCAGATAGCTGCCATATTCATGCTTTTAGCAAATAGATGATTTTAGATTATTTTCCTCACAGCTTGATTAATTCACTTAATAAGTTCAGTTTTATGAGCTTCTATGATGATTACAAGCCAAATGGAGAGGTTGATGAGCTATTGTTATTGAGATTCATCCTGTAATATATTCTTACATTACAGTTCTGGGACAATTGTGATTATTTGAAACAGACAAGTTGGACAAAGATGCTTTAGTTAAGTACCCCTGATCTTGAACTGAGATTGCATTCATGTTCTCTCCATCTATTTTAGTTTTGAATCTGTTCCAATGATAGGGTGATTTGACAGTGCATATACCCAAAAGGCACTGCTGTTTATAATATCACCCATTACTAACCCGACTGCCCACTCATCATTCTGGTTTCTGTATCTCTGTTGCTTGGCTTTGACATCTCCTCTGATACACAGTCAGCAGTAGGACATAAGTTATTTTGGCCCAGAAGAGAAAATTGAGAGATGTAATCCTGAGATTTAGAGACAAATCTGAATTTCAAATTTTTATTTAGTATCAACAACACTTTTCTGCGTTTGCATATTGTGTAACAAAAAACTATGAACTTATTTAAACTTTTTATGAAAGCACAGAACAATCGGACTCTAATTAACTCTAATTAACTTAAACATTTAAGTGTAATCAACTGTGCTATTTTGAAACACCATTTATTTAAAGTAGGAGTGCGCAGGGAACTAACCAGGGGTTAGTTGTAACACAGACTGTTTACATTGTTGCACAAGGTTGAGCGTTTTGGTTTTCTGGTATTTTTTTCACGCTGCCAAAAGACAATCTCCCGCAAATTATTGAAAATGTTTTTTGTAAAAGAGAGTTATTGATGAACGAGTGTTTTGGTGGCATACATTTTTTCATCATATGTTTTTTTCGGTTTCTAAGTTGGGTGTGTAAGATACCAAATCCAATGCTTTGTCATATTAATCAGTGTCTTGTTGACTAAAACATAGCATCGTTTTGAAATATGTCTGCATATCTCTCAGCAACTTTTTTGGTGGGCTTGAAAATATTTTGACCCAGTGGGGTTAATTGTAACACTGTGTTACAACAAATCCCTCAGCACTTACGATATGAAAACCGCTAACGTTAGTGTAATTCTTGCCGTTGTTTTAAATAGGCTACACATGAATGATTGCTGGCTGCCAACAAAATAAATGTGCCTGTCTTATCAAAAATCATATTTGAAATGTATTTTTGTTCATATCTTTAATATTGATTGAATATGGTCACATCAAAGATTGAAATCATAATGAAATGAATGGCTAAAATCAGACTTTGTTGCTCATTATCTGAGAATTAGATTTTTGAAACTGTAGTATGGTTATTACAGACTGGGTTATATAAAAAAAAAATTTTTGTCATAATTGGGCTGTTTTTCTCACATATTTAGACATTTGTATCCTTTTATTTTGAACTATTGTTAGAAAAGGGCTGAATGAATGAATTCAGTGTGGATACCTGTCTATTATAGACAGATATATAAACAACATCCACTATAGAGACAAAATAGTATTGAAATATTTGCCTGCAAACTTAATTTTTAGCAAGTGTTACAACTAACTCCCTGCCTGTTTCAATTAACCCCACCTATGGGGTAAGTTGTAACGTTTGCACTTCTGTCACGTTTGGTGTAATTGTTCAATAATGTTAAGTACTAGAAACAAACTTCAAATGTTCATTTGTAGCAGAGATGTGTGTGTTGCTTGTGTAAAAATATAATTAATCAAACTCAAGTATATTTGAAACTTACTTTTTAATAAGATTTTTTGTTTAACTTTTACACTTTTATTTAGCACAAAAATAACAATTAGATGTATATGCTGGTATTAAAGTATTTTTGTACATTCAGGTATACTTTTATAGGTCATTATAAGAATACCTATAATTTTCCCCACTTCATAGTTTGTTTAACACTTAAAAATAAAATCCAGAAGACTCCTATCCATTAACATAGTCGAAAAGGATGTCAGTCGCCCGCAACAACATCATCTAATGGATCTATAATGCAGAGAAGCACTATTTCTATATTCATTATTGTGCCTCAAGTGAGTTTTGCTTCTCAACCAGTGCATACTGCATCCATTTCATATTAAAATATTCCCTTTTTCTATCCACCATCAGTTCAAAACATCTGTTTTGTCTCCAACAGAATCACTACTGACTCACCACATCACATAAACCCAACCTCTTTGATCCCTAGAAGTTTTCCTGGTTCACAGGTGAACCTTACTGTAGGTGTGAGATTTAAGACTCACCTCTTCTGATTATTTGATTGTAAAGTGTGCGTATGCGAAAATCCACGGCAAAAGTCCATATTTATAAAAACTGTCTTAAAGGGCGTGTTGCAGGTTAACCACCACTGTCGATTAATGGGTACATAAATCACTCAAGATATGTATATCTTTTTTTACATTTCTTAAAAATGGTCTTAAAGACAATTTTTTTACGTTTTTGGTTTGAAAGTTTTTTTTTTACGCAATTCGGTGATGACGTCAAGTTGGGTAGAAACGGATGAAAGCCTCAGCCAGAGCCATAGAGATAGATGAGACATTTATTGCCATTTAATACATAAAATGGAAATCTTATATATATATATATATATATATATATATATATATATATATATATATATATATATATATATATATATATATATATATATATATATATATATATATATAGTAGGAAATATAATGTGGTATACTGCAAAGTTACCATGCTATTTGCGATTTATGGATTTCACATCTGAAAGAAAAGGGGTACGAGCATTTTCTGCGCGTACGTTTGGTTTATGACACATACACATTTTTGACAAATGATGGTAAGATCAAATGTAGGATGGTTTCTACGCAGCATTTGGTAACACTTTATTTCGATAGTCCACTTTAGACATTTTACTAATTATAAGTAACTTTGCAACTACATATCAACTACCAATCTTTAGAGAATTAGTAGACTGTCTGCTTAATATCTACTTACACTTTATTGTGATGATATCTCAACAGACATTCAACTAACTATAAGTATCTTTTCAGGTGCATGTCAACTTATTCCACTTACCCAAACCTCTTCCCTAACCCCAACCCTTACAGTCTACTAATACTCTAATGACAGTTAGTTGACGTATAGTTGCAAATTATTGAAAGGTAGTTGGCATGTAGTTGCAAAGTTATTTATAGTTAGTAAAATGTCTAAAGTGGACTATCAAAATAAAGTGTAACCCAGCATTTTATAAACGAGGCACCTATTTTATTCCAAAAAGCAAGGACATTTACTAAAATAACTCCAAATATGTTCGTTTGAAAGGTGATGAACATATGTGTCTCGGATTGCTTGAAGGTGAGTACATAATTTTGCTGGGGTATCATTTTAACCTATCACATAGAGTATTGAACACAGGCACACCCGGAGCAGTGAGAAGCTATCATTGCAGCGCCCAGGGAGCAACTGGGGGAAATGTGGCATGCAAGGGCACCTTAGCACCAACCTGCTGGCCATAATTCAAACGGATGACCTTCGGGTCAAGCACAACCATTATACGGTACAAGGCAAGCCCATCTAATCATTAGGGCACGACTGCACCAAAGCACATGGCACTTACGGAAATATAAAGTATGCTCTTGTGACAAATTGCTTAGTTTTAAGTCATTTTGGATACAAGTATACATAACAAATTGAAAGTTTGACATTCCTGCTGTCAATTGTAAACTTGCCACTTATCTCCCACAGAGAGATAATATCTAAAGCTGATTAGATGTAGATATAGATAAGCTGATATAGGGTGTATATTTCTATATCCTATTTTAATCCATTTGAGGGGATTTGCTCAAATTACCAGAGAGGATGAAACTAAACAGCATATCATTTCATAATACAGTATTAATCTAATTTCTTCCATTCCGTCCGCAAACCATCTACTGGAAATTAAGTTGTGGGTTTGGTGCTTAGAAAGTTCAAAAACAAGAAAACCAGGAGTCATTCAAGGACAAAGTAAGAACTCAACACCCACAGGGATTTTGAGATGTTGTTCTTGTCCCAGCCTTGCACAAACAAGAGTAACTCATGAATCTCTATGATTCTGCGGGAGAGTGAAGATCATACCCCGAAAGGCTACGGGACTGCTGAAACCTCGAAAACTTGAAGACTTTTGTAATTGCCTTTGGCTACGTTTCTGAACACCCTAGATGTTGTTACATATTCTTTTTGATGGATCCCCATGTTTATAGAGCTCAGAGACGTATGAGGATTCAACCAAAGCTAGTCACAGAGCTTTTTCACATTTATAATTTATATGTCTAATTGAGAGCAATGTTTAATCTGAAGACTCAAAAAGAAAAATACACAGTGAACAGTGAAAATATCCAGTTTTTTATTTTTTTCCAGACCTATACGTCTGACTTTTTTTTGGTGAAACAAATAATTTTTAGGTTGATTTACTCATATTAAACATCATTAAATAAATAGATGTTTACCATTATGAAGCCTACTTTGCTGCTCTTTATAACTTTGCACTGCTAACAAAGTTTGATGTTTATTTTACTCTTAAAACCATTGTAGTTAAATATCCTTGAATTTAACTGAAATTATTGAATCAGTATACATATTTTTTTGAGGAACTGTTCATTCCTGCACACATTTAAAACTAGCTAGTGTCTAGATCATTTTGTCACTGAGTATCTTTATTTTATCAACTTAAAGTATAAAGACAGAGCTGGAAATAATCTGAATTCTGTTTTGCTATAAACACTTCAATTGCGTCAGACATAATCATAATCACAGGATCTGTCTTTCTCCATCTGTTTTCCCATTTTGCCTTATTTCATCTCAACTCTTTCCCCCGATACTGTTTCTTTTCTCTCTGAAATCTCATTTAAGATTATACCTAGTCTGTGTGAAGTGTTAAAACAGGTTATACTTCAGCTTAAACTGAGGAAATTATAGCAGCTTAGGCACAGATGTAAACTAGTTATGTATACTTGATTATGGACAGGTGCACTACTTCCTGAACTTCAGCCAGCTCATTGTTTCCTGTCTGCCATTATTGGACCAACTGATTAATCCAGGTGTGACTGACCTCAGTAGTCACAAACAAACTGATTAATCCAGGTGTGCCTGACTTCAGTAGTCACAACAACAATAATCAGACACACCTGGATTAATCAGTTTGTCCAATAAGGGCAGACAGGAAACAAGGAGCTGGCTGAAGTTCAGGAAGTAGTGCTGCTGGGCATAAAGCCTATTGCTCTGGATAAATGTGACATTAAATAAGAGTTAATAACCAAAAAGGGCACCATATTGGCTCAGTGGGTAGTACTGTTGCCTCACAGAAAGAAGGTCCTCGGTTTGAGCCCCGGCTAGGTCTGTGGCCTTTCTGTGTGGAGTTTGATGTTTTCCCTGTGTCAGCGTGGGTTTACTCCAGGTACTCTGGTTTCCTCCCACAGGCCAAAAACATGCAAGTTAGGTGAATTGAAGATACCAAATTGCCTATTCCTGTTACCTGGATTAACTTGTGTTGATCAACTTGTGTATGGCTCTCGCCATGAGTATAGCCATAGATGCTGGAATAGCGTAAAGTGTAAATGAGAAGACAAAATACCCACAGATTTTCTGTTGCAATTTTCTGAAGCTTTTTGCACTTTTTGTATATCTGGCCTCCTTATAATACAGTCCCTGTGTCTGGTCTTGGATGTGTGTGGTTGTTTTTTGAATTATTATATGGTTTTGATTTACACACCTAAAGACATTTGGTATATGTTCTATTGGACTCATGTTTGGCGGAATAAACAGATACATTCCAGTCCAGTACAAGAGGCATAGCAAAGTTTAAGCATGACTATAAAAAATAGTAGCGTGAGCCATTGCCGCAGTGTACTGTGGGTAAGTAATTAATAGTAATTGCGTAATTAAGTCTCATGGTAGTTGGCTTTTCATTTCTCAGAGAGCTACAGTACATTAATACATCCTGTGTTTTCACATCCACTACAGAATAATAAGAAGCTGAACCTTAGGATACTATTAGCACTTCTGATTTTCAGTCAGACCTACGGGTCAAGTGTCACACAATACAAAGATTTAATCAGAAATTTGATTAACATGCAATGTACTGATGTGATTTTGAAGAAAGAAAGATCAACAATGAAACAGAATGTGTGTGTACTGTGAAAACATGAAGGTTGCTATGCTTCTCATATTACTACACATATTTCAAATGCTAATTATTTACTTTATTAGTCAATACAATTTACCCAATCATATTGTAATTATGCACATTTCAAGCTACATTCTGTGCCGCTCAGTGGGCAACTTCAGTAACCTGTCATATGCCCTTTAGTGTCATTTTCTATTGCATTAAAATCTGTTGTATCTGTATTGAATTTAAAAAAGACTATATATATGTAAAATCGAGCCGGATTAAAACATTTTACAGCTGATAGCTGTGTCAAAAAAGTTAAGCGACGACGTCCCAAGGATGACTGCAGCAATGACGGTGTTTTTAAGATGACATAGTAAGTGTTTTGATTAAAGCCATTAACGTTTTTTTTTATCAGTGTATACCACTAGTCAACTAAATGATTATTTATATATTGATTCAATAGATTTATTGCATTTTGAAAAAAAATAAGGTTTTTATCTTGTCACTTTCTTGGTATAGAAAACATATTTTTACAGAAATTAGTCAAAATGGATTTATTGCATTTTGGAACCAAACTCTTTATATATAAATTAACACACAGTAGCAGAAAACTATTTCAATCAAAATTCATATTAGTTTTTTTCACTGGCACATGAAACTTATGCCCTCATTCTCATTAAGCTGTAAGCGAGATGCATTTGCTGGCTAAACATTTGATTTCATCAGCGTCTGTGAGATACAACTTAATAAAAATGAAGGAAAGATATTGCTGAGAGCCCAGATAATACAGATGGAGTGCCCCACAGATGACTTTCATGAATCAATAATCGCTTTTAGAGAAGGAAATGCACGTATTATTTACTTAATTAAAAGTTGTCCAATGCAGAAAGGCATCAAGGCATGTCCGAATCCAAAGTTTGCTTTACTTCCTGGCTCTTGAGACCTGGCTCTGTACTTCATTGTTTTGGCCCACAATTCTATGCATGTGTGTACGCAAAAATGCGATTGGTTGACCCCCGTCGAGTTTGAAAAAATATAATGGCAGACAAAAAAGCGGCTGGATCACATATTTAGTGTAAATTAAGTTATATTTAACACCTTTTGATTGCATTTCTAGCGAGAAATTAGTATTGCAGTTTTTAAATATGGGATTAGTAATAAAAAAAAGACACTCTGTCTGTGTTTATATGTCAAACAGAATTCCATAAAGTCAGAATGCCTATGAAGTCCGAATGCATTTCCCGGAGCTGCCTTCATGCAGCCCTATGCTCTCAGGTTAATTTGATGTCTTCCGATTGGTCTGCACAGCGCCACATGAACACCTTAAAAAAATGCAGCATGAGGTTAAAACAACTTGGTTTTGCAAGTCAATTCAACCTACTATACTAGTCAACATTTGAAGTGGATCAAAAACGTACATCAAAGTTGTCCTAAAACAAGAACGGGTATTGGTTTTAAGACAACTTTTAAGAAAGGTTTTGATCCACTTCAAATGTTGACTAGAATATTTTAAAGGCGGAGTGCACAATGTTTGAAAAATTGTTTGGAAAAGGGAGTCGGGCCGATTATAAAAACACACTTGTAGCCAATCAGTGTTAATTTCGTTGACGAAGACGATGACGAAAAATATTTGTCAACGAACCTTTTTCACGGACGAAAACTAAATAAAAACTAAATAAAATCATATATGATGACGAAGACTGTAACGAAATATAACTGACACTTTAGTCGACGAATAAAAATAAGACGAAAATGTTAGGGAGGGACGAATGGAGAAGAGATCCAATCAGAGCTACTCATTTTGTGGGACAGTTGGGAAGAAATCCAATCAGAGCGAATCTTTGAGGGTAGGTTGATCTACACAGGCAGCAGTCGGCAGAGTCATTTTGAAAACCCGCGGCAAAGTTTGTTTTCACAACAGGTTGTTTACATTATATTTAGTTGTACAGTCTTAGTTCCCAGCTTTGGCTGATTTCAGTTGACTTCGCTCGTTAGCAACACGCTAACGTTTTGCGGTGCACCCGGTCCGAAGACATGTCTCATTAACAACAAAAATGTCAGAGCTAGCGTCTAATCTGGTCACACTACAAATATGACAAGACGACAGCCTGTAAAGACGACTCATCCAGAAATACATGCGAAGGTAAACATACACGCTAAGGTTATTTTATCAGATAAACCACAGTGTTTTCGCTAAACTTGGTATAACATAGAAACGAAAGGAATACACATCTGAACTGTATTGATTGTATTGTATTGTCTGAATTAATACTGAGTATAAATATTCAGTGTCCTCAAATTGAATGAAATGTGTAACGTTACTATTATAGTATATGTTGTGGTTTTACATGACTGGACAAAGTGCGTGCGTAAGTGCGTGCGTCTGTGTGTGCATGTCATTTAGGGACAATGCATATCTTTTTCAGGGACCATGTATATTTTTAGGTAGAGCGGGCCTTATGCTTTTTTTATGTGATATTTTTTTTGGTGAAAAAGCCACGGTCAGTTTTTTTGACATTAAGAATAAAATAAAATACGTGTTTTCTATAACAACCATTAAATCTGTGTCTGTATTGCATATTCAAACCTTAATACCATTCCATAACAGACTAAAAAACTTAAGACTAGACTAAAACTCTTATGATATTTCGTCGACTAAAACTAGACTAAAACTAAAAGATTTCAGATGACTAAAATAAGACTAAAACTAAATGGTGTGTTATTCAAAAGACTAAGACTAAGACTAAATCAGAATTTGCTGCTAAAATTAACACTGTAGCCAATCAACAGTAAGGGGCGTGTCTACAAACCGTCATCCTTCCCGGGGTTGCGTATGTGTGCATATGTTATCAAAAAAGGTCCAGATTCTATTGGGGTAGGGGTGTGTTTGTTTAGGTGATTTCAAATATCAACATTGGCTTTCAAACATTGTGCACTCCGCCTTTAAGTTTTGACGTGTGATAAGTTAAAGTAACATAAAAATATAGGTTGATTTGACAAGAATGCTGATTTTTTTTTTACACTGAAGTCAAATACATGTAAAGATGGCAAAATTGCATCACATGATATCGCCTAGAGACCATGGTTTTCAAACTGGGGGCTACAAGATGGTGCCAGGGGGGCCCCAGTTTTATGACATTTTATGAAATACATTAATTTATCATGAATTCTGTGTAATTAAACCTAAAAAAATAAGGCTACTAACTAGGGATGCACCGATACTGATACTGGTATCGGGTATCGGCCTCGATACCACATTTTCTAAAGTACTCGTACTCGTTAAAAGTGCCCCGATACCAGGGATCGATACCACGGTCTGAGAACTGTCTATGTTTGAGCGGCGTGTAAGGGGTTAATGCCTCTTGTGTTGTCCAAAGAGGCCGAGTTTACAACAAACTGGAAAACTAGTCCCTTGTTTTTTTGTTAAATTATATGACTAAAGCTGTTACCTGTATATTTAAATCATGTTTTTTATTAAGTACTCGGTATCGGTATCGGCAAGTACTGAAATGCAAGTACTCGTACTCATACTCTTATTCCAAAAAAGTGGTATCGGTGCATCCCTACTACTAACCAAAAGCACTACTTTTTTGTAAAATTTAATGTTTTTTTTATTAAAATGTTGAGTTTTAGAACAGTTTTTTTGTCACAAATTATCTTTGGGGGGCAGCGAAGAAATGCACTGTACACAAGGGGGGGCCACACGCTTAAAAAGTTTGGGAACCACTGGCCTATAGGCGAAAAAATGCTTTCATAAATCTGTTAAAAATAAAAATGCAGACCATGTTACACTATCAGCCATGTCTAAAAGAGATGCAATTTTTTGTTAAAGCTCCACTGTGTAAGATCTACTCCCATCTAGCGGTGAAAGTCTATATGACAAGCAACTGAATATTACTTACTAGTCCCCCCCATTCGGAACGCGTTTTAACTCGTACGGTGGCCCGGCCGTGTCATGCCAAGGTTAACATGGCTTCCAGTAGCTACAAAGCAAAAGCAATGAGAGTATCAGAGTATTATGTCAGACATTATGTCAGAGTACAATGCGTATGTTTTAAGTAAACGTTACATGTCCGTGTAAATGTAAGAGCTTTCTCTCATATTGGTGAAAAGAGATCGCGCAACTTTCACACGCTTGTAAAATGAAATGAAAGACGCGCAGATCAGACGCTTTTATCAATGAAAGGCTAAAAATAGCGCTGTCACCGTGTGTTTGTGCTAGAGGTCAGAAAAGATGAAAAACATTTATCTCAGTACCTCAGATTACATAAATGGGCGGAGAGACGGCGTGTGTCTGTTTGAACACATTAAACCACATGCATGTTTACACTAACAAGTGTTATGCATAATCATGCTAAAGTTAGCCAAGGACCTATATAATTCCAAGTTTACAACATGGACTGTATAGATGTAAACGAATATGCTGAATTACCTGTGGAGAATATAGAAAGTGCAACTTCAGTGTCCCTTGATCCCCATCTTGGAAAACTATTTCCAATAGTGACTTTGGTCTTGATGTTTTTCCTGTCACGTTGTCGTTTAAAATCCCCGTTTCGCATCCTTGGCGATTTGTTTTAATGTCCTCGAGAATATGTCTTCAACAGGCTTTCAAATCAAAGCATTAGATCGCAGGTTCATCACGGTGTGCGGTTGTTGTAAAATCCGAAGGATTCAGCTACGCAGGTCACAGGCTGCATACGTCATCAAGCCTGGTTTATTTAAATTAACTGAGCATTACATTCACAAGTCATACGCATATTACATCAATTTACAATTAACTAAGAATAATTGTCAGCTTTATAATTGTTAATATTCTGAAATAAGACTGTCTTGATGACGTATACCGCCTACACATGCAACCTCCGGAGGCTTCAGCTATCGGACAGCGTGAGTGTAGAGTGAAAGCGCGAAAGGCGGAGCTTGAATTTCAGGAATGTCCCTCGTCGGTGAATGTATTTCAAAGATGGAGGCACAACATGGATTCAGCCAGAGAGCGCTTCGACGGTATGCATTTTAAATAGCAGATTCTACACTTACGAGAATACTTTCATTAGTGGGTGGGAAGTAATTACACATGAATGAGGTTTTTGTTAAGAATTAACTCAATAAAGTACACAGTAGAGCTTTAACTTAAACAGTTGAAAAAAGTTTTATCCAAATAGCATTTGGCACCCTTAGAGGGCACAATGGGGAGGGGATGCCAAACAAAAGGTCAATACAAATAACAATGACAATTTGAGAATTACTTAATTTACCAAACTACTGCCATATTATGAAACAATTGAAAAATAAATAAAAAAAATGACGGAAAAATTATGAACGAAATTTCTACTCTTTCTTCTGTTTTCAAAAAAAAAAAAAAACAATTGAGATGAGATGCAATTAATGGGTGGATTTTAAGAGAGCTGCTGTTCACAAATATTTGGATTTGCTTTTTTAAGGAAAATATTTTTAGCGTAGCTATCCGTTCACTTTATTTGTTTGCAATGCAATGCTTTGCAGTTTGTGTCTTTATCAAGATAAAACATAATAACAGATATTAACACGTCAATATAGAAAAAGAAATGTGCTGTACTTCTGCTAATAAGCCATTTTTAGAGCAGAACCAAAGCAAGCTGACAGCTGAAGTTTCTTGAGGTCACAGGCTTATCTTTTTCTCTGTGTGTTTTCTTTATTACAATAAAGTTATTTTAGCTTACACTGTAGCATAACTGTCAATCAAAGAGACAAGGTTAATAAAAGATTATCTTCTTGTCCATAAAATCTCTTTGCTAATTGCTTTGGTCTTTGAAACTAAGAATTTGCACAGCTTGTTGGCTCTTTTAGCAAGCTTTTATTTTTAAATCCATTCGAAATCCATTCATACAGTCATTTACAGAGTATATCAAAGAAATTATGGGCAAATTTAGATTAGAGGTTATAGACTCGGACTAAGATTGCTTGCATCCATGCAATCGTGAATGTATGATTAGGTGCGAAAAATGAAAGTAGCATTTACAATCAATCACGATGAGTTAGAGGAGAAACACGTTTGAAACCATTTAAATGGAAAGTGTGCCGAGACGTAGGAAAGTCAATTGAAATTTAAATTGCACTGCTTCGTCTCATCAGACATTAATGTGTGATTGTTGCCTGTGGTATATGATGAATTTGATGATGTTTGGATGAAGCACTATACGATACGCGTATCTGTTGAAGGCTGAATTACAATTATTTTCTTTCACATTAGCATGAGTTAAATTCAGAGTATGAGATCAAGGTATGGGCTGTTAAGATTAGTCACACTTTCTGAAGCAATAATGACGTATAAATATTCTGAATATTTTCCATTGCAATGCAGATCAGTGCTTTCAAATGCACACACGCAAATTCATCATTCAACACCACTGCTATTGACTATTTTATGCACAGTGCACAAGTGTGCTGGTTTCTAAAGACTGGAAACATCTACGGCAGTCCTGATGAGTCACAAAGGATTAATTTCTTGTCTGTGTGCAGGACTTAAAGTGCATAAGAGAGGAAACAACAGAACTTGCCTTGCTTTTATCTGTTCTCTCTCTCTCTGAGAATTGAGCCCCGGCTGCACGCCTTCAGAAACGCATCTGCCACATCAAGGATGGGTTCTTCATCAAATCAAATAGCATTACTGGGCAAAGAGTTCAAAACATTTCCTGCAGAATAGAACTTCTGCGTTTATTTGTAAGCAGTTGGTTTCTCCTTTAAGAACTAAGCAAAGTGATACAGACTGTACGCCCACTTTTATTTTCATTGCTTTTGAATTATTTTCCTGCAGAAAATAAGCTGATAAATTTCAAGTTAGTATTTCTGCACGAAAGTCTGAGTTTTATTAATGAGCAACCTGTAGGTTGTAGGTGACAGGTGCATTAAAAAGCATTGCAACATTCACACTCACCTAAAGGATTATTAGGAACACCATATTAATACTGGGTTTGACTCCCTTTCGCCTTCAGAACTGCCTTAATTATACGTGGCATTAATTCAACAAGGTGCTGAAAGCATTCTTTAGAAATGTTGGCCCTGATATGATAGCATCTTGCAGTTGATGGAGATTTGTGGGATGTACATCCATTGGGTTGAGATCTGGTGACTGTGGGGGCCATTTTAGTACAGTGAACTCATTGTCATGTTCAAGAAACCAATTTGAAATGATTTGAGCTTTGTGACATGGTGCATTATCCTGCTGGAAGTAGAGGATGGGTACATAAAGGGATGGACATGGTCAGAAACAATGCTTTTTCCAGTCTTCAACTGTCCAATTTTGGTGAGCTTGTGCAAATTGTATCCTCTTTTTCCTATTTGTAGTGAAGATGAGTGGTACCCGGTGGGGTCTTTTGCTGTTGTAGCCCATCCCTTCAGGGTTGTGCGTGTTGTGGCTTCACAAATGCTTTGCTGCATACCTCGGTTGCTGCACTATATGATATAATCAAAGTGTGAACTCTGAGGAAGTCCATAAGTCTGTAGTGTGCCATTTGGGACAGGGCCTAATCTGCACTCTTTGGTACCAATATGTTCCTCTGAGGTACTAATATGAGTTCTTTAGGTGCAAAGGTGTACTTTCTATAAGGGTACCGCCCCAGTGAGAACTAGAGACCATTTATTGACAATTTTAACAGTAAGATGTACCTTTAGGTATGAATATGCACTTTTTTGTACCATTATGTATACCTCGGAGGTAATATAAGCTCTTTAGGTGCAAAGATACTTTTTAAAAGGGCACCGCCCCAGTGACAGCTTTAGACCATTTTCTAAAAAAATACTTTTTCAGCAGTATGCCATGCCATAGCAGCAACTATGTATTCAACCTTTTTTGGTGTGTACCTGATTTGCTTAACTCCTTTAGTGAGCGCTAATGCATCAGGGACATTGCATGATATAAATGATGCTGTAAGTGGTTACAAAATGTATTAACAACAGAGGAACAGTTGACAGATGCCATGCGTTATAGCTTAAGGCGCATGCATGCAAAATGTAATTTGGTTTAGCTGTAAAATAAAAGTATTGGAGATCAAAACCATTTATTTTCAATTGTTTACTCAGGATTTTAATATTTCTCAGGATATGTTTGATTTTTTCAAAGTTAGCTGCTTGCAGTAGTCCAAGGGTTGATACAATGGATTACAGAGCATTTAAAGAAAAACTACAAAGATGCTTTTCTGCTAATATGACAATCACAAAATACTGTATACACACTTCATAGAATTGTATAAAAGATTTACAAAAAACAAATAAAGTTGCGAATTTCCTGAAAGTCTAAAAAATATTTTTTACTTTGTACTGTATGCTCTTGTAGTTCTGCTGTGTTTACTTGTTTAATCAAAAGCTATAGCAATATTTATGATAATGCAATTTGAGTTTGGAGGAATTGTTAATTTAATATGTTAAATTCGTTTTTTCAAACCAATTGCAAAGCCACTGCTAGAGAAAAACAAGGATTTGACTTTTGTCTCTAAATCTTACAGTACTAAGAGACAACACCTGTACCAGCTTTTTTTCGTGACAAATAGCCTCAGTATTCTTCTTATTCAATATTTTAATGACTATATGAACGTTAAGAATCACCATGATCAATAATAAGTTTAAATTTAAGGCTTATACAAGCGTATCTCTCACATCCCCTTTCCATACCACTGTTTCATTTTTAGTAAATTTCACTTATTAATTCTGTTCCAATAAATATAGGAATCTGCTTGATAGAATTTTCATAGCAATAGTCTGGGTTTTTCTTTTCATTTGTACTTCTTTAAGTCTTATCTGAACCTGAATCTAGATGGACTGTCTGTTGTTTCCACCTCCGTGAGCACTGACATTTAAGTCTGCTGGGGAACCTGTGGGAAAAAAGAAGACAGATGAGACGGCTAAATTTATCACACCATTTCATCCATATCTCTGAATTTTCTGCTTGGTGGTCATTGTAAGGTGTGTGCGAGAGAGTGAGAGATGGAGTATCCACTTCCTCTATGTTGCTTTAAAATTAGATTTTTTTTAAATATACTGTTAAATATTTGCTCAATAAATGAATAATTCTGTTCAAACAGAAAGATGATTTGTGATAAAGCACAGAGTCTTCAGTTAATATATTCACCAAACCGATTTTATTGCGCTCATCAAATCGAATTGAAAAATCTGTCTGACATCCAATAAACTGTATATGCATGCGCAAAATGTGCCTCAGAAAAAGCATGGGGTATTTAACTACTAACCAAATATTCAGTAAACAAATCATTTTCCAAATGTTTTATTTTGGGATACATACATTTCACATTGCATTTTGCACAATCTCAATGAGTGTGTGTGCTTTAATTGGTGAATTACAAATGATTAAATTCAATTTACAATATTTCAGCTGAGAAAATGCAACACATATCTAGATTTTGAGTCTGGTAATTTACAGTGTACACTCTTAAAAATAAAGGTGCTTAAAGGGTTCTTCACAGCCATGCCATAGAAAAACCTTTTTTGGTCCTTCAAAGAACCAATTAATCAAAGGTTCTTAAAACAACCATTCCTTTATACATTTTTATTACACAGCTCTCTGGAATGCTTGATTCTGATTGGTCAGTTGAGACATTTGCAGGTTCGTTCTTTTCAAATAATAACCGCTCCAAAATAATAACGCATAGCCGGACTACTTGCACGAGTAAAATCCCTCCGCGCCAATAAAGATCAATAAAGATTACTGTCTGTTTGGCGCCATCTTGTGACAAACACTCGACAACCACGACAAGACACAGACAGCTTACTGAGACTGAACTTGACAAAATAGAGCATGACAGCTACGAAGCCAACACACAAAAAAAATACAGAATGGGCATTAAAACTTATCTGGTTAAAGAGAAATAAATGGAGACAGACAAGTATGAAGCAGAGGATCTTAATAAGATATTACGATCATTTTATGCATCTGTGCAAAGTTTCGCGGAAGGATAAAAATGTTAATTTAAAACAAATATGCCAATAAAATGTTTTAAATTCAAATTCATGTCCAGTTTTTTTCTTATGTGGCAAGTAGCCGTGTAATAAGCGGGATAATGTAGAGGCAGCCGGTAGTTATTGGGAAATAAGCCCCTTCAGTGTGATACAAGACCCTCCGCTTCGCGTCGGGTCCTGATCACACTGTCGGGGCTTATTTCCCGATAACTACCGGCTGCCTCTACATTATCCCTTACTTAGAACCTTTATCACATTAACAAATCTTTTGTGAAATAGAAAGGTACTTCAGATGTTAATGGTGCTTTGAAGAACCATTTGGACATATAAGGTTCTTCCATTTTTGAGAGTTTGTTATGCAAGTCAATTTTTTTAATTTTGACTTGTTATAAGTTGTCTATTGTTGTGCTGATAGATGATGATGAAGCTTATTTGTCATTGTACTGTACGTTAAGAATCACCATGATCAATAATAAGTTTCAATTTAAGGCTTATATAAGCATATCTCTCACATCCTAACACATCTTAACAACGGGTTGGTGCATGTTTGCGCATTATAGTTTTTAATGATTGTTATGCTATTATTATTATTGTCATCATAGTTTCACATTAACATTCCTGCATAACCCATACTTGACACCAACACGAAGTGCATGCTATTCCTTGCATGACAGAAATTGTGCCAGGCCCGGCTCCACGGGGGATCAGAGGCTTGGCCCACCCTGGCTCCACAGCACATAACAGCAAATCTTTTGGCCAAAAATCTGTAATGTTATACTATGTTAACAGACGTGAGAATAATTCTTAATAAAAACAGTATTTCTGATAAAAAGTTTTTTTTAGTTTATGTAAATAGTTATTATAATTAAGTTACTATCAATGTTCCCTCTAATTTTTTTCAGCACTGAGCAAATTATTTTTTTTCTGAGCACACATTTCAGTACTGTGAGGAATTCGCAACCACACGACCTGCCGAAAATGAACACGAGCCTGCGTTAACCATAGGAGATTCAAAGAGATGACAGTGTAGCGTGTAACGGGGTTTAGTGTATACACACGTATAATGTTCAACAGGCACGTGCACAGATAGGGCTCAACCTGTGCAGAACACATGCCCTTTTTGTCCTTACACTCCGAAGTGCCCTTTTTTTCAAAAGAATTTGAATTAGAATTTTTTTATTTTCTTTAAAAAAACAATGCTATTGGTAACCCTTTACGTATGTCTGTCTGTTTTACAAATATATTTATCAAATAAAAGTTATTAAAAAACAAAATCTTTTTGTATCCGCTCAAACTGTCAGTCAAACCTCTTAACTCCGCCCCCTGATTGCGACGAGCTGAAGTTCCACAGCAGAGCAGCTGAACGTCTTGCAACGGTAAATAAATATCTTGTTGTTTGAGTACAATGCCGTCTCATTACGAAAGAAACACTAGTATGTCTATAACGGCGCATGTTTTATAAATTTGAGCAGGGCCGGTTTAGACGAGATTGGGCGAGAGGGCAATCAGGGAGGCACCAAGGGCTCCAAACTGTGACCAAAATGAGTTTTTGACACAGCGCGAGCAGTTTTCACAACACAGTCTCACACCCTATTCGTCACATACTGCCGTTTGGTCATGACCCCCTCACGTCCATAGCGGACGTTGAGGGTACCCCCTATTCGTCGCTTGAAAACGTAGAGGGTCGTCCTATAGATTTGAATGCAAACCCCTCATCTTTGAATTTTGACGAAATGGGTTTATCGGTTTGCCTGCGCAATATGGTTTTAGACGATTGATTTTATGCTGCAAATGTGCATTTTGCACAAGCGTGCGGCGCATAAACGGTTACTATTGATGCGGTGACCAAACATTTTCGTGGAGCGGAAACCCTTGTCTGAATCGGTGTATCACGACTTTTCTCTCTCTCTTTTTTATATAGATATATTTGGTATACAATAAAATGACATATTTACAGGGCTGTATTTGCTGTGTGTTTAAAACATGCCTTAATTAACGTAGGATATTTTATTATTTTCGATCACGCACAGTTGGTCATTCCCCCTCACGTCCATAAGCTGACGTTGAGGGTACCCCCCAATTCGTCGCATGACAACGTAGAAGGGTCGTCCGCGATATTTGAATCCAAATCCCTCATCTTTGGATTTTGGCGAAATGGGGGTATTCATGCCTGCGCTGCAAAGTATGTTTTAGGCGATTGATTTTATGGTTCAAATGTGTGTTTTGCAGTAGCGTGCGGCTGTTACATTCATTGGTGCGGTGACTACATTTTCGTGGGGCAGAATCCCTTGTCTAAAGCGGTATCACGACTTTCTCTCTCTTTAAGTTATATGCTCTACATTAAAATGACTGTATATTTGCTGTATGTTTAATTAAGATAGGACCCAGTCTCAAGGCAGTTCGTGTAATTTAATCTATTGATTCGTGTCCATGGACACGATTTTCCCCTTTCGTGCCAGTCAGAACGACTTTCAATCTAATGTATTTCAATAGGAAGTATTTTTCGTGCCTGCATCACGGTTTTTTTCCTATTATTTTTTTCGTGTTTATAAGCACGAATTTAATCTAATGTATTGCAATAGTATATACCAGGGAGCTGTGTTGTTTTACTTTATTTGTCATTAATTGATTACACTTTAAGCGCTACTTTACTCAACATTTAATCAGGAGATGTTTATCCTTTTTTATTTGTTTAATATTCTGCATGATTGTTGTAAACCACTGTAAACCATCGTCAGCGGTACAAAATTGTTAATTTACGAGAATGCAGAGTTTTTCTACTGCCATCGTTTACAAATGTTGCCGTTTTTTCTGAGAAATATTGATTTTTCGATCGGTTTCGTGTGTCAAATACAAGAGTAAATACTACAGTACCCATGAGCCTTATCGACATCTACTATGGTGAAGGCACCAGCTAAAACTACATGTGGGCCCGCTGCAGATCACAATATTTTCTCAACACATGAACACTAACGTGTGCTTGATAATTCAACAATACGATGTTATGGCCATCAATTTTGATTGTTTCTACTTTGATTGTAAAAAAAAATAAGTCAGTTTCGGACGCCTGCATTTCCCAGAATCCTCTCTGCCTCCGTTGCTATGGAATCTGAGCCAGTCCTCTTTGCTATTGGGTGATTTCTTCTTCGGTACTCGTGACAGGGATTCTCTCATTACGCGAAAATCACTGCCAGGTGAGTCACGATGCTTTCGTTTAAAGTTCACTATTTGTTTAAATGTTATAATTCACGCCTTTCTTTTGGCATTAGGCTGACATTGCCATACCCGTACGAAAATTAACCATGTTTTCGTGGTAAAAGTGTAGTAACTACGGTTTGTGTATCGATTATTTGCAAAATGGTTTTAGTAAACCAAACATGGTTTAACTTTTTTTTTTCAAATTCATGGTTCTTTCTTAACTGTAGTAAAACAATGGTTAATTTTTGCAAGGGAAGTCTAATTAAAGTCCCATTAATAAGCTAACGTTAACCTAGTTTAAGTTATCAACCTTTAGGTTTAACTTAACGTGGTCATTGCTTTATTGTGTGAGCTTCAGCGTTTCCCATACATTGATTTATTTGTGGTGGCCCACCACAGAATCAACACTGGCCCCCACAAATAGAATTTTCATGATTCCCATTTAAATTTTTATTTCACCATTTAAAACAGCTTAATTCGGCTTAAAATAAAATTTGATCTATAATATAGATCAAATACAGATACAGATACAGAGTAGAAGTGAAACATATTTCAGGTGCCAACACAGATCAAACGCAAACACGACATGATGACGTCACATATATGCTAATTAGCGGGTGACGTCATCACCACCACAGTCTCCTCAAAATCCTGTGGGAAACACTGAGCTTAATATAGTCTAAAGTTTAAATATTTGTCTTATAATATTTGAAAGAAAATAGGAATCCCCACTATTGGGGTACACTATTTAAGCCTTATATTAGAGCTAATTTACACTACATAATAAACATTTTCTGTTCTCCCTACAGATCCTGTCATTCGAATCACCTGTTACAACTTAGATTTATCGTTGCTTATTTTATAAACCCAAAGGCACTTTTAAGAGCCATCCATCCTCTTTTTCTTTATCATTTTCTGTCTATTTCTTGCAACCTATCTCTATATACTGCATTTGTTGTACCTGTCTGTCCAGCTGTGTGTTTGTCCTTCTGTCTTTGTCTGCTTTGCAATGGCCACCAGATATACCCCTCACAAACAGGATCCCCGCTACCAAGAGGGGAGGCTCATGGCTCTTGAGCTGAACCATGACCACATTCTAGCTGAAGCCAAGGTTAGAGTTTTTATTTACCTGTTAGTTTATACTTAAACATAATGGATGTGGGACAACTGAAAATAAAAATGATAAATATGGAAAAGAGATGAGTGTTGAAGATTTCATACGGTATATTGTAATAGCAACTTATTTAGCAACTAACATCCTATAATGCTCTGTGGCATGTTTTAATAAGGTAATATATTTTGGAAAAGAGAGGTTTCATCCCCTGAGTTTCAGAGACTTGGAGAATCTATGCCAAGGCTCATTTAGGTGTTTCAATACTTACACTATGCTGTGTTTCCTTTTAGTTGTTGCATGTCTTTCACGTCCCGTACCTTTATTAGTCTTACAAGAAATATTCACTTCAACACACAGAGAGCAGCTGTGGAGACGAAACGTTTATGCCCTAGAAGAGACCCTTCACAGACCTCTAAAAGGATCTTTGTTGGCTGGGGCATGCCGAGTCCTTGGGAGGCAAGGAGGGGTGACGCCAAGCCTCAGCTACAGGTTATATCTGAATTATTTCAAAATTGTAGGAATTGAAATGTAAATGGTGGACCAAATCAAATTACGGAATAACATTGTAATTGTATTTGAGTATTAACAGTTTAAAACATTTCAATATGATAAAACACATAAAAAAATAGAGTATAACACTTAAGTATACTATCATGTCAAGTACTTGGTAATGTCTTTACCAAATGCTTAACAGAAATACATCTGATTTCATAAACAGTTCTGTATATAAGTTGAAAAAGATCATGTATGTAGTGATAGCCTAACCTGTTCTGTGTACTGTTACAGTCAGTTTTACAGGTTGAGTGCTTCCTGTCATCCAGTGTGGAGTTTCCACTTAACTGTACCCTCAGCAAAACTAAATCCTCATGAGGAATTTGGTAAATCGCATTGATTAATTTGAGTTTAATATTATTTAGTCAATAATATTAAACTTTAATTACTTAAAGTATGCTTGCTAAGAATTAATGCACAGTGCCCTGCTATATGGTTTAAGATGCATGTTTTTGGGGGGATTTGAGAAACTTGGATAACCAGATAAAAACACATTTAAGAGAAAAGTAAATCTAGGACCTTCTTGCTGTGAGGTGATAGTGCTAAACATTGAGCCACTATGCAATCCTATACAAAAAAAAAAATCAAACCTAGAATCCAACTAAATCTTGAATAGTCTGGGTTAGTGTATTATTTTTATATGAGTTATTCACCTAGAATAATGTTATTTTATTTTTCTCCCTAGGTGCAGAGAGTGGTTCTGTGGGGACCGTGGTGTATTACGTCACAAAAAACAGCCACTCCACAATAGGGAATGTGTAATTTAATAGGTTTTTTGAATCCATCCGTCCAACCAAATGCATCATTAAAGGGGAAGATGGATATTGCACTCAACACAAGGTATGTTCTCACAAAAGCCCTAATTTTGATGTTTTTATTTGTCTTCAGCCAGTAACAGGTAATCTAAACTAGTGGTTTTCTTTCTTTTTGGCAGTCGGCAAGATGACATACTGCTGTTGTAAACGCACAAACGTAATAATGCTTTCAGGCAAACCAATCATTTTAATTACCATCAATGGTAAAACCAATTCACAGTTTAGATTTCCATTTTAGATTTGATGTTTTTCACACTATGTTTTGATGTTTTCAATGCTGTGGCATTGTGCAGTAGAGTCAAAGTGCATTGTATAGCACATTACAATCCAAGTAGGGCATCGTGAGCAAGGCCTGTTGTGGGAGTCTAAACGGGGGTCAACTGCACACAATTTATGTTTAGTTATTATTTATTTATTTTGTGATTTTAGATATGTTCATCATTCACCAGTTCTCACTTCCCTGGACTTCAACCTTGCTACACACATGGTATCGTTATTAATCGAAACAAAGACAGATATCTTTATGTTTTTGTTCTCTGCAGACAAACAAAAAATATTAGCTGTTGCAAAGCAATTTGGTGAGTTAGCAAATGGTACTACTCGAGAAGTTAGGCAGAAGGAGTGCTATACTGGGATTATAGAAACTTATAAGATGTCTATTAAACATTCACAATGTGCAGAATGAACTAACTGTTATAAAATATAGTACGTGATAAATGTTTTTTTTTTCCAAGGGCGTTTTGACTTGCATCAGCCACTGTATGTCTGTTAAACATGCAAACAGCAAAGGACCCCAGACCTGAAAGACCTTCTGAGGAGTGGATATTGACCAGCTTCAATAAACACCACCACACTTTACACACTGGACCTCCTGATCTCCTTTCAAGAACTCAAGGTCATCTCTCCAAGATTCTCCAGACAAGCCTTCGCAAAGCTGCTGGAGCATCGCACGAAGTGTGGAGGAAGAGTAAGTGTAAATGTTATCATTTTATTCAAAACTCAATAAGCAGACAATATCACAATTACTATTTCATTCTATATATCTTCCAGTCTGGATATATCAACGGCGATGCACTGCAACGCAGCTTCTTGGAGTTTTCATACGCTTCATTTGAAGCAGACCAGCTCTGGTGTGGTGCTCCTTTCACCTGCCCAGCCTGAACGCTAGAATTGTTGGCTGCATCAGCAGATCGAAACAGAAAGCTATATCACTTTTGCCCAAACAGAAGGTGGTCTTTATTCCAGTATTTTTATTGGTTTATTTATTTACTTGAATTGATGGATATTCTATTTTTCTTTCTTAGCTCTGGTGATCCTGTTTTTTGTTTTCTTTTTTGAGGGGCTTTTTGTGGCTGAAGACAGTGCGGTGTCTAGATTTGTCAACACCATACAAAAAGCACTGAAAATGCAATTTGAATCATAACTTGACAAAATAGTTGTTACACAAAAAAATCTTGTTTGGAGTTGATTTCTACTTTTGCCTACCAAATACTCCTAAATCAAATTAGGAATAAATGCCATATACTGTATTGTATGACACCATCACTTTAATTTGATTTGTTGTGTTTGTTGTGTGTTTCATAGACTGTGGCTTGCAAATATTGGCCATACTTGAAGAAGGTTGCTAGTGTCCTTCCTGATCTTCAGGAGCTGACCTCAATGAAACCTTTTCTTAATGTTATGCATGCTTGAGCCACGCTACAAAGTGTGAGGTATGTATAATATTTTTGCTTCATATGTACATGTGTAATATACATTCATAAGAAATAGAAGTTAATGGCTTGACTACATTATTTAGATTCTGTTTGGCATAACCATTTCTTGTACAGGTTGTAAAAGCCCTTTGAGGACAAATGTGATATTGGGCTATATAAATAAAATTTATTTGAATTGAATTAGTCTTGAATTCTTAAATTAGTCTTCCACCATTTATTCACAGATTAAATGAAGTGGTAGGAACAGGGACAACCACCGGTGTGTGGAACAAGTGAACAGCTGCCTATCACGTTGTGCCCGTACAACCAAATGTATGTCCACAGCAGGTGATCAGAGTGTTTGTAAGATTTTTGCATACTTTTTTATATTGAGCATCATACCCTCATTATTTTCTTTCAACGGCAGGGGTGGATGCTTACATGCTTACATTGCATGCAATGGGCTGGAACCATAAAAAGTATCTCTCTACATCAGGCACTTTCCACAATATATGTGAAAGTAAGTTTTTATTTTTTTATTTTTTATAAATGTTTTGTGTGTCTTTTAGTTGTTGTGTGCATTTTGCCTGTTGTTAATTGTACAATGTACAACAATCCTGATTATTGAATAACACTGTTCATCAGACATCCAGCACGAGACTGCAAGGCTAGCAGAACTAAAAACAAAGCTACATCGCACAGATAAAGGGGCGTCACAATGGCTTTCTGATGTGAAAGAATGGGTAGCTCATGGTAAGTGAGACCAATATTCTTCCCACTACTATGTGAATTTTTTAGTTTGATATTAAATTGGTGGTGGTTGAGGAGATTCCCACATTCATATGTAAAGCGCTTTGAGCACTGGAAAAGCGCTATATAAATGTAACTAATTATTATTATTATTATTATTATTATAATTATTAAACAAGTGCCAAAGATGGTAGGCTTATCATCTATTTCTTAACCTCCTAAGACCTGGTGTGTCCATATACATGGACATCACGTTTTTTGTTGTTTGCATCATAATACTTTATTCTGTGTAACTGGAACCTGGTACACAAACATGAACAATTACACTGCTTCATTTTCAGAAAAAAATATTTGGTTAATATATTTATAGATTTTTCCTGACCCCAAATAGCTGGAAGAAATCTAAAATGCAAGCCAAACCAAAGCTCGGGTCTTAGGAGGTTAAACAGTTGGTGACATCTCCTGCCACCAAAAACAAGCCAACTTCATCTCACCATCAGATGTTATTGCACATTTATGTTGTGTTTATGTTTATTATAGTTTCTTTGCAGGAACTATACATATCAAGTAAAGTTGTTTAAACCATTAAAATGGCTTTTATATACAAATGTATCCTCTGAAATGTTTGTGTGTTGTTTAAACAGTGAATTTGCTTTCATTATCACTTCTACAGAGACATCAGAAACATCTCATGCCAGTAAAGGCACCACACACAGAGAACTTCAGCAGTCAATTGAGGGGCTTTATCTTGGTGTGATGCTCTGCAAGCAAACTCTCTACCGTCAGAATGGTATAACTATTATAATTTAATAGCTTGATAAATTCAAGCTAATGTATGCATCCTACTTTCCAACAACAATTACATGGAATTAGCATTTAATTCTGAACTCTGTTCTTGAAAAGTCTAGTCTGTAGGATTTATGTAGCTGTAACATTTTAGCTTCCTCCCCTAAATGGATCTTTCAGTTACCTCTTTGTCAATCTAAATTGTAATTTTCACATAAAATTCAATTGCTGCTTTCCCTTTTGCTTGTAAAATTTTTTCTTGGTGAACAGTTCACAAACCCCTGTACTTGTCTTTCTAGACAGCAGCAAGCTTCCCTAACTGGAGAGAGCAGTGTGTCTCAGATATGGCCGCGGGACCTTCATGGCAGTGGTATGTCACTATTCAGGTACTTCACAAGAATTTATTTACAGTTTTGTTTTATAGAGTATTCTGAACAAAAGCATGCTACATAGTCAGTGTTAAAATATTCATTTAATTTATTGGTGTTTGCTTATTATGTATCATTTTGTAAAAAGTATGCATAATGCTATTATGCAATATTGTCTCAAAGTAACATCTAACTGTTATTGATTCTTAGCAAACATTTCAGTCAAGAAACGATTGCATGGCCAAGTGATGTTGACAATGCGACTGCAAGAGGAAAGGGGCATTGTGGTGTTGGAGATGGCACAACACTGCACATGGTTGCAGAGGCTGGCAGTGGCTCTCAAGAACAAGATGGCTGAGGAGGGTAAGTTAAATAAAAATCCTGTCAATTCAAAGTATGAATAAAGAAGTCACCCTCAGTCTCCGAACTTGGATGGAGTAGAACGGTTATTGCTCTGTTTACCATGGTCATTTGGCTTGTACATAATAAAATAGGCATTATAGTTGTTCACAACAAATACAGCTTTGCTAGACTGTGATTTAGGTAGTACTAGTTTAACACAGGACAGAGTTAAATATTTAACACAATGCCAGTTTCTTTAACTCACAAAAGTGTTAAAGGGGTCATATTATGACATGTTTTATTGTGTGAAATAAATGTTTGGTGTCCCCAGAATGCATATGTGAAGTTTTAGCTTAAAATACCCCACAGATAATTTATTATAGCATGTTAAAATTGCCACTTTGTAAGTGCGAGCAAAAACGTGCCGTTTTGGAGTGTGTGCTTTAAAGGAAACAGCCAACATCTAAACCTGAGCTAAGAAAAAAACACATAGCACAGAGATGGTGATGGAGAGAATAAAGTAAAAGATTGCAGATCTTCATCAGTGTTACTTTTTAACACACTTTAAGATTGGGACTCTATATATATATATATATATATATATATATATATATACATATATATATATATATATATATATATATATATATATATATATATATATATAACCCACCAGTGTTCGTTTAACTAGAGTTCAAGGACAACGAACACAAAAAGTTTATAAAAGTTCATTACAGTTAAAATCGGAGCATTAAAAATTAGTTTAAATAATTTAGTTTCACTAAATGACAGGCGACCAGCCCAAACGGAAGACTGAAATGTGTGGGTGGACTGTAATTGCATCTCTAACTGTATGTTCACAACGCTGATGGAGACTGCTTAAAAAAATGCTCTGGCTGCCCTGCAAACGACGCTATAGAAAAAGAGTAGCAGACACTCGAATACATTCTCTGGAATCCTTTTCCACCTTGTGATTGGTTGCCGCCGAATGTTTTCTCTGACTTCCGGCCACATTAACGCTCTCGTCGGTGGCGGTGTGAACGCATAGTAAGGAAACTGGCATTATTTACTCTGTCAATGAACTCCAACTCTGAACAACAATTTACTCTGAATATGTTAAATTTACTCTTTAGGTGTTCAATTCAAGTCAGAAATGTTTAACACTGAAATTTTTACTTTCCAATTTTGCTGTGTACTTAAGCACAACTATATTAAAGAAGAAAACGGTTAACCAAAAGGACCTATCAGACATTGGCTGAAACACAAAATGCTTTTTTCTGCTTTTGGTCTTTCTGCATTAAATTACCTCAGTGAGCCATCATGTTGCCTCGGTTTATACAGAGTCATCTAGCCGGGTACCATTGCAACAATGCACAGAAAAATGACAGCCATTCTTGTATGTTGATTGTGAAATTTGTTACTCTATTGAAGTTCTTTGGCCTCAAAAAGCAAAATTAATATCAAGTTAGTTTGTCTTTAATGTAATCTCTTTTGTATTTTAGACAAGGGAAATGAAGGACTTTGCTGTCTCTTAAGAAGAAGATCGTCAGTGGTGACAGAAGGATTACAAGTCGTCCTTCAACAATACAAGACTCCATTAGGTCTTGAGGTCTCTGTCCTTCTACATGTTGAAGAAGAAGATCAAAGTGACCTCAGCAGTCCAGATACCAGTGAGGATGAAGAGGAAAACATAATTTAGGTATTTTATTTATTTATTTATTTATTTGTATGTTTGTTCTCAAAAATTGACCAGATGCTGTTCCATCAAAGTGGATAAAGGAAAAGATTTTTGATAAGTCTCACTAATTTAAGTGGGAGTTCTGTTCCATTACTGTGAATTAAGCCCAGTTCAGATCAAAGATTCACAACAAGACAAAGCTGTTTTAAAAGTTAACAGGGGGAAGTTGCAGCAACATGAACTGGGGTTGCTGCAACACAGCTTTTCAATTTGCCAGCTGCTGGTTTTAGAAGGTTTCAACACATAGTCAGCTTGTAACAGAGTCAACTGGTCAAGTCACTATTCAACTAAGTCAACTTTTGGCTGGTTCAAGTTTTGGACGAAAGAAAGTGGGGAACAATTAGTTTATTTGTTTGAGGAACAGCTGTGTCTGTTTGCCTAAAAACGTAAAATGTACATAACTCTTCAGGGCACCTTATGTGCACTGTGCACGAGCACACTATATACCTATTCTGGCTCGGTTAAAGTCAACATGGACTTGTAATTGCTATATTACACTGACTTTCACTGTAGGCTCAAGCCATTTCACTGACAATGTTAATTTAAGCAAGGCGTTTTCAAGTGAGCACAGCTTTCCTTAGCTGCATTGATGGAATATCCCCATTACTGTTACATTAAATCACATTTTTGTGTAATTAATAATGCTTTACACACTTAAAACAGCTGAACTTAACCTTCTTTTCCTACCTCTTCCTTTCCCAGATAGAAACTGCACAAAGGACTGCGTTTAAGGAAATGGACTTGGCATATATCTGTGTAGTGTTAGTATGCTAACTACATTATTATCTGTATGCATCCTATATTGTTGAAATGTTCAACCTGTGTCTAGATTATCAAGCATGTTATTTAGCACGTTGATGCTCCTTAAATATGCACAAACATCTCAATATAGGTGCAACCATTGTATGATATTATCAGATGTAATAATTGAACTGATGTTATATTTGGCTAGTGTATTCATAATTTGTGTATTTAAAGTTGCTAATGGGCATTGTTAGCCACATCACAAACTCACTGTTAAAACACTGCTTATTGTGCCTTATTGTGTTTATGTACTTGCATTGGTGCAGTAATATCGATGTTATGCAGTAAGGTCATTGGTGTGTTTTACAATGGCTTTCAACAGAGCTCAACCAATCAGAATAATCATTGATAATAAAGTAAGTTTTATAATGGGTAAGTTGATATGAAATATTGTAAGCACATTCATCAGGATGACTTTGCTGACCTTGTGACCTTTATTACCACATTTAGGCCAAAATGTGAAAACTCTACTTGATTGAGTGTATTATAGGATTGTGCACCATTGAAGATAAACATCATAAATTCTTTCTTAAAGATGGATAATTTGTTGGCAATGTGTCTGTCACTATCAGTTCTGTTCTTATAAGCACATTGTACATAAAAGACTATAGTATGCAAAAGAAAAATACACTACATTTATATTTTATGATTATACTTATATTGTGTATTACTACATTTGATAGATAACTTTATTCCCTGTTCTGCTGGTGGTTTTCAAGTGAACTTCACAGTCTAGTGTTATTAAATTCAGCCTTATGGCTTGATTGACAAATTTGCATTTCATGTATTTTCACTGCTTTTATTGTGAAAGACAAAAAATAAAGTGTTTCTAAACATGAGCATATTATGTTTTTACTTGTTCATACATTTTTAGTTAAAAACAAAATGTGATTATGCATATTTATATGGGGGATCTTGGTTAATTTGACAACAGACTGCACTATATAATAAATGCATTACTTTAAAGCAGGGGTGGGCATTCCTGGTCCTGGAGGGCTACTGTCCTGCAATGTTTAGCGCCAACCTTAATCAAACCTTTGATTGCAGCCTTTGATTAGGGTTTTCAGGTGTGTTTGATTAAGGTTGGCGCTAAACTTTGCAGGACAGTAGCCCTCCAGAACCAGGAATGCCCACCCCTGCTTTAAAGCATTGGTCTCCAACAAGGTTGCCCTGTGAATTGTCTGCCAAAGCACACTCTGGACTATTTATTTATTACGTATTTTTATATTAGCTTGGCTTCTTTTATGTATGTTTACATTTTAAACAATTATAAAACATCAAGTAAAATAAAATAAAAATCACCAAGTAAAACAAAAAAGTTTTAGTAGACTATTTAAAAAACGTGGCCCTGCAGAATTGTTTTATCCATTGTGGTAGCCCTTGCTCCCAAAAAGGTTGGAGACCCATGCTTTAAGGCAGGGGTCAACAATCCTGCTCCCGATGGGTCGGTGTCTCTGCAGAGTTTAGCCCCAAACCTAATCAAACTCACCTGAAGGGCTGGAGCTAAACTCTGCAGAGACACCAGCCCTCCAGGAGCAAGATTGGTGACCCTTCCTTTAATGCATATATTTTACTTAACTTCAAACCGCTTGTGTTTGCTTATATTTGATGATGTAATGATTTTGTTTTAGTATTTATACATTAACTTTTAGGGAAATGAGTGATGTGGTGGGTAGTGGTTAGACATTGGAGTGTTCTAGCAGTGGCAGAGCTCAAACTAGATCAGTAGGACCCACAGCTCTGCATATTTTGTATGTTTTCCTTAACTGATGCACCCAGAACCCAGATCTGTTCATGGATCTCTCCCTTAATGAGCTGATGATCTAAATCAGATAAGGGAGACATTCAAAATGTGCAGAGCAGTGGATCACCTGGGAACAGTTTCAGATCATCAGCTCATTAAGGGAGATCCATAAACAGAAATTGGTTTGTCAGTTAAGGTAGACCTAGAAATTATGCAGAGCTGTGGGTCCCCTGGGACAAGATTGAAAACCACTGGTTCAGGCAGACAACAGATCTTGGATGTCATCATCCAAATAAGGTAATAATTCAGGCCATGTCAAACAATTTCTTTTCAAAGGGTTCTGTGAAGCTATGGATGCAAAGTCATGTCCAAGAAAGTATGAGAATTAAAACTTTGTCACATGACTAAACATATTAAAGAACTCAAACTAATTTGGGCACTATTTCTACATAAAATATCAAAATAAAAATGAAGCTTTGTGTTTATTTGTGTAAGTGCTCTCTAGGCCAGGGACAGCTTGAATCAGTGAAATGAGGGAAAAAAACATTTTATCATAGAGCTATACCAAATGCATCCTTGGAAAGGTCTTGACCTGGGAAGTAACATATGTGAGTATAAAGATTCTACATGGCTCATGCTTTCTAAATTCTGACTTTTGAACCTTAACATTTTACCATTTTTGAAAGCTTATAATCCAGCAACAAGAATGTCTACAGATGTGAGACCAATAGTTATACACAGCTCTGGACCTCACTTATCACATGAGTATAGTCACTACTGGGCACCATCTGAAAGTGCAGTACAAATAGCCCATAAGCAATTTTCACCCATTTAACAATTAGACTTTTAAAATCTGACAACACTAATATTTTCCCCACCCCTTAAAACCCCTAGAGTACCATCAGTTTTATATTACCAAGTTCTAATTATGGTGAATATACCAATGTATTTAAAGACTACAATTCCCAGCAGAGATACGCCCTGAACTTTTTACTAAGCATGCAAATCGGTGTCCATATTTGAAGTTCTTCAGACTTGAATTAGGGTTAGGGTTATAAAATGTATTTATACTATGTGTTTCAATAATCTACTACAGCTAAAACATACATTATACTATATAGCGAGGACGTCAGTTTATTGGTGATATTGTAGAGCGTTCAGCCGTCTCCAATATGTTTATAAACTACAACATCCAGAGTAACGCGCCATAGAGCTTCGTACAAATCAGCCATAATAGTTGTAGTTCTTCCGGTTTTCAGAGCGTGAATATGGTTATACAGATTTACTATTTATATATCAACCATATTTTAGTTTAAACAGCCGAAACATAAATTATTATTTTGCATTTACATGTTCAGGTTGAAAAACACGGCAGTATGTCAGTTAATTCGGGGTAGTTTAGCTAGTAGCCTACTGTAGGAATTCAAGGTCAGTGTCGGCGGGTGTTACTGTACATTTCAAATAGCGATCTTATATTAAACAGTACCACAACAATAAATACTTTCAAAAGGTGCAATGTCTACTCTCCAGACAAAGACTTTCAGTTCACAATAGTTGTTAACTAGTGACAAAAAACGGTTTGCTAGTATATAATAGTGATCCAGATAGCCTATTTATAATTAAGTATTATAATTGGCATTTCAAAACCATCCACTTAAAACAACCTAAGGCAAAGATATTTCTTTGGTCTACTTTTTCATATGTCACCGTCATATTGTGTTTGGAATTATGATGTATGGAATAGTGAAAACAAAGGATTATATTTTGCAATATTTGTGGTTCTTCACAAAGATACAGGTAAAAGAGACCATACTTATTGCTTAATTATTCACTAGAAGCTTAAAGAGTGATCAAACAAATGCATTATCGAGATGCACAACAAATTTAAATGATGCAGCCTTTGGCAAATTGACCACATGTAGGTGCAGAGAAATGCATGATATATAAAGGAATCCTCAATTGGAGTCTAAACACTGGTGGTGGTGGTGATGAAGAGGTGAATAGCAATGCTCAAGCTCCTGGTGAACACGCACTGGAAGGATACCTAGGAGCTTAAAGCAATGAGGACTGTCTGCAGATGGAAATGGGGTGAAAGAGAGTTGCATCACTTTACCCTGAAATGACAACTGACTACAGCAGAGAGTAACATAAGATGAGAGTAAGATATGATTGGTTTAGGAAGTAACAACATAGAATAGCATAGTGCAGGGCCATTCAAATCTTACGCTGGAGGGATGGAGCACTACTCAGGTGTGTTTGATCAGGGTTGGAGCTAAACTATGCAGTGCTCCGGCCCTCCAGGGTAAGATTTGAATAGCCCTGGCATAGTGCAATGTATAATCATGAAATAAAACATGTTTCTGAAGATCTTCTTTTGAGCATTTTGAGATTAAACTCCATTCGTAGTGGGTAGCACTGGTGCCTCACAGCAAGAAGGTCCCCGGGATTTGAGCCAACACTAGGTCAGGTGGCCTTCCTGTGTGGAGTTTACATGTTCTCCCTGTGTCAGCATGAATTTACTCCGGTTTCCTCCCATAGGCCAAAAACATGCTAGTTATTCAATTTGGAAATGTCAAATTGTCCCTCTCACCATGAAAATAGCCATAGATGCTGGAATGGCGTAAAGAATAATAAAGAAACTCCATGCGTCACATTTCTTGAAGATTTCCACCTTTTTACCACTACAGAAGGAAAATACGACTTCAAATGCAGCACAGAAAAATTTAATAAATAGTCAGAAACCAAAATGGAATTTTAGTGTAATACAATTTTTATTTAATTAATTTGGAGAGAATCCTTTGGCTGCCAGGGATGGGTCCAAATCTCATCACTAAAACAGAAGAGAAAGTGTGGAGCACAAATTATAACATGTCTTTTATAAATATAAGTTTCTTTTTTGTCATTTGTGAAACAGTTCAGATAAGAAAATTATTGTAGCCAAATAAAAAAACAAACAAAGTTAAAGTGAATAAATAAATAAATAAATAATGCATGCATTAATTGATAAAGCAAGCAAACAGAAGATTACATACCAAACTGGACAGGGATCCCAGTCCACCAAAATGTCTGCTTTTTTTCCTATTAAGGAAACAACAAAACAAAAAAGCAAACACATGAATTTCATTTTTAGCATGATGTTTAGATTATGTTTGGCTATAGGCATTAAGTTTAACTAACACAGTGGGTCACTGTTGATATTTACAGCATCTGATCATGGATTTTTCTGTTCCTTCTTAGCCTGTAATTCAAAAAGACTAAACACAGAAAGTATCCATCTAACAATTATGATATCAATGTTATTTATTACCCACAAGGAAGTATTTGAATCCTATATTAGACTCTGCAAATGGTCTACACTATCCATTTCTTTTATGACTGTCTAACCTTTGTGACTGTTGTAAGTAGTTAGAGAAATAGACAATAGAACTATAACAAATAACCAGGGGAAAAAATAGCAATGTCAACACACTGATTAAAGCATCAATCAATGTTTATGTACACTTACTCCTTTGAAGCTTTTTCTTATCAGGCATAAGCTTTGGTCCACCTGTAGGATAGAAGATTACAGTCCAGTCATATATCCATTTAAAAACTCATTAATAAAAAATGACAAAATGCTTAGTTGTAATTTGTGCCTAGTACTAAACATGGGCATCAGAAACAAAAATGTGGGTGGGTCTAAAATATTTACTGGGGTAGATACCATTTTCTTGTATTCTAGTGCATTTTAATAAAAATAAAAAAAATCCTTTTATAACCTAAAAGCTTTGTTTAGCGTGTTGTGTTGTGGAAGTGCATCATGCAAAGTAGTAAAAACAAAAACAAAATGGAGTTTAATTTATAGGGACTCTAAATTAGACAAGGGAAACGTATTTGAAGAAGCAGCAACTAAAACGTGGAACGCAGTTGAATTTATTAAGGCATTACTCTAGTGCAGTGTTCTTCAACCCTGGTCCTGGAGGACCTCCTTCCAGAATGTTTTAGATGTCTACTTAATCAACACACCTGTTTTAACTTATCAGCTTGTTAGGGAGACATTCTGGAAGGAGGCTGATGAGTTTGTTCAGGTGTTTTAAATAAGGAGACATCAAAAACTTAGGCCCTGTCCCAAATGGCACACTCCGGACTTGTGGTCCTCCTCAAAGTCCACAATTTGATGACATCATGTAGTCCAGACTTTAGGGACCCTTGATGCGAGTCCACGTGGGTGCACACGAGTTGTATTTTGGGACAGACTCGAGCGTCACACCGGAAATAGGTAGAGAAGTTGCTTGTCAGTGTGAACTCCCTTCTGTCGTCTGATTGGTCTGATTACTCTTTCGCTAGGACTTCTGGGTTGGTAAAGTGCGCAAAGCCTGCTGCAGTGCGGGCTTCAATGAAGACCGCATCAAGGGGGGAAAGGATGAGCACACTTCAAAGCGTAAAAATGACATATGGGACACACTACGGCCTCGTAGACTAAGCGAGCACGCGCAATTTAAGGCCACAAGACCGAAGGTCCACATGCAGTGCGCCATTTGGGACAGGGTCTTTCTGGAAGGGGGTCCTCCAGGACCAGGGTTGAAGAACACTGATATAGTGATATAGACTTGATCGACGGTGCTCTGACAAGTGAAAAGACTAAAGGTACATTCACATAAGCTATTTTGTCGCTGTGTGTCGCTCGTCTCTTCAAGAGGTCGTTTGGGGGTGTTTCTAAATCTGGTTGTCATAAACAAATGAGTAACATCCACTCCAGTAACTGATAAGAGACGGATGACATGAACTCCACTGCTTTGCTCTCACTGGTAGTTGCTCCAGAAAATCGCTCATCATTTGCACAAAGTTAAGCTGCATTCAGACTAGCAGTAGCAGTGCGACGCGATTTCATTGATTTCAATGGAAGCTTGCTGACTTCTGGCGACACGACCAACAATGACTGTTGGCTTCTGAATGGGTGTGTCAAAGTTGAGACAAAGTTGAGAAAAGTTTAACTTTATACAAATGATGAGCTACTTTCTGGAGTGACTACCAATGAGAGCAAAGCAGTTGAGTTCCTGTCATCCATCTGTAGTCAGTTACTGGAGTGGACGTTAATGACAACTAGATTTAGACACTCCCCTAACGACCTATTTGAAAGAGACAAGCGGCACATAGTAACAAAGTCACACGTACTATGTATGAGGCTTTAAACTTTTCTTAAATTTGTCGTCCGCTGGACATGCCCAATCTGGTCGCCAAAGGTCACTGTTGCTCGTGTCATCGAGCTGGCATTGAAATGAATGAGATCGCGTCGCTCTGCGCTAGTCACTGCTAGTCTGAATGCAGCTATATGCACTAAGTTTAAGATTTAAGATGCATTCTGGTCGATCGGATTACAAGTGGACTACACTAAACACAGGTTTAAACAGTGTTCAAAACGTTTTGGGCTCATCCACTTTCGACCACATTCAGAGGTAGGCTTTCATTTTGTGAGCATGTAAAAGTTGTGCAAACTTATTTCATCAATGGCTCTGAAATATCAGAGAAAGCTCTTACATAAACATGTACAAAACACTGTGCAGCATGTTTACTAACACCAAAAGCAGTGACTTTGACATAATATTAGTTTGCGTCAATTTAAACCCGCCAATTCTCCCGCTCACTTTTAAACGAAAGCAGAGGGACTCGCTCAGTTTCTCACAGTAATTAGGATGAAGTGGTCGAAAGTGGACAAAACAGATCAAGTCAAGTCAGATTTAACACAACTGTAGTGTGTTAATCCATCTGTAAAACAGATCAATTTAAATACCAACAATAATAACTCTACAAACATTATTTACATACCTGGCTTTTTCTTTTTGCGACAGAGTGCAAGATTTGTGACTGTGGCTGACCATGTGTAGACACCTGTGGGTTTGAAGAAAGAAAATTACTCATTAACCAAATAAACCTTTAACTTCTTATTTCAAATACTGGACAATCACAACATCACTGTGCAGCAGTACATGTATAAGTGTGAAGTACATGTATAGTTATTGTGATTTAAAGTTTTAAGTTAAGTGTTTATAAACAAGGACATTAAGGATCTACTGTATATATGATACTTAATATCTTCTGTTACTGGATTTAAAAAAAAATAGCCTTTTGTTATGGGTGATCTATAAGCAATATAACTGTGTTTCAGCTGGTGCCAAGAGTTTGCTTTACTTTTAAAAATGTCTATAGTGTATTGCATGCACAAAAAATGAAGCATGACCAAAATCAAATCTACTTTATGGTTGATCTGAGTGGCAAAATATTCTGGTGGGGCTGAACAGATTTATACAACGTTACATGTCATCTTGTAAATACAGATTAGTGCTGTCAATCTTCCTCTGTTATCCCATTCAAAGTACATTTCATAGTATTTTTAATATTCAAATTATCCCAATATATTGAAATCTTAAAATGTAGCCTAGTCACAGGCCTGTAATAAGCACATCTAATCATTCAATTGTGTCTTTATGAAACAAGAAAAAGAAGACTATGACCATATTTAACACCTACAGCTACAAGTATAATTGTAATAATTGACTCCGGTCTTTGAATTATTTGAAAATAATGTACACCTGCGGTGTGATACTTCACTTTGCATCATGCCACATTACCACCTTGAATGTGCATTATTTTTTAATATTCAACTGCCCGTCATCAATTATTTTTAACGTAAAACGCATAGGAATAGTAATTGTGCACTTAAGATTTTTTGCACTTACAAATGACAAACCACATTGTGTGTTTTTTGATGTCTTGATGACACATGACAAAGACACCTATTTTAATGTCAGAAAACCCTATAACATGACATGTTTGAGTTCATTTTTGCAACTTGATTTCATGTGTCCTGCAATGTGACCATTTCACATGCACACAATGCAATGTTGGTGCTGAAAATATATCAGCCTTAACCTGAATAAAGCTCTATGGGAAAAACACTGGACAACAGGTAGCGTTAAGGTAACCCATAGGTTAAATACTTGAAACCCAGATATAAATGGCAACTCTTAATATCTTAATTACTTAATTACCTTGGCCCTTTGTAGTGGTTGCCTGCTCCAGCTGCCCTTCCATAGTGTTCGCTGCCTCCACCTGTCCCTCTGTAGTGGTCGCCTGCTCCACCATGTTTGTCATCTCTTCCAGTTGTTTGCATTCTCCAGTGGGTCACAGGGTGTGAGGTGCAGTGTAACCAGCTGATCATAATGCCACTGGAATCCTGGGTCCAACCTGTGCAGGTTAAATCATATGGATGTTTTAAAACATAAGACTTTAAAGGGATAGTTGACCAAAAAATTAAAATTCTGTTATAATTTTTGATCCTCATGTTGTTCTAAACCTGTATGAATTTGATTTCTTCTGTTAAACACAAACAGATATTTTGACAAAATATTTTCTTTGTGTTCATTAGAAAAAAAAGAATCCTTTAACCATGGGATTGGGCTGTAACTCTTAAGTGTTTGAATCATATAGTCTAATTTTTCCAAACCAGATTTATTGGCACTTTAGATTAGAGCTGAGGTAATGATAGACTACTGGATGTATTAGATATGTGCAAATCTATATTTGATTGATTCCATAGGACTATAACAAATACAATATATCTTTTGATCAGGAAAAAACAGAGTGCTTATATTATCAATTCTAAGAATAACACCAAGTGTGATGTTTGTTTAAAGAAAAATGTATACTTTACGCTTTCAAGTTAGCAGCAGCGCAAGTGTATGATGTCTCCAGCCAACATTTGATGGTTTCCTTTTTTGTGTTATTTCTGCTAATGGTCCATCTGCATTGTAAGCTCTACATTTCATATACAAGAGTATAATGATATTCATTTTCATTTGATTCAGTAACTGAGTGACCTAAAAAAGGACTTTACAAATTTCATGGGTCTAATTGATGTGTGTCCCTACAAAAAAGTGTTTAAGTCAGTGTGCCTAAACATTAAAAATAGTGTTGTATGTGGGCAGAAAACAAATAAAATATGGCTTCTACAAAAAATAAAACATTCCAAACATAATAATTCCAAAGTTAACATAGTATGAATTCAGGTATATGCTTGAACCAAGTTAACTATGGGTACCAAATCCCATCCGCTTGTTTGTCTGACATCACATAGCACCGCTTCCGGGTCCAAAAGCTCATCAGATGCTGAGGAAACAACAAAAATACTGATATACAATCACAATTCTAACCTCTCTCTCTATGTGGACATCCCAGATGATCGTTCAGTCATTGCAATGGTAGTGCTGCTAGCCTGGAGAATGTAGTGCACAGTGTGATTTTATAAAAGCTTAGCTTAAATGCGTGAAATCAATAAACTACTTTGTTGTAAATGTCTGTTTAGATTTCACTCAAAATAAGTTTTTTACATTTTCTAGCTTGATAGAAGCACGGGGGACCCAATTATAGCACTTATACATGGAAAAAGTCAGATTTTCATGATATGTCCCCTTTAAGATTTTAATATTGATCAAATCTTTTGCCTACTCAACACAAGCTGTGAACTGTAACTTTAAAAATACAGTGCATGCATCTCACCTTCACAAAGGTATTCATAAAAAGAACCAATCTTCTGAAGGTAGTCCTGGGCATAGGCGATAATCTCTCACACTTAATATTTTGCTTCTTGGTCTCCTTTTTACGAAGAAGAACTGGCTTGTATCCAGTAGCATGGAGTTTTTCAAGCTGCAATGACAACATTGTGTATTTACTGAATGGAATATTGGTTAATGTCATTCAGGATATTTTTTACTTCATGGTGAGTTTAGCTTTTGCATAACCAAGTATGTGAAAACAGGAAAGAGTCATACATTAAAAGAAAACAGCAAAAACATAAATGACATCATAAGGTTATAATAGAACTTTCTGTAACATTAGTAGGTTTGGCTGGTACTATGGTAACTATTGTGCAATTGGACAGTGACAATCTACTGTATAGATTTATTCAAAATAAAGGCCAAACGTTAATCATTAAAGGCTCTCTAAGCGAATCGCTGTGTTGATTTTTGAAATGTGTTTTCAAACAAACTGAGCGTAGTTAACTCCTCCCCCTTCCCCTCCCTTCTGTGCTTTCATGAACGCGCCCAAACTCAACCCCCAAATCCTTCTTGGTGTTTATTGGCTGGAACACTTTTTGTTTTGTGGTGCAGGTTTGGCCACTGTGCTTACATTGAAGTTTGTAGAGGGGCTGTCTACAGAGATCGCTTTTTTACAGTTTGATCAGCGGACAGGCAGCAAGCAGATAGTGAGGAGATGTTTGCTATATGTAACAAAAAATGTTTTATGGTCTAAAACGCGTGAATTCGCTTAGAGAGCCTTTAAATGGGTTGCTTTGGATGAACTACAGAATCTACAATAGTAGTATGAATGCAGTCTATTTGTTAATTGTCATTCACAGAATTCCCGAGTGTCACTTATATTTTGTTGTGGTAGATAATTTAGGACTGTGATGTGTTAAAGTGAAAATGTGGTTACTGAAGAGAATTGCCACTAAAAAAAAAACAATATATTAAAAGAGATATATAAGAATATGTAAGAAATTCTACTTACTAGGGCTGCACGATAAATCACATGTGATTTTCATGCGCATCTCGTCAGTAAAGCCGGTTCTTTGATTAGTAGTACACCAACATCACCTGCTTTCAGATGGATCAGCATTTACTACACAAAGCCAAAGTTCACTGACAACCAGGGCAATTTCGCATTAATTATCGCCTGCGATATGGCCCAGCTTGTCAGTGAACTATGGCTTTGTGTAGTAAGTAAATGATAGCTCTTAAAAGTGCCTTTGGGTTTATAAAATAAGCAACGTTAAATCTAAGTTGTAACAGGTGATTCGAATGACAGGATCTGCAGGGAGAACAGAAAATGTTTATTATGTAGTGTAAATTAGCTCTAATATAAGGCTTAAATAGTGTACCCCAATAGTGGGGATTCCTATTTTCTTACAAATATTATAAGACAAATATTTAAACTTTAGACTATATTAAGCTCACACAATAAAGCAATGACCACTTTAAGTTACCCTAAAGGTTGATAACTTAAACTAGGTTAACGTTAGCCTATTAATGGGACTTTAATTAGACTTCCCTTGCAAAAATTAACCATTGTTTTACTACAGTTAAGAAAGAACCATGAATTTGAAAAAAAAAAAGGTAAACCATGTTTGGTTTACTAAAACCATTTTGCAAATAATCGATACACAAACCGTAGTTACTACACTTTTACCACAAAAAACATGGTTCATTTTCGTACGGGTATGGCAATGTCAGCCTAATGCCAAAAGAAAGGCGTGAATTATAACATTTAAACAAATAGTGAACTTTAAACGAAAGCATCGTGACTCACCTGGCAGTGATTTTCGCGTAATGAGAGAATCCCTGTCACGAGTACCGAAGAAGAAATCACCCAATAGCAAAGAGGACTGGCTCAGATTCCATAGCAACGGAGGCAGAGAGGATTCTGGGAAATGCAGGCGTCCGAAACTGACTTATTTTTTTTTACAATCAAAGTAGAAACAATCAAAATTGATGGCCATAACATCGTATTGTTGAATTATCAAGCACACGTTAGTGTTCATGTGTTGAGAAAATATTGTGATCTGCAGCGGGCCCACATGTAGTTTTAGCTGGTGCCTTCACCATAGTAGATGTCGATAAGGCTCATGGGTACTGTAGTATTTACTCTTGTATTTGACACACGAAACCGATCGAAAAATCAATATTTCTCAGAAAAAACGGCAACATTTGTAAACGATGGCAGTAGAAAAACTCTGCATTCTCGTAAATTAACAATTTTGTACCGCTGACGATGGTTTACAATGGTTTACAACAATCATGCAGAATATTAAACAAATAAAAAAGGATAAACATCTCCTGATTAAATGTTGAGTAAAGTAGCGCTTAAAGTGTAATCAATTAATGACAAATAAAGTAAAACAACACAGCTCCCTGGTATATACTATTGCAATACATTAGATTAAATTCGTGCTTATAAACACGAAAAAAATAATAGAAAAAAAACGTGATGCAGGCACGAAAAATACTTCCTATTGAAATACATTAGATTGAAAGTCGTTCTGACTGGCACGAAAAAAGGGGAAAATCGTGTCCATGGACACGAATCAATAGATTAAATTACACGAACTGCCTTGAGACTGGGTCCTATCTTAATTAAACATACAGCAAATATACAGTCATTTTAATGTAGAGCATATTGCTTAAAGAGAGAGAAAGTCGTGATACCGCTTTAGACAAGGGATTCTGCCCCACGAAAATGTATCACCGCACCAATGAATGTAACAGCCGCACGCTACTGCAAAACACACATTTGAACCATAAAATCAATCGCCTAAAACATACTTTGCAGCGCAGGCATGAATACCCCCATTTCGCCAAAATCCAAAGATGAGGGATTTGGATTCAAATATCGCGGACGACCCTTCTACGTTGTCATGCGACGAATTGGGGGGTACCCTCAACGTCAGCTTATGGACGTGAGGGGGAATGACCAACTGTGCGTGATCGAAAATAATAAAATATCCTACGTTAATTAAGGCATGTTTTAAACACACAGCAAATACAGCCCTGTAAATATGTCATTTTATTGTATACCAAATATATCTATATAAAAAAGAGAGAGAGAAAAGTCGTGATACACCGATTCAGACAAGGGTTTCCGCTCCACGAAAATGTTTGGTCACCGCATCAATAGTAACCGTTTATGCGCCGCACGCTTGTGCAAAATGCACATTTGCAGCATAAAATCAATCGTCTAAAACCATATTGCGCAGGCAAACCGATAAACCCATTTCGTCAAAATTCAAAGATGAGGGGTTTGCATTCAAATCTATAGGACGACCCTCTACGTTTTCAAGCGACGAATAGGGGGTACCCTCAACGTCGGCTATGAACGTGAGGGGGTCATGACCAAACGGCAGTATGTGACGAATAGGGTGTGAGACTGTGTTGGTTTTCACTGCTGTTCACGCATGTGCACGGCACCCGTGACAACAATACGGAATGCAGGATCGGGTTTTACCGCTTATTTGCATGACGCGTCTCAATCGTTTACCGATGGGTCTACGCAGCCCGGGTGAACCGCGAGAAGATGCGCCCGCGCGGGTTTAAAATTAAACATTGCAGAGATGAGAGATAGAGAAAACTTCTAGCCTACATTAACACCAAAAACATTACAGATAGAAACACACAGTTAAGGAAAACTGTGGATATCATAGAAGACGAGAAACTTGTAAAGGATACAAGTATGTGTATTGCCCTGCCACTCATCTCATTACAAAATGCTATCTGGATATTTATGTATCTTATGCCTAGATATAGCCAAGTGAGCTGTATGATTCTTTAGTTCATAACTTTTTATTCTGAAATCAACTGCACAAAGTTAAGTCTGTTTAGTATTTTTCAGTAATGCAGTTCTTTTGGGAAAATGTGAATAATTGCAGGCTGATTTAAGGTGTGCTCAAAATTTTCTGCTTGCGCTTTAAACATTTTCTGTCAGGGGCTACAGTGCTCCAAATCACCAAAAAGTTAGCCCTGAATGACTAGACTAAATTTTTTATACATTTTCATTGCTGGCTTATTTTAAGGAAAGTGTAGTTCACGAGAGAGAACAACCAACCTAAGTGCACCTTCAAGAGACCAACGTTCCTGGTCCTCAGCACAGTTTTTGCCAGGTAGGCAGATACATGTTGGATATGCTAATGGTATGGCTAATAGAATAGTATTTTACTATATTTTTTTGATCTTAAATCTCATATTTCCCCTCTTATCAATGACATACATAAACATGTTAACCAAATAATAAAAATTAGATCATAAAACCAAAAATAATAGCTTTTTTCCTCACATATTTTTATTTAACTTTATGTATGCAAAGCAGAGGAAAAAAATGAAAATTAATATATTACACAATTAAATAAGAGGGAGTACACAAGAGCAGTTCACAAACACATGACTACAAATAGGCCTAATACAGACAAACACCCAGGAGGCAAATTGTTAAAGCCAACTTAGAAGGCCAGATATCCTTATAATGCCATAAAATGTCATTTTTCATTCATTAATAGGGAATTTTTCAATCATTAATAGTAAATAAATATAACGTTTTTAAGACGATTATTATGTGCTGTTTATTTGGGGGGGGGTGCCCTTTTTCAGTTTCAGCACATGCCCCTCAAAAGGTCTGTGCACGGCCCTGATGTTCAATGTGGGCCTGTGTATAAATCCCAATACATGTAATTAACAGTCTCTTTGAATTTACCAGGTACCTGGGTTTAGCAGATTGAACCGTTCACCTCAAGCTGAAAATCAGTTCTCATATACTACAGTGCAAATAAATAAATAAATAAAATACTTGTAAAAGTGTAACACTGTTTCATTTTTTTTGTAATCCAAATTCATGATTCACTTAAATGACTCTGTTGGGTTGAATTCATGAATCAATTGATTCGGTTCAAAGGACCGTTTGTTCCTTTATATAGTTCAAAGTTCAGTTCAAAGTCAGTGTCCTTTAAAGAAAATCCAAGAAAATACGGAAAATGAAGTTTCAGCGAATTCACGTCCTAGTAGTTGTCCGAAACAAAAAGGAAAAATATCCTCCTACCAGTTCTGATGAATTCAAAGCACAGTTCTGGTTGTCTCGCCTTTTTGTATACACCTTCAGTATATACTTAATGGTCTCGCGTGTCCAAGATGGAGCAGGAGAACTTTACAGATGTTCGAAATTCTCACAAAAAAACCCAGCCTTGTAAAAACACAAGGCAGAACAGTAATTAATCTTCAGTTCAACAGATTTATCAATAAGCATCATGTAAACATTTCAAATAACAACCTAACTCAGGGTTTCAACACTTATTGAACATATTGACACTTAAAATTTTATTTTTTAATCACATTTACGTTACTTGACCGTTAACTTTCAAATGTAAATAGCTTCAGCTCGTTCGTTATATACCAACGGCCAATGTAAACAAACTAATAAAACTCATAGTTTGCTGCCAAATTTGCAACACTTATGCCACAATGTCAAGTTAATATTTAGAATATAACTCACCAAAGCATACATTTTAACTTCTTATTTAAAAGAAGAAGTTCATTCGCAGTGTTTTGATGCTCTGTGATTCTGCATCTGCCTCCGTTCTAATTCTCTATTTGCTCTCTCCTCACTCTAGCGACAGCTTTTCCAAGTTATCACATCACTTCAGGAATCCAATAATTTGTTTTAAATCACTGTTTTGAATCTGAACTTTTTCCTCTTAATAAATATTTTAGTTTATGGGGCCAGTTGTTCAAAGGTAAGCTGATCGGATTTTGGTTATCGGATTGGATCAAATCTTGAAAATGGGTTGTTCAAAAGGGAAAGAAGGAATCTGAAATCAGATTAGATCACAGAATCCAATCCTAGTTTAAATCTGGATCAAACCTTCAGTTTGTGTTGTTCAAAACTTGTCAGTAGGATTTGGATAACTTTGATCCAAAAAAAACTGGATTATCCTGATCCCAACAGGGGGTAGGATTTAAAGGTGGATTCCAGGAGGGAAATGTAGAAAAACTTTAAAATTGGTCAAATAACACATTTGTTTCATTTAGTGTATATACTTTTATTTATATTTTGCACTTGACTTGTGTAACCGTTGTAACAGTGATAAAGTAGATATAGTAGACATAGGCTACCAATTAAGCTATTCAGTAAAGTAAAAATAATGAAATATGAAATAATCCCCCAAACAGATTTCAATCACAAACAAAAATAATATATTCAATTTTTATGTCATTCATCACCGTATATTAATTTCAAAGAAACAATCATCAGAGATGAGCCTGTCAAAAACAATGTCTAACAATGGCATCCCTTACTATACGTCCACTCAGTCCCTCATTCTGACAGAATGCCAGAGGTTGGTCTGGTTCTTCAAACGGCTCAGGTGCATCATAAACATCATCACAGGGAGGGACATTGCACCTGGTAGAGATGTTGTGCAGGACATACACGCTAGTATTATGTTGCATGCTCTCTGTGGTTCCACTCGCAAGTAGTTATGGCATGCAAAGCGTCTCTTCAGAACTCCATTTAAAAGCTCAATTGCACATCTTGTTTTGCAATGAGTAGTGTTGATGAATACACAGATGTGGTTCTGGACATTATTGGAGGTGAAAACTATAAAGCTCTGCATGGGATTCAGGGTGTTGTAGGGGATGGCGAGCCTACGATTGTAAAGGAAAGTGAGGAAACATTCATTCTGGATCTCAGCCCTACTGTATTATTGAAATACAACCTGGACCCTCACTGGTAGAGCCAGCAGTCACAGGAGCTCAGAAAAGACACTTGAAGAGTCCTTTGTGCGTCCACAATGTATTTGTTATTGGATATATTTTTTTTGTGACTCACATGAGGGTTCATAAAAGAAATTATAAATGGATGTTTATGTTATTTTTGTGTTTTGTCTCAAAATTAAAAACTCTTACAGTGATCCCATATTGGTTATTCTACCTGTTCTTCACATAGCTGGTAGCACATGTTGTGATATGTTGTCCCATTTAGAGCAAAGGTAATCTGGATTTGGTAATCTTGAAAACTGTGTATCTGGATAAGGGTGATCCAATCCAATGTTGCTTTGAAAAACCGGCATAAAAGTAAGACGGATTACCTGATCCTGAATAGGAAAAAATGTGATTTCCAAATCCGGATCATTTTGATCCAGATTAAACTTTTTGAACAACTGGCCCCTTGAGATCGACCCGTGCAGCTGCTCATCTGGCTCGCTCTCACGCTGTGCTCGTGCGTGCTGGCAGCGTCACCTGTGTGAACTGAATGCGCTGCTACCATTGGCTCATAAAAGTGTCTGTCACCGTAGCAAGATCAGCGATTGGTTGAAAGTTAATTCTCCTTCTAGAACACTCGCCTTCTCTCTCTCTCTTAATTCTTTTACAACAGCAAATGCATCAATGTTTATGTGCGGTCTGAAAAATGTGCGCGGTCTGACAAATCTATTGCGCGGCCACTTTGGCTGGCCTGCGCGGCCGCGCACGCGCGCAGCTTAGAGGGAACATTGGTTACTATAGTTCCAAAATATGTACAATTATATGATATTAAAACTATAAATATATGATATCTTAAATATATGCTATTAAAACTATAGACATGTGAGATTAAAGCATTAAAGACCCCCTCCAATCCGACAGGCCCACCTGGAATATCACTTGGCCCACCTTTCATCTCATATAGCCCATCTCAGGCTCTTCCTTGCACTAGAGAGGCATTTTGCGCACAGTGGTTTAAAAGCAGTGAGGGAGTTGTTCCCGCTCCAGCTGGCATGCAAGATATTTCAGAGCGCATGGGGATCAATGGCTTGGATTAATGGCATCGTGTTTAAGAAGGTTGCGGTTGTGACCGTGTTGCCAGCTGCCGTTAGAGTAAATAAGCTTCTTATTTTTCCACTAATACAGTGACTTGTCAGTCTGATCTCACGGGAATTCATACATACCCCAACGTCACAGGAGTCAAGGCAAATCGTACAAAAATCTACGAACGTGGTCGTATGAATTAATATGAATTAGACACCTCTTAAATATACAAATTGCCATGAGATAGTGTTGGACTTAAATAAATGAAGTTGTATCATTTGGGTTAAACAACCCAGAATTTGGTCAATTTTAACCCAGCAGTGTGTTCTGTCCAATATTTACCCATTATGGGTCAAAAATAACCCAGCCATTTTTAGAGTAAACAAGGTGACATGGTCTAATCAGATTCAATGGATTGCGCTAAGCTATGCTAAAAGTGCTAGCGCCAGACCCGGAGATCAGCTGAATGGATTCCAAAACGGTAAGAATCAAATGTTTAACTCTATAGGGAGCTGGTCGCTTTGTGTCCCTTTAAAGCTGGTTTATGTTAAAATGTTGACAGGGTTCGTAGTTTATTTCTTTAAAGCAACACTAAAGAGTTTTTGCTCTTTGCTCCCCCTACAGGTTAGAAGCGTAATTGTCCATTACCCACTGTCGTAAATACTGCAGCATACTGTAGCTGGCTCTGATTGGATTGTAGGTCTGCCGTAAAGCAAGTTTTTTGTAGTTTTCACTCGAACTACAGGACCCCGACCCGACGGTTGGAAACTTCTTTAGTGCGGTTTTGACCGATAGAGGGCTGCAAAGCGAATGTGAAAGTGCCGTTCACCCTGTTTTGAGTGGATGAAGGACTGAAACTTTTTTGGAAATGTTATTTTAAGGTAAAAAAAACTTTTTGGTGTTGCTTTAAATACTTTAAAGTGATGTCAGTATAAGGGCTGACGGTTTTTGAATAGCAAACCAGAGTTGTATTTTCCTGAAGTAAATCAACACAGTTGTTGGACAATCTGTATACTTTTCATCATGTTTCGCACACCTCAGGCTCAGTGGACTCGTATTCATCCTATTTAATATTCTGTCTAAGTCCTGCTTCACATCCAGATCTTCCCCTATGGGACTGCTCGAGCAAAACGCCGACACTTCATGGCAGGTTGTGTCGTTTACCTTCTCATGTATTGATAAAAAATGTCTGCCTTGAAGTCTATCATAAAAACGCTTTGACAACACCTAGAAAGATGGATACAGTGCACGCGGTGCGAGATTTCCAGTGACCATATCTGACAAATTACACAAGCACCACGCTATCTGTATTTTAAATTTAGAGCTAAAGTACCCAGGGAACACTTTTATTTATGGCATTTATAAAATTGTACAAAACTTGCTTTTATCCTTTTTTTAATTTAAAATAATGCTTTAACTTCACCGTGGCTCTGTAAACAATATTTTACAATGGTAAATATAACAGGTTAAACTGTGTCTTAAAGAGAAAAATCTTTGTAAAAGTGTAGAGTATTTTTACCCTGAGGGGACTCATTTGGATTCATAGCTATGTGAACTGACTCAGATCCCAGTAATTATTGCAAGACAAATACAATCTGAATCCTCTGACAGCCGCAGTTTTTTTTATTCTCTGGGGAAGTGTTGGTGGCTTTAATAATGTGTGGTTTGATATACAAACACAATGTAATACAATAAGTAACAAATAAAATTAATTGAGATATAAATATGTATCTCTGGATGCGCTCGGGTGTTTTTCAACCTCAGGCACTTTGAGAACAGGTATTTTAAAATGTAATTCATCACAATAAAACTGTCTTCGAAATGGTTTGCCATTCCCCAAATGATTTACTTCAATGCTACATTTCAAATCCTTTTTATGTATTGATTTTATTATTTAACTATTGTTTTGCACCTAGACAAATCTAAATATGAAAATAAAGTGTAAACAGTTATTATCATTTACTACACAGACTGCTATAAAATAAAATAAAGATAATCACAATAATGAAATCACAATTCCTCTATAATGTGCATCTCAACTGTTTGACATTTTTAGTACACCACTTCACTGTGTTAGTAGTGTTCACTAGACCAGCTTACTAGACCAACACACAGTTTTGGTTTCTTTCCACTGTGAAATGCATGAAATAGAATGTATAGTATAATATGACGCCTGTTAATTATCATATTAATTAACTACATGTTTGATAATCAGTGAAAAAAATATTTAGGCTACCACAAGAGCGGCAGTTTTGGAGATGCCTGACCCAGTCGTCTAGCCATCACAATTAGGCCCTTGTCAAAGTCGCTCAGATCCTTACGTTTGCCCATTTTTCCTGCATTTTTTCCTGACACTTGTCCTCAAAGTTGATGTGTTAGAAGCAGGAAAATGGGCAAGCATAAGAGCTACTTTGACAAAGGCCAAATTTTGATGGCTAGAAGACTGGGTCAGAGCATTTCCAAAACTTCAGCTCTTGTGGGGTTTTCCCGGTCTGCAGTGGTCATCAAAAGTGGTGCAAGAAAGAAAAACCAGTGAACCGGTGACAGGGTCATGGGCGGCCAAGGCTCATTGATGCACGCGGGGAGCGAAGGCTGGCCCGTGTGGTCCGATCCAACAGACGAGCTACTGTAGCTGAAATTGCTGAAAAAGTCAATGCTGGTTCTGATTGAAAGGTCTAGTGAATCCTGGAGATGAATTGGGGTGTATTCACTGAAGGGACATCAAACTTTGTCAGCACATGAAAGACTGATGTCAAAGACAAATCCCAAAAACAATTCCTTTTTTGATCAGCTTAAAAATCTGCCTGTTTATCTGTCCGTCATTCTGTCTTCTTTGTTTTAATCATCCCTTTTTGATTTTAGCATCATTACATCAATGATTTGTTATTCTTCTCGGGTCACCCCATCGTTCTTTATAATGCAAAGCCATTTTCAGTCTCGCTCTGCCTGACAGATATAATATGTAGATGTTCTCTCTATGGGCCGGGCACAGTTGATAAATCACTCTGTATTTCTTTCCTCCTTCAATGATAAAATGTGCGCTCTGTCCATCCTGAATAATCTCAGGCTTTCTTCAGTATTAACTTGGGTACCGACTGGTCTGATTAATGGATCTGTTTTCAGAAAGCATGTCTGCAGTGGGCGAGGCAAGATTAATCGTGCCGTTTTGCAAGATGGCAGCACAGATGACCTAGAGTACAGAATGCCTTAAGGTTCTGATATAGTCACATGTTACTCTGCTTGCTTGTGACCATAATAAATACCTTTTACCCTCCTAATAGTTAAAGGGACAGTTCTCCCAAAATTGTAAATTCTGTTATGATTTACTAACGCATGACTATTTAGTCTGATTTATAGTCGCGCTTAAGCCCTACGCCGTAGCTACGCCAAAGGTTATCCATAGCCTGTTGTGCACCTCGCAAAATTTTTAACAGCGCGTTAATTCTACACGGACCACAAGCGCTGTGATTGGTTCACCAGAACCCCTCCCGTCAGGTAAGATAAACTCTGTCATAGGTATTTCCGTTTGCAACGGTGAAAAAGATGAGCTGAGGAGTGATTTTTCTCAAACTGCAACAAAAGTAGCTGTTTATTTACTTTTATCATTGCTGGTCTTCTCAAATTATACACATCAAGTTGCTGTTTCTTCTTCGTTTGTGGGTTTTCTGCTTCTTCACTGACGGTTGCGCTGCTACTGTGGTTACACGCGTGGAGACTGCCTACCAGCGGTCTGCGCATGTGTTTGCACATCGACGCGGATGACGACACAAAAGTATAAATGAAAACCGATGCGAAACCTACGCTGTTGCGGCTATGCTGTAGGACCTACGCACAACTATAATGAGCCCTTTAGTCAGGAGACACTTATTGTAGCAGCCTGATTTTCATTAACGACTTGCGCAAAATTATAGCGATATTTTCTAAACATCAATGAAATCATGCAAAATGTGCCCATTTCCACTAACCGCTGTTATGCGACTAAACATAATTTGCTCTCTTATCCCAACAATTGTGATGGATGTGTTCGACTTACCAAGCAGACCAACATGCGGATAACATAAAAATACAGTGCGAACTAATCGAAAGCATACAGAGTCCAGAATCGCTCTCGCTGTATTTTGATGTCCAACACACCTCTTCTGTACTGTCCTCCAACCAAACAAACTGTGACATTTTTTTTTTTAAGTTGGCCACCAGCATTTTTTGTGATTTTCACAAAAAAAAAAAAAACGTGAACATTTTTTAAAATTAAATTTTTTTAAAACTCTTAAATATGGTTATTTTTCTTGAAAAATAATCTTTTTTTGCAAAAAGCTGAAAAAAAATGCATTTTTGTGAAGGAATTTTGATCAGAGATCAGATTCAGAACAATTATTAAAACATAAACGCAGTGTAAAATTTATAAATAATGTTTTACGTTTTTTTATAAATTGGGTATTACAGATTAAACCCATCAGGAACACAGTTTTTTTCATGCAAATGTTTTCTCTTAATTGACGAGATAACTCTTCAATGGCAGGTAAAGAGTTAAAGAATGATCATGAGACTTTAATGACTTTTATCCTGTAAATGCAAAATATTTCAGCATTATTAAAACATTGGATTGCAGTTTTGCGATATATTCCTTTTTTTGAATTGCCTGAAAAACACCTCACCTGAGCGTAAAAACTTTTTTGTGATATTGGAGCTTATGTAAAATTGCTGTGTTTCCTTTTGGCACATTTTCAATTCACTTTTACAATATGGGCAATTTAACCTTCTAAAACCCGAGCTTTTATTTTTCAGATTACACAGAATAAAAGTATTATGGTACAAAAAAAGTGATGTCCATATATGTAATGAAAACCTGTCTACATTACTTTCTAAGTGGACGTTTCTTGGCCTCCAAAAAGCATGCATCTAGACTTTGACATAACCATACCCACCACTAAAAATAATTCAATAACATTAAATATCCCCTAAATCATACTTTTTCCTTGTTATGTTCCTGTCATTCAAAATATACTAAGCGTGATCAGCACAGGACGAATGCCACATAGATATTAACAACCCTGATACTGTACAAATGACCTGTAAGGGTTACTTTATTAAAGCTGACCCTTATACACAAAAGACGGGATAAGGAGGGTTGGGGTGTTATTTAAATGTTAAAAGTGACTGAAGTTGGTGACCTTTGAAAAAAAAGTAATTCTTTTGTCTTGGTTTTAAAAGCACTAGACCAGTCACCTGAAGCCCTTTTAAAATGAGCAGGGCCGATGGTCTGCTTTAACAGGCCTTGCTGCTTCCTCTAAGGGTTTCACTGTAGTTTAAGAGAAGGTCTGCAGATGAAACGTCTAGCCATCTAAAAGGCAGACGGCAGGTGAGTCTGAGATTGATGGTTGCGGTTGAAAATGGAACTGATGTGCCTGGTCATGGATCAAAAAGCCAGGGTGATTGGATGGGAATAATCTTGGCAATGGCCCTTGGCGTCTTGAATGCATTAAAACTAAATGCTCAGCTCCTTTTAAGTTTCATTGCACTTTTCTGTCACAGTAAGACGTTAATGTCACGTTAGGAAATAAAAGGCAATTTGGAAAAAATACAATTGGTTTATTGCTAGTTTTATTAGGTTACACATCTGTGAAACGCAAAGTTTGTTGTCGTTCTTTGTAGCTTTGTAAGATTAATGTATAAAACATCAGATAACAATAATCTAATTTTGGTTTTTTAAGTAGGCTGAACTATCACGACACGGTCTATTCTCTGGAGCCAGCATGAAATAACTATGATGGGCTTAAATTGGTGAGCAAGGACATTACTAATGTAAACCTCCTAAAAGTAATGACCCGCTCTGTACCGGGCTTAAATGTAATTTGGACTGAAAAATATAGAATACTTATGAAATAAATGTTGTAATACTCAGCAGTCAGCACTGTCATATTTATGTATAGCTGCACTTATAAAAATGTGTTTTTTTTTTAGTATCTAATTTGTAGAAATCCTACAGAGATATTAAGGGGATCCATTAAAAATGTCTTTGCTGTAATTTTTGCTCTGTCATCTGTCCTCAGGATGCTTTGAGAACATCTGAACTGTAGATCTTAATAAGCTGTAACAGAGCTCGTGCTGTTTTATGAAGTATTACGAGAGTGGGTGCCCTTATTAAATTTATCAAAGCCATTTATCCCAGTTACACAAAAGTCTTTTATCAAGCTTTACAATTCATTTCATGCTTAAATTACTTTTGCTTTTATCCAGCTCACTAATACATGGTATTTGCTTGGTGCTGTGAAATTTTTTTGATACCCTGTACTCCGTGCACTGCGTAATTGTTGAACATTCACTATCTTTTATTTTATAGGATGCATGCTCTGATACTGTAGGTTGTGAAAATCATAGTGGTCGTTTTATTGAGTTGTGCCTCTGCTTACACCAGCTTCAAATTTGTGCGATAATGCATACAGTATGTCCATCACCATGGATGGCTGACTTATCATATGGTTGTGTACCGGCTCAGATTGTGCTATAATTCTCCAAACCTCTTTCAGGCATGAGTAGAGTTTCTGTACGCATGGCAGGCTGTCTAGCAAGTAGTGATTTATGAGGTTATATCGATAGGGGTTTGTTAATTAAGAAAACTTTCAATTGCAAGGTGGGTGATGTTAAGAGGGATGTGCATTTAAGAAATTAAAAAGAGGGGGTGTGTAGATAGATTTGCGGGAATGATTGAAAGCAAAGCAGGTTCAAACTAAATGAGTGCCGAGTGTTTTACGGCTCTCTGCTTTTCCGCAACATCACGAGAGATGCAGGAATTTATTAAACAGCACCGCATCAATTAATCATCACAGCCCTGAAAGAGTAATTGGGTGGAATGTGAATTTTCAGCTGAGTTGGGTTATCTGAGGTTGTGATTAATGTGATGTTAAAAATGCTGCATTATGGGATTGGCATGTTTTAGAATTTTAGCCCTTTATTTTAGCAGGGTATTCACTGGGCAGTGTTTCTGGAAATGATGCTGACCAGACTCAAACAATGTTGTTTTAAACCTGTACTGTATGATATTTTTCTTCTGATAAACACAAAAGAAGACATTTTGATAAATTGATAAATACCCATCGACTTCCATAGTAGGAAAAACAAATACTATGGAAGGTAATGGGTTGTGTCAACTGTGTGCTTACCATCACTTGTTGCTGCTCAACTTCATACTCATTTGTCTGGTAATCATTTATTTAAACAATTTCATTCTCGTTTCTTGTCTATTTGATAGCACTGAAACGGCTCTATTCAAAATTACAAATGATTTGCTTATAGCAGCTGAATCTGGTTTACTATCCATTCTCTTATTGCTTGATCTGAGTGCAGCTGTTGAAACAATTTCTCACAATATTTTTTTAGACAGGTTTTCCACTATTAGCATCACCAATACCCCTTTCAAATGGTTTCATTCATACAGCATCTCTCTCATCGCACTCCATAGTTACAACTGGTGTACCGAAGGGCTCTGTCCTAGGCCCTTTGACCTTTTACCCCTTGGACGTATTTTTATTAAACATCAGGTCAAGTTTCATTGCTATGCTGATGACACTCAGCTCTATCTTTCTACAAAACCACATTCCAAACTCCTCCATCTGCTCTTACTGATTGTCTCATTGACACAAAATTATGGTTTTCTGCAAACTTTATTAAACTAAATACTAATAGTAATAAAAAATAGGCACAAAATCTATGTTGAACATTTTCTCACACTTTCTTATTTCCATTAATGATTTTCTTATCGCTCCCTCATCTCAAGAGTCTTGGGGTCATCTTTGATAGTACCCTATCTTTTACTTCTTATGGACATAATTTAACTCAGGCTGCTTATTTTCACCTTCGGAATATCAATACACTGTTAACCCTGATATTGTCTTTACTTAAACAATCAAATAAACATCACTTAATATTTTCTGTTTTGAAGCCAAAGCTTAAAAAGTTTAGTTGATTTAACTTTTAAGCTTATAAAATCCATTATACTAAAACATTCAAGTAGAATGAACTTAAAATTATTAGTTTATGTTGTGAGGAATACCCATAATCCTTTGCGCCTGAATACTTTGATTATTTTCTGCTTTTTCACAGAATAAAAACTGATAAGAACTTTCACTACTTAAATATTTATTAATAAAATGTCATATAGGTTTAAGCTCTTATATTATTGATGTTGTTTTGTTGTAAATTATAATTTTGTAAAGTCACCGTTCAGGTGATCAGTGTTTCCGTACATGAACCCTGTTCAGAACCCTTTAGTGTATTTCTCTCCACAGTACTGACAATGCATGTCAAAAACACAGTTTTGTGTGTGTTTCTGTGGAGAATCACGTTTATTCAATGACTGACTTAAAATCAGTCATCAATTCTATAAAAGTGGTTATAATACCATTTATAACATCAAAAGTAATATAAAATGATAAAAACTAAAGTTATATGCAAGGGGTTTCCTCACAAATATCTAGTAATGTCAACTAATCTGGGTTAAGAGTGCAGGAATATTGGAAGAAGTCTATTCAACTTAAAATTGTTGTAAGAACAGTTTATATGTTTAAGTAATCATTACTTAAAGTTTTTAGGGCAACAAGTTTGCTTCATATTTTATAGTATATTCAACTTATCCGGGCTTACAGTGTAGGCTTTGTTCTTTTCTCACGACTTACTCAACCACCACTCTTGTTCACAATCTAGTAACCCCCTGGCTAGACTATTGTAATTCTGTTCTTTTTGGGCTCCGTCATGAAACCTTTCATGAGCTGCAACTCGTTAAAAATTATTTTCCCGCATTATCACTCGTACCCTCTCTATTCATCATATTAAACCTGTTTTGCAACAGCTACACTGGCTTCCCATTATTTTCTGTATTAAGTATAAAATTCTTCTTCTGACATTTAAAGCTATCCACAATCTTGCTGTAGAACTCGCTTCCACCTGAACTTCGTAATATTGATTCTCTTTCATTATTTAAATCTTAAATCAAAACTCATATGTTTAGTTTATCTTATTCTACACCATAATTTGTACCGCTGATTCAAATTGTATGGCTATGTAACTATTTGATTTTAATTGTTTTGGATTTTTTTGTACGGTGACCTTGAGTGTTCAGAAAGGCGCCTTTATATAAAATGTATTATTATTATAACTTAATTTCTGTTCAACAAAATAAAGAAACTCATACAGATTTAGAACAACATGATGGGGAGTAAATACTGACATAATTTTTTATTTTTGGGTAAACTATCCCTTTAAAGCCCCCCTTATCTAAAAAATTCACTTTTAAATGTGTTTCCATCAGAAAATGAGTTGCCAGTGTGTGGGCAGAAATAACCTGTTATCATACAAATCCATCTATTCTTCTTTGTGCAATCTCCTTTAGACCACAACAGAACACGCTGTTGGGAATCCCCTATCAATGTGATGTCACATTAATTACGCCCCAACCACAAACTTTGCCTTATGAGCATGTAGTTCAACCTTCTGCCAGATACACATATTTTGATGTAGTCCAAAGCACATGTATAAGCGCTGTAGCCCCTACTTTGCATACAGGCCGGGTGGGGAACAGAAGCTTTCTTTGCATTTTAAGAAACACATCCAAAATCTGCGCATTTTTCATTGCAGCCACAAATGGCCATGTTCAACATCGCATAATGAAAGATCTGTGGTATATTTTGAGCTGAAACTTTACAGAAACATTCTGGGGATACCAGAGACTATTTTCTCTATATTGCTGAAATGCATACAATTTCAACACTTTAAGACATGCTACCAGAGATTTCTGTAATAGGTTAATGTACTTCAAGGTTGCACATTACTTTTAACAAGCGTGTAAGTCTTCAGCAACAGTCAGATGTGATTAGCTGTAAGCTTTTCTCTTATTTAACATGCACCGTCTTCTGCCTTTTCATGTGGGAGGAATACAAGTGGCTCCTATCAATCAGTATCTAATGTTTTAAACAAGGTCTATAAGTCTCTGTCAGAACATCTCTAGTTTGGTTTATTACAAAGGTCAAACACTTTCACCTATTTTTATTATTGTTTTAAACTTTTTCTCTCTCACTCATTTTATCTCTCTTCTAAAAAACATCATCTTTAACCTGCATGATTTAAAAAGGGATATGAATTCAGGATTATAAACGAGCTGGTTTAGCTGAGGAATCTGGTAAAGCTCGATGGTAACACTGTGGTATATCTGATTAATATACTGTTGCAACATGATCTCATGGAAATCTGTGTTATAGTCACGGAATTTGATTTCTTTATCTGTGGCTTTTCTGTGACAGGATCACGGATTTCTTTTCCGTGTCACTCCCACAGATTTCTAGTGTCATTTTATGTATTGTTTTCTCATTGGTTTTTCCTATTTTCAAATCATTGTCCTTTGGGGTTGGGGTTAGGATGTACTTTTATATATTAGTTTCTATATGTTTTTCTTCCCCTTTTAAAACTATTCCCGCCTGGAGTTGGGGTTAGAGTTGGAGTTCGGGTTAGGATGTCTAAAAATGTAACAGGAAATGATTCTAACCCCAACTCCAAGCGACAATAGGAAAAAAAACAATGAGAAAACAATACATAAAATGACACGAGAAATCCGTGGGAGTGACACGGAAAAGACATCTGAATTCCGTGACATGGTTTTCGTGTGATCAGGTTGGTTTTTCAAAAATACAATCTCCAATGGTAAATGTTTTTTGCAGGATTCTCTGTTATGCACAAATATATCATCTTTTTTAAGCAAAAGTCCGTGTTTATTTTCTCTGAACCAACTTTCTGGCCCAGATGCAGTCTTTGGACATCTAAGGAACATTTCCGTGTGCTAACATAATAAAGCAGAGGATATGGGGGGACAATCGGTCAGGGTAACATAAAAGCACGTTTTATCTTCTCTTACTGCCAATTAAAATTGGATAAATTGAAGGGTGGGCAAGAAGGGTCACAAGTTTAGGACATATGTAGCTTTATAAAGACTGAGGAATGATCGGCATCATTTAATTTTGATCCAGATGGGCTCACATGGGTCTGCACGGGGCAGAGTGCACAGTTAGAGCTTCACAGTCATTTTTAATATATAAAATATTGAGCGGGATTGCTGTTTACGGAAAATCCACATTTTCTTTGAACTTGACCGTCTTCATAATACCGTTCCATAACTTACCGATCTGCTTGTCTGGCAGACTTTGTAAGTGGATTGGAGCCATTGCAATTTTACCTCTTCAATTCAATTTGCCTTAAACATTTTATTGTAATAAGCTAATTATTTCATGTGGGTTTGTTATTTGCTTTTTGCTGTTACTCTCAAGGTCAAGCAAACTTTCTTGGAAAATTCATGCTGTCGATCCATCACTTTCTAAATATTTGTATCTTATTTAGACAGATGTAGACTGGAGTCCAATAAGTGTTTACTTAGGTGTGTCTGAGCTATACATTTTCAATCAGTACATAAAAGATAGTTCTAATTTCATGCGCTGTGATAGTCTCATTCTGAAGAGTTTGGATATCTCTGTAATGGTCATGCAGGATCTCATTCAAGGTGACTTCCACTGCGTTCAATTATCCTCCACATCATCACGCCACCCTATTCCAGGCAAAATAAAGATTGCTTTACTCTGTATAAATAGACTTCCTTAAATCCCAGCAGGATCTTCAAACTCACCCTGGTTATACACAGCTAACAGCTTTGCATAATTTTCCATACAAATGTGCTCACAAAGTGCTTAAACAATATAGCCCATAAACCTGTGACTATCTGCCTGTGTTTCCCTTGCGGGATAGCTGTTACTTTCTAGGAAGAACATTTTATGTCACATGTGTTTTGCACATTAGCACATTCATATGTCACAGTGCTCATCTGGTGCCCTCTTGACAGAAAAGCTTTGTCAACTGACTAACTTAGCTAGTTTCTTACTAGGCATAATTAAACTATGTACATTTTCTTTTTTTACACAATTTTGGCAGACATTTTTATTCAATTTGACTTACAGTGTATCAGTTTGTGTGCTCTCTGGGAATCAAACCCATGACCTTGTCATTGCTAGTGCTGTGCATTAACAGCTACAGGAGCTACAAGAACAATATCTAGTGTAGTAGTAGGTGTGTCATCTCCGCTTTTAGTTATTTTTGATGACTAATGTTGCATACACACTACCAGCGACTGTATCACTGTGTGTTGCCCGTCTATTTCAATTAGGATGTTAGGAGGCGTTCCTAATTCTTGTCCAAGTATCAATTATAAACAAATGAATAACCATCCACTGAATGCCAGGCTGCGTAAGCTCTCATCCTGAATGCGGAAGCGACTAAGATGGCGGCGCTACCGGAAGGTAGTTATTTACGTTAATAAAGTTTTAAATATGAATATTTCTACAACAACACCGCGCGGATTACCCTCAGAAGACCTTTGTTTATCATCCTGGAGCCGTTTGGATTTATTTTGTGAAGGATGGACGCAGTTTTTTTGGACTTGAAGGTCGTGGACCCCGTAACATTACATTTAATCAACTGAAAGATCTAAAACATTTTCTAAAATATCCGAAAATGTGTTTGTCTGAAAAACGATGGACATATGCAACTCGGACAGCTTGGGGGTGAGTAAATAATGGGTTTAATATCATTTTTGGCCAAACTATTAATTATTAATTAATTAATTAATACTCTTTCAGACAAACACATTTTAGTAAATGTCCTTGCTCTTTCAAGCTTATAATGGTAGAAAACAGGGATCAGGGAACAACAACTGACTTTAAAGGGGACATTTCACAAGACTTTTTTAAGATGTTAAATAAATCTTTGGTGTCCCCAGAGTATGTATGTGAAGTTTTAGCTCAAAATACCATACAGATAATTTATTATACTGTAGCATGTTCAAATTGTCACTTTGTAGCCGTTTTTAGGTGTGTCCTTTAAAATGCAAATGAGCTGATCACTAAATTGCAGTGCTGTGGTTGTATAGTGCAGATTAAGGGGCGGTATTATCCCTTTCTGACATAACAAGGGGAACCAAATTTCAATGATCTATTTTTTTCTATGCTTGCAGAGAATGGTTTGCCAAAACTAAGTTAGTGGGTTAATCTTTTTCACATTTTTTTAGGTTGATAGAAGCACTGGGGACCCAATTATAGCACTTAAACAAGAAAAAAGCTAGATTTTAATTATGTCCTCTTTAAACACCAAAAAGTGCATTAATCCTTCACAAAAGTATACGGCTCCAAGGGTTTAATAATGGTCTTCTGCGGGTAATCAATGCGATTATACGAAAAATATACGTATTTCAAACTTTACAAACTAGAAAGCTTCCAGTAACGAAGCCATCTTGGATTCACGCATCAGAAATCACCAACTCTCCATTTAAATGAATGGAATTGTGTCCCTATGTCACTGTGTATCACTTGTTATGTGAACCGTGCATAATGGCCCAGTTCCACTTCGCTGTACTGTTTCTCCACTCCCTCATTATATCTAAGAGAAAAATGCCTCTCACTATTGGTTAATTATCCAGTAGAGGCACAAATATTTTACTGCCACTAACTTCACATTTCAACACTCTAGGACAGTTGTTTCTTTTGGTAAAAAAATCATTGCAATCTCTACAGGAGTTAAAGGTGCAGTGTGTAATTTTTAGAAGGATCTCTTGACAGAAATGAAAAATAATATATAAAACTATATTATCAGGGGTGTATTTATTATGTTTTTATTACCTTTAGAATGAGACGTTTTTATCTACATACACGGAGGGTCCCCTTACTTGGAAGTCGCCATTTTGTGCCACCATGTTTCTACAGAAGCCCTTAAGGGAAAACCTTTTTTTACTAAGTTGTCTCCCTCAATGACATATTTTTCCGGGGTGGCTACCGTAGCTTCTCTATGTGTTTCCAAAGCGAAGGGTGAGCAGTGGACTGAGCCGTTAGTTGCAATTCACAACCTCACCACTAGATGCTGCTAAAATTTACACACTGCACCTTTAAGTCATAATAATTACTCATTAAACAAAGGGGAAATTTATTGGAACACCTGACAATTCTCTGCTTGTCTCATCTGACATTTTACTGTATTATGAATTTATGCAAAGGTGGAAAGAGTAATAAAATATTCTACTCAAGTAAAAGTACAATTACTTTAATGATATTAAAGGCAGGGTCAATGATCTCTGAAAGCCAATCAAATGTTGACATTTGAAATCACCAAAACAAACACGCCTCTACCCCAATAGAATCTGGACCTTCTTTTGATAGACCCGCCCCACACATACACAACTCAGGCAACGATTTCGTTTAGTAGACACGCACCTTACTGCTGATTGGCTACAAGTGTGTTTTGGTAGTCGTGCACTAAAATTACTCGTCTAAAAACCTACTCCATTAAGTACTTTTAACTTTACTCAGAGTAAAAGTAACTTTTTTAAAGCAGGGTGATGTGGGGGATTCTAGTGTAGGTTAAAAAGGATTTGGAAATACAAATCACAAGCTAGTTGTTTTAAATTGTAAATAAAAAGCTTTTTATAACTAAGAAATATTTATGGAATTGTTTAATGATTATTACAGATGAGTTATGCACTTTTGAGGCAAAAAAAAAAACATGAGGTCAGCAGCTAGTAAATACAATCATTATAGTAAGATTGTAATTGATGTATTGCTGGTAACATACATTATTTTATTAAATATATATATATATATATATATATATATATATATATATATATATATATATATATATATATATATATATATATATATATAGTTTATATTAGCATATAATGAGATTAATGCCATATACTTTTATCCTTTACTTCTATCTTGCTTCCTTGACCTGGGTACCTGATAAGACCTTTATTATTCTCTATCTCTCTCTCTCTCTATCTCTCTCTCTCTCTCTCTCTCTCTCTCTCTCTCTCTCTCTCTCTCTCTGTCTTTCCCCTTTCTATCTCTCTCTCCCCCCAAAGTGGTCGCTTAAATATGGCCAGGGGTTTCTTTCATAAGAATTTAATTGAATTGAGGGTCTGCATCAGCTGGTGCCTTTCTCGTGAGTTTAATGCGTCCCCCACCCATCAATCAATCGTCCGTGGTGGGCTTTTTTTACTCAGTAACGGATAGGATTTAAGTTGTAACGAAGTACAATACTTTAAACAAAACATACTTCAGTAAAAGTACAGATTTTTTTAATTACTTAAAAAGTAGGAGTAGGCTACACAAAAAAAAAACTACTCAATTACCAACCCAGTCTCACGAAGTTGCATTTAAATAGCACGAAGTTTGAAATCGTGCTAATTCCAATTTTGCATGCATATGCCAGTCCTCCCCATTCACATCTTTTTTGTCGTTTTAATTATTGGTTTCTACATTTGTTTTTTTGCTATTTTTTAGTATTGTTGCTTGGGTTTAGGGTTAGAACAACTTTTTGTTACATAAAAACATCCTAACCCAAACCCCAATTCTAACCTCAACTCCAAGCGACCATGGCTTACAAATAGCCTAGATAAAAACATGGAGAAACCTGTATATTGAATAACCTCCTTAAGCAAATCTCAAATCTTACCCTAAATCCAAGCGAAAATGGTTTAAAAAATTGAGAAACCAGTAAATAAAACAACTTGAATGGGGAGGACTGGCGTATCATGTGCATATGCAAATTGGAATTTGGCGTATGTATTGCACAATTTTCACACTTTGTGCTATTTATACGCATCTACATGAGACTGGGTAGCACGTGTTACTTAAAGTTTTTTGAAATCAAGCCTACAGTAATGCAGCGAACAATAGTGCAACAATTTTACAATTTTGTCTTTCGAACAAAATTTGCATTGCATAAAACTGTCTGCATAACCATACCTGTCAACAACTTGTTTGTTCCGGGAGTCTCCAGTATTTCACATTCATCCCTCCCCACCGTTTTGTTATTTCTCACGGGAAGCTCCCATAAATTCTATGGCCCAAACCTTGTTATATAAATAGTCACATTCCAAGGTTGTCCAGTTTCCAGATATTGTAGCCAATGCATCGTACTCACACAATATATCATACAAATGTCAACCCATTTGTGATCTCAGCCTGGCAACCTACAACCTATTAGAAAGATCATAAACAGCCTTTGAAATTTCGAAAAATTAATGGTAAAAGCTCGAGGCTGAGCAACTAATGAAAGTCTATTTTTGTCACAAATAATCTCTTTTTAACATTTTGCATAAATATTTCCACCTCAGTTTAATCTTCTCATGTTTTTATGTGTTTCATTCAGCCTTTAAATTATGACAGCCCTGCTGTCTTTTTCCCACAAATGCCCTTTTTCCTGCCTGGATTAATTTAGAGCCACACCATGCTTGACTGCAGCCTTTTCCAATTTCCCCCAATCCGCGTTTGCACTCTTTTCGCATCCGTGAGAAATGAATTCAGACGCAAAGCTTCTCACCGCCTCCAGTGTTGTGAAACACTGAAACATGCTGTACGTTCACCTCACCACCCAATAACCAGTGACCTCTCTATGAATGGAGGTGTTTCTAAGCTTGTGAAAAGCAATATTGTAACTCAAACAGGCATTGTCGAGACTCAGTTATACTTAGATCAGCGCTTTTTCTGTCATCAAACAAGTTTCCCCATGGATATCTAGACAACAGAAGCTTTTTAAATGCATTTTATCTTAGATTCATTCATTATGTGAAACTGTGGTAGCATCAGGAATGTGTATATGAGTCTAGCCTGAAGAAACACAGGCACAGCGCTGTCTGTGTGTATTTGACTCAACTATTGATTTACTCACACAGTGAACTAACCTTTCCCGGTTCTCTCTCAAGTGGGGATTGGTTAAAGCAGTCTTTTCCTTTTTCGGCATTAATTGCTTCCTCTCTGACCTCAAGGTACATCTTATGTGTTTTTCATGTTTATGCATTGCATGGGACCTATACAGATTGTTTAGTTTGATTGCATGACAGTCTGGAATATTTTAGTTGTAGAGTTTATGGTCTTGTATGGGCGGATCTCAAGCGCTTTCAGGTTTTGCAGTAGGCTTCATTATAGGACCAGCCGTAGTACCTGCTCTCCTGTTGTATTACTTGTCTTTACTCCCTGATGACCTGGCCCGACTGGCCCGCTCATTTAAACACCAGCATCTACCTGTATAAGTTTCAGTTGAGAATACAATTCGGCCCTGTACGTTCTCTCTTATCACCGCTCAGCTACTTTTTCAATAGTTCAGCCCAATTACCAGGTTCTGAATGTAGGTGAATTGAAATGCAATTACTGTATGACATTTCTGATAATGCGTTCCAAAGAGTTTGACGGAAAATCACTGAGGACCTTCACAGAGTAAAAGCTTAAGCATGTCATGTTTAAATGTGGGAAAGAATTAAAATGAATTTTTTCCCAAAAGAACCTTTCAGTCAAATGTTCTTGAATGAATTGTTTCCTAGCTTTTAGTAGTTCTTGAATTCTAACCTCAACCCCAAGCGAAAATAGTTTTAAAAATGGAAGAAAAACACGCAGAAACCAATACATAAAATTTTATCCTAACCCCAACCCCAGTCTAACCCCAAGCGACAATGCATTAAAAATAGGAAAAACAAGAGGAAAACGATTCATAAAATTATGAGAAAGAAAGTCAACTTGTCGTGAGATTGTGTTGGTTATCAGCCCAGTCACACGAAATTACGCACCTATAGTCACGTAATTTTTTTATTCTTTTTCGTGATACTGTCACGAATTTCTGCGTTTTTTCGTGATTGTATCACGAATTTCTGTTTATGTGTCATTGTCACGTATTGGTTGCTCAACTGTTTTGTCCTAATTTCTTACCATTTTCGCTTCTGTTTAGGTTTAGATTTACATAAAATGACATCCTTACCCAAACCCAACTCTAACCCTAACGCCAGGCGACAATGGTTTAAAATTTAGAAAATATAAAACAATAAATCTGAAAAAATAGTATAAACCAATACTTAAGTGACATCCTAATGCTAACACCAAATTTAACCTTAAACCGAAGCGAAAATGGTTTGAAAATAGGAACAAGCAGTTGAGTTACAAATACGTGACAATGACACATAAACAGAAATTCGTGATTCGATCACGAAAAAACCCGGAAATTCGTGACAGTACTACGAAAAAGAATCAAAAAAATTACATGACTATAGGTACATAATTTTGTGAGACTGCGGTTATACAGTATTAAAATCAATCCTTACCCGCAATTATTTGCAGTGAATCCACTTTTCATATAAAAAGATGTTTGTCTTGGCTAGCTTGGACATGACCTTTTAAACTCAATGAATATTGAAATGGTTGTAGAAAGTCTGGCATAATTGCAATGTTGCGCTTTTAGATCCTTGATGGATTAACTGCAGTCACTGGACACCACACCCATGATTTTTTTGTTCAAGACTGACCCCAGCATTAAGATTGTCTTAGATTTATCATGCTTTAACAACTATTTCATGAGCTTACCAAAGTTCAGCATGTGGTCAAGTGAAAAACATCTTAAGCTCTTGTGAAAAATGAAAAATGACTGGAATTGGGAAAATGAATGATATATCTATATCTATTAGAAGGACATAAATGTGAAATTAAACAGGCTGCAACTCCACCGAGAGAGATACTTTACTGATTAGAGGTTGCATTTTATGACTCTTTTTCCAGAGATAATTCTCCTAAAGTTCAGAGAGGAGATATAAAAAGAAGATACAATTTCGAGCTATAAAATGAATGGATAGCTCAGAAATGTCAAGCATATCTCTATATTGCTACGGAAGTTTCTGTCTTAGACTTTTGTATATTGGCAAATCTAAACAGGTTTGTAACTGTTGAAATCTCTCCCGAAATTGTAGAAATGTAACTTTTTTTTGACCGTAGTAAACTCATTAATGCTTAGGACAGTGAGATTAAATAGTTATATTTGTGTTGTTTTCGGTCATATCGGCATTAAAAAAATTCCATTTATTCCTTGGTATAACAATATGTAGTTTTTGTGTGCATCAAATATAATTCCAAATACATGGACACAAATCATTTATTTATATCTATATCTCTCTCTCTCTCTCTCTCTCTCTCTATATATATATATATATATATATATATATATATATATATATATACATACATACACACACACACACACACACACACACACACACACACACACACACACACACACACACACACACACACACACACACACACACACACACACACACACACACACTTACCTAAAGGATTATTAGGAACACCATACTGATATTGTGTTTGACCCCTCCACAAACCATTACACCACCACCAGCCTGCATAGTGGTAACAAGGCATGATGGATCCATGTTCTCATTCTGTTTATGCCAAATTCTGACTCTACCATCTGAATGTCTCAACAGAAATCAAGACCATCGAGATCATCAGACCAGCCAACATTTTTCCAGTCTTCAACTGTCCAATTTTGGTGAGCTTGTGCAAATTCTAGCCTCTTTTTTCTATTTGTAGTGGAGATGAGTGGTACCCGGTGGGGTCTTCTGCTGTTGTAGCCCATCTGCTTCAAGGTTGTGCGTGTTGTAGCTTCACAAATGCTTTGCTGCATACCTCGGTTGTAATGAGTGGTTATTTTAGTCAAAGTTGTTTTTCTATCAGCTTGAATCAGTCGGCCTATTCTCCTCTGACCTCTAGCATCAGCAAAGGCATTTTCGCCCACAGGACTGCCGCATACTGGATGTTTTTCCCTTTTCACACCATTCTTTGTAAACCCTAGAAATGATTGTGCGTGAAAATCCCAGTAACTGAGCAGATTGTGAAATACTCAGACCGGCCCGTCTGGCACCGACAACCATGCCACGCCTCAAAATTGCTTAAATCACTTTTCTTTCCCATTCTGGCATTCAGTTTGGAGTTCAGGAGATTGTCTTGACCAGGACCACACCCCTAAATGCATTGAAGCAACTGCTTTGTAATTGGTTAATTAGATAACTGCATTAATAAGAAATTGAACAGGTGTTCCTAATAATCCTTAAGGTGAGTGTATATGCATGTAAATTTTTTACTGTCTCTGGAAATATTTGGAATTTAGGCAGGAGTCAGTTCACATCAATATTGCATGTGGTCTTCAAAAGGTTGATATGAACAATAATGAGCATTTAAAAATGTTTACAGAAGCTCGCTGCAGCTCAGAACATAATGAAGTCAAACTTATTTCAGTCTATGTTTTTGAAGTCACCACCAATATTGCTAAATATGAAAAGAGTTTGTTAAATTTTTTAAATAAATATCACACAAACAGCTTTAATTTTTTCACTTAATTCTGAGTTGCTGCAGTAATATACAGCTACTTTAGTGTACAAAAAAGGGTAATGTGAAAAGATTTTGAATAATATACATTATTAATGTCATTAAGCATAAAGTAGTATGCTATGGGGAAAATATGACCCATCTATGAAATTCTCAAAAGAACAGAAGCATCAAAGTTTAATTTCAGTCATAAATTGTACATTGAATTTAAATTTAACATGGCCTTACTCTTTTATTTCAAGGTTTTATTATTACAAAACACATTACATTATGATTTTATGTATAAAAAAACTAGATGACTAGCTGAGTTTTACAGGCAGGGTCATAGATGTGGTCACCTGTTATTGTAAATTTCTTGCAGTAGATACAGTATAGGTGGATGCCCTCTAACAAGAACATACATTGTAAAAAGTTGGATCTACTTAAAAAAGTATGTGTGGTTGTGTGTGTCTCAAAAATCTGAGGGCACAAACCGAACAGCACCACCTTCCAAAATATGAGACCTGCTTGTGGTTTTGCTTTATTGCCTTCAGCTGTCTGCCACTTCATTTTATCACTTAGATTGCTTCATTCTTTTCTTTTGAATTACATTACTCAAATATCATAGCTTTTATACGCAGCTATAGCCTTTACATACCAATATAATATCTTAGTCCTCTCATACTTTTTATCAAATGATATTTGCTTTTATAGAAAGTTTAGACAAAGAAGGTGAAATGTGCAGGCTGAAGAATATCAGCTATAATTTCCATCAGAATGGCAAGCGTTTATCTCTCTGAGAGTCTGATTTAATTTAAACCCAGTGCAGTGAATTGTCAGATGTGAGACGAAGAAAGAAATGATTGAAGTGGTTGAAGAAATTGATTTACTTTTTTTAATTCACTGACCTTTCTAGTGGTACATTACCATCAGTAAAGTTCAGTAAAATCAAACTCAACTATACACAAGTACACAAACAGAATTCAAATGTGAGACTGATTTGTTGAAAATTCCAAAAATTATTGCTTTTAATAATTTCTATATTTCAAGCAATAATAATTGTGTTTCACCAGCCTGGTCTCACTGTTAATATGTAGTGTTTACACATAACTTTAAAAAAAAATATATTTTTTGTAAGTTTAAATAGATGCTAAAACGTACAATTTAGATGTATTTACAACATTTAAACTTAGCATTATTATGTTTTTACAGCCAAAAAATTTAAAACATTTACTTCTCTTTCATTCCATAAAGATTGCTGTATAATCTCCCTTTAACCATTTTAGCAATATGTTACCACCTTAAAGGAACATTTCACCCGTAGAAACATTAAAGGGATAGTTCGGCCAAAAATGATATTAAACCCATGATTTACTCACCCCCAAGCTGTCCAAGTTGCATATGTCCATCGTTTTTTAGACAAACACATTTTTGGATATTTAAGACAATGTATTAGATCTTTCAGTTGATTAAATGTAATGTTACGGGGTCCACGACCTTCAAGTCCAAAAAAAAGTGCATCCATCCTTCACAAATTAAATCCAAACAGCTCCAGGATGATAAACAAAGGTCTTCTGAGGGTAATCCGTGCGGTGTTGTTGTAGAAATATCCATATTTAAAACTTTATAAATGAAAATAAATACCTTCCGGTAGCGCCGCCATCTTAGTCGCGTCCGCATTCAGGATGAGAGCTTACGCAGCCTATGGAGGCTACTCTGCTGCTGCTCTGTGCCCCCGCCCTCCGAATTTGTCATACGTCACTAAGAAAAGTGCGTACACTACGCTAATACTCTCTCCTGAATACAGAGGAGTCTAAGATGGCGGCGCTACTGGAAGGTATTTATTTACGTTAATAATAATAATAATAATTTACGTCAGCGCAATGAGAAATTTTGTAGATAAGAGAAATTGCGTTGCAAAGCCACTGAAACAAATAAAGTTGGTCATGGAAAGATAATAAACTGCTCTCTGACACATGGGCTGTGTAATTCCTCCATTCTACACATCTCTCCTTTGTTGTCAGACTGAACCTTTAAATAAATTTAAGGTTGTTGTGATTTGCCCTACAAAGGTAGCACCAGCAAAACAACTGTGAAACATATGATCTCTGATGAAACGGTTTCCTATCACAGGGGTCAGAGATTTCACAGCATTGTCTATTACAAGACACCACAGAGCCACTACATTTAGATTTATTAAGACAATCAAAGTACGACTATGAATATCAAGCCAGAATAGGGGAAGGTATTTAGGCCTTAAAGAAACTTTAGAACCTACATAGAAGCAAATTTACTACTTTATTGTAAAGTCACAGATGCTCGCATTTATTTCTAAACAGAAAGTGGAATGGACTTCTTGCACAACTTCTTTCAATAGTGCTTAGTCATTCCTGGTTACAGTGCTGAACGTATCTAAAAGCAAAGATCAGTGTTTGTGTTCGGTGGTTAAATGCAAAGGACTTCTGTATGTAAAATTACAGTCTTTGCCCTGACAAAGAAGCTTTTGCTCTGGCTTGGTTGCTGTGGGTAGCATTCAGGCTGTTGGTTGCATTTCTCCAAGGAGTACTTAATCTCGCCCAACACGTGCCAGAGATTAACTGTGGGGCACTTATGTTTCTCTGGTGTACCATCTGTTTACCTGGCAGCTACCTACAGGCATCACAGATTTGGGCAAATGACAAAGAGTTTGAGAGAAACAGCACTTTAATCCTGAGCATATGGGCCAGCGAAAAGTATCCGGTGAAGAGTTTTAAATGCGAGGCACATTTCACCCTGAGTCTTGCATAGGCTGAGATATTTAATAGCCATGAGTCCTCCATGAGTCCTCTTTTATCTTTCTAATAAAAGCAAGAGAGAAAGCACAAGGGACGTTAGAAAGAAAATGAACTTGGAGACAGCCTCAATTAGGTCAATAATGATTGGGGGATAAAAGTGATGCTAATGTGATCCTTGTTAGAGTTATATAATCTGAAATGAAGTCTTTTGAGAAGACCAGCGTGAGGAATAGCAGCACATGTCATGTTTTAGATCTTTACTAGGTCCATTGGGTTTTCCAGCAACAGTACGCTGGTCCACCCAACACTGACCAGTCTGGACAAGCATGACAATTTAGAAGTTTAAGCTGTTTTTCTAGCAAGGACAGCTGTAGAAAAAGAAGTGAAAGAAAAATACACTTTACGGTACGTTGTAGCTTTCTTCCCTGAATTGTGGATGTGAACTAACATTTTCTGTTTTATCATGGCAGGCATCATTGCAGTTATATCCATGGGTGAATCAGATCTGACAGATTCGCTGATCTACCCCGAAACGCAACTGCAAAGGTTATGAAAGCTGCTAGCCCGAATAAAATTTCCATTTTAGATTTTTATAGGGCAGTTAACTTTATTACCCCAGCAGCATCATGTCTGTTAAAAATAGATGAAGTGTGGAGTCATTAACATGAACCAGCCAGATCCGAACCTCTTTGAATGTACCAGCACAGCTCATTTTCTGCAGAAAACAGTTGGCACAATCTCCTAATTAATTTTCACTGAGCAGTAGGGTTTTTGGTCTGCCCGAGATGGCACTGGATTCATTAAGATATCTTGTGGAGTTCAGAAGCCATTGTTAGTCGGTTCCCAATGGGGCTGGGAAGTTGTGGAGTGTCAATGTAAGTATTGGGAATTGTCCAGACATTTATTAAGTGAGGAGGTTACACCCCTAAAGCTGGAGACGAAGAGACTGAATGTCATTCTGGGTTCCTTACAAAATAAACCAGAATTCACATGGGATTCACACAAAAATGTTTCAGATGTGATTATGTGCCTTTGCACATGTAAAATGTATGTCGCCTATATGGGGAGTTCAAATGCAAAACCCTAACTGAAAAAAATTGCAATTGTTTTCTTGTAAATGAGCATTTTTTTATATCAAGCTTTTATGTTCAGGTTCAGTAATTTACTGCCACTGTAATGGCAATAAAAAGTTTATTAGTCAGTAATTGAAAAGCCTTTTTTTACAAATGTCACTTTAGTCATTTATTTGGTATTTAAAGACTTTGTAAAGTGATGTGAAATATGTGTTCGGAGTTTGTCACACCACAGTAAAATGTGATACGAACCACCCAGCTATTTAAATGATAAAAAACACTTTTTTATGAAAATCTGCAGCATTCTCTGCTCTCAAACGGTTGGTGCACATCCGCTGTGAGCACAAAAACCACACCCACTTATGGGAAAGTTGCCATCTCTTTAAATTTTAAATACAACTTGAATGGATGCCCGCGGTTGTGTTAGGGGCGGGGCAATGCTTGGTGGCTCCAGTGCTTCATTGAGCCATCGTTTTAGCCCTGCCCAAATAATCCTAAACACAGAAATGTGGAAAAACTGTTTAACAGTGGACATTCATAATTCATTACTACAGAGTTCACTGTCTTTGTAATGTGTTTTAGCAATACATTTCTAACATTTATTATTGGTTTATAAACAATTATCTGACTTTACATGTACTTGAACAAATTCGATTGCTAAATACCATTGACCTGTATACCAAGGAGCATTAGGGCCAAGCTAAAATAATGAAATAAAACCATCTCGAGATTAAAGTCATTATAATGCGAGATTTCGTTTTTCAAGAAAAAGTCAAAATAAACAAAATTATGCAAAAAAAAATTAATATTTAAAGAATAAAGGTCAATATTTAACAAGAATAAAGTCATACAATTTTGAGAATAAAGTCAATATATAGCAAAAATAAATTCATAATATTTTGATAATATTGTTATATTTTTACATGTGTTTGGAGTGATGTGAAAAAGCAGATCTGCAAGGCAGATAACAAATGACATGCCTTACATTAAATGAGGCAAATGAGGGATTTCAGAAAAAAGTTGTTTAATGCATTAAGACAATGATAATAATACACTAAATTCACTATACATTAATAATATATTAAAAGCATGTACGGTCAAGCAGAAAAGCTCAGGATGTGCTCATTTTCATTGAAAAAAAAAACGATCATGACCTTTAGCGTTGCGTTCTTATTCCGGAATCTTCTGCTTGCCTGTACACAGAATTTTTTATTAATAAAATGTTTGCTGAATTTGGTGTTTTAACATCATTGTGTATTATCACTTAACTTTTTTATATTACGACTTTATTATTGTTATATTACGACTTTATTCTCAAATTATTAAGACTTATTTATGAAATTACGACTTTATTCTCATTACATTACGACTTTATCCTTGAAACATTACGACTTTATTCCCCAAATATTATCACTTTACTTTTGTTCTATTACGACTTTATTGTCGTTATATTACAACTTTATGCTCAAGATATTAAGACTATCTATGAAATATTACGAATTTATTCTCATTATATTACGACTTTATTCTTGAATTATTACGACATTATTCCTGTAATTGTACTTATTTTACTTCTTTTTTTTAAATCTCGGATTATAATGACCTTAACCTCAAAATGGTTTTATGTTTTATTTCTAATAATTCTAATTCTCATTGGTACCTGTAAGTGCAAACATCCGGTTTATATCATTATCTCATTTTTTTATTTGAGCTTCTCATGTGTAATTAATACCTGCATTATTTGCTGTATTGTGTAAAATGATGGTTTTATGATTTTCTTATCTTTGTTAAAATATATATAAATAAAACAATTGCAGAGCCAAGCACAATGAAGCATGTCTTCATGTTCATCTTTTTTTAAGTCATTTTCTCTTATCTGTTATCTGTCAAATAGTTTGTTTGTTTTTTGTATTGCAATTCAATAAATTCCTCTTTCTTTTATTCCAGAAATTGTGGCCAATTTAATACATTTTTTAAAGGCCTTTTAATGGAAACGAGTGCAATATGGTCATCCAGTGTTTAATTGATGGGCACTCTTAAAAATGCTGGGTTATTCTCACCCTAGTGTTGGGTCAAAATGGGTTGTAATGTAACCTATGCTGTGTTGTTTTAACCAAAAAAGCTGAGTTGTTTTAACCCATTGTTGGCTCAAATATAAAATTTTCTGGGTTAATTTAACCCAATGGCTGTGCTCACCCCTTTTGCAATGCTGGGTTGAAAATAACCCAGCATTTTTTAGAGTGTATGATGAGCCCTAAATCATAGAGCACATTTACTGCATATTTCCCTCAGGATGCACTATTATTAGATTATGACTTTATTGCATTTTAAAATTTGTCTAACTCTCAGACCAACATGCCTTTAATAGAATAGTTTCTGTGTTTCTTTAAATTATAGATGCTGTGCAGACAACAGAGAACGTGTACCTGGAGCTTTAAAAGATCTTTCATCCCATTCTTTGTTGACGTTTCAACCCTTTCAAACATCTGAGGATTTTAATAATGTCAGTATTGACTCATCGATATGATGCAAGCAGACTGAAAAGGCTGGTTGCACTCAGAGCATGGGATGAAAAACATATCTTTACCTCATCCTCTTCACCCACAGTTATACAGTCTCATGTTTGTTTTTTTATAATTTTTCTCATCTGTTCATTGATTTGAGACTTTCCTCTCTTTGGGTGGTATGCTTTTCGCAGAAAATTGATATCTTTTCAAAGAAGATATCAAAAATAATTTACATATAATTTCAGCTCTGTGTGGTAATGGTTTATAGGGAAACGATAAGTGCGTTTCAAAGGCTTTTCCCACTGTGCCGTTCTTTGTTAGAGGTTGCCTCTTTTGATTATAAAGAGACATTTACTTCTGATGAGAAATTTTCATCTGAAATGAATCTATTTATTATTGCGTCCTTCCTAGGGACATGTGTACATAATCAAGAGTCAAACATTTCCTTTCAGTAAAGCTTTAAACTGTACACAAGTTTGTAATTAATGTGTAGAACTGGATGAACTGTAGACTAACAATGTTTTTCATGTTTGGATTTTGCTCTTGCATTCAGGGGGACTTTTGTTGCCAAAAGTAATTTATGTATACATCATGTTATTTACAGTACAGTATATTACATGAGCAAGATGTGATGCAGTCAGTACCACAGGTGATAACAGTTGTGCCATGACATCACGATTGAATGTGATATTGATATTTATGTTTTAATGCATATTGTGTATTTATAAGAGCTCAGATGCAAAACCCTCTTAGTGCACCTGACATGTTTTCTGGTAAATGAGCATTTTTATCAGACTCTTCAATGTTTTAGATCTTTCAGTGAATCAAATGTAAAGTTACGGGGTCCACTCATTCAAGTCCAAAAAAAATGTGCATCCATCCTTCACAAAAGAAATCCTTTTTTCTGGGAAAATTCTTATTGAAATTATTCTGGTCCTACTTTAGGGTCCAATTCTTTCTATTAACTAACTATTAACTACTTTTTCCACAATATACTCCAACTACTGCTTATTAATACTAAAGAAGTTGTTAATTTTAAGTATTGGTAGAAATGAGTCTGGTTAAGGACGTAGAATAAGGTTTTGCAGAATCAGGCATTAAAATAAGTATTAATAAACAGCCAGCATCTCATTAATATTAATGCTAAAATAATTGTTTTAGAGTCCATACACAGTATTTAGTTTATAAGTAACTGTAATTAGATTACAAGACAAATAAGAGTAATCCCTTACTTTACTTTTTCAAGGGAAAAGTAATTAAATTACAGTAACTAATTACTTAGTAACTAGTTACACCCAACACTCCCGGTTCAATTTTGTCTCATTTCAGAGAAATGTGTGGGCCAAAATTGCAGTAACATGTTTGACTGGCTGGTGTAAAAAAAAACTTTAAGGGCATTTTTCTCATTTCTCGTTTCAGTGTTTGCGTAGTTACTGCACTTAGCCTTTGTAAGGCAGATTTGGTTACTATCATAATTAAATCTTTGGCAGAGGTGGCGCTAAGTGACTTTTGCATGCAAGCTCCTCATATGTTTTTGAAGTTACGTTATTTTTATGTGATGTTTATGAATCAAAAAAATAAATAGCACACAGGCAAAGTGAATTAAATGTATGCTTAATTTATGTGTTCAAGCATTGACTACGAAATTACTTGAAAGCTCCCTTTCATACTTTGAGAATAGATTTGCATCTAAAATGCTTTATTTATTAAATTAACTTTATTGTGGGGATCACCCAATGATGCACCAAAAGATTTGATATCAGCACTCTGCATGTCATTTAAATCAACAGACTGTGTGGTCCGGTGAGACCCTGCATTTTAACTGGCTCGGTAGGCTCATTTGAATTTAAATGCCTTATCGGAGGCAATGTTCCTTCATACGGAGCTTTATAATGCAGATTATAGCAGACAACTACTGAAAATCAAATGGCTCATGATCTAATTTCATAGAAACATGGAAACGTCATGACTTTTAATGCCAGTTTTTTCCCTAAATGGCTTTTTCTCTGTGTTTTTTTAAAGCCCCAATGAAATTAACTGGCCGCCACACGACAAACACATCATCATCTGAGACAACGTAGTGACAAAATGCACTCTATACAATTTGCCCATTTAGGACTACTGTAGAAACATGCTGGCGACTTCCATGTACGGGGACCTGCGGTGTAAATCGATAAAACGGCTCATTCTAAGGTAATAAAAACATATCTTTTCATTATGTAAGGTCTTTACCCACCACTGAAAACATAGTAATGTATATTAAATTCTATTTATGTCAATAAAATGTTACACATTGCACCTTTAATATTTAATTGGAGAGATGGAAAATATTGCCATTGTTGTTTGAATATGATCTGTGAACAGTGTTGGGGAGAAAATAAGTAGTTAATGCCAATACAATTGTTTATGTTAATTCATTATGCATTGACTTATATTAACAATCGCTGCAGTATTGTAAAGTTTGTTTACTGTTTGTCATGTTAGCTAATGCATTAACAAATACAACCGTATTATAAAGTGTTACCCTTTCATATACCTAATATTTAGTTTTAGTATTTATTATATGAATTTTCAAGTAAATTTAACTTCCACAGACCATATATTTATGAAAAAACATTTAGATCAACTAACAGTGATTGATATCAAGATATGTGGAGACTTTCAACCAAAAGTTTCTCAGCATGCCTGTCTCAAAACTACAGTAGTTGAGTGCTTCTCGTGTCCCTTGGTTCGGTATTATTGTCATTATGCCTGCAGCCTGTCATCAATCATAAATTGCATTTGAATTACAAACAGTGTGTACGGTTACATTCCTGTTCGCTTCAGCAGCTTTCAGATATTCAGCCACAATCCATGTCCTGTTTATTTTTGAATATATGACACACGTTATTACTTTTTTATGAAATATGTTGCTAGACTCTGTTTACTGTGAGCTAATATCACATCTGTCTCTCTAAAATGAGCTTCTGTCTACTGTAAAGAAAAAGCTGTCAGTTCAAGATACCATAGTGTAATTTCATTTTAGCATAAATTAATAAAAAAAAATTGCAGCCCAGTTAAAAGTTTTGTTGCCCATTTAAAAGTTTAAAAGACATAATATGAGACCTGTATGTAGATATCAACTTTATCTCAAATGTTTCTTGAAAATTACTTTAGATGGGGTACAGCGATAAAAATGAATGTGGATAAAATGGCTCATAATTTAGTACTGATAAGAAATATTGTATTTGAGTTTATACTGAAATCTCTTCCTGTTGTTGACCAACTTTGATATCTTGGCAACTTGGCAAATTAATATACATTCAAGAAGTATCTTATTAAGTCAGAAGTAAGCAAAAGTTATTTGATCTCAATGCAATCTCATTGCTTTCTTCACTCTAAAAACAAATGATGCTAAAAAGCGCTAAAGGTGGTTCTTGGCTCGTAATCAAAGAGGAACCATTTTTGGTGCTATGAAGAACCATATGGGGCTCATATAGCACCACTGTAGCACCACATATGGTTCTACATAGCACTATATGTTTCTACACAGCTGCCACAAAGGTTCTTCATCTTTTATGGCAAAAATAGAAATAATGAAATGTGACGAGACATGGGCACAGGATACGCGAGCAATGTGTTTTCATGCATGGTAAAGAGACCGCCAATGAATTATATAATAAAATACATAAATACTTACTGTAGAGAACTTATTAAAAGCTTTCATTTAATTTTGTTTGAAACTTGAGCTGTTATAATGAATCGGCAAACTATTATACACCTTTTGTGCGAACAGTAAAGGCTTTCGTTAATGTGTTTGTTGGGTCTGCACGTGACGCACTGGTAAACATGAGGAAACCTCTCATATGTCATCTATTAGCTGACGGCAGTAAGTGTACGTTTTTTACCAGGGCCGTGCAGAGACCATTGGAGGGGCAGGTGCTCAAAGAATAAAAAGGGCACTTTACTCGCTGACACGCAAGCACACAACTGAAACAAATAATAAAGTAATACAGAATAGAAAGATGATAAGTCTAACGTTTTCTTTATTTTCCTTGCAAATAGAGTGAGACAGAAAAATCTATATAGACTGAGTTTTATATCTATATATTTATGCATTTGGCAGCAGCTTTTATCCAAAACGACTTACAGTGCATTTCATTTAGTGTTTGTGTGTGTCAACACAGTATATGCAGTTTTGAAATTATATGATATTATATATTGCATTGTGACATTAAGATATTATTACGTTTACAGGCTTGTGTTTTTGTTGTCATATTTAAAATATAATTCTATTCTATTCTAATCCTGTTCGAAATTTGTATACAAAGAGAGTAGCCTACATATTTTAGTTTTGAATCGTGTTTGTGTTGTGTTTTTGCACACTTTGATGCCTTGATGACAGGGCAATAAAATAATGACATTCATTTCTCCTTTCATTCATTTTATGAAGACTCTAGTACTTTCTTCATTTTCAGGTAAAGTAAAACTGGTTGCAAAGCTGGAGAGTTTTTGACTGAGTTAATAATTTAGCTCGAGTATGGCTATATTACCCAACATCAGCTCACATTGTCTTTTATCAAAGGCGAGTCCAGGAACCATATATTCAATGTGATACAAAAGTTAAGAGTTTTTTTTACCGTATTCATTGGATCTTGCTCTTCCAACAAACTCCGCGTGACAAGTGGATGACATTAGAACAGCGCGAGAGCGATTTTAAATCAAACTCCTCAGTATGATTTCCCGAATGTTTCTCGCGGTACTTTGATGTCATAAGCGTTTCGGTTCTTGCATTGCTGCGTGAAGTTGAGCACACCTAAAAACTCGACACAGCTACCTGTATGAACTCCCGGCAGAGAACGTCCCTGCCTTTGCCTCATCCATTGTTTTTATATGGGAAGAATGTTTTATTTTCAGCGTGAGAAATACAAGGTGTGGCGTGTGAAGGCTGAAATGCGTGAGACTTGAGAGCCCTGTTTGCATCTAACGTTCTAGAGATGTTAATACACACAGACAGCAATAAAGCTGTGCATGCTCTCCTCACGTTGTTCTTGTAAAATAATAATAATATAACAAGCATACCGCTTCGGTTCAATGCCGGCTCGAGGGGGATCCTCCCTGTACTGCGCACTGTGTCGTGCACGTGTGGGCGCTGCTAGCGCTGCGAGCTTTCCCTAAAGAGATTGTCCAATAAAAGGTCAATACGTCATCATGTGACTAATTTTATTTGCGGCTACTTATTTTTTATTAATTTTACTAATAGTTAGATTGGGCAAGCTTTCACAAAAGGGCATTTACTGTAATTACAAAAAAATGCCTTGACAAAAAGGGCACTTTGGTCATCCAGGGGTAAAGGGGCAGGTGCTTGGGCACCCGCCGCCCCCCCTCTGCACGTGCCTGTTTTTTACCATAGTAAACTCGAATGGCGTCTAAATATCACAGTGGTTAAACGCATACACGGGGGCGCGCATCTTCTACGCTGAGCGTAGTTTCAGATGGTGCAATAGGCGTAAATATTTTTCACAATGTTGGACGTAGCTAAGCCCGACGTAGGACTATTACACCCAACTTCTTAACGTCCGGCTAGTGCAACCGGCCCTTGGTTATTTGCGCATGATTAAACATGAGTATTTATGGTGAGAAAACAAAGCTTTTTTGGCCTTTTTTTTAAATGGGGATTGGGGGTGCGCCAACCCGGTTGGGACATAGAAGGGGGTGCGCAGGAAAAAAAGTTTGGGAACCCCTGCTCTAACTAGTTGCTAAACTGATCTCTTGAACAAATGCCTCGTCGAAAATAACAAATGTTTTGGTTGCCTAGGTAATCTATGTGTTGTTTTTGCTTGCTATATAAATAAACTACGTTTAAAGAACTTTGTTGTTATTTATTCTTAGCGGAGTTTACCAGAAGTTACGTGCGGACCGCGACAGACGCTTGTTTATGTTGTTACTGCTAAAACCGTCTATATGACACTTAAAATGGTTCCTCTATGATTACGGGCCAAGAATCACTTTTTGAGCTATTTAGCACCGTTTGTTTTAAGAGTGTTGGGAAAAGCAACCAAAATGATAAAGATACATCTTTTGTACATTTCTATCCTGTAAGGACAAATATCTGGCAACACAGAAATACAAGGTGCATAGTTTTGTGTATTCATGCAACATTAACCTTATTCACACAGCAAGCTGATCCTGGAAAGTCCCATAAAATTACAATTTGCCTTCTGTGTGAACACAAATGGGTGATTCTCGCAAAATTAGACTTATGAGGTGTCATGAAACATTTTGATAAAAAGCAAATGCTATCAAAATTAGAAGCATACAGTTACAAACATCTCTTCATGTACTATTTTGCACATGATTTCAAATGACAACATACAAACCAAATTTTTTTTTTTTTATATATATTTAAGGGTAACATTTTCATTACCGCAACGTGTCCATGACTGGATTTGGGTTCTTTGACATGGAAATATTTATAAAAAAAATCTAAAACATAAAAAGCTTCAGTGCATGTTATACTATAAACATTTACAGTAAAGAAACATGTGGTATTTGGTGATCATTGGTAAATTTAGAGACAACAATAAGGAATATAAATGTGTCCAAAACCAATTTTCTCATCCTCTGCAACAATTTTCAATCATTGTTTGAGCCCTCAATGAACTAACATTTAAAAAAATTGTTGGTAGGGACATAATTGACTGTGACACTCAAGATGGCTACCAGGTAAGCAGTTCTTATTTTTTCTCTCCAAATAAAAACAAATTTTGTTTGTCATAGTACCTAACTTTTTAGTTCTCATGACTGAAACATGAGTTTGTTAATGCATATATTTATTGTAAAATCATGTTGCAGTAATGCTAACTTTTGATAATGATTATCTTAAAAATTATAATAATTCTATAGGAATTTTTTTTTAAAATCCTCTAAAATAATGGTTATAGTAAGTTTAGACCTTAAACCTCTGTGCAAAAAAAAAAATTGGCTTCAATGTTTTTTTTTAAATTTTGATGCTGGACACCTTCTAAATCTGGATTTCGTGAGAATCACCCAAATACTTCTCCGTAATTTTTGCTCCTGTAAGGAGACCTAGTATTGATGTAATATTTACGGTACGGGTCCTGTGTGAACAAAAGGCAGAAACAATGTGGTAAGGGGCGTGTCGTTGTGTCATTGCAACAAGAAGTTATCGTTTAGCTCAGTGGTTCTCAAACTGGGGGCCCTGAGATGGTGCCAGGGGGCCCCGGTTTTTATAAAATAAATTAATTTATAAATTCTGTGTACTTAAATCTCAGAAAAATAATGCTACTAACCAACACCACTACATTGAATAATTTAATAAGTTTTGTTTAATTAAAATGTTTTACAATGGTATATGTCATAAACATTTTATGAAAAATATTAATTTATCACATATTCTGTGTAATCAAACTTAAGAAGAGAATACCAACCAACAGAACCACTTTGTATAACCGTAACTTTGAGATTTGTTTTCTATCATGAATTTTCTTTGAGGAGGCTGCCAAGGGGATGGACCGCTTGCTAAAAAATTTGAGAACCACCATGTAGCTTAGTGTCTGTAAAGTGTTTCTACAAACTAATACTGAGTGATATTGATTTTATAAACCACAATGTCATGGGAAAGTGATGTAGGTGTGTTTCTGAAAGTTATTTTATTTCAGGTTGCTGATCTTATGTACTGCAAGATTTTAATGCAGTCTTTAAAGCCTGAGGTTCAACCAGCAATTTAATAAAAATAAGGTGTTGAGTTCAGCGATTTGATTTGTTGTGTGCTTCAGCATCTAAACTTCTACTATCCTTCTGAATTATAAAGCTGTCATTAAATATCATTAACTTGAAAAATTAGGTTGACCTATAGTGGGAATTGCCTATTAATGTAGAACTGGGATGTTTTTGATATTATGCTTAAATCATAAGAATTTTTGCCTATTTAAAAAACAAGTGCATTAAAAATGTGATTTTGCTCTTACCTTTTTTACATTCGTAAAAGGTGCAGTTTAAGAAGTGACTTGAATTTCGTTTTAAGATTTAGGCTTTTCTGAAATCAGTTTGATACCAAAGTTGGTCCAAAATGTAGCTTTTCTTGTGGGAAAATTAAGGCTATGTTAAACCCTATTGAGCTGAGGGTTAAAGACTTGAGATGCATGTTTAATGCTTTCTTTGTCTGGCAGACAGATAGGAGTGATTATAGTAAATTAAAAATGATTGCTTTTTTAATCAAAAGAATATAGCAATATTAAATAACGTAAAAATTTTTAACCATGTAATTTCTGACTGACTTATTGCATTGTACAGAGCAACAAATACAACAGCTCTGACTTTTATTCCCTTTCTAAAGGTACATTTACATTATAAGCGACTTTGTTGCTGTGTGTCTCTCGTCTTTTTCAAAAGAGGCGTTTCTTAATCTAGTTGTCATAAACAAATAAGTACTGTATCATCCACTTCAGTTACTGACAAGAGACGGATGACGTGAACTCCACTGCTTTGTTCTCATTGGTAGTCGCACTCGAAAGTCGCTCATAATTTGCATAAATTAATTTTGATTAAATTTCAACTTTGTCGCGGGACTGGACATGCCCCATCCTTATCCATATATATCTCCCAAAGGTTTTTCCCTCCTAGAACTTTTCCCCTGGCTAAAAGTCAGGAGGTTTTTCTCCTAGGGGGGTTTTCAACCTTGGGGGTCAGCCGTCAATGGCTTAAAGGAATAGTCTACTCATTTTCAATATTAAAATATGTTATTACCTTAACTAAGAAGATTTGATACATCCCTCTATCATCTTAGTGCGTGCACGTAAGCGCTGGAGCGCGCTGCGACACTTCGATAGCATTTAGCTTAGCCCCATTCATTCAATGGTACCACCGGGTGTGCCTCATAAGCCTTGAAAAGTGAAGCCTCTGGCTGTTTGATCGCCCCCTGGTGGCTGGCTGCAGTACAAGTCATAAACCCTGCCCTCTCCATTCAAACGAATGGGACTCTGCTCTAAATAAAAAAATTATTTACACTTCCAATAAAAGTTTCCGAAAGATGGTTTTGGTCCTTTCAAGTAGTTTTTATCACGCTGGCATATGTTCAAGTCTTCATTATTGTGGTAAGTTTCATTTTAGCATGTAATTTGATGCAATAGAAACGGGGCGTGACGTTATGATTGGCGTGGTTGAATTGGTCGCGCGGGCGTTTGGGCGGAAGTTTGATACCGCGGCTCCGCCTCTGGCTCCACGGACGATTCCTTCTGCGCATGCCTTGGCTCCAAACTGACGTTTTTACATAACGGCGACCATGGTCGGACATTTTTGGCTTCAATTCATTACAATGGTGGGAGCCGACATCGCGTCGTCCATCTTTTTTTACAGTCTATGGGTACCACTCAGAGATAAAGTTAGAAGTGACCAAACACATCAACGTTTTTCCTATTTAAGACGAGTAGTTATACGAGCAAGTTTGGTGGTACAAAATAAAACGTAGCGCTTTTCTAAGCGGATTTAAAAGAGGAACTATATTGTATGGCGGAACAGCACTTTTGGGAGTACTTCAACTCGCCTGAAAAATCCGCTCTCCTTCTCCCTCTCATAATGGGAGAGGGAGGGTGTTACTGCGCCGAGTTGAAGTACTCCCAAAAGTGCTGTTCCGCCATACAATATAGTTCCTCTTTTAAATCCGCTTAGAAAAGCGCTACGTTTTATTTTGTACCACCAAACTTGCTCGTATAACTACTCGTCTTAAATAGGAAAAACGTTGATGTGTTTGGTCACTTCTAACTTTATCTCTGAGTGGTACCATTGAATGAATGGGGCTAAGCTAAATGCTATCGAAGTGTCGCAGCGCGCCCCAGCGCTTACGTGCACGCACTAAGATGATAGAGGGATGTATCAACTCTTCTTAGTTAAGGTAATAACATATTTTAATATTGAAAATGAGTAGACTATTTCTTTAACTTAGCACCCTCTTCTATACGTTATATTATTAATACGCTCGCCTATAATGTTGATTCATAGCCGCAGCAAATTTAGCTGCTTATGCTATCTGTATTATGTTATGCTATCTTTCTGTGCTTTTCTCTGCTTCTATTAATGTAAAGCTGCTTTGAAACAATTACCAATTGTGAAAAGTGCCACAGTATATATGCATTGCAAAAACCAAATAATTCTGAAGTGCTGCCAATTTTGTACTTTGACCCCTGAGTACGTTATTGTTTACAACATGCATAAGTGATACTCAGCTCTGGATATAACAATATATATTATATGTTTTCTGAAATAAGTAGTTGTGTATTAAAATTTTATTAGTTTTACAGATTTACTTTATTTTGTTATTTACTTTATTTTGTTATTTTAAATGGGTCTACATTACAAATTCCTTTCATTACTTGTAATGAAATACCCATCTTAAAAAAGATTATGCAGCTCACATTGAGAGGAAAAATCAAATAGTTTGTTTGTTCCCTTTGATTTGGATAAATCAACCACGCAATTTTCCGGAGGAGAGAGACAATCAAATTGAAATAGACTAGCGAGCCCCTTTTCTTGTTTTCCTCATTCATTTTGTTCATTTCGATGAATCTTTGTAATTAATGGAATGCAGTATAGGCTGCCCCAGTGACTTATTCACCCAATTTTAGTCAACCTCAGGGATAAATTGGTCTGTCTGATGAGGTGAAGATGTTGAGGAGGGGTGCACATCTCGTACCAAAGTCTATGCATGTTCTCTCTCATCCACTGGTAAATTATTACTACAGCCCACCATAATCGAAATGTTTCACAGGCAGAAACTACTCTAGCTCATTTTGGAAATGGAAACCTTTGGTGAGGTTGCCACCTTAGATTTATCTCTTGTTAATGTAATATTTTCTCAGAGATATCACTATTGTAATTCCTTAAAATTCCTTTTGCAAGTTTCTTCTTTTTTTGCCCATTAATGTTTTATGATTATTACACTAATACTTATTTTGTATAGCTAGTTTATGTAATACAAAGCACCCTAAAGATGCAATATGTGAAACAAATGATTTATCTTTTCATTTTAATTTTTTATTTTTCAGCAATTATTTATACTTTCTAAATAGCTGGTTTGAAATAACTCTGCCAAAGTCAGACCTTACAAATAAATCACCCTGGGTCTGCAAATACTTTTAAGGTTTTAAACACCATTTTTAAAGATAAAGGATCACCTTGTTCCATTAGTCTATTGTGGTATGCCTTTGTCTGAAGATCGGTAATTGTTCTTTTCCATTTTACACGGATGTAAGGTCACATCGAAATTCATCAGTCCTTAAACTAAAAGGGATACATTCCTATAAAACCCACATGAATAATTCATTCTCCACACATTTTCAAAGTAAAAGTTTCACCTCCCTGACACTTAATAAAAGCCTTAGGATTACATTTAAATGAGGCAGTTCTCCATATCTGAATATTGCCCCCCTACAATTTGCTTTAAAATGTATTAAACCAGGCTACATTTATAATGACATAGGTGGAAAGGTGTGTGCATTAATGCAACAGAGAACTTATAATGAGGCAGCATGGAGTCATATCTATTTATCATGCAATATCATTCTGTTTAGTGGTTTGATGGACCTCACTAGAAAACATTTATGTTTCTTGCTGGCAATTTCATTTGAATTTCACAAAAGGTTTACCCTTAAACACACCGGTCTCAGAAAAAAATGGATGGTGCCTTTTAAAAAGGTCCTTATATGTACCATTTAGGTACAGATATGTATCTTTGATATGCCAGTGGTACCTTTTAGGGACCAGCGTGTACCTTAGAGGTAGCAATATGTACATTTTGACTTTTGAAAAGGTACCACCCCATTGTCAACTTTGTACCTTCATGTAGCTTTTTCTCTAAGAATGTAACAGGAGATCAGCGTAAAATGTTTAAAATATCATGAGATTGTGTTGAGATAGCTTTATTTCTCTATTTTAATTGTTATTTAATTTCATTTAAGAGCTTGAGGCAGAGACCTTTTAAATCTTCAAAACAAAAACATCATATTCAATATAGCAACCAAATTAGCAGTTTGGTCCTGACTCAAACTAAGCAGAATCTCGTTTGTGTTTTTGAACATTTATTGTGCCATCTTGTGTTGGGTTTGGCAATGTTATACTAGATTGTTGCAAAATGTATCATCTTAAATGCTGTTTATTCAGTATGAGATTTAATAAAAACGTCTATCGCACAATCAACTAATTAATTGAGCAATTAAACGGCTTACCTCTTAAAATACCCCTTCGTTTAAAAACAACCCGATTTACATTTTCCGTGTTCTTGCATATACAGGCCGATAACATTTGTCAAATTATTCCTGAAATATGTCGATGGAATTAACTACAGGCTCTGACACCTCATGCACAGAAATGTCCTGATTTCGCTGCACTTGAAGTACCCATTCAGATAAAACACAATGACTGCTCGAAAAAAGAGAGGATGCTCTTTAGTGACATACAGAGTGGCCTGCTGAGGGACCTGACTTTGAATGCATTTCTTTCTTCAAGAGATGTATATTAAGACAAAAAAGCTGGCAAGATGAAGCGACACACAAGGTAAGGGTTGACTTCATGCTACGTCGTGCAGACAGGTTTAAGAAATGAGAAGGACAGATTGTGCATCGCAGCATGAGATGGCAATAATGCTCGGATTGTTCACTAGTTAAATGTTTAAAAGCCACAACGGGTAAAGCATCTTTCTTATTCTGAGATTCTTGCAGTTTGCATGGATGTTGTTTAAAGAGGAGCACAAAAGCATCTTCAAGTTTAAAAGAAAGAGAAATTTGTCTATTTTATTATTTTTTATTCACAATATACACTGAAAAAAATGATTCATTAAATTTAATCAATTTTTTAAGGTAAGTCGTTGCAATCAATTTATTTAAGCTACTTTAAACAAAAAAGATTAGTAAAGTAAAATAAAATATAAAACTTTTGTTAAAATGTAGCTTAAATAAATTGATTGCAACCACTTATATAAAAAATTGATTAAATTCAATGAATCATTTTTTTCAGTGTAGGTCATGTAATATGAAAAATGCACTTCTATGTGTTGTTTGAACTTAATGGTGTGTTGCCTGTGTGTGTATAAACACCCTAATGATATCTGCACTGAAAAAAATGATTCATTCAATTTACTACATTTTTTAAGGTAAGTGGTTGCAATCAATTAAAGTAAAATTAAATACAAACTTTTGTTCAAATGTAGCTTAAAAAAATTTATTGCAACCACTTACCTTAAAAAAATGAGTAAATTGAATGAATCTTTTTTTTTTCAGTGTGCCCACTGCTTTGTTTAAATTTCCTGTATGACCTTAAAAGTTTTGTGGGACAAGCTGTTGCCATTTTCCGCGCAAACTGACATCACTTTGTGCAGGCCCCACCCACATCCATTCAAAGACCACAGTAACACTGAAAAAATTATTCATTCAATTTACTCAATTTTTTAAGGTAAGTGGTTGCAATCAATTTATTTAAGCTACATTTAAACAAAAAAAGATTAGTAAAGTAAAATAGAATAAAAAACTTTTGTTTACTGTAAATGTAGCTTAAATAAATTGATTGCAACCACTTACCTTAAAAAATGTAGTAAATTGAATGAATTTTTTTTTTCAGTGTGCCCACTGCTTTGTTTAAATTTCCTGTATGACCTTAAAAGTTTTGTGGGACAAGCTGTTGCCATTTTCCGCGCAAACTGACATCACTTTGTGCAGGCCCCACCCACATCCATTCAAAGACCACAGTAACACTGAAAAAATGATTCATTCAATGTACTAAATTTTTTTAAGGTAAGTGGTTGCAATCAATTTATTTAAGCTACATTTAAACAAAAAAAGATTAGTAAAGTAAAATAGAATAAAAAACTTTTGTTTACTGTAAATGTAGCTTAAATAAATTGATTGCAACCACTTACCTTAAAAAATGTAGTAAATTGAATGAATTTTTTTTTTCAGTGTGCCCACTGCTTTGTTTAAATTTCCTGTATGACCTTAAAAGTTTTGTGGGACAAGCTGTTGGCATTTTTCGTGCAAACTGACATCACTTTGCGCAGGCCCCACCCACATCCATTTAAAGACCACAGTAACACTGAAAAAATTATTCATTCAATTTACTCAATTTTTTTTAAGGTAAGTGGTTGCAATCAATTTATTTAAGTTACATTTAAACAAAAAAGATTAGTAAAGTAAAATAAAATAAAAAACTTTTGTTTAAATGTAGCTTAAATAAATTGATTGCAACCACTTACCTTAAAAAAAAATGAGTAAATTGAATGAATAATTATTTTCAGTGTAGGTCATCATTTCTATTTAAAATCTCCTTTACATAATTCATTACTGAACATTCACTGTCTTAAGCCCAGATGAAAGAACACCATTGTGAAACAATCGTGGTGATTTCTATGATCGTGGCTCTTAATCAGTGGTCCTATGCCGTACATTGAGAGAAGTTCAAAGTCTTGCGACAAAGGATAGCCTACAATATATTTTTCTGACAGTTTTGCATGATCAACTGTGTGACCTGCTTACCAATATTTGTTTACGACTAGCCCATGCTGATGACGTTGCACCAATGTGTGTCAATATGTGTCATTTTGTACAATCTACCCAAGTTTAAACAATCTGTGACGCACATGATAATATAATCTTATTGTAGGATATAGGATTGCAAAATTCTTGCAGTGTATCCTGGGCTTAACAAACGGTGCATGTTTGCGGTATAGATATAATGTTGCTCCAGCTGCCATGTATTCCTCAAATTAAGCTTACCGTCATCTAAAAACACTTGACAGGTTGAGAGCTTCTGTAGGCAGGATATTTATCTGAGTTCCCCACCCCTAACAGTCCAAAGTCATGCATTTTGTTTGTCACGAGCCATCTGCTTCTCGCTCCTACAGCTGGCCCATTTAAAGGCACACAGCGTTCATAATTCATCAAAATTAGCATCAGTTTAAATCCTGCTGTTTCCTGAGCACTCTTCATTTGTTTCCTTGCACGCTTTAGATTGTCCCACCATTATCTCCCTGTCCAAAAACAACAGGAAGGTTCTGGAAAACCCCTTTGAGTTTACACCAGGCTCTTGTTCTGTTTAGAGCAGCCAAACTGAAAAGATTAATTATCATTGCATCTCATTTACTGATGCTGTTTGCTTTTCAACCCAGGTGTGAAGTTTACATATTTACTCACGAGACTTGGTAAGACCGACATTTTCAATGGTAAACAACAGTTGGTAGAAAATAAAGACCGAAATATCAAAGACTAATTATTCATTACCATCGGAGACGTAGAAATATTCATGCTTAAAATGTTAAAGGGACATTTCACAAGACTTTTTTAAGATGTCAAATAAATCTTTGGTATCCCCAGAGTGTGTATGTGAAGTTCAAGCTCAAAATACCCCATAGATAATGTATTATAGCATGTTAAAATTGTCACTTTTGTGCCGTTTTAGGTGTGTCCTTTAAAATTCCAAAGAGCTGATCTCTGCACTAAATGGCAGTGGCGTGGTTGGATAGTGGAGATTAAGGGGCGGTATTATCCCCTTCTGTCATCACAAGGGGAGCCAAATGTCAATTACCTATTTTTTACATGCTTGTGGAGAATGGTTTACCAAAACTAAGTTATTGGGTTGATCTTTTTCACGTTTTCTATGTTAATAGAAGCACGGTGGACCCAATTATAGCACTTAAACATGGAAATAGTCAGATTTAATGTCCCCTTTAATGTACACCCAAATAAACCAGTGGGTATAGGTTTTAATAAAGCAAATGCGGCTTACTGTAGTTTTATTTTAATTGATGACATTTGATATTATTTTTCTATCATTCTAGTATTCTGTTTTATTCTACATCGACGTGGGATGCTAAACAAGCAGTTCCCTCTGGACCAATGAAACACACTGAGATGAGCCACTGCTCTCACCCTTCAAAGCAAGAAAACATATTGCTGAATCTCGAGAGCCAAACTCAAACATACTGTGTAACAGCCAGACCTAAAACTGCGAAAATCCTCAGTGAACGTCCAAAACACAGCAGTGAAATATTAAGGATAGAGCTTGTGGCTGACTGGCTGTACACCAGCACAAGCCATCCAACTTTGTTGGGATTGAGTCCAAGGAGGTCCATTAAATTAATTTGTGTAGCATGGGATGGAGATAAATATGAAATCACAAGATAAAGCAACAACTCTAGGTTAGCAAGCTCGACACTTTCATAAAATTAAAGTGCTTAAAGCGATGGCATAGACAAACATTTCAGTCAAATGTTGTTTTAAGAGTCATTTCTTTCTCACATACTTACCTTTTGTGATACAGAAAGGTTTTTTAGATCTTAAAGGTTCTTTTTAGAACCATATAGCAAAAAAATGGTTCTTCTCCTTCATCATGCAACATCTTTTTTTTAAGAGTGCACCTCAGTTACGAACATGTAGAGATGCAAGGGTGTATATTTTTATTAATTATTGCATAATATTGGGGGGCTTAATTGATAGTTATGATAGTTAGTGGGTTAACTCCCCATCCCCTCAAATACCCCTGTAGAAATAACATGATTACATGATGTCATTTTCAGCCCACCACTGCTTTTCTAAACGAAAATGTTTCTCAAAATTCCTCCCTTCTTCCCCTGCACCCTCGGTTGCTTCATGTAACACATTTTTGTCACTGTGGTATGTGTCATATTAAACATTTGACAGGGGAAAGAAGTGTTACGGCCTGTAGATCAGGTGGCAGACAGTGCATGTGCTTTATCATTATGCTTGACATGTGATGGTTTATTTCAGCTTTGTGATGTGTGAATATGCTGTATGTGGCTGACACAGTGCGTCTCAGGCAGTCACTTTGATAAAGAGATAGCACTGAGAAATGCACAGTGTAAAGATGTGAATGTGTTTGTATGTGATCCTGTAGCTTAGTGGTAGAGCATTGCGTTGGCGGTGCAAAATCTTGTGGGTTTGATCCATAGTAAGAAATATGGACATAGTGTCAGTGATGTCACCTTTAATATAACTAAGGCCCAATCCCATTTCTCTGTCTTACCCCTTACCCCTACCCCTTAGATTTGCACATTCAAGTTGGGCCTTACTCTCATGTGAACGTGCAAAACTAAGGGGTGGGGGTAAGGGGTAAAACAGAGAAATGGGATTGGGCCTAAATCCTGGATTAATCTAAACCCTGTCCGGAAAACTACAAACAGCATTAGGGCTTTCTTGTAATGCACTGTACCTAAACACTGACAGTCAGCTTCTGTTTAGCCCGATCAGCACATCTCACAATTGCTACTAACAAAATTTTAACCATTGCCCCCCCCCTCCCCTTTAGTTTTTCTGCCTTGATTTGTATTCAGCTTAGTAAATAATGGGAACCGATGTAGCCGGGATCAAGACTAATATTCTTTTACTGACATCGCTTCTCTCTGCTCCACAGGCACTCGGGAGACTCCAGTGCAGTGTCACTTTATCAATAATGCTTTATAATAGACAGAAAATGGCCTATTGTAAGTGCTAAATCATTTTGTGTTTGATAAACAAACTTTCCGAATAATAAAATATGAAGGGGTTGAGATACTGCTGTACTAAAGACTCGGTAATGTGCATTAGTCCATCACCACAAATCATAAGTGGTTTAAAAGGCCACCCAGTAAGTCTTGAATTTTGTATAAACAGAACACATTACCATTGGGTATGATCATTTACATTATATTATGTTCTTTTTTATTGTTCTTAGCATAATGTAAAGCTATTTTTGCTCTGATTCAATAAAAATATTGAATAGTGCTTAGAGAGCATTAAAGTTTGCTCATTAATTATTCAGCTGTTCCATAAGCAACTTCAATTATTATCTTCCCGACTCACTCATTTATTTTTTTCTTTACTGTTTCAGAAGCAAACAGATACACAAATCCTTATGCCGAGTTTAGACTGCACGATTTTAGCCCTGATTTTGACTTGCCGGAAGGTTTTGAGAAATCGCCGACAAATGCCAGAAATCACAGGCAAAACGGTGCTCGTGAACAAAGTGTGAATGATCAAAAACGCGATCTGAGAGAATCGCAGACGAGTCGCCGACACCCGTGAGATATTTGGTATGCTAAATATCTGGGCCGGTGTGAAATGTGTTTTGACTGAAAAAAACATCGGCGATGACCTACAGCCAATGAGAGAGCAACATACAGGGCAGCTGGAAGTTCAGGGAGGAGTTATGAAGTTACAGCCCATAATATCAGCAAGCATGGATTTGGTTAAGAAAAGGGCTTCTTTCCTTTTTATTTTTATTTTCGCTACAAATGAGCCACATGCAGTTCGTATGGCAAGCTTCCTGTGGGCTACTGTCACAGGCAGAGGCGGACCACAGACTTTGTGTGTCACGCCCCTCCTTGAGTTCCACCTCGAGGAGGTCCCAAAAGTACCCCAATGACCAGACACACGAAGAAGAGATAAGTAAAATATGACAATCTTTATTAAATTATTTAAAAATAAAATGGGAAGTGGGAAAGGGGGAAATCTAATTACCCAGTCGGTAAGCGCCACGTCACTCCTCTCACCTGCTGTGCATTTTGGCCTGATTTTGGTTTCCCCCGAGTTACCCGGAAGTGCCGGTGTTTCCGGTATTTGGTCCGCGCGGAACCTGTACTCACAACTTTGGTTCCGCCTCAACAGTCACTCCGTGACACTACCATTTTTAATAATAATCCGCAGTGTCACGTGAGAACTCTGGTCTCGCACACGCAAGCGTTGTTTCCTTGTCACTTCTCGCGTGCGTTTGGCTGTGAGACGTAGTTTGCGGAACGGGACAAAGTTGTTGGCGATGGTAAAGTCATGCCGTGTGAAAACCCCTGCCGCCGATCCGTTGTGCAGTGTGAAAAAAGCAGTGACTAAACGCTACCCCAGATAGTCATGCAGTGTGAAAAGATGTGTGACCTGACTACTTTGATAATCGTGCAGTCTGAACTAGACATTAGAGTAGGAAAGTAAAACACCAATTGTCAAATGTCCACACCAGAGCATTTCAGTTATAGACTGAAAAAAACAAAGACTTTTTGTGGCCCAAACTTAAAGCTAGATTTTTGCATTGAATCAATAACAACAGAGTCCCTTTAGAGTAGATTATTTTTAGATAAGAAGCAAAGTAAATAACAAGTAAATTACCTTGGTTTAGATCATAGCTAAACCGAATTAACTACACTGAGCTGATGTTACTTTGTAAAATGAATGTATACAATGTTAGCTACAGATCCTTAAATTCTTGCCTGGCTGACAAAACTCTCTTCGCAACAGCAGGGATCCATGCTCACCGTCTTCCTTCGTTTTTTAGAAAACCATTTTTTTTTTATTTTCGACAATATATTTATTCCAGAGGTTAGCAACTACAATAAATAAACACAAATTGGAAGTTAACGTCGGGCCAGGCAAATAACCATGACGATGCAGAGTCTGATGGAACTGTCTTATTATAATGCAAGATGTTGGCTATGTCCGAAAGCTTATGCTGGGTACACGCCAAAAGATTTTTTTACATCTTATAATATTTTCAAAATGTGATAGACCACAAACATGAGGATTAAAAATCCTAGATTTAACCGTTTTGTTCCTATAGTGTTCATCTACCGTATCATCAATTATCTTTGTTGAGATTAAACTTGATTGAGCCTTCATGACTATATTTTTCAGTCTATAATAAAATTTCCCCCGTGTGTTGGTGTTTCTGAACTAGCCTTTTAAATATCTAATTGAGAATTCTCCATCATTATGACCTGATCCATCACAACACCTTTGTGCTCGGACGTTACTGTTTACCTCTGACAATTTCAAGGCAAGATTAAAATTTTACGAACGACTGCTCTGGTTCGTTCTCTGCGCAAATTGAAAACCTGCTGTAGTGGGATCCGATTAAATTACGATAAATAATTGCCTGCTGTTCCTCGTGGCCACAATAGCAGCATTTAGCAACAAACTAACTACATGGGCAGTGACTTACTATTAAAGTTATTTTTCTTTACCCTGGCATTTCTTTTTTATACCACGATACTTAATAGAGCTCAAATCGACTAAGTCGACACACAAAGCAGTCAAAATGTCGAGCTGTGGGGATGGATGGACATTTAATGTCTATATAGACGACCTAGACAAAGTCACATAAAGCCATAAAACCACAAACATTGTTGTAAACACCAGATAAAAGCAATTAAAGCATTTCAAGGATCAATTACCTGCTTGATCATGACCGTTGCGCTGGTGGGCCACAACAAATGTGTCACGGGACGCTGCCATGTACGAATCATTAATTCGTTTCAGAAATACTTGGGCAGACGATGTAGTTTCTTTTGGAACAGATTGCACTAGCAGGGTGATGCAATAACAACCCTAATACTACTGCATTGGTGTTATTATGTTAAAACAGTTTTTATAAATATGGACTTTTGCCGTGGATTTTCGCATATGCACACTTCACGATCAAATATGTTAAAACAGTTTTTATAAATATGGACTTTTGCCGTGGATTTTCGCATACGCACGCTTTACGATCAAATATGTTAAAACAGTTTTTATGAATATGGACTTTTGCCGTGGATTTTCGCATACGCACACTTTACGATCAAATATGTTAAAACAGTTTTTATAAATATGGAATTTTGCGGTGGATATTCGCATACGCACACTTTACGATCAAATATGTTAAAACAGTTTTTATAAATATGGACTTTTGCCGTGGATTTTCGCATACGCACACTTTATGATCAAATATGTTAAAACAGTTTTTTATAAATATGGACTTTTGCCGTGGATTTTCGCATACGCACACTTTACGATCAAATATGTTAAAACAGTTTTTATAAATATGGACTTAACCGTGGATTTTCGCATACGCACACTTTACGATCAAATATGTTAAAACAGTTTTTATAAATATGAACTTTTGCCGTAGATTTTTGCATAGGCCAGTTTACGATCAAATATGTTAAAAAAGTTTTTATAAATATGGACTTTTGCCGTGGATTTTCGCATACGCACACTTTATGATCAAATATGTTAAAACAGTTTTTTATAAATATGGACTTTTGCCGTGGATTTTCGCATACGCACACTTTACGATCAAATATGTTAAAACAGTTTTTATAAATATGGACTTTACCGTGGATTTTCGCATACGCACACTTTACGATCAAATATGTTAAAACAGTTTTTATAAATATGAACTTTTGCCGTAGATTTTTGCATAGGCCAGTTTACGATCAAATATGTTAAAACAAGTTTTATAAATATGGACTTTTGCTGTGGATTTTCGCATACGCACACTTTACGATCAAATATGTTAAAAAAGTTTTTATGAATATGGACTTTTGCCGTGGATTTTCGCATACGCACACTTTACGATCAAATATGTTAAAACAGTTTTTATAAATATGGACTTTTGCCGTGGATTTTCGCATACGCACACTTTACGATCAAATATGTTAAAACAGTTTTTATAAATATGAACTTTTGCCGTAGATTTTTGCATAGGCCAGTTTACGATCAAATATGTTAAAACAAGTTTTATAAATATGGACTTTTGCTGTGGATTTTCGCATACGCACACTTTACGATCAAATATGTTAAAAAAGTTTTTATGAATATGGACTTTTGCCGTGGATTTTCGCATACGCACCCTTTACGATCAAATATGTTAAAACAGTTTTTTATAAATATGGACTTTATCGTGGATTTTTGCATACGCACACTTTACGATCAAATATGTTAAAACATTTTTTATAAATATGGACTTTTGCCGTGGATTTTCGCATATGCACACTTTACGATCAAAAAGTTAAAACTGTTTTTATTTTGCCCTGGATTGACATTTACTAAAATAACCCCAAATGTGCTCATCTGAAAGATGATGGACATGTGTATCTCGGATTGCTTGAGGGTGAGTAAATCATGGGGTAATTTTGATATTTGGCTGAAGTATGCTTTTAAATACAGTGGTGACATTTCGAGTATGGGCTATCATACGTGACAATCACATCACTTTATATATGTAGCATCTGACCCCTGATTATATTTTGCAAGCCCCCTTCATTTTTCAATATAAACTGTTTGTATTTTTTAAGGAGCCCCTTGATACTGTATGTGTTAGAGTTTGCATCGAAAGCAGAATAAAGCACACTTCTGCAAATATTTGCATAGGATTTTTTTGTCAGAAGGCTGATGTCTGCAAAATGCTATTGTTTGGAGAATTTACAGCAGGTGATCTCCGTCCCTCAAAAATGGACTCATGCTGAGCTGTTACATACTGATGGAGCCAAAAAACCTATTTAGTTTTCATGTCATCTTCACACACTCAACAATCTCCAAAAATACTAAAAGCTGAAATAACGACTCACAAATACATGTCGGAAATTTGGCCGACTCTCTGTGGAGAAAAAACAAGACTATTTATGTGCAATAAATCAAAGCGACACAACTCGCACACTGCTTTGCCAAAAAAATATAAATTTGCTTATGATGGATAGTCTTGTTTCGTGCAAACTCAAATACGTCAACATACAATACTCTGTTATTAGTGATAAAGCTGTTGTGTAGGAAAGTCTTTAGATGTTGTTTCACTCTGTATAGTACATAAAGTATTTACAATTCATATCATGCGTTGGGCAAACACAACTATAAGCGAATAAGATTACTAATAAACTATTTTACCTAGTTGAATAAATTATGATCCTTAGTAATTACTTACAACCTGAGTGAACTAATAATCCCGTAATGATAATGAGACTTTTTGGAATACTCTTATTAATATGCATACTAAACTATTTGGATTTATCATAATTGCGGCAATCAAAGTAAAGTGCTTTGGGATTTAGCAAAAGAAACGCTTAGAGACTCACAGAGAGAGATGGTTATGATTGTCTTTATATGAGTTTGGGTGTACAAACAATTGTGTTAAGATAAAGCACCTGCATGCAGAAACTCAACACATAAGCACACTGCATATTAAGTAAGGTCACACACACTCACACAGATCAGTTCATTTACCCCCTTATGTGACATTCAGTCTATCATGCTGATCATATTTTCCAGACACACAAGAGGTCCAGTCATGTTGTATTACACAAATGACTTATGAAGGCTTGAGAATGTCTGATAAGGACTCATTTGAACCTACCACATACAAAGCTGACCTCCATTAGCAAAAACAGCAAATTAGTGCATGTCCTTAAAGTATAAAACAATGAGAAAATTATAAAAATGGCCCTGCATTTCAGTGCTCTTCCAACTGATCTACAGGAAAGATCAAACACATATTAGTATGTCACAGATCAACAATGTCTCATTTGGTGTTAGCCCTAGCTGTCTTCCCCGAGCTAAACTACTAAGACAAATGGTTTGGCAGCTCTGAAATTCAGGCCCATTAGTCATATCAGCTAACTGTGGTACGCAGCAAATAGAGGTTTGTTGTATGCGAACGACAGTGAGATGGTTTGATGGGGCAGGGACTCTTGTTGTTGCAGATTCCAGCCATCTAAACACAAACGACTTCACAACCATTACAACAAGAAACCTAAGAAACCACTGTTTAAATATCTCAACACTCAATTTACATTAAAAGCTAAAGAATAAAAATAGGTGTTAAGCAAAGTCTTAAAACTCAAGAATTTGTGCTGCTTTTATATGAACTGGTAAACCATTCAATAATTGAGACGTCAATGTTAAAAAAAAATGCTCTGTCCCCTCTATTCTTAATAACACAATCAAAAATCACCCCAAGGTTCTTAGTAAATGGAAGAATATGTGAACTTAAGTCACCAAGTACATCAACAACAACAGTCACCCAAATGATCAAACACAACCACCTCAGGCTTACTTTCATTGAGGCATAGAACGTTTTGGTCTCTGAGATTTATCATCAAATCGTTTAAATCTGTACATTGTCGGCATAGCAGTGAAATGGGATGTTATGTTTTTAAAAAATGGCTCCTACTGGTAGCAAATATAGTGAAAATAAAATTGGGCCCAATATAGACCCTTGGGGGACACCACAAGTAAGAGGATAAACAGAGGAGCAAAAATCACCAAGGTAAAGAGAGAAACACCTATCAGACAGATATGACTGAAACCATTTGGGGACTATGCCCTCAATACCAACACAATGCTCAAGTCGTGTTAAAAGAATCGAGTGATTAACTGTATCAAAAGCTGCATTTAGATCTAGAAGTGCCAAGACTGCAGAATTACCAAAACTGTATATGAGGTACTAATATTAACTTTAGGTGCAAGTATATACTTTTTGAAAAGGTACCACCTCAATAAGAGCTAAAGGAATCATTTTCTGACAAATTTTCTGACAGTGGAGGACATCAGGAAATAGTAAACATAAAAATAACCACATAGTCCATGTTATAAAAGTACCAAGAAAACACAATTGACACTCACAGTGGATTTGAAGATGTTTCAGTAAATTCTCCATTACAATTTAATGCAGAATAATGCAGAATATTCATGATATATTTGAGATCATTATGCAGGTGATATAAAAAGTATTATTTAAAAGTATTACCACTGTAAAGATGAATGGATGGACAGACATACAAATAGCTTTTATCCAAAGAAACTTACCAATAAGGATGTATTTAACATTTTGCCTTAGAAAGACACATCTAATATATTGTAGAGCTATTCTTCACTTAAATTTCTAAAGAGAAGGAAAACACCAGATTTACAAATACTTTACCCAGGATATGCATTAAACAATTAACACCAGCACTGCTGCTGGGATTATGCAGACTTTTTAAATGTAACGACATCTTAGTTATCAATCTGCCTAACAAATGATTTTCCCAAGATAAGACACTATATACAAAACATTTAATTGCATTGCTTATTAGCAGTAAGAGATTCGAGATGCACTTTAGAGATCTAGATGGTTTATAACATATACTTAATGGCATTCATTGAGTCGCAATGCTAATGAGAAACTAGCCCAATTCTTACAGAATTACCGTTGGAGGAAATTAGTTTACAACATTCATGAAACAATTGTATCCTGGGACCCAATTAATAAGTTTTATGTGGGACTTCAAAGACTAATTGCGATAATAATCACATTAAAATGTTCCATAACACACACCTAATCTGCTCAAATATAATTGCAAAGTATTTTGGTAAAGCAGTCAATAAATCCAGGGTGGGCAATTAAAAGAACTTCAAATAGGCTATGTTAAAGAGCACCAATTATGCTAATAAATTAGCACGTTAGCACGTAATTGTAATATCCCATAGTACATACATGTTATTAAAACTTGAACTAATGCACTGTGAGTCTTATAAATTGCTTACATACCTCACTGATTTCTGCATGTCTGGAAAACGCTCGGATTTAGTTCCTGTCTCCGCCTCCCAAAATGTCTAGTGTATTCGGATTGGTCAGATGACTACTCAACTGTTATTGGTCAACTGGGTTCGGCGTGTGTTTGAAAGGTTACTCCCCTGACTACGCGTGGGTTTTCCGGTTCTGACTGAGAGTCACAGGCAACGTAAACAAGCGCTATATTTCTCAATAAACGATGGTGTCTGTACTGCCTTACCACTACAAGCTCGATCCAGAGAGTTCAGACAGCCGTTACGATATAAACGATCTCCGTCAATGAACGCGATTGGATGTAACTTTTTTAGGTGTCCTTAGCTCTGCCAGAATGCTAAACGAAGACGAATATGTGTTGCAAAGACATCCAAAAGGTAATTATAACGTACTACATTACTTTGCAAACTATATGGAAACACCAAATGTAGCACATAGAAAGTATTTGTTGAAATGATTATAAAACTATTTCACTTATTAACATTATTTTACTATAGTAAACTTTATTATAAAAGCCTGCTTACATACTATATTACTGTGCAAACTATATGGAAACACCAAATGTAGCACATAGAAAGTATTTGTTTAAATGATTATAAAACTATTTCATTTGTTAACATTATTTTACTATAGTAAACTTTATTATAAAAGACTGTTACATACTATATCACTGTGCAAACTATATGGAAACACCAAATGTAGCACAAAGTATTAATTGAAATGAATGTTCTACATTATTTCACTATGGTAAACTCTTTTATGAAAGACTGCTTACTTATAAGTGCTATGTTTTTACTTATTAGGTTTTAAGGAGAATGCAACAGGTTCCAGGGCCTCTTACCTGCGTGATTCATCATCCAGGTTTTGCACAAATTGTCTAAATCCCTACACACAGAACATTTATTGTACCGACTATAAGCCTTTGAGGCGCAGGACTAGAGTAAGTTTTATTACATTTTTAAACCAATAACACTAAAGTATCATTATAGTAACAAAGTACCCAAAAGAACAAAAGATGCAACTTTAAAGAAAATATAATAGTCAGTCAAAAGTTTTTTTTATTTATTACAAATATATATTTAAATGTTAAACAATATATAAATAAACATACTTTAGTAACCATATTGTGCTCTTGTTTCAAAAATTGTTCAATTCATTTCTTACAGCTATCTATTCAGATAAATGGCATATCAAAGCTTTGTCAGCTGGTGCTATTTAAGACGACACTATAAGGTTATCATCCTGTCGTGTGTTGTTCTCCAGATACGCTTGGAGCTTCCTGATCAGATCGGTCACAATTTTGGCTTTCGACGACCCCTGCACTGAAGATGGCATGCAATCACGTCCTCCTTTGAAGGTCTCTCAAACTGTGATGCCAGGTCCATTGGAATCGGGGTTTCCTTCAGCTTATCTTCAAATACCTCATCAAACGCCTGATCACATCATCCACATAACTGTAGAAATATTGCAGTCAATAAATATTTTGTTTTGATAATTTATTTCCCTGCTTCATACATTAAGTTTTTAATTATGAATGTATTTGAAATAAAACATTACTGCTTACGGTATGTCATTTGTGTGTTTTGGGAACATAGCCTTGTACTTTCCCTCTCCTGCTTTTGTTACGGCTTGGTGACATTGTAATGGATGGCTGCAAGGTACAAATACCTGTAAAATATAAACAAGCAATTAATTTATTGTAAAAGTAAATACTGCTTTATATAACACAGTTACTAAAATACTTAAATACCTGCACAGCATTCCAATAAATGAGAAAATCAAAAAAAATTGCTGCAAATCTGAAATCTCAGGCTACGGACAGCAAAGGCATCCACTGATGATGGTGATGGAAACATTGTGAAACGATGCTACTGCCTGGGTTCCTATTATTATGCAGAGAAAAAAAACTTTGTCATCATCAGTTATACATCTAAGACTGGTAGTGGTTTCACTAGCTAAATACATCATGTGTGTTAAACACCTTTGCTCCTCATATGCCAGTCTGACTCCTTGTACTGTGTGTAATGATGTTGCATGTTTGCATACAGTGTAGAAGGATGTGTCCAGCTGCGAATCTAGGATATAGACAAATAAAACAAACATGTATTCAGTCAAAAAGACATATTATAACAATAGAGTACAACGACTATAAATCGTTAGACTATTCATTAAAACGTAAATGTATTACATATTACATGGCCCAACATTAGCAACACACATTATGTGTTTACTTCGTTTCAAAATCTAAGAAAGCTTCAAGTAAATACAAGAGTAAAATACATATAACTTTAAACAAATCATCTGTACTTAGAGTTTCTTGAGTTTGATCATGAGAACAAATTTTACTGGTAACAGTTTAGCTGGCATTTGTATTTGTATTTAGCTTAGCAACTTAGCAAGTTTGTAAACATGTCTAAACCAACATCGATAAAAAAAACGAAAGCCTGCATAATTCAACATACACGTGTGTAAATATGGTACGTTGTTTATGAAATACAGTATTACAACACAAAACAATTAGCTTGCAAGCTTAGCTCTACACGCACATTATGTTAATCTCCGGTTACCGGTTACGTAACGTACAGTAAAAGGCAAATAATAAACGTGAATACTTACAGTCTGTGATCCAGAAGTGCACAGTAATCCAACTTTCAAGAGAAGACGTCGTGCAAATCCAGCTTCGGTTCATGAGAAGCAGTTATTGTGAAAACTCCGTGAACAACTTCTGACTGGATTTTTCCGGAACCGTATTAAACATGATGTCCTCTGTGGAAGTCCATAAAGTGCTATTTTGCCCTCGCATCTAAAGAGACAGCGTCTACTCGAGAGATTTAATCGCTTAAACAATGAAACAAGAGTTTGCAAACAGAGTCAAAGCAGGGACTCCCAACCTCCGCCATTTTAGCTCTCTTCTGACTCGGCGCTCCCCACCCCACCCTCGTCTTTGAGGGCGTACCCAAGCAAAGCAGAGAGGGCTGAACTATGATAATGTTGGTCTTATCTACGTCACCAATCCCAGGAAGTAAACTGTTGCCTACAATCCGAGTGTTTTTTGTAGTCCTCGAACGTTAGAGACGATAACTCGCGTCATCGTTTTCTTTGAGGTATGTACTTTTTGAATATCGTTAGCATGTACTAATGCACACTTACACACAAAAGGATGTTTAAAAACGTGTATCCCATAATAGGTGCTCTTTAAGATAACAACTCTTTCTTTTCACAATAATTACATAGAAACTTAATTATATAACCTGAAATAATAACTAACATAGCTGTCATATGTACTACATTGTTTAGATTTAAGCAAGTGAATGTTCCTTCAGGCTGACAGCCTTGTCATAAAAAGGACTTGTGTTTAGCTCCAAAAAGGCAGATGTGGTTTAGAAATGTCCTGCGAATGTCCCTGCTTTGCTGCGAGCCAACACTGAGCTTTAATCGAAACTCCTCAGCAGCTACGCAGCGGTCGCAGGAACTGAAAAGATGAAATGCTTGTAGTAAGCCAAATATTTTTCAGTTGGGCACTGCACTGCCTTTTTAACTTCTCACAGACACACAGTTAGACTCCTGACTATATCTCCTGGCTCTGAAGCATCTGTGAGAGGAACATGCTGCTTTGTAGCTGAACATAATGCTCAACAGCACACAGTAAGATACTGCTTCCCTATTTCTCTTGTTTGGATTTATCAGAACTGACATTCATGTTGGGATAATATTTCACATTCGCAAGCGTTTTGCATGTGAATTGTTCCTATATTGTCTTTTGTATAACTGCATTTATTGCTATTTTCAACGCAAGTTTATTTTTCTATGTATGATTTTGCTCTCAGGGTTTCATAATGTGTGTTGGGATAGCAGGTCAAACACGTGGTTGACTGATTTCGCTCAAATATCAATTAGATTTGGCTGTTTTTGAAAAGATTAATATAAAAGACCAAAGTTATAGGGCTCTATCTTACACCGGGCGCAATGCAGCGCAATGCGCGACGCAAGTGTCTTTTGCTAGTTTCCACCCTGCGCAATTATAATTTTCATGTTTAGCACCGCATTGTTTAAATAGCAATGCATTTGCGCCCCCTTTTGCGCCCATGGCCGTTCTGGTCTGAAAACGAGGTGTGTTCAGGCGCATTGTTGGCGCGTTGCTATTTTGAGGCAACTAAAATAGACCACGCAATTGACCAACAAAAACCTGGTCTAAAGTCTAAAGTCAATGGCGCAATATGTTTTTTTGTTATTTAAAGAGCGCATTAGTAATATGCGCCTATAAATGGGACGACAACGCGGGTTTGCTTAACACATACATGAATGCGCAGCAGCACAAAAACCCTTTAAATATGAAAGATTAAAGGATTGAATGTAAAAGATTATTATTGAGTCTCTTGGACATAAATAAGGAGTAATTATGAGACGTTAGAAGGCGTAAAGAGCTGCTTCACCTGCAGAATGGTAAGTAAATAAATGCTTTGCTTTAAACAAATGCATCTGTTTTTAAATGTTTTTAAATGCTACCTCACGGATTTATTGTATATGATGACTCTGTACCTGTGGATATGGAGGGATGAGAAACATTTTTAAGTAATGCTTAAAAAAAAAACGAAGCTGTCCAAGTGCTGAAACGTGCGGAGAGCCGTTTGTAAATTCTTTATCTCCTGTTTGTTACAAATAAAGTATTTTTACAGTACAGACCTTTTCTTACATACTTGTAAATAATTTTTTGATGATATTGGATAGCCATACATTTAAAGCAATTAAAAGCCTGCTTTTTTACTTCCATGACTAAATGAAAACGGGTTTTAAAGGTTTTAATGAAAAAAGAACAATTTCAATACAAATATAAAACAACACAATTATTTAACATTAATCTTAAACTGGGGATCTTCTTCCTCAGCTTAGTTTTTCAGTTTACAAAGTCCGTCATCTAAATAGGGATTAGACATAGCGCCAGCGCAACTGGCTTTTAAAGGTGATGAGAGCTGAGACTCTCATTGGTTTATTGCACGTTACGCCCAAAATACTCCCATTACTCATAAAAAAAGGACCAACCCTTTTCGACCATGCGCTCGGCACACAAACCATTTTGTCCCGTAGTTAAATTAGCAAAAGTGGATTCGGACACGCCCATTTAGACGTTGCGCTGTGCGCTTTAGACAATGCGCTTAGATCGTTAAAATAGGGCCCATACTGTATGTAGTTAAGGGGTGTGAACTCAAAAAGTGGGTGGTCAACCTTTATTAAAGGGATAGTTTGGCCAAAAGTGATATTAAACACATGATTTACTCCCCACAAGCCGTCTGAGATTCATATGTTCATAAATTTTTCAGACGAACACATTTTCATTTATTTTAGAAAATGTTGTAGATCTTTCAGTTAATCAAAGGTACGGGGTCCACTCCTTCATGTCCATAAAATGTGCATCCATACTTCACAAAATAAATCCAAATGGCTCCACAATGATAAACAAAGGTATTCTGAGGGTAATCCGCGCTGTGTTGTTGTAGAAATATCCATATTTAAAACTTGTATAAACTAAAATAACTAGCTTCTGGTAACGAATAAAAACATAATGGACCCATACAATGCATTTAAAAAAAGAGGCAATTTTCTTACTTATTCGTTTAGCTGACGCTTTTATCCAAAGCGACTAACAGTTGCTGTTTATGTCAGAGGTTGCATGCCTCTGGAGCAACTAGGGATTAAGTGTCTTGCTCAGGGACACAATGGCAAGTCACAGTGGATTCAAACCCGGGTCTCTCACACCAAAGGCGTGTGTCTTATCCACTGTGCCATCACCACTCCCCATTTAACAACCGCACAGGGGAATAATGAGTATTTATCTAAGTAAAATTTTTATATGTTTCCCACCCCCATTTGGAGATCTCCAGGTCCTTCTACTTAATATGGCCAATTAAAATAAAGATGTCCGCCCTCCAGTAAAAAGAACCAATTCCAACAGATTAATGATTCTCAGGGGAGGAGATTTATACAGTGTCTGCATGTGCATATAGCTAAAGCAGAAGTATTTTAAACACGAGCTATAAGGAAACCAAAAAATTGTTACAGTTGATGTCTGGTATACCTGATTTTATTCTGACCTCAGCAAGCAATTAAATACAGCTCCAGAGTACCTAAACTTTCTTTAAAGGATATTCGCTTTACTCCATAAAACAGAATTGCACTTTGCATGCGCTCCGTACATTTCTTACCAATCAACATTATCTCCCACTAACATTTATCTCTGCTTGAGCTTAGGAGGTTAAAGTTCTTTGATGGATGGTTAACGCTTTTGCTAACAAACCCCAGGCTGTTTGGATACCCATGGGGGTCCTCTCATGTAACACATTGTGACACATAGCTCGCCCGAAGCAATGTACATCAAGAGAAAGTGTTTCTTTCCATGATTCAGGCATAAGGACTGGCATAGTTTCTGCAAAGCTGAAGCCCTTAGGGTGCTCATTCATAGCTTCACAGTCAACATGATCCCACTATCTGTTTTAAGCATGTATCTGTCCTCAGTTGGCCTGCCACATCAACTGTATAGGTTATTGAGAGAAGCCACAGGTTGTTCGGTGTTTCCTCTCTCTCATGTAATATTAAAAATATAAAAAATATTTGGTTGTTTTAATCCATCGTACAGTCACATATTGACATTTCATATAGGTTAATTTAACCCAACGTGGGTTTCTCTATATCTTACACAACTATGGGTTGAAACAAGGCAGCATTTTTTAGAGAGTGCAAGGCATATTTTATTAATATAGCATATATTGTACAATTTTAAATATTATTAATATTAAAACAATGTCAGATATTTAACTTTTGTTAAATCAGGTTTTTAAAAATGTATAGAATTTTGAACTCTTTTGAATAATTTTAAATAATCTGTAACTTTGCCTCTCTAACGCCATCTCTGTTTGAAATATAAAATTGCAGGTTATTTTTAAGTGCCCTTTGCTGGTAGTGTGAAAGGCCCTGTCCCAAATAGCGCACTTCATGTGGATTTTCGATCTTGTGGCCTTAAATTTTGTGTGCGTTTGAAATGTGCCAATCAGTGCCTCCTTTGCACCCTTGATGCGGCCTTTGGCGAAGCCCGCACTGTTGCATGCTTTACGCACTTTACCAACCCAGAAGTCCTTACGACAGACCAATCAGACGACAGATGGGAGGAGCTCACACTGATGGGCAACTTCTCTTCATATTTCCGGCGTGACACTAGAATCTGTCCCAAAAAACGACTCTGGTGCACCCTCGTGGACTCGCGCCAAGGGTCCCTAAGGTATGCACTACATGATGTCATCAAAGTGTGGACTCCGAGGAAGTCCACAAATCCGGAGTGTGCCATTTAGGACAGGGCCAAAAAGTGGAGGCAGGGACTAATTTGCATATTCATATCTAGCGATTGAGTGGAGGTGGGGACTAATTTGCATATATTTGTTCGCTCTGCGTATATTAATTGAGGCAATGGTAAAGAGTTATATTCAAGCTGTTTTAGAGTATGAAGAAATTACTGTCACTGGAAAACCTTTTACATATGATGCTTAAAAATGAGTTTTAAGTGATATTAGTGACTATGAGGACTTTAAGTACTCATAACAGCAGTTGTTATAAAAAGATGGCATTTACATCACAATGGTCCTTGTCTTGTAGTACATAAGAGTGAACCAAAGTTGTTTGGATTAAAATATTATGCAATTTAGCTTTTTATTGATACAATTTTCCATTCAGAAACCATTTTTCAAACATTTTATTTGTAGGAAGAAAAGCTTTTGCTGTATGTGGTAGCAACCAAAACAGCAGAACCAAAGTAACTGACAGCAGAACTAACTGCAATGAAAAAGAGAAAAATTGTGATGTTTTATCAAAAGGTTTGTGTCAACACCCTTAAAAACTTTCTTTGCAGCATGGACAACATGGTCAACAAAGAGAAGCGAACTGAACTTAAACATACAATTAAAGGAGAGAGCTTATTTTATCTTATTTGAACTCAAATTTCCCTTTGGATAGTTTGCTCTTATCAAGATTTCAATGATTTATTGGATGGCTAAAAGGAAAGCTTGGGGAAAGGGCTTTTTGTGTTATTTGATGCTGTAAATAAATCATAAAGTGTGTGGATAGAATGACAGCTTAAACAACTTTGGGTAGAGTTTGGATTAAATTTGGTATGAAAGACATTTTTCATTATAGTTGTATATACCCTCACCTAAAGGATTATTAGGAACACCTTACTAATACTGTGTTTGACCCCCTTTCACCTTCAGAACTGCCTTAATTCTACGTGGCATTGATTCAACAAGGTGCTGAAAGCTTTCTTTAGAAATGTTCATATTGATAGGATAGCATCTTGCAGTTGATGGAGATTTGATGCACATCCAGGGCACGAAGCTCCCGTTCCACCACATCCCAAAGATGCTCTATTGGGTTGAGATCTGGTGACTGTGGGGGCCATTTTAGTACAATGACTCTTTGTCATGTTCAAGAAAACAATTTGAAATGATTTGAGCTCTCTGAAACATGGTGCATTATCCTGCTGGAAGTAGCCATCAGAGGATGGGTGCATGGTGGTCATAAAGGGATGGACATGGTCAGAAACAATGCTCAGGTAGGCCGTGGCATTTAAACGATGCCCAATTGGCACTAAGGGGCCTAAAGTGTGGCAAGAAAACATCCCCCACACCATTACACCACCACCAGCAGCCTGCACAGTGGTAACAAGGCATGATGGATCCATATTCTCATTTTGTTTATACCAAATTCTGAATGCCTCAACAGAAATCGAGACTCATCAGACCAGGCAACATTTTTCCAGTCTTAAACTGTCCAATTTTGGTGAGCTTGTGCAAATTGTAGCCCCTTTTTCCTATTTGTGGTGTAGATGAGTGGTACCCGGTGGGGTCTTCTGCTGTTGTAGCCCATCCCCCTCAAGGTTGTGCGTGTTGTGGCTTCACAAATGCTTTGCTGCATACCTAGGTTGTAAAGAGTGATTATTTCAGTCAAAGTTGCTCTTCTATCAGCTTGAATCAGTCGGCCCATTCTCCTCTGACCTCTAGCATCAACAAGGCATATTCGCTCACAGGACTGCGGCATACTGGATGTTTTTCCCTTTTCACAACATTCTTTGTAAACCTTAGAAATGGTCGTGCGTGAAATCCCAGTAACTGAGCAGATTGTGAAATACTCAGACCGTCCCGTCTGGCACCAACCACCATGCCACGCTTAAAATTGCTTAAATCAAATTTTTTTCCCATTCTGACATTCAGTTTGGAGATTAGGAGATTGTCTTGAACAGGACCGCACCCCTTAATGCAATGAAGCAACTGCCATGTGATTGGTTGATTAGATAATTGCATTAATGAGAAATTGAACAGGTGTTCCTTATAATCCTTTAGGTGAGTGTATGATGGATAGTTCAAAAAATTATTGAAAATTAAAATCAAGAACACTGGATGTTTTTGTATATCACCAAATATGTCTATAAGATACATTTCAAAAACTTGGGTCACTGCTGAGAAATGGTCAAAAGTGGCATATTTACCCAATCTTTCCCTATATAATAATCTGCAAATAATCTCACAATCACGATTCACAAGTTCAATGTCAATCATCGTATGTTTACCAAAAAGTTACTTTTGCTTTAAGCCAACTGATTTGCCTGCAGTGACTTTTGAAATAACTTTGGCTGCATGCAGAGGGAAAGTCACATGAATGCTGTGTTTATATGACTGTACTCTCAACATCTGACTCATGTTCACAGTAAATTGTGGCTTTCGTGAAAGGGTGATGTGAAGTAAGCAAACAAGATCTATAAAACCATAGCTGTAAACTGTTTTCAGAGCACCACAATTTTGGGTAGTACATCAACGATGAAAAGGACTAGGAAGATATTGAGATTATAAAATCAATGGAGTTGGATCAGACAGATCAAATTTACTTCATAAATAAGTGCAATATACAGCACGATCCGTACTTTCTGTGGTTCAGTAATGTACTTTGGTACGTCTTGTATCACTTTCTTCAGCTCCATTTCAGAAAACCTTTACAGCTTGACCTACAACACAGCTTGAATCACAGCTATGATTAGATTCTTCAAGGCTCTTCTGCTAAATGGAAGTCAGCTTTTCTTGCCTGTATTGAACATTTCACACCTATCAAAGGTGAATACACCACAGACATCCATCCACCCAATACAACGAGTGATGTCATTCATAGTGCAGTTTTGTTCACCTGCTGTATAGGGTAATTTTGCACAGTACTGTGAAGTCTTAAGAAACCATGCCAGAATAAGATTTGCTGTTTTTGCAATTTTATAGTGATCATATATAATTGTTTCTCAGTCTCTTTAATAGAATACATCCAGAAAATACAAGAAATGTGAATAAAGTATTAAAAACAGTAATAAAAATGTAAACGTATGTGTCAAGTTTTTAGGGTAAACTCCCCTTCCACTGCAGGATCTCTTAAACCTAAATAAATCTAAATCCTAACCTCTAATTTTAAAGAAATTTGTATTTTTACTGCTCAAAAACGTTTAAGAACAATACTTTTAATACAACTTTTTATTTTAACACAAAATCACACAAAATGTGTTAAAAGCATAACACAAAAAAATTGTAAAAAAAAGAACCCTTGTATGAAATATTGTTTGCATATAATATCATTTGATACGTTTTCCAAATTACCCCATGGGATATGCTGTTTCGATATAAATGACTAATTAAACGGAAAGACAAATCACAACATCCAGTTAATTTCACTAATTACATCAGAGGGAAATGATTGCACGCTTCCCATCCTACTCTAATGCGAGTCGACAGATCTCCGTTGAGTAAACCGGCTTTCCCACTATGAATCATTGTATATTCAGCTCACTGTGGAGTATAATTACCATTCAAATAAATCCACAGCCCGCAATTTGGATTTCTAGTCCTTTCAGGTACCCTTATATTTACTTTCTACCAATTTGTTCATTGTTAAAATAAAGCCATAGAGGGATTTTTTTCTGCCTGTGAATGTGAAGATGATCGGGTGTTCCTGTCCACTTTGGTATGATGGACAAATTACTCAGCCTCACTGAAGACAACGCACAACAAACCCAGGCTGTCACTTAGCGGAATTAGTTTTGACAGCTGTGTCATAGGTCCTCTCGGTTTTCTAGACGGATAACAACTCTAGATTTGGAAATAATTAGCAAAAAGGTTTTAAAAATTGGACCACACGGTAAAGTTTCTAATGACTTACCAATGCTTGGAAGGCATATATAGAGCATCAAAAGAGCACACACAAAAGAGACAGAGTATTTCCTAGGTCAGAAATGAGATAAATAATCATGATGTGTTGTTTGGTTTTGACTGCAATATATGTCATTGTCATCATCTAGAAATTGAGCATATATCATAATGCGGTGTGGATGTACACCGTGGATCATAAATTTCTTTCGCATTCTAACATGTTGAAAAAACAGAAAAGAGTTTTCTTTGCATTTTTGAAAAAAATCACGTACGTACAAAAATGCTGTCAAAAAGAATTGCGTTTACACAGATCCGAGAAAATGACTTAAAACGCTGTATTATGTGCGAGCATTGAGAACATTGTTTGTGTACACAGAGTTTACTAAAAAAAAGGTTTTGAACAACTGACTTTGGCTGTTTTGGTGTCCAATCGCCGCCATCTTGCCAGTCAAGATGTATCGACTCCGAATGCGACGTAAGGAGCAAGGAGAGTAAAGATGGATTGCTCCTAAAGCATAGTTCCATATTTATGCACGTATAATTCGTTGTTTTGTCACAAGTGAAAAACAAATTTTGACCTTCTAGCTGAAAAGGAGCCTCATATGAGATTCATTCCTTCGCATTCGGAGATCGATTCTTTATGTCTGGCAAAGATGCCGAGCAGACACCATAAGTCAGTTGTTCAAAACCTTTTTTTTTTTTGTAAACTCTGTGTACAAAAACAATGTTGTCAATGATTGCGTTCATGTGTAGAGATCCAGGTGATACTTCGAGCAAAGTTTCATGTTGTGTCGCGCCTTCTTAGTGTTGTTAAAAATAGTGGTAGTTCGGTAGGAGCAGACAGCGACTGGAAGAACGCATCAGGGATCGAGTAGGCATCACACCGTAACCAAGATATTTTTTTTAAGTGGTATTTCTTTTCATGACAGTAGAGGTGGGAAATGTTGTCTTTCGTAGCCATTCACTGTATCAGTATGAATCATAGACAGTAAAAGATAAGAAATGCGTAAATCGTAGCAAGCTAGCCAATGCTTGTCAGTAGCCTACTGGTACTAGGTACTCAACTAAATGAACACATGCGCATGATTTCACCATTATCACCTTTATATTTATGTTATAGACCGTTTCAGCAGTAACGCTAAGAATAAATAGCAACAAAGTTCTTTAAACGTAGTTTATTTATATAATAAGCAAAAAACAACACATAGATTACCTAGGTAACCAAAACAATTGTTATTTTCGACGAGGCATTCGTTCAAGAGATCAGTTTAGTAACTAGTCAGACCATTAAAAAAACGAAACCGGAAGCAAGGTTCGGATCCAGACGTGTATCACGTGCGTCCGATGAAACCGTCTATAGTTTACACGAAGACGATGAGGGGCCGTTATCATTAACTTATGATTAGTTATTAATAAAGTCCTTCTAGTTGATCTAGTTAACAAAATCCTTTGCATTTTAATGTTGCTATTTTACTTTGAAAATATTAAGTCAGTCAGTCATATGAAAACACTATTACAAGCATTAAAAGCACTATTACATTTTATTTATTCATTTGGTTTAGGATATTATTTCAGATGTCTGTTCAAATTATACAGAAAGTAAACAGAAAACAGCATTGTTGCCGAAAGATTTTTAGTTTTAAAGTTTTAAAAGAAATTATGAGATATTGCTCCAGACTTAACAACAGCAGGATATTAAAAATTAGCGTATAACGGTGCAAATGGAAGACCTAAAAATGTCAGGATAAACTATATCAGAACACATTTAGCTTTTAGTGTTGCTCTATTACACCAAAGTCCTCCTATTAAGAGCAGTTAAATTAAAAATCTGCTCTGGACTTCATTATCTGCAGTCATAGAGTCAAAATGATTATACTATAAAACTGAGACTTCGGTATCATTTGTCAACTAATCACTTCATAGCGCTCTTAAAAATATAAATCAGTCTTATGTGAGATGAATTACTGTAATAAATGCAGTGGAAATGTAAAAGTGTGCATGATGTCAAGCCTTTAATCAATGTGGACAGACTTGGATTGAAAAAACACAATTTATTTATTTAATAAGGGACATACTTATCCCCTGTTTCCACAACTTAACTATAATGTGATTGGATAATTGCCTGGAAATCAGCCTTAATTTCATTTAAATGCTGAAAACAATGAGATTGTAGAGTGGGATTTAGGTTTGAGTGGGTAACTGCAAGCTTTTAAAAAAGTCACTATTAGAGTTTAAGGAAAATAAATAATTAAATGAAAACACACAGGAACGGATCAGTCAAGCGTTTCGCCCCAGTGTTTTTCTTATTTCAACAGTAGATGATCCCTGCTGAATAGTCTGGGCCAGATAAATTCGCCTAAACCATAATTCCTCAAAGGCAGCAAAGCACATGAGTAGAATGCTAAAAAATAAGCATTATTAAAGTGTGAAATATGCTTATTTGTGGTCGTGTGTCATGTGATCATTTAGTGTGCCGATCATCATTTAAATGATAATGTCTGGTTGAAAAGTCACTGTTCAACTGCTCTGTTATAACTACCCAGTCTCACAAAGTTTCGTGATATAGTCACGTATTTTTTTGATTCTTTTTTCGTGCTATTATCACGAAATTTCGTGTTTTTTCGTGATCGTATAACGAATTCCTGTTTTCGTGTGATTATCACGTATTGGTTACTCAACTGCTTTTTCCTATTTTTAAACCATTGTCGCTTCGGTTTAGGGTTAGATTTGGTGCTTGCATTAGAAAGTCACTTTATATATTGGTTTATACTATTTTTTCTGATTTATTTTTTTATATGTCGCCTGGCGTTGGGGTTAGAGTTGGGTTTGGTTAGGGATGTCATTTTATGTAAATCTAACCCTAAACCGAAGCGACAATGGTAAGAAAATAGGACAAAACAGTTGAGTAACCAATACGTGATAATCACACGAAAACAGGAATTCGTTATACGATCACGAAAAAACACGAAATTTCGTGATAATAGCACGAAAAAAGAATCAAAAAAATACGTGACTATATAACGAAATTTCGTATAAACATTGTATAAGAATTGATAATGTGCTGCTTAGCTCTTTCAATGCAAGCGTGTATTTTCAGCAATGTGCCTGTGGTCACAATTGTGTGCAGCCAATTATGTTCTTTGTAATCTGCCCATGTGCCAAACAATTACACAGAAAATGCATTATTTTACTTCTATTTAAATCGGATTCATTTGATTCCTTGAGGTGTAAAATAATAGATGTATAAGGAACCATTGGGGGAAAAGCATTACATTTAATCAAAAGGTTCATTAGACCCTACCAATATCTATTCAAACCTCAGTACTACAATCAATGCACTATTACATAAATGCGGATGGAAAATTATAATGCAACATTCAATGTGATTGTTAAGATTGGACTTTTGATGAAGTTCAAATTAGGCTCTTAAAAATGTTAAAGCTAGCGTAGGTAATCCTGTTCAGATACATTTTTTATTATACTGGGTGAAATGGTCCTTCTATCCTGAGAGTAGTTAATACATTATGTGTTCAGAAAACGGAATGAAAACAATCAGACCTCTGTAGCAGCTGCAGGACAGTAAAAACTCACACCAATCACTGCCATTCGGTGCGTGTGTAAAGAACCAATCAGATGCCTTCATGTCTCGTGGCCCAGCCCCACTGCGCGCGCTGTCCTGCGTGCACTAATCACGTCATCGTCACCCTGAACACTACACCGAGTAAGCAGGAGTTTGCGGCACCGGCACAATGGAAGATAAAAAGCAGCCAAAACTACCACTGCCAGCTTTGCTGGTAACTGCTCGCCCTAATAAAAAACCTAGAAAAAGAAAATCTGAGGCAGAAAAGGCTGCAACTAAACAGGTACTGGATAAAGCCAGAGGACAAACTCGCGTAAACATCGGTGGAGCATTTGAACGGTGGAGACAACTGAGGGAGCTGAAGGGCCTGAAAAGCGATGCCGAGGTTGCGGTCTTTCTGCTGAACAGGTAATAATTTGTTTTGCTTCGGGGGGATTTGTTATTTCCATGATAAATGTTACGTTAGGCAACGTAGCTATTTTTGTAGCTAGTATTAGCCCAATGCTAACATTAGATTCTCTGTCGGTGTAAATCAGTTGAGTTACAGGTGAATGAGACATGGAGTCGTTTGGTTGATGCCTATAATGTGTTGAAATACTCGGTTTTCCTGTGACCTGCAGCTGACTCCGACTGTGGATGCGCGTTCATGTTTGTGGGGGCGTAGCTTTGGACGGAGTGCTAACGAGAGGGGGTGTAGCTTAGAAGAGGTGCCATTTTCTAATTTTGCTAGCTCTCAAACATTACCTATCCTAGCTTTAATATATGATTTTAATGCTTGATTTTCTTTTCACAGTATTCGGCAGATGCTTTATCCAAAGAATTTACAGTGCATTTATACTCTTAAAAATCAAAGTTCCTAAAATGATCTTTGGAGGGTTGTATAAAGAACCTTAACAAAATCTTTCTTTTGCACACAAAGTGCTTTTGTAGTAGAAGGGTTCTCCAGACTATAAAAGGTAAGAAAGAAATTGTTCTGTGAAGAATGTTTCTTGCCTCTTTTATCGTTATTTAGAGTGTGCCCACCTCCCCCTTTTGGATGGATGCATAATATAAATGGTGCATACTAAGAAGGATGCATACTATGTAGCATACTATGAAGGATGAATACTATGAAGGATGCATACTATGTAGCATACTATGAAGGATGAATACTATGAAGGATGCATCCTTCAAAAACTTAATACTATAAAGGGTGCATACTATGAAGGATGCATACTATGTAGCATACTATGAAGGATGCATCCTTCAAATATTGTATTCTATGAAGGGTGCATACTAAGAAGGATGCATACTATGTAGCATACTATGAAGGATGAATACTATGAAGGATGCATACTATGTAGCATACTATGAAGGATGAATACTTTAAAGGATGCATCCTTCAAATACTGTATACTATGAAGGGTGCATACTATGAGTGATGCATACTGTGAAGCATACTATGAAGGATGAACACTATGAAGGATGCATACTTTACTATGAATGGTGCATACTATGAAGGATGAATACTATGAAGGATGCATACTTTACTATGAATGATGAATACTATGAAGGATGCATCCTTCAAATACTGTATACTATGAAGGTTGCATATAATGTAGCACACAATGAAGAATGAATACTATGAAGGATGCATCCTTCAAATACTGTATACTATGAAGGGTCCATATTATGAATAATGCATACTATGCAGCATACTATGAAGGATGCATACTATGTATACTATGAAGGATGAATACTATGAAGGATGAATCCTTTAAAACTGTATACTGAAGGCTGCATACTATGAATAATGCATACTGTGAAGCATACTATAAAGGATGCATACTAAGAAGGATGCATACTATGTAGCATACTATGAAGGATGAATACTATGAAGGATGCAAACTATGTATACTATGAAGGATGAATACTATGAAGAATGAATCCTTTAAATACTGTATACTATGAAGGGTGCATACTATGAAGGATGCATACTATGTATACTATGAAGGATGAATACTATGAAGAATGAATCCTTTAAATACTGTATACTGAAGGGTGCATACTATGAATAATGCATACTATGAAGGATGAATACTATTAAGGATGCATACTATGTATACTATGAAGGATGAATACTATGAAGGTTGCATCCTTCAAAGACTGCATACTATGAAAGATGCATCCTTCAAAGACTGCATATTATAAAAGCATTAATGATTTATGACTATGTGTAACGCTGACAGCCCTAGTTTTAACATTAAATTAAGTTGTAAACTTAGGTTTGGGAGGAGCCTAAACATTCAGTCCTGTCAATCATCATTAAGAGCTTATATAAGAGACAGTCTCTGCGCTTTCCCAGTGACAGTTCCTCCGACATCCATCCTCCTCCCCATCTCTTCCCTCATCGCTCTTTTTCCCATCATGCAGTTCTGAACTTAGGGCTCTAGATGAGCCTCAGATCTGTGAAACTGACTAGAAACATTGTATTTTGCGTGCCAGGCCAGCAGTTGGCAATGTCACATGATGTCATGGAATATGCATGCGCATGATATCACTGTTTTTGTAGTTTACACAGAGACAGTAGCGGTATTGTTTTCAAAAAACTTGCACCTTGAAACCCTTTAAAAACTTGTCCCAAAAATGCTGTTGTCATGTAAAAAAAGGAGGGAGGAGAACAAAGCAGCAGAATAAGAATAAACATCTATGTCCATGACTAAATATGTGCTGTGACATTAACATGATGTGAAGGTGTTTGTTGGGTATTATTTACGTAAAAGCAAGAGCTGCTTTTTTACTAGAAGGAAAATTGTAGTGAGATATGTTTCTGAGTTACAGGAAATGTGATTTTATGTGAAGAGAAGATCCAAGAGTATAAACAACAGTGCTTAAAGTAGTAGACTATTTATTGGTAGTAAAGAAGTATTGATGGGAACTATCACTCAGAGTAGACATTTTACTGAAATGTATTGTACAACAATGTTGAGGATGTTCAATAAATTTGCCCCCCAGGCATTTTTTTTTTTTTTTTTGAAAGCCAGTCATATTTTGTTTCAGGCCAACCTCACAAAAAATCACGAACAAACAAGAAAAAGAAATTGATCACAATGTTCCAATACTATGCTTGTATTTCAGCAGAACATCAACACAGTGACCCACACAGTGCAAGCTGGCAGCCGTAAAATAAACTGAGCCTTGTGTTCAATTGGCTTTACGTCTAAAGCTTCAAGCAGACAGTGCTTTAAAACAGACTTCAAACGGAAGCAACAAATCCAAAAAGGAATTCTCCCAGGAAGTTGCCTTCAGTTGAATGTCAGGATTTGCCTTTAAAGTGACAGTATTTGTGAACACCGAATGTCCCATGTTTCAGGAATAAAGTGGTCTGCCTCTGATGTGCAGGTGGGAGAAAAGAGCCACTTTAAAACTGTTGGTGGAGACAATCTAGTACTTGTAAGGAGGTTGAGTACAATACTGACTGGGGTTTTGCCTTTTTTCCTGCATACATTTTCTTTTCCAAAATCTCAAACTCACATAGATGTTTGAGTTATGCAAGTTTACCGAAAAGAAGATTGCAATTTGAATGTAAGATTTTAATTATATTTTGGGTTTAAGGCATGAGATGGGTTATCTGGATGTGTTTTGACCCTGAAACATGTTTTCGGTATATCAGAGGAGAATTGTATTGCTCAGATATTGCTCTTTCATAACTTAGGTATAAACTTAGTCTCAGATGTCTCTCCTAAAGTTGCTTAGATAAAATGAAAATATAAACGTTAAATAAAAACGTATAATAAAAGTTAAAATGCATAAAGAGTGGAGCTGTAAAATCAATGGAGATTAGGTAAAATTATCTTGATTTAGGTACAAAGTTTGATGAGAAATGTTAGGTAAGTTTATGTTAAAATCTTCAATAATATTGACTTTGATCAAAGATTTGGCAAATCTGTACTTGGTTTGTGACATTGTTGAGTAAACTTGTGAGATTTTTGGATTAAAACAGCTCATTCTAAAATAATTAAAACAATATAGTTTATAATTTAAGGTATTTATATACCACTGATAATATATTTATGTATATTATATTGCATTTCTGTCAAGATATCCTTCTAAAAGTCCCAAACTTAACCTTAAAGCAAAAGTTTCCATTTGCTCTCCATTTAACCTCATTTATGTCTAGGAAAATATGCCACTAATTAATTTAAGTTACTCTATCACAAAACAAGAATGAGTTAATTAAATACAGTTTTGTCTTTCAGCTAAATGTCATTCCTGAATGTTATTCACTATCAACATTATATAGTTTACACTTCAACTGAACCATGAATAAATGGGTAAATGAAACAAGCCCGTTATCAGCTCTTTAACTGGTCCTTGGATTAAATATATGTCTTTTATGGATTAAATGTATGTCCTTTACATTAGTGGAATGCAACATATAATATATATTTTTCACCATTTCTTCAAAGTGTCTCTATACTTCAAACAGAATTAAAGAGCAAAAAATCATAGGCAAAAAAAATTTGTCTTGCGTCTTTCTATTGCGGTATTATTAATATTTCAGTGCATTTAAATTGCTGCAGCATTAGGACTGCTGAGATTTTATTTATTCTACTCAGAAAACAGACAGGCCTTTGGTCAATGAGCCCAAACAGCTTTGCCTAATGAAAAGCAATGCTGAAAAGGATTACAGGATTTTGTAAATATCAACACACTCAGATGCACACAGTGAGGTCCAGTGAGGACAGTAAGTGAATTACTTGAATTATAAAATACAAGAAAAACTCAAATTAAGGAATAAATAATAGGACACTTTTGGACTGCGTTACAACTACATTAATTTATTTTATATTAACATTTCTATGCAAGATCTCAGATTTTTAGCAGTGCAATAAAACCCAGCAAGCAATAGTCATCATTTCACAGTCTAGGTTAACGGAGACCAAATATGGTCTGGCTATGAGTAACCCACTTCTATAGGCAAAATAAACCAGAATTTGGTTACATGTTGTTATTCCATAAAGTAAAGTCAATTGTGATTACAAGGTGTTTAGTTTCTTTAACTTATTTCATTTAATTTTTAGGCTATGGTTAAGTCCAAATTTGGCCATGTTTTAGGGTTTTTTAAGGGGCCATTTTTACAAGACTTTTTAAAGATGTAAAATAAATTTTGGGTGTACCCAGAGTACATATGTGAAGGTTTAGCTTAAAATACCATATAGATAATTTATTATAGCATGTTAAAAGTGCCACTTTGTTGATGTGAGCAAAAATGTGCCATTTTGGGTATGCTCTTTAAAATGCAAATGAGCTGATGAAATGCAAACACTGATCACAAGGATGGTGGTTTGTTAAAATTGAAACTCAATTGTGTCAATAATTTTTTCTTTGCACTAAATGGCAGTGCCGTGGTTGCATAGTGCAGATTGAGGGGGGTATTAACATAATAAGATCCCCTTCTGACATCACAAGGGGAGCCCCATTTCAATTACCTATTTTTTCACATGCTTGCAGAGAATGGTTTACCAAAACTACTGGTTTGATCTTTTTAACATTTTCTAGGTTGATAGAAGCACTGGAGATCATTATAGTACTTAAACATAGAAAAGTTAGATTTTCATGGTATGTCCCCTTTAAATGCAAAATTGCTTGCAGGGGCTTTTGTGATATGCAGCCACTAAGACATGTAATTGTAAATAAATCAAGTATAAAATATTACTTTTTTAAAACAATGTCATAAAACGCTCAGCTTGTGTAGTATTATTTTTGGCTATAGTAAATAAGTATAATCTGAGTCTGTATGTCTAAGTCTGTTATCATGGGATATCAACATCTTTGTCCATGTAATGGGATAGGTCTAAAGTGGAGATTATATGTATTCATCATAATCCACATTTATCCACAGAGGATTTAAATTATAGGGAAAAATTGTGCACCTGGCAAAATTCTCTCCTTATCACAAGAAAGGTTTTATTTATTTGTGTCTATTTATTTCACTATTTGTGCTTGCAGAACCAGAGCAAATACTGAGCTTTTAGGGCTCATTAAAATAAAAATAGCTTAAGTTATTCAGGCTGTGGGAATATTGGAAGAGACAGGTTTTGCTACAACAATGTATTTTTCAAGACAAGCTGTATTTCAAAGCACCACAGCTGTTCTTTCAAGTTCCTCTTAAATTTTTCAGCGATTTTTGCCACAGCTTGTGACACATTTATCAGATATGTTGCCCATCACAATAACTTTATCTAAATGTTTTATCTGTCCTTATCGCGTTTCAATTATAGATGTGGGTTTGCTTACATTTGCCTTCCAAAATGAAGATAATTTAGCTTATCTCTGCTTAATGAAAAAAAAAGTTCACAAGTGAAGTTTCTTAAGGAATATATTAAAACTCAAACTACATAAATAAATACAACAACAACAGTATACTGGTTTGTATTTAGGGGTCTCCAATCCTGGTCCTACGAAGTTAAACCCCAGAATAAGGCTGCGTCCGAAGTCGCATACTGTGACATAGGTGACAGTAGGTATTGAATTAGATGAAGTACCTATATCGACCGTTAAAAGAGTATCTAGTATGAATGAATTTGGAAGTACTACATCCGCCATGTTGATACATCATGTGACATACGTCATCATAACAACAAATTAGTTGGAACGACATTAAACAAGTGTAATTTAACAACTCTTTAATATATGTATTTACATATATTCATTTTTGAATAAAACAGTGCCCCTCCATCTTCTTCTTCATTGGATAACTACTCTCCTGGGGAGTATAGCAAGTGTCAATCGAATGAACACTATGCGATCTTGTTGGAAGTTGTACGTCACCTGGGTACTTTCGTATACTGTTTTCAAATAATATGAATTCGTACACACTCACCTCGCCTAATGCTTTTTGCTTACAATAAAGTATGGAAGTATACGGTTTCGGACGCAGCCTAAGTAAACATTATCCACATTTATGTATTTGTCAGACACTTTAATCCAAAGTGACTTACAATGCATACATTCTTTTTATCAGAAGTCTTTTTAATCAGAAATATTCAGCACCTGTACTGTTCATGCTTTGTATGCTACAATAAAAACCTGTTGTTTATGCATTTGGCAGACGCATTCATCCAAAGTGATTTACAGTGCAAGGTATACATTTTTATCAGTATGTGTGTTTTTATCCGTAACAGTATGACCTTTTGTGCTGCTAACGCAATGCTCTACCATTGAGCTATACAGGAGCCACAAATATGATTAAAGAGAAACACATAATACAGGTTTTTGATAGAATGCAGCACACTTTCAAGCCGCTACTTTCATTCCGTTTCAATTAGCCAGACCATTACAGCCACGCATTGCCTGCTAGCTGCTTTCTCCATCAAGCACAAAGCCATCAAAGGCTATAATAAAGAAGATGGAAAGCTTATGCAGCACCTTTGATTAGTCAATAAAACATCAACATACTGCTCTCTGTTCCATATACATGATGTAATAAAAGAAAGAACATGTTAATTTCATGGTCTGACTAAATGAAAAACATCTGAGGAATATTTTCTCTCCACAAGTAGTTTTCTTTCATTTTGAAATGTTGTTTATCTCTCTTTTCATTTTTTTCATTTTCCATCTTGATTTCAGGGTGTCAAAGAAAATGATAATTGCTAATAATACAAAAATGTAATAAAATTATGCTAAAGCTGGGGATTATATGCATACAATGTTATATACAATGTCACATTAGATGCATTTGATTCTATCACATCGTTTTGATGTTGTTAAAGGGGACATTTCACAAGACCTTTTTAAGATGTAAAATAAATCTTTGGTGTCTCCGGAGTATGTATGTGTAGTTTTAGCTAAAAATTTTGTAGGTGTGAGCAAAAATGTGCCGTTTTGGGGTGTGTCCTTTAAAATGCAAATGAGCTGATCTCTGCACTAAATGGCAGTGTCGTGGTTGGTTAGTACAGATTAAGGGGCGATATTATCCCCTTCTGACATCACAAGGGGAGCCAAATTTTAATGACCTATTTTTTCACATGCTTGCAGAGAATGGTTTAACAAAACTAAGTTACTGGGTTGATCTTTTTCACATTTTCTGAGATGGTCCTCGCTGCAGAACATGACATCCACGGGGCGGGGTTGGATCTATATTCAACTCCTCCCACTTTATATACTTTGTTCCGCCAAATGAACCAGTATATTTGTGTGTTGCAGCCCGCAATTATTTGCATCCTGTGGTCTCCAACATTTGCTCTTATCAGTTGAGGTGTACGTTTGATTGAATATATAGTCGAGAATGATTCATAATTTAGTAAGTAAGGATCACAGTTCTTTACCTTCACAGGAGGTAAGGGAGATGTTCCCGACAGGGTGATATCACTGAAGGGATATATTTGCGATCCGCTTGGCTGTACATTATCCCACTTATTACACATAAAAACACAAATATAATTGATATCTTTTATTAGCACATTTAAAAAAAAAAAAACGTAAACCATGTTTCCTAATGGCTGTAAGCAAAGACGCGTAAAAAACAAGTTCAAAGTCTCTACAAGATAAACTTTCAATTAATTTCTAAATAACTTGACCTATATATGTTAATAATTATGCATATTTAGACTGTATACATTCATAGGTATTAAACTGCATGTGGTAAGATTACTCCTAGTGCCTGAAATGTTTTACTCCAAAACTTTATAGAAAAAACACTTATTTTCAACTTAAAGTCATAATTAAAGTTTGTTTTTCTGTCAAAAGAATAACTTAATTTAGTTACGACTTAATGCGGAAATGGTAACGCAACAACACGTGTATGACGTGTCTTGTGGTAAAACTGCCAACCAATCAAAATGCAGTGGGAAGAGATCTCCCCGCCCCCTGGATGTCGTGTTCTGCAGTGAGGCGCTACTGGATTTTCTAGGTTGATAGGAGCACTGGGCACCCAATTATGCCACTTAAAGCAATACTATGTAGTTTTTTTTACCTTTAAATAATGTCTCTAAAATTATTTCAGTGATAGAACAACTTTTAACTGGACAAATTGTACTGTTGCTGCAACCTGAGCAGCCTCCTAGCTGCTACAAGCACACTCTGAAAGTGGCGGTGGAGGGTAGGAAACACAGCCCCGCCCCTCCCCCTGCCTGCAGAAGAGTGTCTGATACCAGGCACTGTTGTGCTTTTCAACCACATGGGGGAGCTGTAAGTCATTTTTACATGGAAACTACATAGTGTTGCTTTAAACATGGAAAAGTCAGATTTTCATACTTTTCAAATGTTTTGCAAATTTGGTTGTTTACCACTTTTTACAGCTCAAATACGTGACCTACAGAAGGTAGAGAGAGGTCTTAAATCAGATAGGAAGAACTGCATTCGAAAAAGTCAGACAGCGGCGATATGACAAGGACGAATGCACTCATCATTTAATTATCTGCCTCCATGGCAACAACCAGAATAAATCAAAAGAAATGAGCAAGGCCACAGAAGCCACAAAAACCAACAACAAAAATGATTTTAAACTCAAGACAGCTTCAAGTAAAACTGATACAGGAGACTAAAATGTGACCCTGTCTGTGAAATCCAGGATTAGGAGGATCAAAGTTTGTTTTTACTCATTGATTTAAATCTTTGATGATCTCACTCACTCAATATTAAAGATTTCAAGGCTTTTATTAGAATGATTTTATAAAAAAACAGAAAATGACTTTAGTTAGGTTTTTACAGACAGGGACACAAATATTAATACAAAAAAAGAAAGTAAGTAAGAAAGAGAGAAAGAAAATTGACAATGACAGTTATCCTTACGGATGCAGTAGTGAGGTGCCAATGTACAACAGTAAAGTTAATGAATGATTCAGGCTGTCTTGGAAGGTCTAAGATGCTGTCAAGAGGAAATATAGCCAAAGTACTCGACTCTTTGCTTACTTCAACTCCATAAACGACAGTGATGTACTGCCCTCATAAAGCTGCATATAAAAAAGATTCCTACTAATTGGGTAAAGTGGGAATTGAGGAGAATATCTGTAAATGTCCGAGAACTCAAACAGAGCCTCACAGATGTTTGTTCTGGGATGTGTTTATTTGTTTTATGTCATACTGAGATAATAATTTATTGCCCTTCTAAGCAGATGGAGATAAATTGATTTTGGTTCCATGCAAGACAAGTTGTTCAAAAACTTGGAGCTCTTCAATTATTATTTCTCAACTCACTTTGAAAAGCGTTTGGAGTTCATTTTGAATATACAAATAGCCAGGAAAAAATACATAATTAGAAGTTTAATTTCATAATTATCACTGCAAGCCTGCTGGGATGAAGCTGTGGGCTTATTATGAAGTAATTGCTCACAGTTTAAAGTTTATTTCACAGCTGAGCAGCCGGTTAAACGCAGAGATGTGCAGCATCTACAACTTTTTGCCGTTAATGACAGAATTGCTTATTGGGAGGGATTACGCAGAGGTCACCCGCGATGCTCATTATGGCAAAGCGAAGTACTCTAAAAAAACAAACGGTGCTATATAGCACCAAAACAATTGCTTTGGATCGTAACGATAGAAGAACCATTTTAGTGCCATATAGCACCGGTGAAGAACCAGTGAAGCACCAGTGAAGCACCAGTGAAGCACCAGTGAAGCACCAGTGAAGCACCAGTGTAGAACCATATAGGGGCCATATAGCACCACATATGGTTCTACATAGCACTATATGGTTCTACACAGGTGCTTCACTGGTGCTTCACTGGTTCTTCACCGGTGCTATATGGCACTAAAAATGGTTCTTCTATCGTTACGATCCAAAGCAACTGTTTTGGTGCTATATAGCACCGTTTGTTTTTTAGAGTGTAGATGATTAAAACACACACACAGACACTACAATGGCAAGGCACTAAAATTGCCCAATCATGTTTCAATGGAAGACTTTGCACTTAGTTTTTTTTTTAACAATTCGATAATGATGATGTGTACGCTCAAGTTGAAAATCGTTATAATGGTGCTGTTCACTTTTGCTGTCAGGTTTATTCTGGTATAGCAGACTGTCAAAATGACTGTATCTGCTCCAAGAGACTGTCATTATCTGCACTACAAGTTACATAATAATGGCACTCAAGGAAACTGCCGCACGTCATAATAACTTTTAAGCCATTAAAAACCTTATAACATGCTTGAATGCTTCATTCTAATTGGCTGACATTCGTTCCAGGGATTTCATTAATGCACTATAACCGCACAGTTATAAAGTATTTCCAGGTTGTTGACTGTACGACAGTTCCTTATCATTTCGCCAAGTTATCAGAGCACAGCACAATTGTAAAAAAATGACAATTGCTATTTTTTCCTAAATTACTTTAAATAGATATGGAAAGCACAGCAGTTTAAAGGGAACATTGCACTTTTTTAAGATGTCAAATAAATCTTTGGTGTCCACAGAGTATGTATGTGAAGTTCTACCTCAAAATAGCATACAGATAATTTATTATAGCATTTTAAAATTGCCACTTTGTAGGGGTGTGTCCCTTAAATGCAAATGAGCTGATCTCTGCTCTAAATTGCAGTGCCATGGTTGGATAGTGCAGATTAAGGGGCGGTATATCCCCTTCTGACATCATAAGGGGAGCTTATTTTCAATGACCTATTGTTTCACATGCTTGCAGAGAATGGTTTACCAAAACTAAGTTAGTGGGTTGATCTTTTTCACATTTTCTAGGTTGATAGAAGCACTGGGCACACAATTATAGCACTTAAACATGAAAAAAGTCAGATATTTCCCATTTAAGAGGAATATGAAATATGAATATGAAAATGGCAGTCAATGTGAAGGCAAAAGTATGACTGAGAATAAAACATGCTCTCCCACTTACAATTTGTCAATCCCTCTTCTTAAAAATAGTTTTGCCACTGAAAAATCCCTTATTCAAATGACTATTTCGAAACATTGTATCTGGTTTAAGTAGCATATACTGCGTATTTCAACAAGATGCTTTAAAATGATCATCAGTAAGTAGTTATTCTTAAAGTGTTCATTAACCATTTAATTTCTACATTAAAAGGGCCAATGTGTAGATTTTTGCGCCATAGCAGTGAGACCGTAAGTTGCAACTAACGGCTCAGTCCACAGCTCAACCTTTTCTTTCTAAACGCATAGTGAAGCTACGATAGCCAGGTAATCATCTGAGACAACCGTACACTGTAAAAAATACTTTGCTGCCTTAAAAATTTTTGTTGAATCAACTCAGATTTACAAGTCATTTCAACTTACTATTATTTATCTTGACTAGAGATGAGTTATTATAACTACAGGTGAGTTGTTATAACTTATAAAATTAAGTTGACTTTTCACAACTATATTTTATAAGTTGTGACAACTCATCTCTGTTGACATGACTTGTAAATCTGAGTTGATTTAACAAAAAATTTTAAGGCAGCAAAGTCTTTTTTACAGTGTAGTAACAAAACTACAACAGTTTGTCCATTTAGGGCTAGAAACATAGCACACGAAATGGCGACATCCATGTAAGGGGACCCGACGTGTAAATAAAAACAGCTCATTCTAATATAATAAAAACAATGCAGTTCATTTATAAACCACTGATAATAATGTTATGTATATTATATTGCATTTCTGTAAGGAGATCCTTATAAAAGTTACACAATGCACCTTTAACTTATGTATGCAATAAGGTACTGTTGTGCTGTACTGTGAATAAGTCATGGCTGTCACAATATGTGATTTGGACGCATGGATAGATGTGTTTTATCATAAAACACACCTGTTAACCAGATCAAAATTAATAATTGATGACGGGCCATTGAATTATTTGAAAATAATGTACACCCTTGACGTGAAGCGGAGTGCCTTTACACCGTGGGTGTGCATTATTTTAAAATAATTCAAAGGACCAGAGTCAAGTATTCCTCTTATACCACGGTTACCACAAAGCTGGTGCCTATTTTTAAAACATTTTAAAGGTTATGTGTCCAGTTCACAAATTAATCAACAACACCCATAGAACATTTCTCAACCAATCAGAATAAAGCATTCATCGGACCCCTGGTATAATAAATGCTATTTCAAGTGTGCATACGTTTGTTAGAAATGTTCCTGACCAAAAACTCAACCACTGCACTGGCAGGGTGATTCGTTTTTCTATGCTGAGTTTTCATCTCAGTTGATTGACAGCAAAGCTCTTGAACTCGGTAAACCAGCAGACGCTCTTCAGAATCTCAGGGTTGTCACTGAGTAGCCCCTACTGTACATCACAAAGACAGAGCAGATGGAGTAGAGCAACCAGCCTGGATGAGAGCCAACAAAACTCACCTCCAACATAACTGAACGGGGTGCTTGACTTCAGTATGAAACACTGGCGTAGGAAAAACATCCATCCAAAATGCCCCCAAGCACCTGAAGAAAGATGAAGGCCCTTGGTTCTAATAACAGCACCGGCTGCTTTGCTCAGCATCAGGGCTGCCAAGATTCACAAGCACATGACATCGAGTAAGGTGCTTAACTACGTTACGCCAGAAGAGCCGTTTCTACAATTAGAATAGTTTGAATAATGGGTTACTAACTAGGTTTAGAAAAGTGTTTGAGTACTTGAATGATTTAAATAATCATCTGTTAAACTTCTGCTAACCAGTGGCGGCCGGTGACTTGTGATGTTCGTCACAACATGTATGTAGCCCGTCATGTGTGTGGTTCATTTTTTTTAAATAAGTGTTCTGCACTTTGAGAGATCCTGTGTGCATCACGTGTCTTGTCAAAATAAGTGCCTGCTGCAGATGCGTCTAAAGGGTTTATGATAAAAGAGACACTCGCGTTTGCCAGATACTCGCATAATCTCATGCGTAATCAGAGTTTACTGTTAAGCGAGTGTCTTTCGTGTTATTTTGAACTTGAGCGTCTCTGTTATCATAAACGGATTTGACGCGTGTGCAGCAGGCACTTATTTTTACAAAACACGTGATGCACACAGGACCTATCGACACGCAGAACACATATTTTGAATTAGCGCCCCTCGGATAAGCAGTCACGAGCTGCCACTGCTGCTGTGATTTAGAGTCCCACGTAGGACCTACGGCATCACTTTGCCATAGGCTCTGCGTAGCCTTACGTGCACCTTTTCAAAAATGGAATGCTGCGTTCAGACCAGCCGCGGTAGAGGCGTCAAGTGCTTGTGATTTCAATGTTAAAGGACAAGTTCGGTATTTTACACTTAAAGCCCTGTTTTATGATGAAATAGAACGTTTTTGACTGAAATGTCGACATATGCGGCTGCCCTGAGAATTTTCGCGTGTTTGTGTTTCAGCTCACACCTCTACAATGGATTTAATGGTGCACTGGAACAATCCTTCCTAAAATGCATTAAACTTTCGTTTACAAAGACGTGAAACTCACCGAGTGGTTAGGGGTGTTCACTGATATGCTCACACAAAAATCGCTGCAAAAGATGCTTTCCAACAGTTGTTTTAGCATTCGTTGTTAACTTGTGGACCTATTTTTCCAAACGCCTCACACAGGTACATTCTTCCGCGGAGAGCTTGAATAATAAACACTCCAGCCCAGGTGGTGGTGCTAATCCGCCTTTGCCAATTGCAAAAATAGAAACAAAGTTCCCGGCGCGGAGTAATACCGTACCTCACAGGACATCTAATACAAGTCAATGGAGTTGGCAAAAACTAAGATAAAACCTGTTGGAATGCATCTTTTGCAGCGATTTTTCTGTGAGCATATCAGTAAACACCCCTAACCACTCGGTGAGTTTCACGCCTTTGTAAACGAAAGTTAAATGCATTTTAGGAAGGATTGTTCCAGTGCACCATTAAACCCATTGTAAAGGTGGGAGGTGAAACACAAACAACATAAAATTCTCGGGGCAGCCGCATATGTCCAAATTTCAGTCAAAACCGTTCTATTTCATCATAAACAATCTGAAAACAGGGCTTTAAGTGTAAAATACCGAACTTGTCCTTTAAGTCAATGTAAAAGGTCTTGCGGCGCGAATTAGACGTTGCCACGGGAAACGCGCGAGTTGAAAATTTTAAACTTTGTCGGAAAAACGCGCCGCGTTAACCAATCAGGAGTTTGCTCTAGTAGTGAAGTGATTACAGGAAGCGAGCGAAGTCGCAGAAGCCCCTCCCATGACGCAAATTTCCACGTGAATGTCTCTATGACTAGAATTTCACGCACGGCTTTCACAGGTGCTGTGACTGGTAAACTAAAACCCCTTTTGTCAGGTCAAAAAAGTCTGTCAGAACAAAGATTGCTGTCTATTTACATCAATCACTGCTGATACCTCAACAAAGAACACAACAAGCTGTTTTTTCTTTGAAGAAGAAGCTTTGCCTTAATACTGCTTATACACCATGACATGCCGGGTGTAAAAAGGTAAAGTGAAATGCTTTCAAGAAATGAACACACACTCCAAGTCATGAACACACACATACACATAGCAGTGGGCAGCTATTTCAGCACCTAGGGAGCAATTAGGAAGGTGCCTTCCTCAAGGGCACCACAGTCTCAACCCACCGACAATGAGCCTCAAACCTGCAACTCTCAGGTTACAAGCCAATTACAATTGCCCTGGACATTGCCTACCAGTGATCTGCACAGGTAATTGACAAGTGCACGTCGGCATTGATGCAGAAGTATAATGGACCCTTTGCACTGTCAACAGTGCAGGTGCCAACATTAGCAATAGCCAGTTAGTGAAAACTAATTTTATATAATGGTGTATAATAATCACACTTCTACATCCTTGACCACCTTCATGAGGCTCAGCCAAAGTTGAGTTTGAATGGACAAAAGGTCTTTTCAAAAGAAAAAGCAGATAGTGAACAATTCCAGGAAAACAAAGGTATGCATTTGGCTTGTGGCGAGGGAGAGTTATTCATTCTGGAAATGGAAACATTTGAGAGCTTGGATAATTGCGAGCCATAAGCATTAAATATGGGGTCCTTATGAACACAGATAAAAGAATACTTTACTTTTGTAATGGTAGATTAGGGGGCTGTTATCTGTCTTGTTTAGTGAAAACATTGTTTAAAAAATAGGGAAAATGTGGAGGGTTGTAACACTTACCAAAGGGCCTCTCAGGGTTCACAAAATAGTCTATTTTAGAGTATTTTTACATATTTTCCTTTGAAATCTAACTGGTGTTTTAAGTATTTCCTTTAGGGCATGATTACTATTTAAGTTGAAAATTGAAAGGAGCACGGGAGGTGACACTGTAGCAAACCAACAAGTTAACACATAAAATGAAAAAAACCATGCTCATAGAAATCCATGATTTATAACACCGCTACAAATCACCTTGGTATAAATATGCAAATCATATATCAAAGTTTGAGACACAAAACAAACTCAGTTCAGATGCTAAAAGAAATTGTGTTGCAACACTCTGCAATCTCCTTTACACAAAACTGGTGTAGATGAAGTCTCCGGAGGATTTTTCAAAGGGGCTCTCAGATCACCCGCTTAAACCCGGCGGGGGGTGGATAGAAATCGAATAAGAGAAAATCTCCAATCGTATTTCTGAAGAGTCTGACAGTAAGTCTGGCACAGGGGTATCTAAATTTCAACTTGAATTAAATTAATGGAGAGGTTCTCATGCCGGCATTGTGTTGCGACTACAGCTGTGTGGTGCATACTGCCCCTGACTGAGCTTCAACTACAACCAACAAGCTTTCCATTAGCCAAGCAGCAGGAGGATACTGGCAGAGGAGATGACGAGGTGGAAATCTGGAGGTGGAAGGAAGGTTTGGTGAAGGACAGATTGAGGTGTGACTGACAGGCAATCGAGAGAAATAAGTATAAGAAAGGAGAAAAAAGCTGATGGAGTGACAAACTGAAAATATTATATGTAGATGCTTACAATAAACATGGAGTAAATATCTACTTCATACCATAGCACTGTTGTGCATGACTGTGAGGCTCACATTTTTGAGCACTTACTAACATAACAGTAATTCCAGATTAAATTCCTTTCACTATTTGAAAGGAAAGATTTCAACTAGGTGTATTTTCTTTCATTCTTCTCTTTAGAGAAATAGGTGTTAGTACATTTTTGATTGAGTTAGTCACTCACAAAGCATTTTTTGTGTTAATAAATGTATCATGCAGGTGATAATATTTCTCAGGTGCAGCCACACAACTGGCTCTTATTATCCTTTCATCTAAGTCAGAAAAGGTCCAGGTGTTGCACTCCGAATGCCAAACTGATGCCATTCTAGTGGCAACAAGCACAAAGCATTTATTATTTATTTCCAGCAGCCATATCACCCTGTAGCCCAAGACTGGTTGCCCACTGAAGCTAAGTAGGGTTGAGCCTGGTCAGAAATTGGATGGGAGACCTCTTTGGAAAACCAGTTTGCTGCTTAACAGGTTGGTGTTAGTTAGACCAGCAGTGGGTGGTCCTAGAGGTCTTCATGGGTTGACTTAAGCAGGTTCGGATCTGAAAGTTTCATGTGTGCCTTGGACACAGGTAAGGTATGATGTTAAAGGCCTCAGATAATTTTAAATTAATGTGTTTTACCTAACGGACCTGAGAAGACCGAAACTATATAGCGTGTATGCATCAAATCCTTTTCCAACCTCCCCTCTGTTTGCCAAGAGCGCTTGTGACATTGTGTGGCTGGCGGTAGGTTCATTTTAGTTGAGCCAGACCTGTCAATCAATTTTGAATGCACACTGTAGCGGTTACCTATAACAAATAAAAATAAATGCAGCAGCGGCCAAATCGGGTCGGTCTTTCTTTAAAAAAAAACACCTATTTATGCACGTCGGGTTCGGGTAAAAGGTGTTCCGACAACTTTTGTACCATTTTATCTGAGAGTGTACTGTTGTGAAAAGGTATGAAAAGGTGTAAATTCAGTATTTGCAACACATTCTCACTCCCCAAGGCGTCAAAATCTGAAGCATGTTCAAACGCCTTCAGAGTCAGTATAAAGACACGAAGGTTCTATGCGTCACTTTATTGACGAAATGGGAACTCTGTTGCTTTCATGCTAATCCCTTAGCTTCGAACATAGACAAAAGGGCATCCCAGAAGGTGATGCTGTCACGTTATTCGACGTCAATGTATGTGACGACCGGCAGGATCATGCCGCTTTTGGACGGTAACTACTCAATTTTTTTCCCTATTTTTAAACCATTGTCACTTGGGGTTGGGGTTAGAGTTCGGGTTTAGATGTCAGTTTAGGTATTGGTTTATACTTTTTGTCTTTTGATTTTTAAACCATTGTTGCTTGGGGTTAGGGCTAGAGTTCGGGTTTGGGTTAGGATGTCTGTATTGGTTTATACTTTTTGTCTTCTGATTTTTAAACCACTGTCCCTTGGGGTTGGGGTTAGAGTTGGGTTTGGGATGTAATTTTATTTCTTAACAGAAAGTCGTTCTAACCCCAACCCCAGGCGACAATGGACAATGGTAAACAATACGTTGACGTCGCATAACATGACGGCATCCCCTTCCGGGATGCCCTTTTGTCTATATCCGACGCTGAGAGATTAGCATGAAAGCAACAGAGTTCCGATTTTGTGGATATAGTGACGCATAGGGGCACCCTTCGCGTCTTCATACTGACGCTGAAGGCGTTTGAAAATGCTTCAGATTTTGACGCCTGGGGAGTGAGAATGGGTTGGTATACACTGTCAAAATATATACCCCAACTGTGACTGGGGTGAAAACCTTTCAAAAAGGTACATACTGGTACAAGAGATCTTATTTGTTTCTCAAAGACACATAATGGTACAATATGTATATATTTACATTAAATGTGCTCTAAGCAAATTCACACGTTTTAGGCCATAAAACATTTTTTGTTACATACAGCAAACATTGCCTATAACACAATGTAAAAAACGCAGTCTCTGTAGACAGCCCAGGCTCCACAAACGGCAACAAAAACAAAGTGGTGCAGCCTACAACCACGAAACATAACAAACAAGTTCCAGCCAATAAACGACAAGAAGGATTTGGGGTGGGGTTTGGGGGGTTAGTGCGCATGAGGAAGCATGGAAGAAGGAGGGAGGGGCAAGGGGGAAAGTGAGAGGGGAGAGGTAGGGGGAGGAGTTAGCTACGCCCCGTTTTGTTTGACAACACTTCGAACGTCAAAAAGAAGTGACGGCACACCGATTCGCTAAAAGCACCTTTAAATCATTTAGCAGACGCTATTTTACATATATGTAGCTATATTAGGAGCTTTCAACAGGGTACTGCTTATGCAGTGACAGCTAGGGTCCATATTTTGACCTTTTTTTCCAACAGCGTACTTACAAAGTCAATTGTGAACTGTAACCTAAAGTGTTACCACTTATCACACTTATCACATCTCTTTCTAAATCTAGTATAGTTTTTTTAAACTTTTGACCCACGACACTGAATGTGATTCGCACCTGTGCTGAAATTCCCACTCGGTATCGTTCAAAGTCCTACGGGTGCAGCTCTACAACTGACCTTGTAAAAAGTTCACGCATTTGCATGCTGACAACCATGGACTCTCCGAGGACCACAGCAGTGAAGTAAAATTTAATTCAGCGTTATCCGAAAGCTTGGTCGCCAGCCGTCTGGATTAATTTGAAAATTACAGAGTGTATATTCATCTCTAACTAGCATGGAATGTGACTCAGCCATCTTTTCAATGATAATAGTATTTATCAGTGCTACTTAGCCAGGGAATGATATAGATCCCCATGGGTCCCTCTACAAAACAGAAACTTAGGTTTAATTAGGGGTTTTTAAGCTGCTCTTCAATAAAACCTCGGGGCTTCTGGCATCAGCTGTCATTCACACTGGAGAGTAACAATAACGTTAAATATCGCATATGGGTAAGAGTAAAGTTTTATCTGATAATGAGAAGGATGAGACCCACGGGTGCAAACATCATTAATTTTAGCTCAGTTAGGCAACGCTGAAAGTCTTGGATTTTATCATGATTTGATGAATTGGCTAACTTACAGGATGTCAAGGCAGAAATACGTTCAGAGAAATGTAAGAGTCTTAACCAAACTGCAAAAAATATTGCCCCAGTATTTTAAAGTAAATAGTTTTCCATCATTCGGGATGTGGCTGTGTTCCTAAACGTAATCTGCTGTCAGACAAGCATCTCCCAAAGCAATTTATACATGGAGTTAGGTCCCTAGTGTGGTTTATTTCATCCAATGACTCATCACAACAACTAGCTCTGGCACAACCACAAAAACAAACTTTGCTTGAAATCTCTTTACTCCCTGTGTCTTATAGTCTAGTCAGTTATAATCATTTGCCACAGCCTAAACCCAAACTGAAAAATCCTGTCAGTCTAGATCAAAGTCATATAGAAAACACATGGCAAGCCTTTGCGTCATAGGGTGTGACTTTGTAATTATCCTTGGATTTAGACTTTTGCCTTTCTACTTTATGGATTTGTGTTATGTTTGCTCATTTTAATTTATAATTCATATAATAATATTATCATTATTTTTTTTATTTTTTTAAACAAAGCCTGTCCGATCCACAGCTTCAGATGGACTGCTAATATTATCTTCAGAGATTTTGAATCGTCTCTAATGGATGAAACTAATGCAAGGTCCTGTGGCTCAATTGCCGCATTGCATTAGCAATGCAAAAGGTCATGAATTTACACAAATTGATAAAATGTACATTGAATGTAATATACTTTAGGTAATAGGCTAGCGTCCGCCAAAAGAATGAATGTGAATTAAAATGTTAAAAATAGTAAATGCGCCTCCATGTGGTGTTTGGTATTACTTTACTGAAATGAAACAAACAATAAAGCTAAAAGACACTAATCTAAAGCCTCTGGAAAGATTTAGTCATTAAAGCCAGTGGTCCACATTATCTAATCGTATTGTTTAAAACAGCCTAGAGCATAAAACATGCACTAGTGCATGGAGCATATAATTTGCAGAGCAATATAAACACTAACTAGCTAAACCTAAAGCATAATAAGGGACACTGAGCATCACGAAAACTTATTAATTATTCATTGATATTAAAATAGAAACAGAAACTTTTGTTGTTTGGATTGCACCAGCTGCAGTTCTGTTAGCCCTAAAATTTTTTAGCCCTAAAAATAACTTAAATATTTTCTACTTTCAGGAGAGAATAATAGTGCAGATTTTGTTTAGGTTAAACAGGACCCAAGTTCATGGAATCTCATGGAAACACAATCTCGTGGAAATCTATAACTGTTTTATGAGTATCTGGTTGTATAATGTAATTTACGTTTAAACAGTTAAAAAATAATGTCATAATTGTGCTGCTTTTTCTAACATATTTAGACATTTTTATTAATTTATAATTGAACTATTGTTAGAAGGGCTGGATGAATGAATACAGTGTGGATACCTGTCTATTATAAACAGATATATAAACAATATCCACTTCAAGTATATAGACAAAATATTATTGAAATATTTGCCTGCAAACTTAATTTTTAGCAAGTGTTACAACTAACCCCCTGCCTGTTACAATGAACCCCACCTATGGGGTAAGTTGTAACGTTTGCACTTCTGTCACATTTGGTGTAATTGTCCAAAAATGGTAAGTACTAGAAACAAACTTCGTGTTCATTTGTAGCAGAGATTTGTGTGTTGCTTGTGTAAAAATATAATTCATCAAACTCAAATATTTTTTGAATGATTGAGCCAAAACCAAAACGCATTAGGTTGTACCCCACTCTACCCTACTGGTTGACTTCTGTTGCACCATTATTTACTGACAATATTTAAAATCAAAACACAATAACTTAATTTTCAAGGATATAAATGCTTTTTTTATAAATTGCATGTCAACCCACTCTTTGCTATATAACTTAAAGCACCATTTGACTCTTTGCTATATAACTTAAGGCACCATAATGCAACCAAGCCAGCACACTGTGTAAAAAGCAAATAGGACAAATTGGTTCTTTCACTGCAGTTGCATCTCTATTCAATTCCCACCTATAATGAGCCAAGTGTTATACTCTATAGCAAGATCAGTGCTGACCACTATTAGCCCTTTGAAAGGATGACAGCTCTCTTATGCCTTAGCTATTCACGACCCTATTATTTATGAAAAGAAATTGCAATGTTTTTGTCCAGCTGCACTAATGCTCATTAGCGCCCATTGTCGAAAGGGCCTCGACCCTAGGAGAATACGTTCACAAATAACACACGATCCCTCTCGACCCGATGACATAGCATTACGAAAGCACTGAGACAAAGAATCTCATTCGAAGCAAAAGAAAAGAGTTACTGAATCTTCAATGGATCATTGTAATTGCAAGAGCCCAGGTGGAAAAGGAAAACGGGCACGTTTCTCCGAAATCCCCTCTGCTCTACTCGTTTTTCAAGTGGGGCAGGTGTCACAGCTGCACCATGACTCAAAAGTGAAATTTCCATTGGAAATGGGAGGTTTAGCACTCTGGCGTGACAGCAGAGTGGTGCAGGTGGACGAGTGAGACAGCATGAGGTATCCTAAAGAGAGATGTTGCATTCTGGGAGCCTGCAGAGGACCGAGGCAAACTGCATTAATCTGGCTGAGCGAATCGCAGCGGAATCCATCTTAACCTCGCGGGTGCCGTCATAGCATGTGCATAGGAATTTGTGAGGATCCAAAGGAAAATCAAACAGATTTAAGTAATAAAACAATTCTACCATGAAAATACTTTGGAATGGCGTAATTCGAACAGCACGTTTGACTTATGAATAGCCACGTATATGTGCCACAACACATAAATCCCCCCACCATCCTGTTTATTGTTGTGAAGGGCACAGAATTCGAGTTTTACTCTGCTTGGCACACAGGCTTTGGGGAAATAAAGGATTTTTCCAAAGTAATCACGCTAATGGTTTCCAAGTCCACAGCGGAGTCAGTGTGTGAACTCTGGCATGGCTTCATGCTTTTAGACACGGCAGGCTGACTAGATTAACATTTCATTTCCACTGTGTCAATCAACTTGGGTAAACACACCTACTCGCTGTTCAAACCTCGGGCAGATTTATCTCTGTCAGGGTATCAGTTAACAGTCGAGGTCCACTCAGACCACCGCCCTTTGTAATGCATGATTCGTAGACCCTGTCCTTCTTTTTCCAAAACCAGGAAAGTTCTTAACAACCGAGGGTTTATTTTAAGCGGTAGGGTTGAATTCGCAGTTGGTTGTGTTTGCAGTTGGTGAGAGTGTGGAACGAATCATCTGACTTTAATTTACGCTCTTCAGTTGAGATATTTTACTGTAATTATGTTTTCAATAAACATATACACAGATGTTGAATGGGGCAAAGTTTACAGTATGTAAGCGTTGCTCCCTGCTGGTGGATGCAGTAACTGCAAATAAATTTGATTCTGTCTGTGACAGTCTCATAATCTTATGAGTTTATGGGGATCAGTTTTACGTTTATTTCAATCTTTGATATGATATTACAGAAATCAAGGTTATATTTTCAAAGAATGTTCTTTACATTATGTAAGATGATTTTAGACTAAATAAAATGTTTTACTTTAGCTGGGTTTTCACAGACTGGGTCACAGAAAGACTACTATTAGAGGAAATAAACTCTTTGCAACAAATATATAAATAATAAAATGTAATTTGTATTGTTTTACCAGTGTTTGATTCATCGATGTTTCGAAGTCTTAAAAGCATGAAACAGGGTTCCCACACCTTAGTTAACTTCAAATTCAAGGACCTTTCAAGGACTTTCCGGGTCCAATACCCTCAAATTTAAGGACATAATGTGGGGACAAGTGAGAGCAAGGGTACATTGTGTTACCTTTTAAGAGACATTGTCACATTCTCTTACGATGGAACTTGCGCTGCGTCACTGCGGTGACACTTTGGGGACGCTTCCAGGGGTAAGTGCGTCTGAATGTGTATATCAAATTTAACTAATGGTGAGGCTATACGACAAAGACAGGGTGACGCAGGAGCCAGGAAGTATATCGCTATCTAAAATATTGCCAAACATGGCATTACAGGGACGCAGGAAGTATGGCAAGGGAGACGCAGCATCTAGTTCCCTTCTTAGGGGACAACAGTTACATACATTTCATGTGTCAAACATAATTATGCAAAAAGGCATTTTGGTATGAATCAACATTTGCATACAGAAGATATAAGCATTTACAGCGAACAGTTTAGCACGTGTGCTTAAAAAGTCTAGAATTTCTATGATACTATCCTATATTACACAGGGAATAATATAGATTTTTTCCCAGAAAACTTCTTGCATACAATAGATTCAAGCTCTTTCAATGACCTGTATCTATGCATGTATATATTCAAAAACTTTCCAGGGCCTTGATTTTTTCCCCAGATTCACAAACTTTCAAGGATTTCAAGGACCTGTGGAAACCCTGATGAAATAATCTAAGTTCCCTGTCTGCTGACTAAGAATTCAGCTCATACATCTGCCCCAGAGTTATTATTCACATGACATTTATGGCTCAGGTGATTGGTTTAAAAAATGCCTTTCACATACCACTGGGGCTGCAACAATTGCCATTGAGATGAATAGGAATGGTAATGGATTCTCCAGCACTCCCTCCAGATTTTCCTTGATGCAGCACCTCCATGCAAAATCGAGTCTGTGTGAAGCAATAAGAGACATGCTGAGAATTCATTTTAAACCTGTCATCGGTCTCTCAGACTGACATTTCACTAATGTTTTGTAGAGGCTTTAAAAAAGCCCATCCTCTCATCGTTCAGTCCAACACATCAACCGTACCACAAGTAAACATGTCCTTGACTGCAAAAAGCTGATGGGAGTGTTGATTCTTAGCATCACTCCCAGTGGAAGTCCAATAGTTTAAAATCTCTTCTTTGTTAGTCACAGGAACATCAAGTGTGATTTGAATGTATAAAAAGGGATTAGATATTAAGGAATGTGCATTTATTTGAGTTACTTGAAAGTATTTGATGAAAATGAGTAAAGCTACGTTCAGTAAAGCAGTAGAACTGTCAGAGCTCGAGTGGATTTAGCAGATGAAACACATGGATGCCTATTGAGTGAGATATTTATAATACATTCACAATACATAAAAGAGAAAAGCATGTGTTTGCCTGTGCACTTGAATTGTCTGTGTAAGTGTTTGTGCTTCAATTTGATGGATAAAAAAATTATAAAACTCATAAACAGACTGTTGTATGAAGTAGAATTAAAACATTATCTAGAGGGCTACAAACAATAATGCTTTAAGTACTTTAAACATTTTGTAAAGCTGATGCCAAAAACATTTTCTTGACAAAATACAATAATACAGATCCACAAGGAAACGCAACAACTCGTATAATTATGTAAAGTGTGCCTATAATTTTTAACCATGTCTGAAGTAATGAGCAACACTAAATCTGTCATGGCCACAGGCAAATGTAATGCTTGTGTATTGTTTGTACTGTACAGTATATGAGTTCAGATGCAAAACCCTCTAAGTTGTTCTATGAGTAAGTTAGCATGTAAATTAAAAATTTTTTATCTGGCTCTTATTTTAGGTTTAAGCAAAACCAAAGAGTTTTTTTTACCTTAAAGGAACGTTTCCAAAAAAGTTTCAGTCGTTCATCCACTTGTAACAGGATGATAGGCACTTTCACATTCGCTTTGCAGCCCTCTATCGGTCAAAACCGCACAAAAAGTTTCCAACCGTAGGATTGCGGTAATGTAGTTCGAGTGAAAACTACTAAAACTTGCTTTACGGCAAGTTACAATCCAATCAGAGCCAGCTTTGCTGCAGTAGGATAAATTATTTACGACAGTGGTAATGGACAATTCCGCTTCCGACCTATAGGGGGAGCAAAGAGCAAAAAGTGTTGCTTTAAGTAATTTCACTTTGATGGCAATGAAAAGGTTAGTAGTCATTAGTTATTAGTCGTATTGTCCCGAAAAAATACCAAAAAATTTAATGGAAATGCCTCTTAATAAACAATGTCTTATATTCAAGCTCTAGACGTCAATCAAAGCGTACCCCTGCCAAAATGCGGTAGGTGGCGCCAAATACACATAAAGGTCCTTAAAGGTACCGTTTTTCCTGTGTTTTTGAAGCTATGATTGTGTTTAAGGTGTGCAATATATTTGTATATGTTTCCTGTGGAAAAAACGAAGTATTTTGGACAAAATTTACTTATCTGTAGTCCAATACCGCTGCTTTCACTGTCCTAAAATCGGGCTGTTGTCTTTCTAGTTCTATGAAGTCCCTCCTTCAGAAATACGTAAGGAGTTCAAAATTCTGATTGTGTAGTTTGTTTAGTGTGTTGTGATTGGATAGCAGCTTAGCCAGTATGGAAGGCCAACAGGGCAAAAACATGTTGAAAATACGTGTTAACACGCACTACGTGTTAACGCGTAAATCACGTGTTAACACGCACTACGTGTTAACGCGTAAGTGCGTGTTAACACGTAAATCACGTGTTAACGCGTTAGAAATCATGGACATGGAGTTTTACCACCATCTAGTGGTGTGGCGAATCTGACCTAAATACACAGAACGGACAGATAGATAGGATTGTAAATTGAAGTATTTTATCCTAAATATATATTTTTAAAAGTAATTAACAGTGAATAATGATCATAAATAGGTTACAGATTGGACTATATATAATAATTATAGTATCATTTAATTTTGTTATAAATAATTTTGTTAGCTTTGTGAATTAGGCAATAGTCCCAATTTCTACTTTGTGTCTAATGTCTTGTTCTTTTAGTACCTGCCTATGGAAAGAATTATATTCTTAAAAATAGAGGTGTTAAATGATGACACAGTAGTGTCATACAATTCTTATAAACAGTAGAGGATGATAAATATTGCAAGAAAAAATTTATTTAAACACTACTTAACCACAGGTAATCTAATTAAGTTTATGTTAATAACAATTGGTTAATAGCAAGATTATGAACGTAAATGGAATGTATGCTCAAGCAGATGGTACATCTGCATCATTTGTGAACACACACACACATTATGATGTTCTACATATGAAGTCTTTGGACTACCTGCCATCATGATCTGATTGCACTTAAAGCTAGTTCAGCTAGTTTATAAATGCCTTATAAAATTTGTTTTTCACTAGTGTCATACACATATCCTTAATAATACAGTATAGCAATACCACACTATATAATTACAACCAATTTAGCATATGAACAACAGATGGAACTCTATATGTATGGCCTAATGGGAGAACATCAATGTCATTGTATAGAGCAGTTAGGCTTTAAAACATGCTTTTTGAGTTTAAATAATAATCTTATTTTGTGTGAAAGAGGCTCTCAGCTACAAACCTTTTAAGCTTTTTTTTTTACTTTTTGGCATGCGTTGCCTCAGACAAAGTTTCCATATCAGAAAGTATGTGTCATAGATCAATCTGAGGCTTCCAATGGATTAGTCACGCTCAGACCGTTTCTTTGTCATAGTAACTAGAACTACTCTGCAGCAGATACTAGAACAATTATGCAAATGTAATAAACTTTTGATGCTTTTTTTCTGTGTATTTTCTGATCTATAAGACACTTTGGATGAATGTATATGCTAAATGAATAAATGCATATGTGATGACTGGAAAAAAAGAAGAATGGCAATAAGACACATGTCTATAGCTTTGATTGGAATTAAAAAAAAGTGCTTTCTTGTTTTCACCTTTAGTTTTTTTTCCATCTGATCCTTTTTAAGAAAAAGTAAAAGTGACATAATGAGCAATGTATGGTAACCCATACTTGAAATGGACGTCTGTATTTAACCTATCAAGTGAGTGGTGAACAAGCACTGCACGTCGTGAACATACACACCCAGAGCAGTACTGCAGTGCCCGGGAAACACTGGGAGACAGGTGGCTGGCTCAAGGCACCTCAGTCGCAACCTGTCAGCCGTGAGACTCGAACCAGCAAAACTCTCAGGTTATAAGGCCGACTCTAACTATTAGACCATGACTGCCTATTATCTTTTGATGTAAATATTATGTTATATTTAAGAAGTTAAGCTTTTTTGGTAACTGTTAACAGCCTTTTATCAACAATTCATTGTTTCACATATTGATACAAAAAAGCTTAAGTGCAAGTTGTTTTTAAATTAAGCGAGCTCAAATATATATTTTAGTCTAATAATTTTAGGATAAGCCCCTAGGATAAGTTAAATAATGAAATGAATATTTATGATAAACACTTGCTGTTAACAAAAAAGATAAAAACAAGAAGTCATCCTAACAGTGATTAGTTTTATCTTTACTTAGCTGAGCACTTGACCCCAAACATTTTATTGTTTGTGTTGAAGCATTGTGATAGTTCGCAGGAAAAATACAAAAAATTCTGTGGTAATTTTTAACACCTTGGGTGTGAATCTAAGCAGTGTTGATTTAACTCTGGAGCTTTTGCTGAAATTAGAAATAGTTTCAACTACCCTAACCTAAAGGACTGAGTGGCAAGGTAAGGAAAATAACAGGACAAAGAGTACACTTCTATTAGTAATCATAATAACTTCTTACATTGAACTGATTATACTTTGATTTCTGTAATTTTGTTATTATTTGTGTGTAAGTATGAACAGGGTTGGGAGAACTACTTCAACATAATTTCCAATACAGTTACAAATAACCTTAAAGAGATGCAGTAACTAATTCAAGTATCACAAAATGAAAGTAATCAAGACTTACCTTTAGACTACTTCAATGTCAAATATGTAAATAAACTTAATAGAAAAGCATAAGAAGAGTCTTTCAAACTCCAAGCAGATATGAGACAGATAGGCTACTCACTACAGGGAAAACAAAAATATTTATTTTTGATTATGCCCTCGATAATCATGATAATTAATGTTGATTAATAAACTACATTAAAATGCTTAATTGCATTTTAATTCATTTTATAGGCTAAAACGTTTGAATGGTTTTTGCTTGCTTACTAATTCAAGACATCACACTGACTTTCTGAGTGACATGGAAACAAAAGGTTTTTCAAACTTGGACTAAATTGTATAGAAATTGGCTACACTGCACAATAAAACTCCCTTTATAATGGATGACGTGGGAATTACTTGGCCCGTCTGACTTTTGGATTATAATCAGTACAATCAATGTACAGTGGAGAACACAGCAAAATTGTATTGGGAGCAATTTAGGGGCGGTTTCCCGGACAGGGATTAGACTAGTCCTAGACTAAAATAAATGTAAGAGCTGTACAAACTAAAAAAAAATGCATTGACATATCTTAAAATACATCAGTGCTCTTTGTTTTGCCTTAAAATGCACACAGGTAATGTTTTTAGTAAGGTATGTTTGTTTATTTTTTCCTAATTAGGCTTAATCCTGGTTTAAGAAAACCCCTGTTCGGGAAAACACCACTTAATGTCTGTCATTTAGTTTTTTGCGTTCATATTCTTAACTTTGGACATAGATTTATTAATATATTATTAAAATGATAAGATCATTAATGCATTGTCGGTAAACCATGCTTTCAATGAAACTGGCTTTAACAACAATAACTCGTTTTAGTCATTTGTGCATTGCATGTCGTTACCACTAATGAGCACAAGATGGCAGATGACTTCTTCGCCACTATCATTTTGAGTCGTATTTTAAAGGAAGATTTACAAGCAATAGCATGCAATGATTTTACTATAGCCAACTTATTAAATGAAGATCCAAAATCAGGAAGTCAAATGCAGTTTGAGATTTATTAAGAATAGTGTGTTATATAACAGGATATAGAAGAGGCAGATCATTATTTTCACACTCCATCACAGCAGGTGGCGGTATGCACCTTTAAAGTTGGTTCGTAACCCGCCATTAAACCAAAAGAAGAAGATGAAGATCGTAACGTCAGCTCATCGTAAGCAATAGGTAAGTGCTCGCTCACAAGCTTATGAATAATTATATTGCAGCGAATGCGTTACGACAGGCACTGTCATTGTGTGAATAATTAATGATATAGTGATCCAAGCATTACGTCGAGTTTGCCGTAAGCTTACCTCATAGCCATCATAAGCCAGGTACGCTGACGGAAGGGTAACGTAACCACACGGAAGAGCCAAAAAGTACTATGGAGGAATACAAACGCAAAAGCAGCAGCAGTAACAACAACAACAACAACAGAAAACAGTTTTGTTAGATAAATGGCCTTGGGCAAAAGTCTTTATAACTGCAATAACATAAGTTAGTGGAAACAGTGTCAGGCTTTCCCAGATGGAGACAATATAGTGAGGTTAAATTTTAGTGCTGTTTAAATGAATGCGTTGTGTTTGTTATTCATTTAAAAATATGAACATAAAGTTATGACTCATGACAAACTGGCAAGAGAGTAAATAACACAGATCTGTCCAAATATGAGGGAAACTATATTCCTTTGTAGGCCTACTGTGTAGCATTATTAGAGTAAGTTGGTCTATATAATTTCCTTGTTGATTTTACATTAATACTATGATTTTACATTTGAATAACCATTGTTTCAAAAATCATAAAAACAAATCTGATTCTAGTTATTACTAATACAAGCAACTTTTTATGGTTTTCTATATGCTTGTCTTTCACAGATTATTCACCCAGTGTTTATTCACAAGATTGACCGAAGCTTATTTAGATGACCAAATTATGAACAATGACCCACCCTGAGGCTGTAAGAGTGTGCCTGATGAGAGAATGTGTACTTGAAGCAGTTATAGGACTTAATATATTCAAGAAGACCAAGCGATCCTTATAGGACTACATGCAAAGCAATGTACTCCAGACCGCACAACTGGACATACAGGTACTTTTTAAAAAGCTCATTATTCTTCTTAACTTAAACATGCATGCTTATTCTTTCTGCTATTGTCTGTTTTATTATTAGTAAACAGTTTTGTTTTAAATTGTCAAAACATCTTTATCCTTTTTCAGATGATATTTTTGTTAAAGATTTTTATTATCTACATGTCATGTCTGTGTTTATTTCAAGTGCAAACAGTAGAACTGTCACAAATTAATATATTTATGACTTTGCACCTGCACTTAATTTAGACATTTTTAAGCATTTAAGGTCAAAATCAGAGTGTAACTTTTACTTTTCATACTAAATGAAATATTCAGTTTTCACTTGTTAACCTGACCGATACAGCAACCATCACACCAAACATTCCAAAACCTGTTTCTGTCTAATGAAACAATCAATGAATTTGGGCAACCAGTATCTGATTGAATACTATAGCTACAAGTGTGTCACAGCTTTGTTCTGATTGGTTGTTTCTGTTTATGTGTTTTGTACGCTGTGTGTTTTGTCATTGGTTTGTTTTGACAGGTGGCCATGCACGTACCAGTCATTGTCTTAAGCCCAGGATACACTGCAAGATTTTTGCTCTCCTATAATATCATTACCTTATCACACTGTGCGACATGGATCATTTAAACTTGGGTACGACAAGCATGTAGACTGTATAATGATGACACCTATTGACTCATAGGTTGTGATGACTGTGACTCCAGTTAAGTGCAATGTCACCAGCATGTGCTAGTGTTAAACAAATACTGGTAAGCTGGTCGACATAGGACCACCGAAGAGCCACGATCACAGAAATTGCCACAAATGTTTCACGATGGTAATCTTTCGTTTGGGACCGCCAAAAATCATGCAGTGTATCCCAGGCTATATCCTCCCCTCCGTCTAGTCATCATCTCATTAATTATGAGATGCGCTGTCAGTGCTTTTTCTTTCTGACTCTTCTCTGTTCTCTCCAGATTGTGCCCTGATGCCATCTGCCCCGTTCTCCCGGCCTCATCTTCCCTCTAAATGCCTAGCTTCACATCGGTTGGCTCTTCTTTGGCTCTCTTCATCCCGTCTGCCTGCCTCGCTGCTCTCCCTGATAACATTTCCTGACTGATGCCTTGCACTCTGACTCTTTCTGCAAGGTGCCATTCTCAGCAGTGACTCAATTTAGTGCCACCCTGCTGCTTGGTGAGTCTCTGCATTCTGGATTGAGATTTTCATTGTGCATTCAATAAAATGTTTTGTGCCTACAGTTGAGTCTGTGACTTTTTTTGACCAAGTGATGTAAGTAAGGTCTCAACTTTATACCTTTTAATATTGATTTCTAGTTACACAGTTGTCTTTATGATGGGCCTAGCATTTTTTAGAGAGTCTGTATTTCTGTTTCCTATGTCAATACTACCTATTACAATGTTTTTGGTTGAAAACAATTATATCCCTTTGTTGCCAATGTTTGTGGTTTATGGGTTTTATTAATAATCAAATATTAAATAAGATTCATTTACAACTGAGCAAAAAAAAAATCCTTTTGGAGTTTATATTCCATATAATTTGCCTAATTCTTACTAGAGTACATGTAATAAAGTTCTGTTTCCTTTTTCATTTATGTTTTTACTACAGTACATTCTGATTGTATGAAGTTATAAGACTTAACAGTTTACAGGCTGTGATGTGCATTAAGCCTACATATACTAACATTCCTAGGTCACCCATTTCCCAGGGCAGCACAATAAACTTTACCATTTCTGTGTTGCAGGCATTGCACTTCTGAGGTCATCACCATCTTTCTTCAGCCAACCAAAATGATTCTCACTACCCACCCCAGCTCTGCTAAGCTTGATGTTGGAGGTCTGCTGTTTTTGAAGCAGGGGACCACTGTCCATTAAAGGCTTCATAAACCATTTAACAAAATCACATAAGATAGGGTAGTTCATATTCCATGCGATGTGCCATACAATGGAAGGGCCATGTTCCTTATCACATCTGGAAACTGCAAAGCTCCTGTCTCCTCAACAATTTACGAACTAATCAATTATTAAATGAAGAAATGCTATGGAAAAGCAAATATATTTCTTCCTGTGGAGTTTGAGTCTTAAATTTAGTAATTACTGTTTAATGGCATAAATAAAAGTTAAATATTATGTTATTTTAAAAGCATCATGTATCTTTCTTCATTCCTAATGTATTCTACTAGTAGTGTGTCAGGCACTTTAACCCTTATGAAAAAAGCCAAGGAAAATAGAGAGCATCATATCAAAACAACTGTTTATTTGCACATGCAACATTAAACTATGGTATACATCTCTGTTTTCATTACAATATTGAAAAGGATGAGTATTTGGAGTCTACAGTACTGCTTGCTCCATCTCCAGCAAAGATAAAAACATCCCAAGAAAAAGGAGTCATTCACATAGTATTCCTCTTTTTACAACCGCAACACATTTTACACAGACAACACAGCATCTGGAGGACGTATATGATCCTCACCAGTGTAATTTATTGTTTTTTTCCTGTGTGTGTCTAATGATAATAAAAAAATTATAATTGATCAATTATACTTTGAAGGATAAAGCAAAACTACTATATTTACTATAAAGCTATCTAAACCAATAGCAGCTTCATAAGACTTACGGTGGTTATCAAAGGGACTAACAAACAAATATAATGCATATGGGTTGACCTATGAAAACATAATGTCCTGTTTTCATTTGTCAGTTACCAGTTAGGCTTTAGAAGCATGATAAAGTTAAAGTGTATTTAAAAATATAGTTTGGAAAAATGTGTGAAAGTGGTCATGAATTTCAAGGGTTGAACGATTATAGTTAACTGTTTAAAAATATGTAGTTGTAGCCTACTAATGCTTTTATAAAATTTTAAAAATATATTTTAGATAACATCCTGTGATATCCAAGCCCTGTTTGTTTCTGTGTTTTCAAAGCTCCACACCAGTAGGTGGTGGTAAAGAAAACAGTGTAGGTACGTGTTAACGCGTAAATCACGTGTTAACACGCATTTACGCGTTAACACGTAGTGCGTGTTAACACGTGATTTACGCGTTAACACGTAGTGCGTGTTAACACGTATTTTCAACATGTTTTTGCCCTGTTGGCCTTCCATAAGCCAGAGCCGTTTGAGCTGGTGACTGACGTATTCCCGTGGGCGGAGTTTAGTCAAACACTCTTGCTTTGACGTCATTCAACCGGGAAGTAGAGGGCTGTAGTCCGAACGGACTGTTCGCTGTAAGTTTTGAGAGGGGAATTCTATTAAAGAAAATATATCACTTGGCACTAAACTTTAAGCTTTTTAATTTTGCAGGTATTATTTATACTCTAACAGCAACATTACAGACTAACTAAAGTTTGAAAAAAAAAATCCATAAGGTACACACATATCGTCTCATAGTTGGGACAATACAGTAATTTAAAATGCCTTATTTTCACAAATGTCACTTCAGTCAAAAAATTTGACTAACTTTTGCTGCAAAAATTGCATGCAAGGATTTTTCGGCAAAAAAATCAGTATTCAAAATGTTAAAATTAAGAAACTGAACCACATTAGGGGGCGCTGTAATGCATGTGGATGCCACATTCGCAAGGTATTCTGGTCAAAGAATTCAAAAGAGATGCAAGTTACAGTAAATCTAATCCATGGTCATTTCACACATAGACATTTAATCCGTAGACACCTTCTAGACTGGCGCTGCCTATTGGAGCTGACGTATCAGCACTGCCGCCATCTTGGATGGGTCCATAATGCACCCCAACGCATTTATTTTTATTGAGGAATTTGTATCACCAAAAAATCATAACTTCCCAAATTTTACCAGATTTTCACACGGTTTGTTTACACGTAACGTTAGTTATGATGAAATATTATAAATGATAAAATAACCAAAAGTATTGTATAATATATATATATATATATATATAATGTCTACTATGGTTTCACATTGGTCTTCTGTGCACTGTTCGACTTTGCTTGAAATTGATGTGGTGTTTAATGGATTCCGTCAACAAACCGGTATTTCTGAATGGCATGTGTCGAAAGTAGCCTGCTCTCTGCACGTATTATACATTCAGTTAAAAATATCATTATCTCAGCAGTGTTTAGTGGCTTATGCATCTGAGCTCTTAATACTGTACACAGTAGATGTACACAGAAGACACCTGCTAATGCATTTACAGTATGTTTTATACAACCACACAGTCATGTCAAGCTATGAACTCATGCAATGCACTGCCCTCACTGAAAAAATTATAATGAGAACTAAGAAAGGATCAGCACAACACGTGTTCTTTAGTAATGTTGGGATTTGAGGTCTCATAGCAGCATCCTCAGGATAGTGCAGGGAACACGTTTTACTACTAAAGAGACACTCGCTTGTGTTTGTGAATGTGAATCGTCATCCCAAATGACTTATTAAAGTGTCTCTCGCTCTCCCTGCCTCTCTCTCTTTTTCTCGGTCTCTCGATTTCATATAAAATTTATGCTCTGCATGCTTAGCCACACTCACGACAACAATGCATCAATCACTGGCAAGCATAATTAAAAACATAATCATAATCTTCTGGGTGCAATTTAGAAGATCATGATTTGTATACGTTACATTCCGTTGTTCAAATCAGACACAAAAATATGTTTGCTAAATTTCTGTTTAACTCTTGAACTTTTCACGACCAAATTAAATCAAAGTTCAGGTTTTGTGGCTTTCAGATTATGTCTGTTAGCATTAATGCCACATAGTGTACTCCTAATGCAGTTCATGTTTACAGACTTTCTATTAAAGGAGAATTGACAAAAATTATGTCCAAATATATGCAGTCGTCTAAAGTAAGTATTTTAAGTATTTTTATCCAATCAAAAGTTCTCAAGAATGCCCTTCCCCTTAATATAAATTTGTAACTTAATTCAAAACGAACTACGAAAAGACGTCAACACAGTACAGAAACAGTGCTTGTCAAACAATTTCCAATAGGAAGTGTATTCAATAGTTCATGACAGGCTTGAAATGGACTTGGATATCCACTTACACTGGATACAAGCATGCAGACTGTAGCACAGAAAATCGATTACTGAGAATTAGGCAGTGAAAAAGACAGCAGCACACAGCTGTATGAAATGCTAAACAGCTGAGTGGAAAGTGAACAAAGCAGAAGGCCTGAAGAGTGACAAGAAATTAAATTAGAAAAGAAGGGAACAGAAAGAAACAACAAAAAGTTCTGGAGGTTTTCCAGAGATCAGCAAGTGTCAGACAAATCTGAGTTTGAACAATATTCACAGATGAACTCATGGGAAGAAATCTCATTGATTCTATATTCATCCAAGTTCAAAAATGTGATGATTATGATCTGATATATATATAAGATTTCACAAACACACCTATTGACAAAATGTGAAATGCTCCCTCATTTCATAAATTGTTTTGAATATTTAATTCTTAATTAAAGATAAATAAATGCTTAATAAATAAATAAAAATTCAAACATAATCCTGGACTAACAGTTTAAAATGTAAAAATATATGATTTTTTTTGTGTGTGCTTAAAGACAAAGATTGGAACCTTTAACCTTATTTTTATTAATTGCAACGCAAGTCAAGAATGTTAAAATTAATTGTAATTAAACTTGTAAATTTAGGTGCAACAAGGCATTTTTACAGTGTATATGAAAACACAGGACTTCTGTTTGCCCTATAATTTAAATTTAAAGTGCCAGCAGCACTCTAATACATCTCTCTGATAAAGCATAAAAGCTTTCTGTAGGGTCACAAACAATAATGCCTTTGTGCATTAAGCCTAGTGCAAGTACATCCATATGTGCAATGAATTATTATGACAGGAATCAATCACAATCATTTCTTCCCAGAAGTCATGTTTTATGTCCGCAATATTGAATGAATTAAAAATACTGCTTGCGCTGTAAAGTGTATGGTTGGCAGGAGCACTGGATTATGGCCAGACTAATTGGAAAAACATTCATTTTCGAAGTAATTCATCTTCGAAAAGACATTCACATGCACTCACTCATACTGTACATACAGACCCAACAATATTTATATTATCTTTAGATGTGATGCCTATAGGAACACAAAAAACACAGTAACTCAACCACTACAACAGAATGTCTGAGAGAAATATGGAACTTTAGCAAATGAGCATGTACTTTATTTCGTTACTTATTTTGCAGCTTTTCACAAAGCCTTGACACTTTTATCCATAATATAGCAGATCAATTTAATAGTACCTGAGAGAGAGAGAGAGAGAGAGAGAGAGAGAGAGAGAGAGAGAGAGAGACCCAGGCTGACCAGTAATGCACAACATCCCGACTCCAGCTCAGAAAACCATTAATTAAAGGTTTGAGTATGAAGCCAGCACAATGTTATGTGGGTTAAAGATTTGGATGAGACTGGTTATCACTACGGGTGGTTTTCACAAAGGCTTTATCTCAGTACGTTTTAAGTCGATAGCCTTATTGCAAAATTGTATGTTTACGCCAGCAGTGGACATTACAATGCTATTGTTCTACTGTACATGTTTATTTTTAATGAAAAACATAAAAGTTTCATAATTTTTTTATAATTGTTTTACAATCTGGCTTAAATTGAACTGAAAAGCATATAATAGGTTATTTAAAGGCAGGTTAGTTGTAACAACATACCCCATGGAGTGTGGCTATTTTTTGTAGGCAATAAATGTTTAATAATTTTGTAAACAAGACTTTGAAATATGTGCCTATAAATGTTCACTGGAGTAAAAAGTGTTTCATCTATCCCCAGCCTTCCCCAATCATTAAATTTGGATTTGGTGTGAAATTATTTATACAAGATTGCCATCTAGTGTTAATAACATGTACAGCAGTCCGCAAACTCCAAAATGCATAAAAAACATATACTACTAGACGTACTTGTGCCTTGGTGGTTACAGTTTAAACTCTCCAAACACAGAAAAGCAAGTATTTTTCATAAACTATGACTAAGCCAAATGAAAGTAGCTGCTAATCAAACAAGTAAATTGGAAAAATCTGGGATTATTTTATCATTTGATTAGGATTAGAGACCAATGTAAAAAAAAGTGCATTGATTCTGAAGATTCCCTGAGTAAAGGAACTCATAACGTAAGAATAAAGCTTTTTGGTCTTTTGGGATTCAGTTTATCCTTCACAAATGTTTAAAACTCTAATATCAAACAAGCTTAGTGGCAGTAGAACTGATTTACTTTATTATTTGATAGTCTATATTTGACATCTGACTATAAATTAGATACACAAAACACTTGGGATCCATTTCAAGATACAGATATTATAATAACTACACCATCACAGGGTCCCATATGTACCAAGATCATGCATTTATGCATTTGGTGGACAATTGTCACGCAATGCTCTACCAGTTGAGCTATATGAAAACAAGTCCATGACTTATATTACATAGGCCTATTACTCATTCAACTCACATAGTTACCTATTGTATAAAACTTCTTCAGAAAAAAACAGGATATTGAAATTTGGCTCCCCTGGTGATGTCAGAAGGGGATAATACCGTCCCTTAATCTGGACTATCCAACCACCGCACTGCCATTTAGTTCAGAGATCAGCTCATTTGCATGTTAAAAACGACACACCCAAAAAGGCACATTTTTGCACACACCTACAAAGTGACAATTTTAACTTGCTATAATAAATTATCTATATGATATTTTGAGCTAAAACGTCACATATGTCCTCTGGGGACACCAAAGATTTATTTGACATCTTAAAAAATCTTATGAAATGTCCCCTTTAATGCACTGCTCAGCAGCAGCTGTTTATCAGTATTAATAATAGCACAGCAAAAGGAATTCCCAAACACATGCACCTGTTTAAATTTACGGATTACCTTAGTCTAGTCGCTCATAAAAGTACCACAAAGTTCACCGTTAGTGCAACATCCAGTAGTGGGCCGATTTGCAGGCCTGCATCTTGGCGCCTCACTGCGGCCGTTTCTCAATCAGAAGGCTGCAGCCTCCGGAGGTCGCACATCATGCAGACTGCATACGCCATCAAGCCTGGTTTATTTAAGCTAACTGAACATTACATTCGCAAGTCATAAGCATGTTATAACAACTAAGAATAATAGTCAACTTTATAATTGTTAATTTTCTAAAATAAGACGTCTTTATGACGTATGCAGCCTACATATGCAACCTCCGGAGGATTGAGAATCGGCCTGCACGAGCTCTTCCCCGTCGCCGCTTCTTGTAATGCGCATGCGCCGTGCGCCGCTCATTGTTAGCAAAGATGGCGTTGAGTAAAACGTTTGGACAAAAACCAATAAAATTTCAACTTGAGCAAGATGGGGACTTTTACATGATCGGTTCAGAGGTATGTCATTTGTTTAATAATAGGAGTTATGCAAGTGTTTACATTGGAAGCGTTAACGTGACTATCCCATAAACATAAATATTACCACCTTCTGCTTCTCTTTGTTGATCCGATGCTGATGTGCAAGTCGACTGAGTGAATGAAATGAATGAATGATTAAATGATCCTTAAAGTTTTAAATTACCATTGTTCTTCTATGTAATGAAGCACGCGCCTATCCGATCAATAAAAGTCGGATTAGAAGTGCGATTATACATTTAGATTAAACAATTTGGCACACAACGTTACAATTGTATCAGCATTAAAGTGCCCAAAGCCAAACGGTTTTAAAGATAACTCGGATTGATAATGCATTTACACTTTAAACATGTTTTGCACGCGCTTGTATGTAACTTAGGTAGGCAACTATCTTCGTATGTTCAGAGGCTCTCTCTATAAACGGTACCCGTCGTTAACGAGACGACTCGCATCTGTGGAGGAGAGGAAGAAGATTGTAGCATCATCACACGGTAAGTGATTCCTTTCTTTTTAAATTAGATGTCAGGTCCAGAAGGTCCCTGTAAAGAGTAAGGTTTAGTCCTAGTCACATAGTCCTGCTTCTGGACAGCAGTTCGTGCAGTGTTTTCTTTGTGTTAGATCATGGTTACGCAACTTTAGCCACCAGTGTGACCCTGCTGAAGGCATCCGAGTGTGAGGAAATCTTTGATGGAAACGATGAGAAGTACAAGGCCGTGTCCATCAGCACAGAACCACCGGCGTACCTCAGGTAAGGAGTCACATAATGGTTCTCAGTCATCTGTTATTGCTGTTTAATTTTGCCTTACCAGGGCTCAACCCAAATAATTTTTTATACTGGACCGGTTGGGCCAGTGGTTCAGGTTTTCACTTGCCCTGCCAAAATGTTCACTGGCCCCTATAAAACAATTTCACATATTTAAAAATAATAACTCAAAAGTCAAATATAATTGTATACATATACAACAGAAATGTTCCCACAAAAAAGGCTCCCAACTTTTTCTGCTTTACCTGCAAACTGTGAAAAATATTGCATCGTTTCTTTTGTCGTGTTTTACCCAAGTAAATGTCTGCTTTCAAGATGTTAAATAATATACATTGATGAAAATATATTTTAGTGACTGTGGGTGAAGCACTGGCCCGATCGGGCAAGTGACAATACTTTTTACTGGCCCGAACGTCTATCACGCTTGCCCCGGGCCACCGGGCAGTCCTTTATGTTGAGCCCTGCTTAGTATTCTAAAGAAGACTCAGTGGCTTTGTGATCCAAATACTCGATTCGGTAAACATTAACAATATCTTAAGACTTTCTCCACTAAGTTTTTTTTTATATCAACCTATGCTTCCGTCTCCTGGTTATCAAATGGAAAGAGACATTTTGAAATGTTTGCACCCCCTTAAACATGCACAGCCTTCCAAAAGTTCGTTTTTAATTTGATCATTTTAATTTAAAATTTGCTCCAAAAAACTAGTGTTGTTTAAGCGATTATTTGTTTACATTTATTAATAATGTACATCTTAAAAAATGCAATAATATCATCAATTTTGCAATCCATGTATTTTGCAATTTTCATAATTTTCCTGTCGTCTATTATTTCTTTCTCCTTAAAAGTATTTTTTGTAAAGCTGTTTTTCAACTATAAATACCTGTGAAAAGCTCTTAGAAATGTTTATTATACATTTTAATTTAAAGTGGACATTTTACAAGACTTTTAAGATGTCAAATAAATATTTGGTGTCCCCAGGGTATGTATGTGAAGTTTTAGCTCAAAGTACCATATAGATAATTTATTATAACATGTTAAAATTGCTACTTTATAGGTGTGAGCAAAACGTGCCATTTTGGGTGTGCACCAAATGGCAGTTGTGTGGTTGGATAGGGCAGATTAAGGGGCGGAATTATCCCCTACTGACATCACAAGGGGAGCCACATTTCAATTACCTATTTTTCACATGCTTGTGGAGAATGGTTTACCAAAACTTAGTTATTGGGTTTATCCTTTTCACATTTTGTAGGTTGATAAACGAACTGGGGACCCAATTATAGCACTTAAACATGAAAAAGTCAGATTTTCATGATATGTCCCCTTTAAATTGTATTGAATTGTGTTTAAGTCTTTCACAAAGGAGTCCTACACATTCAGAATGAGTGTCAATGCCAGGTGGAAACAAAATGTGTTTGTTTAAAAATACATTAGTTTTTTAATAACTTTTTATTTGACATATTTAGGGAACAGAAGGCAAAGAGAAGCAGTCAGTGGGTGCCCACATTACCAAACAGCTCCCATCACTTGGATGCAGTGCCTTGTTCAACCACCATCAACAGAAATCGAATGGGACGTGACAAAAAAAGAACCTTTCCGTTATGGTGAGATGACGATCGATAAGCAAGTCCTGATAAGGGAAAATGAGGAAGTTCCACTTAAACAGTTCTTAGGTTAGGACTGTCAACATGTTTCAGCATATTGCCTAATGTAACTCTAATTAAAGAACGTAAAACTCTGCGTAAACATTCAAGCTGTTGTTTATTGTAACAGATGTTGTTATCGTGGCAAAATCAAGGCAGAGGATGTTTATGAAGCAACCAAACCGTATCTCCGCTACATATTTCCCAGAGTTGTTTTAGATAAGCGGATGGAACAACAGTTCGGAGCGCTGACTCTGAGATTCCTTTAGGTCACGTTTTTCACCGACAGAATCGTATCTGATGATGTTACAAAAAAGCAAATGCCCTTAACAGGCTCATTTTTCTTTGTGTTGTTGAAATTCATCTTCCTTACCTCCTACACGAGAGGAGATAACCTCAGGTACACTCCAAAAACGTAATGTTTTTACCAAACAAACTTGGCCAGATGGAATTGTGGTTTTAGGTCCACAGCTGACTCCCAAGTCTCCTCATGTTAAAAGACCGTTCTCCTGGTCCTTGCAACACTGTCAACAGTCTCCTCTGAAGGCTGTGGTGAATGTCAGCTGTTGGTTTTCATGGGAATACTGCCAACCAGCTGTTGCTTTCAAGCAATGTCCAAAAAACATTACTTACAAGACCAATATTTTAAACCTCTCACATAATCTCACATGTGTGATGATAAACACGTCCACTGCCTGCTTTTGACGTTTTATGAAAGGGCCGATGAGTTCTTGCAGGATATCGAATGAGAATCATGTGGGATGTTGTTTAGATTTAAAGAACTTGCTTGGAGTTTATTGGCACATGTTGTACACATGGTGCTGAGTAATGATGTTGTGTATTCGTGCGTTTCTCTTCTTCAATGCCTAGTTTTGATGACCATGACCCTGCAGTTATCCATGAAAATGCTTCCCAGCCTGAGGTCCTGGTGCCCATCCGCCTGGATATGGAGATCGATGGGCAGAAACTCAGAGATGCCTTTACCTGGAACATGAATGGTAAAAAATTACTCATGCTGCACTTTCTTTGAACACAAAATGTGATCGTATCGTTCTTAATAAATGTGACACAAAAGAAGTAAATTTGAAAAAAGTGCATTTGCTTATGTGTCTCCAGAGAAGCTCATGACACCGGAGATGTTTGCTGAGATCTTGTGTGATGACTTGGACCTGAACCCTCTCACTTTCGTCCCTGCCATCGCCTCTGCCATAAGGCAGCAGATCGAGTCCTATCCCACTGACAGCATTCTGGATGAGCAGTCGGACCAGAGGGTCATTATCAAGGTGTGTGTCCCTGGTATCCAATAGGGGTGTTTACAGTAGTCTGGAAATGGATCTTACTGTAAATATGGCTTACAGTATTCTGAATTGGTTGAATCTAAATTCTGATTGGATAAGCAACGTTTTAAGCCATTGTAAACTCTCACCTGTGATAACACATGAACAATAATGCAACAAGTTGGTAGGTTGCTGGGCAAATGTATGCATCCTATAGCTGACTAATGAAGATGTAATTAAAAATTAAATAAAAAGTATTACCTGACTACTTTAACATTTTATAATGCCTATAACTATTTATTCGATATGTGTGTCTTTAATTCTATGTCTGGTGCAGCTGTTTTATAAAAACAGTAAAGCACTCCAGGCTATGTGTTATAGGATTTTTCTGTGGTCCGGGATTTTGTCCGCTGTGTTGACTCTCCATGTCCTTAAAGGAAAACACCACCGTTTTTCAATATTTTACTATGTTCTTACCTCAACTTAGACTAATTAATAAATACTTTTTTTATGCGTGCACTTAATCTTTGTACAGCGTGTCGTGAATGTGTTAGCATTTAGCCTAGCCCCAATCATTCCTTAGGATCCAAACAGGGATGAATTTAGAAGCCACCAAACACTTCCATGTTTTCCCTATTTAAAGACTGTTACATGAGTACTTACAGGAGTGAGGTGGCACAAAATAAAAGGTGGTGATTTTTTTATCAATTAAAAATAAGAACTATATTGTATGGTGAAAGAGCAGTTAGTTTGTAGTACTTCGACCTTGGGCTCAGTAATATTAACAGAAGTTTGCACTAGTACACGAATACACGTTTTATTTTGTGCCACCATACTTACTTGTGTAACTACTCATGTAACAATCTTGAAATGGGGAAAACATGGAAGTGTTTGGTGGCTTCTACATTCATCCCTGTTTGGATCCTAAGAAATGAATGGGGCTAGGCTAAATGCTAACACATTCACGACGCGCTGTACAAAGATTAAGTGAATGCATTGAAAAAAGATAGGTATGTATTCATTTATCTAAGTTGAGGTAAGAACATGGTAAAATATTGAAAAACGGTGGTGTTTTCCTTTAATTGACCAGGTATTGTTTTTGTAAATCTGTTTTATGTTGAAAATGAGTTCCAATGGATCGTTCGACCAAAAATAAATATTCTGTCATCATTCACTCATCCTAAAGTTACAAACCTGTATAAATGGGACACATAAAGATATTTTTAAAAAAAAAATGTTTAACTGTTTTTGAGAATTAATTACTTCCATAGTATTTTTATTTCCTATAATGTAAGTCAATTGTGCCCATATTTCCTGCTTGATAACAATATCTTCCTTAACGTCCAGCAAAACAAAGAAATGTTAATGTATACAGGTTTGTAACAACTTAAGGATACAAACAAAATTTTTGGTTGAACTGTCCCTTTAACCATAACAAATGTGAGTAAATGCATTGCTGATGTGTTGTGTTTTCCAGCTTAACATCCACGTGGGGAACATCTCTCTCGTGGACCAGTTCGAGTGGGACATGTCAGAGAAGGAGAACTCACCGGAAACATTTGCTTTGAAGCTCTGCTCTGAGCTGGGTCTCGGAGGAGAGTTCGTCACCACCATCGCCTACAGTATCCGAGGACAGCTCAGCTGGCACCAGAGGACGTACGCCTTCAGGTAGATGTCATCTGTATACATACACATACAACTGACTAATGTTGAGTAGATTTTTGTCCAATCAGATGATACCTAGAATAATAGAAGTCTCTCCCTATAATATCAACCCCACCTCCCACTGTTATTGTAGTGGGGTTTTTTTTGGAGACTTTTTTTCTCAAAATCATTGTCATTTATTATTTATATGTGACTCTTATATGTAAACAGAAAGATCTCGCTGTGGTTATCTGTCTTTTGTGTGGTGGAGTGTTTTCGGGCTTTATAGATGTGTGAACCACCAAAGCCTCACTATTTATTTGCATAAGATTAAAATTACATTCAGTGCAGTAAACTTCTTTTTTTAAACCATATTGACCTCCAATTGTGATAAGTCAACTCTGACCAATGAGAGAGGTGTTTAGAGTCATGTGTCCAGATCAGTGTTTAAATGTGGTTGGGCTGTTAATATTGTTGGCATTTGAACCCGAATTGAAGCGTATGATTAAAAGCTCTAACACCTACGAACAAGACAAAATGAAATACGTGAATAACCTGTTTAAATCTGTATTTATTCCATCTGTTTAGCTTGTTGTGATCTATGGTCTCACATTTTTGTGTTGGGGATCTTGCATGGGATATTTATGTTAAGTTTGTTTGTGTTGCACTTGTTGTTTGTATCTGTACTCATTTTTCTCCTTGTATTGCCATGTTTCTGGAGGTGTTTTGATAGGTGATTTACTTGATTTTAGGGTCACATCAAGTCAAGTGATTTTCTTTATTGTAAATTATTATGTGGTCATATACACACAAACACGCACAGCAGATCTTCTCATACCACTAAATTGAGACCATCTTTAATGCGGTCTGGACCATCCGCTGGTTCCTCTCAATCGCCTTTATTTGTCAAACAGCAAGCAGGCACTCTTTTTCTTCATTATGCCCTAAAGTTTGTTTTCTGGTTTTACTCAGCTGGAAGTTTTATGTTCGTTTCAGTTGTTTAGTTTCTTTCCCTTTACTGCACAACTCTATTAGATACTATGTTTATGTATAAGGTTTTATTGTTCTGCTTTGATCCTGCATGGCTTGCAAACCGACGGTTACCTTTTGGGAGATGGGAATGCATGTTGCATAACTAATTTGCATTAGATTTTTATCACACTGTCTGTAGATCGCCCTATCTGTAGGCCATACGTTCTGTAGGTCCTGTCTGTAGATGACGCTGTTTGTAGATCACGCTGCCCATAGAGCCATGGTTAAATGGCTTTGTTGTCCATTTTGTTGTTGTGAAGACAATTATAAGTTTATCTGCTCAAATTAACTTCATTGCTTTTTTGCTTTGCTAATCTTCTAATTGTTTGCTTCTTCCACTGTCTTTTCCAATAGGTCTGATTTCAGGTCAATATACTTCAAAATTTCTTGATCTTCTCTCCCTTCTTACCCCGTTTCATACCCTGGGAAGCTGAGTACTTTCATTTTTTTATTTTTCTTTTATCTATTTTTGCAGGGCTTCTCCCTTAATGTGGACATTAACAACATAAAATAATGTCTAATGCAATTTTTCTTCTAAGAAGGACACAAGTATAAAGCTGAAATAACAGAAATAACAGAAGTTATAGCTAACCGCATCTCGAGTTACAGACAGAGGTTTTGTTGATCCCTGCATGTGCTTTTTGGCATGGTTTTATTCATCTCTTATGAAGAAATTTGGTTTGAATATAAAAACAGTTTAAAAGTTAAAAGATTTATTCATCACCTTTATGCCTTAAGTAGGGCCATCATGGAAACATCTTCCATTGTGTTTAAGTTGCACTGTTGTCCATTTCTGATTTCATGTGGTTTTGATGTCACTTCCTGTAGTGAGAACCCATTACCAACGGTAGAGATTGGCATTCGAAACACAGGCGATGCCGACCAGTGGTGTCCTCTGTTGGAGACTCTGACAGATGCGGAGATGGAGAAGAAAATCAGAGATCAGGACAGAAATACAAGGTGAGAAAGATGTGCACTTTTTAATGCTGGTTAGTTAATTTCTTTTCTGAAAATATACTTTGAAAGAACTAATACCATTTTTATTTCATTTAGAAATGCTTTCTACATATTAATAATATTATATATATGTTAAAATTATAAATTGTGAAATTCAGAAATTTTGCTAATGTGTCTACTTTCTGCTTACAAATGAACAATATGGCTATCTGAATTTACAGGCGCATGCGACGACTTGCCAACACCGCCCCCGCCTGGTAGAGAAAGGGCATTACTGGTTCTGCCACTCGATAAGCTTACAGTCTATAAAAGAGCCTCAGGGTTGCTGGAGGCTTTTGCACAGACGCACACATCCTAGATAACATTCCTCTGGCCTTCTGATCACCTCATCCCTCAACAGCATTACACTCCAAACACTGGGCCTTTGCTCACACGAGCAGTTTGGACTTCACTGATCATGGGTCAGATCTTAATAGTTTGCCTGTCACTGCAATTTCTCTGGACTCCAGTTACAAATAGACTGTTAATTTACTCTGGTTACAAGAACAGGGCAATATTGCAAATGTTTGAATGAGTATTGTGTTTTTCGTCAAAGGTGCTAATACTGCATACTATAAACTTGACTTGCTTTTTTAAAAAATAAATGAAATTACAAATTGTAAGCAGTTTTTCTCAGTTTTTTTTATCTTACAATGTAAATAAGGTGCAAAAGCTGTCATTGGGACAGTACTGTTTGAAAAGGTCTTGCTATGTAACATTTAGGTGCAGATATGTACCTGTGAGTTACCAATATTTACCTGTGAGGTACAAATATGCACCCTTAAGGTACAAATGTGTACTTTTAAAAAGCATACCACAGTGTAAAATCCCTATTTATTTTATGTGCCTACAAGGTATACATATATATTTTTTATTTATATTTAACTCAAAAATAATTAAAGTGGATTTTTTTATTTGATAAAAGTTAGGGGTGCACCGAAATATCAGCCGATGACGCTTGCTATGATTCTCAATTAATTACGGTGAAATGCCGTTACATCCAAAAGCCAGGGGGCGCTCTCGTGCAGAAACTCAAAATGCGTTGTAGACGAAGAACCTTACACACGCAGCTCCAGGAAATGCTTAAGGATATATTTATATTGCTCTTCTTCCAACCTTTTCAGGTATTTTCATGATAATAAAGAATATGTATAATGATTATGTTTGACGAGTGTTGCTTTTTCAAATGCATGTTATAAACGAATCAAACTAACATTGATTCCAGATCGATAAGGACTTACTGATCAAAAGCCGTAGTACCTGTACATGAAATAGCTGTGAATAATATCGGCTCGGCTGTGCGATTCAGAATAGTTATCGGCCACACATCGAGCACCCCCCAGTAAAAGTCATGCAAATTTGCAGCTTTAAAGCCATCGAAACCCTTATGTAAAGTAATTTTGTACTTTTGTGTACTTAAAACCACAAATTAGGTTCCCAATATTAGTTATGAGAAGTAATTTAAAGCGTTCTGCTGAGGTCTCAAATAAAGTTTTTTGCATTACCTCATCAGCTGTAGCCAAAATCTGTCGTCTTAACCACATACATCATGCAAGAAGAACCACGCACTGCGGTTTTCGGAGTCGTTTCTTTGAAATGTGAGATGTTGCATCTTTAATGTGTATGGAAACTGGAAGCAGTTCAGTCGAAACCCAAAAAGCCCTCATTAGCTGATGCCTGTGATAGATTATATATTCCCATAATCCTCTGGCAGTCTATCACAGCGCGTGCAATTGGTAGTACAATAAAAAGTAAAGGAAATACAGTAGAAACAGAGTTGTTACAGCTCCCCTGATGTGCATTTTTCTTGTGCACGGTAACTATCACAGATTTTTATTTGTTAAGACCTGGTTATGTGCAACTGTAGGGGAGAATAATGGAAGACTGTTGACCTGCTTAAAGTTTATAAACTTCTTAAAGTTAGCACAAACATACAACGAAGTGAACATGCCGTTCATACTAGATGTTTAGTGGTAACCAAACTCTTGGAATATCTACACCTGTACAAATGAAATAAAACTGGATGTCAGTTAAACTGCTTGGATTGCACATTAAAGTTATATTGATGTTTGTGCGCGCTAAGTTGCTTCAACCCATGGTTGAGTCAAATATGAACAAACACACCCATTGGGTTTAAATTAAGTTAACCTATGTTGGGTTATTTCAACCAATGCTTCGGTCAAAAATGGATATTATAGGTTCATTTAACCCAACCATAGATTGAAGCAACCCAGCATTTTTACATCTTCCTTGAAATCCTAAAACTGCAGAGCAAAGCTCATTGTCTTTAATTGCTTTCTTTGAGGAAAACTTAAAGTTTTTCTTTTAAATATCTTTTACTTTCTTTGACTTTGGACAAGACCTTTTTTCCATGTAAAATGGAAAACCTGCGCTGTTCTCTTTGATTGATGTGAAGATAAAATCAGCTTTTTTTATTTAATGAGAGAAATACTGTGGGGTCGATCAGGTCAACTGTGTGCACATGCTTGTGGTTAAACCAGTGCAGACTTGCTTTACCCTAAAGGTAGACGTCCCTCTTCAAGTTCAAAATCCAGACATGTGTTTTACAACAAGAGGTACATGTGTGTGTTTGTAAAAGCATTTTGTCTGGCACAGTGTCTGGCATTGGCCATAAAGACATAAAGCGATGTCTTTGAGATCTTCATGCAAGAAACATCTTGATTTCTGCTGTGGTGCACGCCTGCAAACCTCGCCATTGTGTTGCTAAGTGCTCAGGGCCTTACTAGATTGCTGGGGTGTTCTGGGTAGATGCTAGGTTATATACATCATATTATAGTCCATCATATATGAGGCATGAAAATAATTTCACATGTAAACACATAATTAATAGCAATATGAGCTTAATGTTTTGCATTTTAAAAAATATTTTAAATGTGGCTCAAGTTCGGCCATATATATATGGCCCACATATTTATATTTGACATTTGGGCCAAATACTCCATTTGACGTCTGGCCCATGTCTTGGGTGCCATCTTTAACCCAGTGCCCACTTTGCCAAACCAGAGCCATGTTTGGCCCACATGCTGTATGCCAGTGTCAGATGAATGCCAAGTCTGGGCCAGATTTGTTTGCTGACTAGGCAAAGTGAAATACATTTTAATTGAACTAAAATTAGGTTTATTTTTAGGTTATTTTGAGAGCTCATGCTTCCTTAAAAAAACAAAGTTACATAAGTGGCTTTTTGGTAAAGAAAACTTCATAAACTCAAATGACTTTGCTAAGCCCATTCAGTATGCACACAATTATGAATCTTCTGTTTCATAATTGATAACACAAGGATTTGAGTTTCTCTTACCCAGCATCTGTAGTTACTAAAGGGAAATTCTGCAGAATGCAGTAGTGATGGTGCCACATTCTCTCAACAGATGCTGCAAACAGATAAAACCGAACTGCGATGATGTCAGTGTTAGAATGTCATTGTGTTACACGGGTGTTTCTTTGTTTGATAGATGACGAGAGAAAATCACAGTTTGAAAACAGGCTGAGCCAACATGATTCTGTAATCAACTATATAAGAAAGCCTGCCAAACAGCCGGCTTTTATTACCACCTCGAGATCTTCGGTAGAACATGTGTGACCCTGTCTGTAAAATTCAGACTTAAGTTTCAAAATTTAATTACCATTTATTTTAATCGTTGAGATATCAATACTCGGTAAATATTAAAGATACCAAGATTATATTGTATATAGACCGAGCTGGGTTTTCACAGACTGGGTCACATAGGCCTGTAAAGTCAGTCGTTGACCGATATGTGTTTTTCAGCAGCGGTTGATGATATTTTAAGAGTGTCTGATGACCAGATTAATTTCATTTATAATACAATTTAATAATGGCATGTAAACATTTTCAGAAAATTCAAAAACACTAAGGCCTTGTCCACACGGACACGGGTATTTTTATAACCGTGACTTTTTTACGCAGTTCGGCCATTCGTCCACACAGAAATGCAGTATTACGTCACTGAAAGCGAACATTTTTGAAAACCCCTGCCAGGGTGAAGTTTTTCCGAAATGCAGGTTGCAGTGTTGTAGTGTAGACAGTACTACCAGGATTTTTTCTTCTGATTAAGACTTCTGATTGGCCAACGTGGCTTTAGGATTAGGGTCATATCACCGCCTGCTGGTGTGGCATGCTCTTGACAGCGCGTGATCATGTGTTTTTGCGTGTTTATGTAGGCAGAGATTTCTTTTAAACCGAGCATGTGTGTAGGGAATTTTTGTTTTGGAAATTATACCAAAGTGAAAAAATGCAATATTTTAAACGTATAAAGGTTAAAGGAAAACACCACCATTTTTCAATATTTTACTATGTTCTTACCTACTTGGACAAATTCATACATACATTTTTTTACAATGCATGCACTTAATCTTTGTACAGCTCCTCATGAATGTGTTAGCATTTAGCCTAGCCCCATTCATTCCTTAGGATCCAAAGGATGAATTTAGAAGCCACCAAACACTTCCGTGTTTTATTTAAAGACTGTTACATGAGTAGTTACACGAGTATGGTGGCACAAAATAAAACATGGCGTTTTTTTAAACAGATAAAAATGAGAACTATATTGTATGCCGGAAGAGCACTTAGTTTGCAGCACTTCCACCTCGGGCGCAGTAATATTGACAGAAGTTTAAGCGAGAGGGGGTGTAGTCAGGAGTGATGATGTTACTGCACGACGAGTAGGAAAAAAAAGTTTTCTGTTAACATAAAAAGTATTACTGTATTTTCCAGACTATAAGTTGCTCCACAGTATAAGTCGCATCAGTCAAAAATGTGTTTTAAAGACGAAAAACATATGAAGAGTTTTGTTGCAAAATGAGATAACTCCGTTTTTTTAATTGTTCAGAAATCTTGGTTTTTTGGTTGTGCATTCCAATTAATATCAATTCAACTGCAGTTGGTTTGTTTTGATTTAAACCTTCATAACTACAGCTAAGTAGCACCATAAAACAAAATAATAACATGGTAACATAATAATAAACATGTTTTGACAAAATTGTTAAAAAATGGATTTATCTCGTTTTGCAACGAAACTCTTCACATATAGGTTGCACTGGACTATACGTTGCATTTATTTAGAAAATAATTTCACAAAATCCAAGCTCAAGAACAGACATTTAATCCAGAAAGGCAAATTATTCAACTAAACAATAGCACAGAACAGCAGGCTGAATAGGTGTCTGTACATGTTAAAGTCAAATAAACCGTTATTTACACGATACACAGCATACAGAACATACCTGGGAGGCTGAATAGGCTAAATTAACACGAAAAGACAATAAAGATATTCCATATCACTGAATTCATTGAATTGCATAAATACCGAAGCAGCATAATAATAGCATAATAGTTTCACTTGGTTCATATGAAGTAATTTTGATGTATAAGTCACACCTGACTATAAGTTTCAGGCCCCACCAAACTATGAAAAAAAGTGTGACTTATAGTCTGGAAAATATGGTAATATATTTTATTAACAATATTTTTATTTTAACGATAATATTTAATCATATATATTTATCTTGTAGTTTATTTTTTCTTTAGAAAAAAGTCTGGGTCTGTAACAAGGGTAAAGCAAAAAATATGCAAGAAACCTAAAATGAATGATCATAAGGTCCCATTCTTTTTGTTTTTGTGAAACTTTGAGTGTGTTTACATTGTGCAATATAACATGTTTTCACACAATTTACTTATCTGTATACCGCTGTTTTCACTGCCCTAAGACGGACTGATGTCTTCTTTGTTCGATGAAGTCCCTTCTTCAGAAATACGTAACAGGTTCTTATTGTGTAGTTTGTTTGTGTTGTGATTCAATGGCAGCTTGGCTTGCTGTTAACCTTACTGGTGACTGACGTATTCCTGTGTGCAGAGTTTAGTCAACAAACTGTTCTAGTGATGTCATTAAAAAGCAAGAAAGTAGTGGGCTGTAGTCCAAACCGGTCGTTCGCTGTATAGGCTTTGAAAGGCGAGTTTTGATAAAGAAAATATATTGCCTGGCAGTGAACTTTGAGCTTTATTATTTTCCAGGTATTATTTATGCTATTATAGCAACATTACACACTAACTAGGGTTTAAAAAATGGGATCAGAAAGAATGTGACCTTTAAAAAAAATCAACCCACTGAGGAATTTAAAGGGCAAGAAGAAACACATAACACATTATATTCAAGAGCCTTTGAATGTTATCATCATCAATATCCTAATTGTTTCGTTTTCAAACAATAGTCAGACAGAACACAATAAACAAAGAGACGCTTTTATTGGAGCTGAAAATATAACAAAATTATTTTAACAAAAAATTTACACAGTAAATGAATCATTAAAAACAATAACATGAAAAACAACTGGTTACATGACACACATATATATAAAACAGTGAATTAAAAGCAAATTACCAGTGCTTTGTGAGAACCAAAATGATTCTTTACCTCAATATCCCCACAATGCAGAAAGTTTATTGTAATGATTCAACATGATATGGTAAGAGACTCAAACAATTGCATCAGTGACCTGCACTGTTACATACACATTATGAATATTCATGAACAGGTCTTTCAGACTTCTTATATAAATTAATCCTAATGTTCAAAGTTCATCATGAGTTGTAGTTTTAAATCACTTCAATGTTTCCACAAATCAAATTCAGCTTTAGAATGTCCAAAATAAATGGCAGTCTGAGAACTTATGACCTTTATTGCTACATAAGAGGCTTCATGAACAACTATGAAACAACAAAACCCACATAATGTCAGCAGTGACCTAAACACCAGTGTGGTTTATCCTTGTTGGTGACTGCAATGAATAACTCAGCAATGAATTGTTATGTTAAGAATACTATAATGTACATGAAGTATGTTCTCTTTCTTAGCATCTATATTTGTACCAAAAGTGCTCACAAACTAAAACTGCTGATATGAAAAGAAATGTGGATATTGAATGTGGCCAAAATTATTTTCCAAATGCTCTTGACACTTTTGGAAACCAGAACAGTCCTTTGATTCTTTAAAATCACTGTCATTTATATAACAGCAAAATTTGGAGTACTACTCAATAAGAATGGCTGTTACACTTTCCTAACACTATCAATACTGCCAACAAAATATACACACAATAAATAATCAACTACACATAAAATATGTAAAACCAGAGTTTCCTGCATTTCCTGAGAGAGAAGAGTCATTTGGGAAGATGCAAATATTTAAATGAGACATCCATCAACAATTCATTTCATGTTTCAGTCACAGAAAAGTGGCATGGTAAACATGAAATAGCACCTTGGGTTATACAAATGGGGCAGATACACGGTACCTGCTCGAACTGTCAGCAAAATCCGATTGTCAAATATGTCTGACACTCTACCTGAACATTTCTAAACCTAATAGACCTTATTTGGTTCAGTGTTAATCATGTGTGACTGCAGGGGGAATTAGATGTATTAAAAAGAGCAGGAGAAATCAGTGATGAATTTAGGATTATGCCAAGTTATCGATACAAGGCTGCGGAGCAACCGAAGAAATCCATGCCAGTGAAACGGGGATAACCTTCCAGTACTTTCACTTCGACTGGATCAAATTTCCAGTACTGGTTTCCTCTCAAGAAGTGTGCAAAGCCTAAAAACACATAAAAAACAGTATTAATTATTAATAACATCTGTAATTTTTAATGAATTTTAAAGCACATACTCAGATATCAGCTTTGTAAAAATTGATTTAGTAAAATTCTGCTGTCAAATAACTATACACTCAAAAAGGGACAAACTCAAGCCAGCAAAAATTTAAGTATGCAAATCCATTCATCCTTACATTTTTTGTGCTTACTTTGTACAAAAATTATAATTTTTTAATAGAATTTGCTCTTTTTTTAAGTTAAATTTACTAAGGCACATAATCATTTTTTACACTAAAAAAATATTAATTCAGTTTATTCAATTGAAAAAAAATTATTCATCAATTTATTTAAGCTACATTTAAACAAAAAAAAATTGCGGAAAAAAACTTTTGTTTAAATGTAGCTTAAATAAATTGATTACTACACTGAAAAAAAATGATTCATTCAATTAACTCAATTTTTTAAGGTAAGTGGTTGCAATCAATTTGTTTAAGCTACATTTAAACAAAAAAAAATTAGAAAGGCAAAACAAAACAAAAAACTTTTCTTTAAAAGTAGCTTAAATAAATTGATTGCAACCACTTACCTTAAAAAATTGAGTAATATTATATAATATAATTTTTTTCAGTGTATGGAGCCCCTAAGGGGACATGGAGCAAAAATTAAATAAAATTTAGTTTCGTGTGCGCATGTGAAACTATCGCGTGCGAATGTGAAACTACCGTGTTTAGTTCCGCATGCTCACGTGAAACTTTTACGCGCGCAGGGGAAATTTTTGCGTGTGCATGTGAAACTTTCATGTGCGCACGTGATATTTTCACGTGAGCGCGAAAGTTTCACGTGAGCACGCGAAACTAAACTTAAAAAAATCATGCACATGAAGGTTTCGCGTGAGAACATGAAAGTTTCACGTGAGCACATGAAACTAAACTTTTAGCTTCAACCCTGATCAAACACACCTGAGCAAGCTAATCAAGGTCTTCATGATCACTAGACAATCACAGGTGGGTAAGTTTGATTAGGGTTGAACCTAAACTCTGTACTGCTCCGGCCCTTCAGGGAGATTTGGGGAACCCTGCCTTAGGGGCTCGGTAGATTGCACCCACTTACCTTAAGAAAAAATGAATAAATAGATTTTTTTTATTGAATGAATATTTTTTTTGTGTAAAACATTATTACGTGCCTTAGTAAATTTAACTTAATAAAAGAGAAAATTCTATTAAAAAATTATAATTTTTGTAAAAAGTAAGCACAAACAAATTGAAGTAATTCTAAATTAACACTTTTTTAAGTAAATGTAACTTAATTTTAACATGTAAAATCCACTTAAATTTGTAAGAAGGAAATTAACTTAATAAGCTGGTGTTGTAACTACTTGAATTATTTAAGTAAATAAAACTAAATACCATAACGGTCTTGGAAAGCGGCATCTATGTCATTCGGTATGCCTCTCCAGTCCCTCATGCTGCGAGCGTGGGTCATATCTACACGGTTTTCCAGCAGGTTGAAACGCCAATAGTTGCCTGATTTAAAGAGATAGATCTTCTGTGCCTTGTCTTCACCCCACATGAGGGCTGCCTGGATATCGGTCACGGTAAAACCAAGACGCTGTACAGAGTCCGGCCCAGTGATCTGCCGCTCCCCGTCAAACACCCAGTAACTCTCCCCTACAGAGAGAAAGTGGGCGAGAGAGATTACAGTAAACAACAGATGATATATTTAACATTTATTACAAACTCCTAGGGCTACTGTGACCAAAATATAAACTTTACATTTGTGCTTCTCAACTGTTCAAACTTTTATGAGGCAGCTAGTGTACCTTGGAAGAACCAGATATTTCCAGATCTGTCCTCAAAAGCAGCATCAATTTTATCTGGGATTCCTCTCCAGTGCCTGGATGCCAGCGCAGGATATCCAGCCTGGAGTTTACCATCACGGATCCGCCATACGTAACCCGACTTGAAGAAAAACAGCTCACCTCGGATCATAGATACTGCATCGAAATCTGTTTGGCAAGCATCAGGCTGGATAGAGAAGAGATCAGAAACACATCCATTCATAAATCATGTTTAGCAATAATTCAGCTCAATGTATCTGTATTTAGTTTAATACCCTTATTTCTTTGTCTGGCAAATATTTACAGAAATGTACACCATATAAACCATACAGTTGTGACCATGTCTATGTTTATGGGGAGAATCAAACTTTGATTTCATTGATTTTAATCTTTGACCTTAAACACTGAGAATAACTCAAACATTATGAATGCATGGATATCATTAGCCACATCACTCACTATTGTGATTTCAATCTCGTTGGTTTCTGGGATTTCAGGCGGTGGCTCATTTTTCTCTACGTTCTCATCCGTATGTTTGGCGCCGTATAGGGACTGTATGCCCCGCTTGTCATCTTCACTCAGCTGGAGTGGGTATGAGAAGGAGTAGAAAGGTGACATCACAGCTCCTGGTTCCATAGAGTGCTGCAGTCCTAAAACATGACCGATCTCATGAGCAGCAACCTGAAGGAGGTCAGTACCTGCAGAGACACCAGAGGTTTTCAAAACAATAATAGCTTAATTGGTAGAGCTTTGCATTAGTAGTACATATGTTAAAGGTACAATTCCCTTGTAACTCCCACTGTAAGTCACATTGGATAAAAGTGTGTGCCAAATGCATAAATGTAAAATAATAGTGTTCTAAGTTCATTACAAGACATTTTATATTATCAATACGTATCTTTCCTGGGAAATTGAACCCAGCTAATGCAATCTTCTATCAACTGAGCTAAAGGAACAAGTACTTGATCATTGTTTAAGGCTGTAAATGACCTTAAGATCATATTTAAACACATTCATTGATGGGTCTCTTTTTCTTACCCATGCTGTTGCCCACTGTCCAAGACTCATCATAGTCAAAGTGGATGTCTCCCTCTCGATATGTTCTGGGAAAGAACGCGTGGGCCAGAATTCCTCCTGGGCCATCGAAAGGAAGGTTGTCTCCATGCCAGTATCTAAATGTCAAACACGGATGTCAGGCATTCTGCTTCATTTATTCTGATTTCATCTATAGCTAAAAGAGCTGTAACTAAGAGCACACTTAAGCAGATAAAATTATTAAGGGAGGTCTCACCGCAGCCTGATTCCCTGAATCCAACGTTAGATGTTTTAAGGAAATGCAGAATTTTCCATTGTGAAATGCAGAAAGGTTAAATTGCCCACAAAGCCTTACTTGATGATAGATCTGTAATTCTGGCACACTCTTAAATTTCTAAAATTGAATGTAAATATGCATCCAAGTTTGATTTCAGCCATTGATTTCACTGTAATTTCAACCTTTGACCTTGACCATAATCAGACAATATTAAATATATCACTATTATATTTTCACAGAATGTTCTTAGAATGATTTTATATTGAAAACTAAACTAAATGACTAGGAATAGCTGGGTTTTTACAGGCAGAGTCAAAAAAAGAAGGTTATTCTCAGTAAGGCTATAGAAGAACCATTTCTGGTTCCCCAAAGAACCTTTCTAATTCGGAAGTGACTAATTCGTAATAATTTGTAAGACCACATTCGTACATTTTAGTTTGATTTGCTTTTGGGGTTTCTTTTTTTTATGATAATCGTTTGTTTTTTACAATTAACTTTGTATGAGTTGATACGAAAATACGTAAAATATTTAAGAATTTTCGTAAAATCTGGCTAATCTGACATTTTCTTGTAAATTACTAAAAATATAATTTTTTATCACGCTTGTGTGTTTAGGTTTAGTAATTTTACTTTAATGGCAATTAAAAGGTCATTAGTCAGTTATTCAAATCTCTTATTTTCACAAATGTCACTTACTTCATTCCTTTTTAAGAAATTTGATCTTCGCTGCAAAACCCTCTAAATACATGGAAAAATCTCCACATCCAAAAAGGTCTTACTCTTTACTGTCCTTTTTAAATAAAGGTAATAGACTCAAAAATTCAGTCAACATTCTAATACATTCAGTAAACCTTCATTAGCTGGGGTAATAAACTCTTGCAGCTTGACGTATGCTCCCCATCGATCATGACATTTGTTTCAGTGCATTTAGAGGACTTTGCTGAAAATCATTGTGGTTTTAATAAAATCTGCCAGCAAATAGGTATATCTGAATGGTCTGAGGCCGGGATTAAATGGATTTGAAGCGAAAGTATTTAATGAACAAGCCGACAGCATTCAGTCAATATCATTATTATTTTGACATAGGTCACTAGTGACTTTTGCATGTGAGCTCTTTATTTCTTTCTTACTATTTTAAAGAACCTCAATCATTACAAAGAACATTTAGGAACCATTTTTAAAGGTGCAAACCTGAAAGATCAAATAAGGTGAGTATTTTGTAAACAATCTTGCAGTACAAATAAACATTCTGATGAAAGTCAATGGCACACAAGAATGAATGCTTGGTCCATTGATATTGCTCAAAAAAGTCTAAACTTACAAAATGGACACGCCTGAATCTTCACGCTTTACTGCACCTCCACATGTTTTATTTTATGCATGATGGATACAGATATTCACATTTGCTTTGAAGAACATCAGTAAGCATCATACGAACACATTCACATTAGTGCTTTCACAAGATGTCAAACTTTTATATAGGAAAAAAGGCTTTAATTTTCAAACAGCAGGCACAGAGACACTGCCTCAAAGTTTCTACTGTTGGAAACAAAATATCTTACTCAAAAGAGACATGTTGTTTATATAGGCTTAAAAGAAAGCACTTTATACCATTAGAGGCAGCATAAAAACATACCTCAAGGGCACCTTGTCATAATCTGCTGCAATGACATGTTACGCTTTGCAACATTTAGGTTTAGGTTTTCAAACAGAAAGCGAAGCATGCCCAAGCCAGGATTTCTCGCAGCAGTCTTGCGTGTCCATATGTAAAGCAAATATAAACCTGTGAACTAAACCTCACAGGTGTTCTGAGTTACGACTTTTCTTTTCTGTCCTGTTACCCTGGCGATTCATAGTGCGCGGTGTAAATTTTCGACCCATAATCCTAAACCGACAACCTTTCTAATCCGTCACCTCAACGGGAGATGAAAAGCATCTGAGTTTGTCTAGCGAAGTGGAAACCCTTCCCTGATATTTATTTATTTATTTATTTATTTATTTATTAGGACCTTTTTAAAGGGTACTGCTCAAGCTTGGGACCTTTTTTTGACAATTGTCCTGTTGACAGTGTTGGAAATTCAGTGTTCAGTATCTTACTGTGTGCAGAGCAGCATCAAATACATTAAACTCTGCATCAAACCCACAAGCTGTTACTCATTGCACATGCAAAGGATCCAAACATAAAGACCACATACATAGAAATTGTAATGGAACAATGAAAAACAGACTGTTTCAATTTTAAAGTCAGTACGAGGGCAGAAATGAAGCTACATTTAAACTGTTTGATGCAAAAAAACTCTTTTACTTAAGAGCTAGACCTTGAGGTAAAAAATGCCTAAATTGTATGATATGACCACCTTAAATTTTTTAATGCATACCCAACATCTGCTATGCATTCAGCAGATGAAGTAACTTTACCTGTTGAAGTCGATCATGATATCCGCCCGACCGCTGGTGACTTCGGTAAAGGTCAACGGTGTGACGTCGCTCCAGACCCGCATGGCCTCCTGCAGCACACGTCCGACTTTCTCGACGCTCATCTGCCAAGGCGTGCGCATGATCCTGTTACACAAATACAAACAAGCATTACGGACCACCCAGTGCGACTTTCATTTGCACTAACCCCAATAACCAAGTTTACGTGAAAGTGCTTGCTGCTCTCCGTGGTGGTTCCATTATAAAGGACCCATATATTTGAATCTGGCTGCTGTAAAAACACAAATACAGCCTGAATGCGCACCCAGTTTTGGATTAGACACGGCGTTGACTATAGCTCAACTCAAGCAGTCACTGGACAAATCTAATACCCTGTATTGTGATAGTGATGACAGTCCATGTGGGTTTAAGTATGCAGGTCAAACAAAAATAATAGTATTGTTTTTAGTTACTTAGCAGGTTCAATAGACACAATACACCACACAGGTGATTAATTTAATATTTTCGTATACCAGCCTAACGCCCTTAAAGTCTTCCATATAGTATATAGTTAACTTTCTTCATGACTTTATGATTTTATTTTTTTTACATAAAATCATACTGCATAATGTAAATGTTCATTTTATTTATTTTGAACCAATATAAGAAATATTCATAATGCAAGGTGTTACACCGGGATGAAGCAGAAGCTTTGAACATTTAAGATCATTCTGTGAAAATATAACCTTGATATCTGTAATATAATACTGACTAAGGCCATGTCAAAGATTGAATAGGAGCATATAGAAATAAATAGACAATCTGTCAACTATGGTGTTTAAAACTGCATGTGCCTGATGTTCATTTTGCTACTACAGAAAAATTTTGAATGCTTTCTATAAATTAAAATGACCATCATCCCCTCATGGAGTGAGCCAAGAGCTGTTTACCACTCGGAGATGAAAGGCGAGCAGTATTATAAAGCCTGTTGAGTGATAGAGTCACCTATGCTTATTTTCACAAGCCGAATCCCCACCGAGTTTTGTGTATTATGTTCCTCAAAGCTTTCCTCTGGTGTATGTCTTTACAATAGAAAAAATATTGTAAAGTACATCTGAAAGTATTGTGAAGCGCCTGACCGGCAGCCACTGTGACTCGTGCCTGTGTGTTGTTTTCATGCTTTGGTCATTCTTATTAGCTCTGTGGGATTGAATCGCTCTGGGCTGCATGCTGGAGCCACAAACCGTCTCAGACTGTAGGGCCCCAGCAGTCTGCAAGCCCAGACAGGAGCTATGACAGCAGAAAGCCCACTGTGGGAGTCTGTTACCTGGTTGCATTAAAAGTTTGAGTTAATTCAACTTACAAATATTAGTTAACTCAAAAACGTAAACTGTTGTGTCAACAAATATTTTTAATTTGAATTAACTTAAAATTTTAAGGCAACCAGGTAACTGTTTTTACAGTGCACTGCATAGCATTTATTGTGAAATAATAAATATAAATAATATTTACAGACTATAAGTCGCTCTGGAGTATAAGTCGCATCAGTCAAAAATGAGTTTTGAAGAGGAAAAAACATATAAAAGTCGCACTGGACTATACGTCGCGTTTATTTAGAAAATGATTTCAAAAAATCCAAGCCGAAGAACAGACATTTAATCTGGAAAGGCAAGTTTTCAACTAAACAATAGCACAGAAGACCAGGCTGAATAGGACCCTGTACATGTTAAAGTAACATAAACAGTTATTTACACGATATACAATAGCATACAGAAAATATCCGAGAGGCTGAATAGGCTAAATTAACATAACAAGTAAAAATCAGGTTCAAAAAGGTCCCGAAGTCATTCCATATCACTGAATCCACTGAATTACATAAATACAGGAGCAGCATATAGCGTACTCTCGCAGCTGTAGAAAGTAATTGCATCTCTTGGTTTATATGAAATAATTTTGACGTATAAGTCGCACCTGCCTATAAGTTCCAGGACCTGCCAAACTATGAAAAAAGTGTGACTTGCAGTCCGGAAAATACGGTATGTTAATAGTGTACGTAAATGGGTTATTTCACAAAAACAGAAGTTTAAAGGGACAATAAGTAGGATTTTCCCCCATCTAGTGGTGAAATTTTATTTTGCATTCAAATGAATAGTGCTCTCTAGCACCTCGCTCTCCATAATGTGTGTTGCAACTACGGTAGCCTTCATGTACTCACTGATCTCCTTGTCCGTTTAAGCTATTTCACGTGTTCTGAATGAAAAGCGTTGTGGAAACGCATTGGTAGGCTAGTGCTTTTTGTCTCTCTCTGCTATTATATTTTATCAATACGGCGGAACGACAAGGAAGCATCCTTGGACTTACCCGTTCAATGTAAGTAAAGAGAAGAAATTCTAAGCTTACAAAGTCAGATCACTGGCAGAGGTCATTTGACACCAACGAGGACATATTTATGAATAAAGACATTGATTTTGATTATTAAAACACTTAAAATCCTACTTACAGTCCCTTTAAATAAAAGACTTGCTCATTAATAAGAATGGTAAAGTGCATGAAGTGACTTGCATAATGCAATGCAGGTCTATGTTTGTATTTATTCTTCATGCTAGTAGGTGTTGAGAACTTTCACAAAGTTATAGGGTTGAAAGGCATGTCTTTACACCGTGATTTCCCTTGTGAGGATACACATCAAACAAACTTTACTTCTAAACAGTTTCTATAGTAGAAATTTTAGTAATCATTTTTCAGCATTTCCAACTGCATCTTTTGAGCGAATGTGAGCAAGTGTTTTCAATGCGGTTCTACTTAAGTGAACCTCTCAAGGTGGATTATGGTTTTGATGTCCTCACATGCCACAAAGCTATAGTGCTTTGGAGTTGTAAGCGGCATTAAAGAGATTGTTTTCACTCAAAGTCAAATTTGTCATTTTCCATTGCAGGCAGAAAGAAAAACGTACTGAATCTTCACTGCTACAGTGGAAGCGTATGGAAAGACTTCTTAATAACGCAAAAAGTGTGGCAGAAAATGTACATTTGTAAATGCTGAATGTATTATAAGATGCTCACTTACACTTGACCACAAAATTGATTGGCTAATTGATTCTATATTGACAGCATTGTGCTGTTTGTTCAGTAGAGTAATGCTGTGTTCACACCAGACGCGGAAGAGGCGACAAAAACAAGCGCGAGTGATTTACATGTTAAGTCAATGCAAAGACGCCAATAGGCATCATGAGGCACGACAAGCGTGATTTGCGTGAGTTGAAAAATGTGAACTTTGGGGATTTTCTCGCCAATCAGGAGCTTGCTCTAGCAGTGACGCGATTACAGGAAGCGAGAACGAAGTCAGAAAAACAAAACATTAATGGTGAACAATCATCATCACTACACAAGACATCTTCGTACTTTTACCTGACTTAAAAGGATCTTGTTTGGAAGAGTGAGTAGGTCAAACAATCTGTTAAGTTTACTTGATTTGAGCTATATAAGCCCCTGCCATGACGCAAATTTACACGTGAATGTCTCGAATGACTAGAATTTCATGCGCGACTTTGCGCCATTACAGTTCCTTCACAACAGACGTAGAAGAGGCGGCAAAAATGTGCTATTCGCGCGTAGTTGGACACTTTTTTACATAGGCATCAAAATTTGAGGCAGAAAAACAAAACAACAATGGAGGATAATCATCATCGCTACACAAGATATCTTCGTACTTTCGAACAATCTGGTAAGTTTACTCAATTTTATCTAAATAAGCCCCTCCCATTATGCAAATTTACACGTCAATGTCTCGAATTTCACGCGCGAATGAAGCGAGTTAACTCAAAATATTAAAGCTTTCAACTATGCGCGAATATCGCCTTTTTGTCGCCTCTTCCGTGTCTAGTGTGATCGCACAGTAAGTGTGCAGACATAATTCTTTGCCTGTCAGAGTATACTAAATAAAATATTTGTATATAAAATATATACATATATATAAAATATTTATAAAATGTTTGGGAATTATTGCTCTAAAATATACTAGTCAACATTTAAAGTGGATCAAAAAAAGTTGTCCTAACCATGGGTTCAGGAGCTTGCTCTAGTAGTGACGTGATTACAGGAAGCGAGGGGAGTCGCAGAAGCCCCTCCCATGACGCGAATTACTGTTATAAGTGGCAAACAAGGCGCCGTAGACGTAAAGTATTGTTTAAAATTTTAGACGACTTTTATGAAAGGTTTTGGTCCACTTGAAATTTGACTACTAGTGTAAATAGACAAGGAGGCAGTTGTGGTTAGAATAAAACTTGTAACACGAAAGTCGCCAGTTTGATTCCTCCCACGACCTTGAGCAAGGCACACTGCAAAAAAATCCAGCATGAAGTTAAAACAACTTGGTTTTGCAAGTAAATTCAACATACAACCTAAGTTTTTTGTTAGTGATAAGTTGACATAACTTAAAAAATCAAGTTGAAATTGTTTCCAGAAAATTAAAGTTAAAAATATGTTGATTTGACAAAAATGCTGCATATATTTTTTACAGTGTACCATTTCCCCAATTCCTCCCTAGGCGCTGAGGTGATGCCCACCGGTCCAGGTGTGTGTATGTTCACGACTTGCAAAGTCACAAATTGACACCAGGGGGGTGGGCGTGGGACTGGGGGTTTAGTTCACTGTCCACATATACAGTCCATCATTAAGTAAGGGCTGAAATTACAGAGGACAAAGAGGTGCTATAGCCCATAAACAACCGCCTGAGTTGTGAGTCATGACAGCTCATAGAGAATACTGCTGACATAGGGTTTGTTTGGGAAAGTGCATGTGTTGATTTCTTGATATCAGATTTTGATGAAGCAGCAGAATGCGAGTTATACAAAGACGTAAACCATTCTCATTAAATTTAAATAACTTCATTTGGCAGATGATTTAATCCAATGCAACTCTCAGTGCATTCGAGCTATTGATTTTTTTAGTATCGGTGTTGCCTGTAAACAAACCCATGAACTTTTGAGCTGCTAATGCAATGCTTCACTGTACCAATTGAGCTACAAAAACACTTTTTACAGATAATTTTCAGGGTCTGGTGACTTATAACTTATAATTCGAACTTGGACAAATGAATCAAAATCTGGTTACTGACACAATTACATGTTGAAAGGTCTATATTCTTATACATAGAACATATATGAACTTTTAAGGAAATGTTAAGGCATTAGTTTTGGGGGTCAGACTCTCCGAAACACCTGGCAGCCAATTTTTTACTATTTGTGTTTTTCATCTCTATCTTTACAGTATCCAGACCAAAAGGACAGTCTGCCCTGGAGCATGCCAGCTTTATAGAGAATCATTGGAGATTTATGGGAAGGGCTGTAAATCGTGGACAGTTTTAATCAGTGCAGTAGTTGTATGAGCTGATTTAAGACTCAGATCTTTGTCTGAGCCCTCATCTCACCCTCCCGCTGACAGTGGAAGGTACAACTGAACCATTTGGACTCCACTATTATAACACACATGAGTGCTCTGAAATGTAACAGTGTATCTTTGTGGGGTCATGACCTCATGAGTGGAGATTAAAGAGGAGACTGATGGACTACGTCCGGCGGAGACCTCCTTTGACAAAGACAGTGCGGCAAATCAGTCAAAACGTAAAGTGGAAAACAGACATCCACAACAGAGAGGTCAGTATGGTGCTTAAAAACTAATGAAATTTAAGTCAACTTGACATATACTCTTTAACAACATGATCTTATGGAAAGTTGTTTATAGTCACGAAAAATTTAATTAATTTATTCGTATCCATGGCACAAAATTCAGCTTTTTCGTGCCTTGAGCACGAATGTCTTTTTTTGTCACTTGCACGAATTTCTATAAATAGTTTTTCATGTCTGTGGCACAACTTTCTTTTTCGTTTCATTCTATGTATTGTTTTCTCTTTTTTCCCCTATTTTTAAATCATTGTAGCTTGGGGTTAGATTTGAGGTTTGGGTTAGGATGTACTTTAATGTATTGGTTTCTAGATGTTTTTCTTCCGCTTTTAAAACTATTCTCGTCTGAAGTTGGGGTTAGAGTTGGGGTTTTGGTTAGGATGTCTAAAAATGTAACAGAAAGTGATTCTAACCCCAACCGCAAGAGACAATGTTAAGAAAATAGAAAAAAAACAATGAGAAAACAATACATAAAATGACACGAAAAAGACATTTTGTGCTCAAGGTACAAAAAAGCTGAATTTTGTGCCATGGACACAAATAAATGAATCACATTTTTTGTGACTATAACACGACTTTTTTCTGTGAGATCAGTCTGCTCTTTAAAGTAAAGGTGCTACAAAAGGTTCTTTACTGCAGCAATGCCATATAAGAACCATTTTTGGTTCCCAAAGAACCATTCATGGATGTTAAAGGTTCTTTATGAAACCAAACTGTCTAAAATGGCATTTATGGCATCGTAGCATCTTTATTTTCAAGTTAATTCATAATGCACATTTCATACACAAAGGTAATTCAAAGTGCTTTAGATAAAAATTTTTACAAGGACAAAAAGGTACATGAACATAACCAGGTTATTTTTTATGCTTGATGGTTGTAAAATATATATCTTATTGAAAAAAAAGTCTTTGGTGAATCTAATTATCCAAATAAAAAATTTAGTCCATTATAAAAACAACTCAATAGAAAGTCTGTGTGTGCAGGTTTAGCAATAGATGTGGATCTTTAAAAATGTCCTGACAAATGTGATAAATGGCACAAAATGTTTGTAAAGGTGAGTGTTTTGTAGTTTAAAACAGTTGTTTCCAAACTTTATCAGCGTGTGCCCCCCCTTGTGTGCGGGGCATTCCTTCGTGGCCCCCCAAAGAAAATTTGTGACAAAAAACTGTTCTAAAACTCAACATTTTAATTAAAAAAAACTATAAATTATACAAAAAAGTAGTGCTTTTGGTTAGTAGCCTTATTTTTTTTTAGGTTTAATTACAAAGATAAATTTATGTATTTCATAAAATGTCATAAAACTGGGGCCCCCCTGGCACCATCTCGTGGCCCCCAGTTTGAAAACCACTGGTTTTAAATATCATTACCTTTTAGAAACCATGTGAGTATATAAAATGCCCTTACTAATGTAGTAAAACAAACCTATGTTTTGGGGTGTATTGTTTGCTTTTTAAAATCAAAAGGGGGCTTATAAAAGCAGATACATATTTCTGGCTGTGCTCTGGAGCCACGAAGTCCCGAGTCTGAGACAGTTTACTGCTTTTAATTAAATGGGTGTAAAGTAGGAGAGTGTGTGCGGTTTTCTTTTGAACTGATAACAACCATAAGAAATATGAGAAGATGAAGTGAGGATTACTGTAACTGTTTAAAACAGGTTTTCTCATGTGGGCAGAAATACTACTGTAAATCTGATAAAAAAGGAAAAAGAATTGCAAACATTTCAGGTAAAAAGCTGACTTTTTACTATAAAACCCCCTCAATGTATGAATATGTTTAAAATGTGTGTTGCAAATAAATTAAGTAATGCTAAAAATGTTACACATACAGTAGTTGCTAATCCAGAAATTATTTATGGTTTTATGTTTCATAGTTGTCTATCATCTCAGCAGGTGTACAGTACAGTAGAGGCAGCAAGTGGATCTATCCAATGAAAAATAACCACAAATCCTAGTCTTACTTGTACGTGAGGTCTGTTTTATCCCATCGTCCTCCAAACAAAACAAAGCGTTTTCGACGATGACGACCTTCAAGCAAGCCTCCTTTGTGGGTTGAGTAGTGAAAGGAGTTCCCTTCCTTCTGCGAGGGGTAGTCTGGGACTCCACAACGCGGTCTGTTCCAGTCCGTACCATTTTTGGGTAGCGTCAAGTGTGGCTTGATTCTCTTATTCCCAAAGTCTTCACCCAGCGTGTCCTGAACATGATGAAGTCGGCCCCTCTTTTTAAAGCCCTGGCGATGGGTCTTCTGAGGCCAGTCCTGTTAACAAACATGAAAATGAACCCTTAAAAAGTATAATTATAGAGCACATTTATGCCTGGTATTAAGATTCATTTTGGTCAATCAGATCACAGGTGGACGAGAAAGACACTTTTACATTTACACCTGGTGTTTTAATCCTTCTTTTTGTCCACTTTCTGATTACTACGCACTAATATTATGTAAGAGTACAGCTGCTTGTGTTGTTAGTAAACATCCTGCACATAGTATGTAGAGGCTTTCTCAGATATTTCAGAGCAACTCGCAACTTAAGATACTCGCAAGAAACTCTGATTACCCATGAGATTAAGTGAGTATCTGGCAACGCTAGCATCTCTTTTATCATAAACCCCTTTGAAGCATCTGCAGCATGCACGTACTTTGACATGATGCGTGATGCACACAGGTTCACATGACGCGCCGAACATATATTTTGAAATGATGAGCCACACACATGACGGGATAAATGCATGTTTTGACGAGCTTTGCATTCATGCCTCCTCGAAAAATAAGTCACTGGCCATCACTGGTTTCTATGGTGGTTTTAGATGTTCTGGGAGGTTGTTTGCTAGAAAAATTTATAAATGCTCATCCCGATCAAAGGCATTGGTCTTGTAGTCAGCTCTCTGATATATCAGAGAACTGGGTTCGTTTCTTGGCTTAAGGTCCTGTTCTGGTCCCGTTCCCCTTTCTCCACCCTATACCTCTTTTCAAACTATACTTTGCTGTCAATAATAAACACACACAGCTCCTAAAATGTAACTAAAAATAAACACCCATTCCCAATTCTCTGTAATGTTCTGGTAATTAGAGGACATGGGTCTCAATTTGTCAAATTGCTTGGAAAAACAATGACAAAGTCTAAATAGGGAATGATTGCATCACTGCCTAGTGGAAAGTCATGTTGGTCTTACATCACTAATAATTTGGAAAGACATTATCACAGTCAATTGCCTCAACCAAATTTCAAGGAAATAGTTCTGCTAATTGACTGGGAGGTGAGGCGCCTGAGGGAAAGTCCGGTTGGCCCAATTTCTCGCCATTCCCAAAAACCCATCACCCCCCTGTGTTTCCATGTTGCAATCCTGTGCTCCAGCTGTGCTCCAGATCTCACAATTCCCCTTCATTCTCTCTAATTTAAGTTTGGTTATGAGGCCAGGGGTGGTATGGGGTAAACTACTTTTTTTCGAAAAGCTTTAAAAAATCCCTTCCGCCTCTGTTAGCCATAGGGATCTTTTAAAAGCTGTAATTTCAGGATGAACTATATTTGGACACATAAAATGTTTAGGAATGCATAGCAGGAAGTCTGAAAAAAGATAAAGGCATGATGCAACAGCAAGTAAATTTTAGAGAAACCACAAGTGTCCTTTATCTTGCAGTATATTGTTAACATACATTACAGTCTAGTAAACAGGAAATCCCTTCTGATTGGTTGAGATTGGGTCTTCTTGCAGATTTATGTCTAGTAAATGCTTACCGCACCGTGTTGTAAAACAATAAAAAAATTTAACGAAAGAGAAATAAATGAAAATGAAAGGGAAAACAACCAAATATTTATGGACAGGTTGAGACAGATAGTACGTTGGTAAAAAAATGCACTGACATGTGAACTTGATAGCAATGCTAAAACATGACCCTCACACCCCCGGCAAAGAGAAACCACACAAATTCCACAGATACGAGTGAAGAATCCACTGCACTTCATCCACTCTCAGTTTGTTTTTCTCAAATCTGCTGACTGAGCACGGGCTTTTCACGGGCTGAGCCATTATTAAATGGTCATACACGTTGAAAGCATGTAATTTAAGCACTGTCACTTAAGCATGTTTTTTGTACAACAGTCAACACTGTTTTTGTAGAGCGGACTAACCTCTCAGCGACGACAAACTGGTCTACTTAAGAAGCAACAGTTGGAAGAAAAACACCCGGGTGTCTCTAGTTCAACAGAAGTCAGGGGTCAAAGGTTAAAACCTAGATCAACAACATAGAGCCCTTGGGCCTAAATAAACACGCATGCTGACATTTCAAATCTAACACTGTGTAGATAGGTTTTTGCTTTGTGTAAAATATTGCAAAATAAAAAATTACAACCATAGTTAATATTTATCCGCCAAATGAACACTTGCCATGATTTTCCTTATATATAATTATATTATTATTAATTATTTATCTGATAAATATCAACATACAACAACATTTTTTTTTTACTTTTTTTACAACCATATTTCATTGAATTGGATTGCATGAATGCATTTCTCAGATACTTTTATCCAAAATCAATTCAAGTGCATTCAATCTATACATATTTTATCAGTATGTGTGCTCCTTGTGGATCAAACCCAAGATACTTTGCACTGCTAATGCTTTACCAGCTAAGCTACAAGAACACTGTTATTTTACATTAGGCTATTGTGTAATATATGAGGTTGAGGTGGTAAGTGCAAACAAGATGGATAAGGTTTGACGTAATGGCAGATAGGTGCATATTAGCACCTGAAATTGCTAAGTCGAGAGCCAAAGCTGATACTCAAGAGAGAAAAGCAGCATGCAAGCTATGGCTCATTGTTTGCTGAACAAACAACCCAACACTCAATCCATCATTAGCCTTCATGAACCGTCACTCTAGAACTGCGGTGAATCCGAGAAGTAAATTCATCTTTAATTCTTATTAAAGGGCATCTTTTTCATTGCTTGGTATACAATGTATTTGCGTGGTTTATGGTTAAAAAACACATTATTTTACACATACCATACAGTTTTGTAGCTCCAGATTGCCCTCTCTTCCTGAAACACACTGATTCATGTACAAAACTCATTGATTTGAAAAGCGCTGTGTCCCTGATTGGACAGCTAATCAGGGGTGTGTTTCTCAAAAGCATCGTTAGCCAACGCACATCGTAAGTTCCATTGTTACTAACATCGTTCAACGATTTGGTGTTTCCCGAAACCATCGTTCAAACGAACTTTCGCAAACTGCATCGCTAACTTGTGTCGTTGGAACGACAGCTCTTGACCTGTCGTTAGAAGCATCGTTCCTTGTTATTATCATATGTAGACTTACGTTGATCATGCTTTTGAACAAAATAAGCAAAAAACATGTACAGTCTATATCCATCATTCTAAATATATAACAATTTTATTTTACGTCTTTAAATTTGTAAACAGAATGAAATCGCTGCATTTGAAAACTGCGCATGTGCGCAGCCGTACGAGCTTTAAGACCTTGGGGAATCCCTGGGAGGAGTGACGTAAGAGGGAACTTGCGCGTGAATCAAATATCTTGAAAATAAACAACAGATAACTAAATCACGATAACAAAATCAGTCTTCCGATGCAATATATGTTATTTACAGCAATAATTTGACATTAAATCGATTTGCACAGATTAATTAGTACTTCAGCTCCCACGTGACATCATCAACTATGTTGTTAAACCAACATCGTTCAAACGACGAATGTGCGACAAAGTTACTAGTCGTGACAAGGTAGTTTGTTTCTTCAACGATGCATCGTATTATGGTCGTTCAGCAACGAGTTACGTCGTTGTTTGGGAAACGCACCCCTGTACATTGTGATTGGTCTGCATACCTCCGACGTCAGCCGGAAATGTGATGCCTTAACATGTTTGAAAGATTTGCGCACAATGCAATGCTAACAGGAGTTAACTTACAGGCTGTGAGTCCTAAACAGAAGGAATTATGATAATTTCGGTCTTGTCTACATCTGCAATCCCAGGAAGTAAACCGTTGCCTACAATCCGTGTGTTTGTTGTAGTCCAAGAAAAGAGATTTACGTAGGACTCACGTCATTGTTTACTTTGGGGTATGTACCGTTTGCATATCGTTAACATGTACAAATACACACTTCCACACCACAGGATATGAAAAATTGTGAATTGGATAATTGGTGCTCTTTAAACATAATACATAATTATTGTATCAAATAATGAGGGCAAGCAACATTCATCCAAATATACTCGTCTCATCTCAATCTTTTCTTATTCAGACATTCCTCAAGCCTGGATTTATTTTAGGGAGTCAAATATGTAAAGCTGGGAATATCCATTTAGAAACCTTGTGTGATTACACGTGTTTCATATAAAACAAAAGTCTCTCTTTCTAAATTTTATAATATGGAAGTGTTGGGCCATTTTTTTTATCAGTGACATTTTTTATGACAGCTCCCTGACAGATATATGCCTCTTATCAGCTATAAAAATACACCCAATTGCGAATTATTTTACCTCAAGGCAAGCGATATAAACCTTTACACAGCTGGTATGCGGCTCTGACAGTACAAAGGATTCATTCAGTTTAACTTTCACATATCCAAAAGTTAAAGTGCATCTATTTAATTGCTAAAAACAAGAGTATTTTGTGTATTTGGTATAATACAATGTGTTCACGTTGGTTATGGTTAAAAAACACATTATTTTACACATACCGTACATTTTTGTAGCTCCAGATTTTCCTCTCTTCCTGAAACGCACTGATTTTGTACAAAACTCCTCGATTTGGAAAGCTCTGTGTCCCTGATTGGCCAGCTAATCTGTACGTTGTGATTGGCCTGAATACCTCTGATGTCAGCCGGAAATGTGACGCCCTTTACCATGTTTGAAAGATTCGCTCACAATGCAATGCTAACAGGAATTAGGCTGAATTTGAAGCGGGAGGAATTATGATAATGTCGGTCTTGTCTACATCACCAATCCCAGGAAGTAAACTGTTGTTACAATCCGTGTGTTTTTTGCATTCCAAGAAAAGAGATTTACACTCGCGTCGTTTACTTTGGTGTTTGTACCTTTTGCATATCGTAAAAATGTACTAATCGACACTTACACACCAAAGGAAATGTAAAATCATGAATTGGACCTTAGGGGTCTTTAAGAACTTGGTTAATAAAACCACTACTAAATGACAATGGAAAGCTACAGGAAAATAGAAAAGAGTAGACTTCATCTTTATAAAATATATAGTGCTAAGTACGACTATTAAAAATAAACCTTTGTGATCATATGTAGGTCATATACTTACGTGACGTGACACAGTAAAGCTTCACAGTAAAAACAAAACTTTGGGAAAACCTGGAAGAATAGGACTGACATGTCAGAGCAAGAAGACGGTTTGGAGTGGGCTGGATGTCCTGGCATTGATCCATAGGGCTCTTAAGGATAACCACTTTGTTTGGTAGCAAAATTAATCTCTTGGTTACATCCAACTGATGTCATCTTCTCCTAACTGCATAAGAAGTGCCAGGGAAGCATCCTAATTTACTTTGAATCTAAATTTCCTCTCTGGTCATTTCGGATGACTGCAAGCCCTAACAACACAGCCAGCAGCGTTTTCTATCTTCCGGCCTCATTGTGTTTGTTTCCCTCTCTCTTTTGTACAGTATGTCACTCTCAAGTGAACATACAGCGAGAAAACACAAACAAGAAGTTCCACTGGCACATTAAAATAGGCCACACTCGAGATAAAGAATGAACATGCCAGAGAAAAACAGGCTGGGGTAAATATTTACCCGCAAAAAGCTCCAGAGATCTGCATGCTGTGGGTTGTATACACAACTGAAGTGATTACGGTAAAGAGGAAGATGGCTTTGTGGGAACAGGATAGAAGTATGTTGATGGGAGATATAAGCATTTGATACGTCAGCGTATGCAGACTTTTTCTGAATGAGTTCGTGCAGAAGTATGCAGACTATACACCAATGGAAACAAACAGTATGTAGTGTGTTTACTGTTACAAGTGCCATTAATCCGTGTTTGATTGATAGTTTTTTTTTTTAAGACAGTAAATGATAAATGTTTAATTCCAGAGGCGTAACAACTTATTTATATTTTTTACTAAAAGATGAACAATGATTATTATCACAGATATGGAACAGCTGTAGAGGTGTTGCAGATCAACACGTTGAGGTCATGACGTGACCGAACATTTGGTGCTTTAAATTAGAACCAGGTACGACCGTATCCCCATTTCGGTCTTGTTCTCATTTGTGCATGTGAGGAAGAAACCTAAACCCCCTAAACCCACAAGAGGTGCGTTGCAGCTGACCTTGACCTTGCCTGTCTATGCCTGAAGAAGCTGGGTAGAGACTCAGCTTGAAAATGTATCTTTGTCTTACATGTTTAGAGACTTGGTTGTGAGGACAAAACACGTTGAAAAATTGGTTCTGATGAACAAAAAACACTAGAATGAGTTGGAAGATGTATTCTGTACCTAAAACTTTTATAAAAGCCATTATGCATAGTAATATTGTAATTATAATAAGGTTTTTCCTTTACTCTTTCCTTTACATATTGGACTTCTTAGGACATACACATTAAGCATGTTTAGTTTGCATGTTGGATAATATTTTGGAAGTTTTAATACATTTCATGATGCATGCACTATGTCCTGCAGAAAAACATCAGCATTTTCTGGAGGGTTGGGGGTCAGCAAATGCATTAGTAGCTATCTGGATACTTCCATTTTCCCTTTGTCAGCAAACACAGGGTTTGTTATCCTTCTTGGCTTGCCAGATGACTTGCCCCTGCCTGCATAATCTCTTGCTCGGGGTTTGTCAACATTCAAGAACAAATTGACAGCACATGCTCTGCATGAGAGCTGCCGTCTATATTTAAAAATGAGCCAAGTTCCTCTTTAAAGAGATCTGGAGTTGGTTTAAATGCAGGTGCCATTTGAATGATAAAGTGGGTCAAGGCATATACAATAAAATTAAAATGCTTTTTATATCCAGATGCTTTGACATCATGAAACAGATTGTATGGTAATGCTATGTGTGGCTATTTGGACTTCTAATATTGTTTCAGCTTTGTTAAAACTACTTTCTATTTTGGTCCAGTGTCAAAGATGAATGTTTTGTTAGCCTCCATCAATATTTTTCATGGCATAATCTCTTTTTGGTTCTTTGCCAACTGGGTTACAACTGCCATCTGTAGCTTTTCTTTGTCAACTTCCTCTAAGTCCTGAGAGGGAGATGCTTTCTTTGTGCAGACCAACGTCCAGATTTAAGTTATTAGAAGATCGGCTGGACTGTCTATAAGGCTACAGAGATTATATTTAGGAATCTCGGAAAGTAACACTTGAAGTGAGGTGGATCGTATAAAATATAATTTAAGCTAAATTAGGATTTAAAGACATGGTAGTGCCAAAATAAACAATACAAAAGCACTGAATTCGTTTTGCACAAATCAGAAACAATTACAATGAACCTGAACCTGTATGCTATTTTTAAACACATACCTGAATAAAACATTTGAGTCTTCCCACCTCTTAATAAACATAAACTGTACTCATTAGCTGTTTTGCTTATAGATACAAGATTTATTTTGATTATGCAACTAAGCCAAATGACATTGTATTTATTTTAGCCTGATTAAAAGGTTGCCATTAATAATGCAAAGTGCATGCAAACGTGAATTTCAGTATATTTGATATTATAGAGCTCTCGCAAATAGTTAAACAATGCCTTATTTGTTAAAATGTAGGCAATAGTATCAGTTTATACAAAACAAAATCCTATTTTTCTATATGCATCGATTTAACAACGCACTTAAAGTCAACATTCCCGTGTCAGGCTTTGCTGTTGCTTTTTTTTCTCAATATGCTATTATCTTTTACATAAAGTTGAATTAAGAAAAGTTTCACTCACCGCATCTTTATACCTGTGGCTGTTTTTTACTTCTGGCACCGGTAGAGAGTAAACGCACACTAGGCAGTACAAGACTGCAGTGAGAATTTGTGCGGACCGCATCATCCACAGACTCCGAGCCCCACACAGCACCTGCGCGCGAGGAACTTTAAAACACGAGCGCGAGGGAAGAGAGCGTGCGCGTGTCTGTCGAGCTTCGCCGTGACTGAGTGCAGACTACCCGAGGGATTTTATACTCTCTGATGTCTTTGTTTTCTTCACATTACACTTTTCATGGGCTGGAGTGGCAAGTTCACCAGCGATCACGTGATTTAGCCCTCCATTCCTCTGGCGCGCGTTCCGACGCGCGAGGGTCGACAGTGGGTAGGGGGCAGGATTGGTTTCCAGTGATATCGGTTAGTAGTTGAGTAAGGTCGTTCGGAGAGTAGCCTAATAGCGTGTCTTTTAACAGTTGGATATGGCAATGATGTGCTGATAAACTTCCTGTTGAACAAAACAATGTTTTCCACTACAAATACTATTATTAACCATCAGCTGTTTATCATTAAAACCATTACACATTACCTTTATGTAGAGTGTTTCTTGTATTCCAATTAAGATTTAATAGTGTTTGGTTCTTATTTGCCATATGACATCCCACCAATAAGACCCAACACGTTACCAGCAGAGACACACGTTAAAACCAATAGAACTGCTGTGATGGTTACTGTTGTTATGTTGGTTTCTTCAGCAGGGCATTGATGTCTTGCCAACCACGTAAACTATTGAATTATTGAATGCAGAGAATGTAATATTGTTTGCAGTTTCATACCAGCTTTTATGTAGGCAATTATGCAGACATGCACCTGCATGGTTATTCACAGTTTGCATTGCGTTTATACAATACAAAAAAACAGAAAACATTATAGTAATAATAATATTAAATTTTTTACAACTGAATAAATATTTAGTGAAAATAAAGACACAGCACAGAAAAATCCACCTCTTTAATTTAAAGCTGTAAGGAGTTAAGAAAAGGAGTGTGTGAAGTGCTCAGGACCTACGGGGTTAATGGCTGTACCTGTGTTAAATTCAAGCTGTTTTTATAGTTTAAGACAAAGGTTGTGTTCCGAATTTGGCTCAGAAAGTGGCATGCTTGATTTATCCGTCTGACCTAGAAGCACCTGACAATGAGAAGACACATTTCTCAGATGCCTCTGGTTAAAGTGCATGAACGGTATCATTAGTGTTGGGTCCATTGTTGAGGAAATTGTCTGGAGCATCTGTAAATTAAAGGGCTTGATCACTGATCTCGTCGTTTTAAAGTGTCATCAAGGAAGTTGTATAACTAGGGAAAGATCTTCCCTATGTCCGAAATCTGAACAGTCTTCAAAATAAAGTACTTCATGATGCCTCAGAAGAACCATTTAGATCCATAAAGAACCTTTAACATCCAAAGAACCTTTGTAGTGAAAACAGATCCTTTAGATGATAAAAATGCATGAAAGAAATTATTCTTTGACTGAAAGATCCAAAAACGGTTTGTCTATATATGGCAATGTTATCTTTATTTTTTAAAGTGTGTAGCGAGTGACTGCTGAGGTTATGATTACCTAAAAAACCTTTTAAAGCTCTTGTGATTTTCCATAAAAAATGTTCTCAATTTATGTTGTATATAACTTTATATTATAACATAATATTTCACTGTCCTGCAGTGGCGGCCGGTGACTTATTTTTTAAGGGCGCTCGATGCCAAGTTCGTCACGACATGTATGTAGCCCATCATGTGTGTTGTTCATCATTTCAAAATATGTGTTTGGCGCGTCGAGTGATCTTATGTGCATCACGTGTCTTGTCAAAATGAGTGCCTGTGCAGATGCGTCTAAAGGGATTATGATTAAAGAGACGCTCATGTTTGCCAGATTAGTGTTAAGTGAGTGTCTTGTGTGTATTTTGTAAAAGTGAGCATCTATTTTATCATAAACGGTTTTGAGGCGTGTGCAGCAGGCACTTATTTTGACAAAACATGGATGCACATGGTTCACATGATGCAACAAACACATATTTTGAAAACACAAGCAACACACATGACACTCCGAACACTTATTTTGAATTTGCGCCCCTGGGTTTTGCAAGTCAATTCATCTTACTATTTAAATTTTTGACCTATGATAAGTTGACATAACTTATAGAAACAAGCTGAAATTGTTAAGCTTAAAGAGTAACTAAACCCCAAGCCAACTTTTTTTAGTTAATGATCTGTAAGAATGATGCTTTACTAGTGCTGTTCATTGATTTTAGTAAGTTTTTTGACATTTGGATATAAAGTGTTTCAATACTACAATATATGGTGTAAAAACGTCTGAGTGCTGCCCTCTTGAGGTTGAACGGTGGCTACTGCAGTTGAATTTTCCTACTGTATTGGATGTTGGGTCCAAGAAATGACTCGTGACGTAAGCAAGTTCAAGCTCACCACGCCCTTGTTACGATCTCACCACACACTTAGTTCGTCCCCTCTATCTCTGTTGGGATCTGCCCACTTTTCTTGCATTTTTCAAATATTGCAGTGGGTGGAGTCAGGCTCTGACCAGGGGTTTAGTTACGCTTTAATTTGTTGAGTTGAAGTAACAAAAAAATGTTGATTTGACAAAAATGCTGCATTTTTTTATGTGTGCCTCATGTAGGCAGCACTGAAATTCCTGTTTTGCAATAAGTTGTAAACAGCGTTTGTCTTGTCCCGCTTGTTTAATTGTTTGTACCAAACCCCCAGCTTAAAAAAAGTAGGACCGCTGAAGAAATATCACTATATGACAGTTGCGTAGGATGGGAAAAATGCTGAAACTGTATCTATTTCCCGTTTTAAAACTCCTGCCAAATGACTCAGTGCCTTCTTTGTCCCTGCTTGTGTAACAAAGGGCCCTGTTTAATTTTGCTTCACACATTTGGATCGTAACCAAGAAAAATCTTGCTAAACTAAGCAGTTTTATGTGAGTGGGTTGATGATGGGTTAGATACTTTTGGATGGACTTACAGGTTCCTTTTGATGATGGTGTTAAGCCACACTGTAAAAAAATGTCAAATCAATAAAAAAAAAGTTTCCTTACAATTTCAACTTGAATTTATAAGTTATGCCAACTTTTTTAAGCCAAACCTTAGAATAGTAGGTTGAAATGACTTGCAAAACCAAGTTGCCTTAACTTTGTGCTGCATTTTTTTACTTCTGTTTTTTACTTTCAAACTTTTCTGGAACTAATCACAAAATGTTTGTTTTATATTTCGACTATTGAGTTCCATTCTTTTTTTCTCTTATCAGCAGTTCATTAATTTTTTTTTTTTTTTAAAGATTAGTCAATTTTCTTATAAAAAAATCCAGATAATTTACTCACCACCATGTCATCCAAAACGTTGATGTCTTTCTTTGATCAGTCAAGAAGAAGTTGTGTTTTTTGATGAAAACATTCCAGGATTTTTCTCATTTTAATGGACTTTAATGGACCCCAACACTTAACACTTAACTCAACACTTAACAGTTTTTTTCAACAGAGTTTCAAACGACTATAAACGATCCCAAACGAGGCATAAGAGTCTTATCTACCGAAATGATTGTCATTTTTGACAAGAAAAAAAAAGCACTTTTAAACCACAACTTCTCGTCTATCTCCGGTCATGTGAAGCGTAAGTGCGACCTCACGTAATTGCGTAATGCCGTGGAAAGGTCACGTGTTACATATATGAAACGCACATTTGCGGACCATTTTAAACAATAAACTGACACAAAGACATTAATTAGTATCATTCAACATACAACAACGTCGGAACGGTCCTCTTTCTCCATACTTATAAACACTGGGGCGTAGTTTCGCATACGTCATCCATGACCTCTTGACGTGATGACGTGTTGCGTGAGGTCGCGCTGGCGCATCACAGGACCGGAGAGAGACAAGAAGTTGTGGTTTAAAAGTGCATAATTTTTATTTTTCTCATCAAAAATGACAATCGTTTCACTAGTTAAGACCCTTATGCCTCGTTTGGGATCATTTAGAGTCCTTTGAAACTTTGTTGAAAAAAACTGTTACAGTAAGTGTTGAGTTAAGTGTTGGGGTCCACTAAAGTTCATTCAAATGAGAAAAATCCTGGAATGTTTTCCTCAAAAAACATAATTTCTTCTCGACTGAACAAAGAAAGACCTCAACATTTTGAATGACATGGTGGTGAGTAAATTATCTGGATTATTTTAAAGAAAATTGACTAATCCTTTAAGAGATGGCTGTTAGGCGTTACATCAAAATCAATATAAACTTCTCTCCAAACCTTCCAAATCATTTTAGCAACATCCTGTGGATAGACAGACTGTATGTTAGATTTACTTATCTAGACATAACACCATTTAAGCTTTCTGTCTGTTTAACACAATTCAGTTCCTCTTGCCGGTGCTGATATCAGTTTCAACAGAAGACTGAATTTAACACCTCACCAACCTAAACTCTTTTATTCTAAACCTTTGACAGAGGGACCCAACACAGCAAAGCCAAGGATGTAGGCACTTTACCCTAAGGACACACTTATAATCAATTATGTACTCAAAAAGCTGTTGGAAAACAAAGAAAAGCTGTCCAGCTCAGACAGTGGACTTCCTTTAAACCATCAACCATCTCCCCCTCACTTGGACAGAACCACAATGCGGTTGACTCATCTCAAATAACAGGGTCAGTTGTGAACCCCCATAAGGGGGGAAGGGGAAGAAACACATTTTATAGGTCCGTCCTCTCTCAATTCAATGTGAATACAGCAACGCACATCAAAACTGACAGCAGGCACCTTAATAGTAGCTCTTATTTACCTCAAACTCACTCACAGTTTGCTGTGACAGCCCTGGTGCGCGCATAACTGTGATACTCCTTGTTACTGTCTGTGAGCCATAAAGTCGACCCACCATAAAATCTTTGCCACCGAACATCCAAAGAACATTTACAGCAGGGTGTATCAAAGTAAGCAAACAGGATCAAGTGGAGTTGCATTCTTAAGTGATGCTTTTACGTTTTACACCATTATTTGATGATTTGGCCATAAACTTCACAAATGTCTTTCTCGTCCTTTCTCTCATCCACACACAGAAAGCACACCTGCAAAAATCAAAGTCAGCATCCGCAAGGGGTCATTAGGGAGGAGATCCTTAGTCTTCCCATCATTGCATCAAGCTGTGGCTGAATCACATAATCACTGACACCCAAACACATTGATCCATTTAAGAATGTCTCATGACACAATGCCATGGTCATAGCATCCACAAAACCATATGTGACCCAGTCTGTGAAAACCCACCCAAAGCCATTTTTTTACATAAAATTATCCTGTGAAAATTTAACCTTTGTATCTTTAATATTGACTGAGAAAGGCCAATGATTAAAATCAATTACTTAAATCAAACTTTAATGCTCCTAATATCATAAATGGATTATGAGCCTTAAGCCTGGATTTCACACAGGGTCACATATGTTAAAATACAAGAAATTTAAGTATGGTAGTCTAGTTCAACATTACTGACAGCTCAGACGTGTGCAAGCTCATGTAACTCAATCTTTTAATGGCTACATGGTAAATGTAACACAAGTGTATCGTTTGACATAAACTAAACTGAATTTTGAACAAAAGATGCCTGGGAGCAGTTATTTAGATTTTCTTATGAATTATGGTGCTTTTATTCTTTCAAAAATAGTGAATGAATTGTGAGAGATGGATGTGGGTTCTTGTTTGGGGGATTCGTGTTTTACTGTGAAAGCCAGCTGTAAAGAGGACTTAGCTCTGTTGTGTGTGTGCGGTAAATTATTTATGTATCAGCCAGCACACTGTTACTGTTAGATTGATTCATGATCTGAATTTATCACCTCTCCATCTGACTCTCTTTTATATCATAATGTATGTTTTGTGTGGGTGTACATGACACTAAAGCTGTGGTTTTCAACCAAGGGTAACCAGGGTAAATTATGTGGTTAATGCCCTGTCACTGGGGCAGTACACTTTAAAATGTCCTAATATGTATCACTTAGTTACAGATATGTGTATATCTGGTACCAATGTGTACCTTAGATGTACTAACATTACCTTTGAGGCAATGGTTCTTAAACTTTTTTGGCGTGCGGCCCCCCTTGTGTACGATGCATCCCTTTATGCCCCTTTACGTCAACAAAAATGGTCCCAAGCTGTAACTGTGGCAGTGCCCTTTACAAAGGTCCCAGTATGTGCCATAGGTACAGTTATCTATTTGGTACCAATATATACCTTGAGGTACAAATATGAACTCTTTAGGTGCAGAGGGGTACTTTTTGAAAGGGAATGGCCCCAATGACAGCTATAGACCATTTATTATTTAATCTTTTATTCTGACAGTGTATTAATAAAAAACAAATGATGCATTTGTATAAACAATATTAGATCTACTAAATCAATTTCATTTACAGCGTGAGCTTAATTGAAGAATTATACTTCAGACAAGCTTCAAAGCAAACAGACTGTTTGGCTGGATGACAGGCTTTTTCCACGCTAAATGAAGCATTTTATCAAAACTTCCCCTTTATATACCAGGCAGGTTGATTACAGTTAACAATGCCCTCAGAAAGAGTCACCTGTGGAGTCTCTGGACTTCCACACCGAGTATAACGTTCTTTGTTTCAATGCCAAATGTTTAAAGCAATTGTACATTTTGAAGTGCAGCTCTGTTGCGTGAGCTGTAACAGGTGGGTATCACTAATGATGCTTAAGAGGAAAGTTTACAGTGGGGAAAGATCATACAGCCAAAGCTTTCTTTTGTTCCCTCTCTGCGCTCCATAGGACTTTTCAATAACAAGGAATCCCATGAGGAAATTACAACCCTGGAACTCAAGGATCATGAACGTTTGGGTTAAGAATGGCATTCAGCCTCTAATGAACAATGTAACAAAGGCAAATGGTGTTTTCTTTATCCAGCAAGTTTATGGATGGGTGCGTGTGTTGTGTTGATGCATAATACGTCTGTGCTTTGTTTGCCGGCGTGTCACGACACATCGGGCATGTCAACAAATATAAATCTAGCACGCTTTATGCTCTGCGCATATATTTATGCTAACAACATGCATCTATTAATTACATCCTTAATTGTGGAGGTCTGTGGTGTGTTAAGTAATAGGACAATAATGAGTTTCTAGCAGTTTGTTCACCAGTGTCTTTTTATGCTGTTGTCAGCCTTTTTTGGGGTTCTGGGGGTCTAAGGCTGATCAAATGCAAGCCATACTTTCATGCACTCCGCCATGGAAGCAGCTTCAACTAGACCCCTGAGGCTCCATTAAACGTTACTCAGAGGAAACATGAAAGAGAGCCCCTTGGAAATGAATCATACCCTGTACCCCTTCTCACCCCGAACTCTCTATCCCATGTGCCAGTGACCACAAAAAAGAGTCTGTGGGGATTATAAAACACAAGATGGAGTTAGTGCTTGTTTAGTAGTGATGCAAATGTCGGCATGATTGCACACAATTATATATCATTTTTATTACAAATTAAACATGCTTCAAGCCTTTAAATAAGCCTTAGTTTTCTTTAATTAAAGTTTGTTTTTATTAAATGTTCATGTTTAGTTGATTTATCAACTTTCTCCTTTTATTGTTTGACACTTGCTGACATAATGAAAATGTGGATTGGATGAAAAAGAAGCGACACTTGAGAGCTCACTGGAGTCTTTATAAGTGGAAAAAAATCAGAGAGCAATGCAATGTAAGCAAATGTCTTCATTTGTTCTCAATTTCATGTCATTGCTGTCTAGGGGGTCTTTGATTTTTTTCAGTGGGTCACACGAGTCATTTTTGCTTGATACATTTTCACGTTCTTTAGTGTTCTTCGGCTCCACATCTGTGGAAAGTTGAGAATTTCATTTTAAAGTTCACTGTCAGCACCAATAACATTACATTATCCACAAAGCATGAATGTTCACTACACAACAAAATTGCTATAGGTAAGTAATCCCTAGCTGTATCTGGTTTCTAAGCTTTGAAAGGTCCTGGTATCTTTTGTTGTTTTTTCCCGCTTTGTAGACTGTGTGAATCATTCAGGAATTCACCGTGGATGTCTGTGAAGATCATGTCCATACAGCATCATCGCAGACAACATCACTGCACAGTATGGACCTGATGGTTAAGTTCAATCTCATAAAAAGAGACCATCATTTTGAAAAAAACAAAAAACAGAGCCTTAAACAAAACATAATGAGTGCTGAATCACTGCCTGCTATCTGAAATTGGGGTGTGAATCATACCAATTGAGGCAAATTTAAGTTCCTTTGTGCCACACACTAAGCTGAAATAATCAGGACAGCTGTGACCACAAAATAATTAAAGACATTAATTCTGCTGTTAACTGTATGTCTCAACTTTAAATGATAATAAACTTGAAAAGAAAAAGAAAAACTGGCCCTTATGGGGTAATGATTCATTTCGTCTAACAAATTTATATTTAATCCACAAGAACATCTCTTAAGTCTAAGCACACCCTCCATTAAACCGTATGTATTTATCACCGATAAATATATTTTTTAATTTTCGTGCCATCCCGAAATTACCCCATAAGCCGCTTGTTAAAATGCCTAAATGGCTTTGCATTCAAAGCCTTTCAAGTACACACTATATTTTAGTGCCATCTAGTGGTAATATTTTATAAGACATAACATGATTTTGATTTTTCTTTGTTCAGAAAACTTGCTTATATATATATATTGATCAAACTAAATACAAAATGTAATTTTATCTATTTAATTGCATTTATGTGGAACTTGTTTTGCAGTAAATATAATATTCTTTATAAAACAAATTATTTTTTTAATTAAAAGTGCCGTAAGGTGATGTAGCCTATTTATTTATTAAGCAGCAGATGCTTTTATCCAGAGCGACTTACAAAATAAAAGACGTAATACGTGAAAATAACCCACCGCAAAGTTTTTTAAATATATCGGCTAAATATTTTGTACGCAAGTGTAAATTGAGTATGTTTGTTGAATTTAGTATAACAAGTGTACTTTGAGTGAGAATTTTTTTATCCTTACTTTTAAATATTTATATATCTGATTTTAGCCTTTTAATAAGAAAGCTTGGATAATGCCTCGTTAACTTATTTATTAACCTTATGTATTTTTCTTTGTTGCTCTGTTTTAAATGACAGCACTTTGATCTGAACTGCTTTATAAATAAATTATATTAACTAGACTAAACTACATGAGTCCAGTAAAAAGTCTAAAAACTACAAAATTTGTTTGCTCCCTGCTATATAACATTTATATCCTGAATTTCTTTGTTATCTAATAAAAGTGTACTTTTCTAGAATCCCGAAGCGCGCATGCGCGTAACTGTGTTACCCACACAAGGTCATACGCACGTGTGTCCGCTGTCATTCACTAGGTTGTTCCTAGACGAACAGGATTTACTCACTTATTGATCTGAGACGTTAATTATCACAGTTGTTTACTGATAACGGTTAAGATCTACTTTTAAGATGGCAAGAGGAAGCCGCAGTCGTCCTTCACCGGCAGCAAGGTATCATAGTTTTATAATGTGCTATAACGTAAACTGCTTTAGCAAGCTGCAAGCTAACGTAGACCCAATAATTAGATTAGTTTGTATATATTTATAAAAAAAAACACTAGATTGAACACTGGCTGTACATAAATTATGTTATATATTATATGTAATTTGTATAGGATTGTTAAAGACTAATAATTGAAAGGTCAATTTAAATTTAGTTTTACAATCTTGCAATATGTTCCCTGTTGATTAATTTATTTTGCATCATGTCTGTCATTTAACAGTTACTGACGTAAACCAGGTTTAAGACTTTATCTTCTTTCCATCAGTAGTTGCCAAAAACTGACCACAGCGTGCTACTAATATTGAATGAACATCCTATACAAAGTATAACCAAAATGGGTTTGTCTGGGTTGCACTAAATTTGTAGTTTTAATGTAGGTGTCTATGTATCCCACCACTGTTCTTCTTTTCCCCTCTTTCCTTAGTGCTCCTGCCCCATCCTATGCTCCAGCCCATGCACCACCTCCTCCTCCAGTGGCAATGGCCCCAGCCGCCGTCCAGCCCAAGCAGCCAGGCCTCATGGCGCAGATGGCCACCACAGCCGCTGGAGTGGCAGTAGGCTCAGCCGTGGGTCATGTGGTTGGCGGTGCCCTCACAGGTGCATTTAGTGGGGGCAGCAGCAGCTCAGAGGCACCTAAACCAGCACCCACATATCAGGTGAGTTCTGGAGAGCCTTAATGATAAGAGACACTGTGGTGATTTTGAAAGAACAGCTCATTTTGCAATTGTCTTCTTGCAGTTCCCATTTTTTTTTCTTGTTTATGCATTGCAGGAGCCCTCAAGACTTCCGTCCTCTCAATCTGGTCCATGTCTTTTTGAGGTGCGGCAGTTCCTGGACTGTGCCACAAATCAGGCAGATCTGACTTTGTGTGAAGGCTTCAATGAAGCACTAAAGCAGTGCAAACTCTCACATGGTCAGTCTCATTAAATAGACATACAATTAGATTCCAGCAGTATTATTACCCTTGTTACGTGAAGCTCACAGACACTGCAAAGAGATTTATGTAAAACACACGCAATAACATATCCAGTGTCTAATAACGGTTTTGCTCTTGAAATGACCTTCTGTATATTTATTATACCTTTAGGTGTGTCATCTCTGGTGTAATGGAGAACCTGGAAGAAAATTATACATCATGGAACAAAAAGACTCTAAATGTAGACAAACTACTACAAAATCTCCAGCAGTTACTGTGTATAATGTGTGTTCATAGTTGTGTCATATGCCACTTTGAATCTGTGATTATGTAAATGAGGCTGTAAAATAAAAGGTTGCTATTTGTTAGTCTTTCTCCTTTCTGCTTTGGTTGTTTTTTGAGCATGACAGCATTCATATTGACTAAAAAAAGTTATAAGGTACTGTATCATAGTATACTGTACCAAATGTTGTCATGTTGCTCTGATTTTTTTGACACACGTTTTAAAGATAAAAATAGATGTACCTTGTGCCACTTTACATACCGTTTTGTTTACATTTTTATGTTATTGTTTATGATACACTGATCTAGTAAACTTTGAACCCTGAGTTACAACACAAGCTGCTCCATTTAAACTAAATTTGCACAAGACTGACCGATTTAACAGTTAATGTTTACTTGCTCTGATAAGAAGTTTGTAAGACTGCAGATGGACACGTTTTCCAATTTTTAGAACACTTACCAAAATCTTAGGGGGAGAGGCGAGAATTTTGCAGATGGACCAATCACAAAGCACAGTGAATAGGCGTCACTTTTTCAACCAATGAGAGAGGGCGGTGTATCACACGGAACTAACACAGTTCTGAACGGGTCACAGAAGTAACGTTAGACATCTGTAACTCTGCAGTAATGCCGTTCATTGATTTAGAGACCAATTTACCAGCAAATAAGTTTTCAGAGGATTTTCTGAAAAAGCTATGCTCAACTACGGCTTCAGCATTAGGAAAACCGGAAGACGTGAGTATTTATAAATCTTTGTTTTGCATTATGTTGCCCTCTGTAGGTGTTAAATGTTTCTCTTCACGTCAAAACTGTGACCAGGGTCATATGACTTTGTCTTATCAAAAAATATCAAAAAAATTTTTTAAAGTAGTTAAAACGCACTCTTTTTATAAAACGTTGCTATCCGCTTAAATAGATGTTTTTTTATTTATGCAGAGGATGAACTTGGTGGTTAAGGCTGACCTACCGATGCTGATCGCAGGATCGTGCTCCCCGTGTGTGATGCTGTCCGTGTCGGCCATCGGTGTGACTGACACTGCGGAGAAAAATAAGGAGCACAGCGCCAAAATCTTCCAGTTTCTGTCAAAGGAACTTGAACTTGGCGAAGATCGGTAAAGAAAGAAAAAACAGACTTAAATAGGCTTTTAGGAATAGGACATTTAGCTAATTAAATGAACTGCTTTAATTTAAAGTTCCTTTAAATGATGATCAGTGATTTTTTTTTTGTCTTATACTAGCATACATCTAATAGTTGAAAAACTTTTTTAGTTGACAAAACTTTTAGCATAACATGGTTTAGGGCAGTGATGCAAGCTAAAGGCTATGGGCCCTTTAATAGTTTCTCAGCATCCTCCAGAGGTCGCATTTGTATGCTGCACACCTCATAAAAAAACTGTCAGAATATTAACATTTATAAAGTTTACTATTATACTTGGTTATTTGTTAATTGTTGTAATATGCTTATTTCTCTTTTAGTATTGTTATCAGGTTCTACCCTCTGGAGCCCTGGCAGGTTGGAAAGAAGGGAACAGTGATGACCTTTCTATAAGACTCGTCATACTTTCATTGAAACAATTTCTTTTGAAATGTTTGGGACTATGTAGGCTAAAAGGTCATGATTCATCATGTCAGTGTGTATGTTACATATATTTTCCATTAAAACCTTTTTATTTGGTTTTATGTTATATATTTTTTAAAATACAACTCACATGCACCTTACCTTTAAATACCTCAATAGCATGATATGCAGTGGGTAAGAGGCACACGGATGTGTCCTGGAAAAATACGATTACATGTTGATGCTTAGTCAACTTTTTCACCTTGTCTGATCAATCCGAGCACATGAATACCATCTAGTCACTATTATACGGTACACCTTACTAAACTAATAGTCTAGATTGTGGCTTTTGCTTTGTTTTGTTTTTTTGTAAATTTTAATTTAGAAATATCAGTTGGACAATGTCTTTTACTTATAAATAATAATGTGACAATGACTAGCATACTCTGTTAAAACACAAACGTGATGTGATTTGTTTCTGTATTTATAAAACAAGAGTAAAGAGGTTTGCTTTAAGTTCTTTCTCTGTTTGCTTTGGGATGATGTGGGTAGAGTTTGCCTATAGGGGCAGTGGACCACCATGCCTACATCATCCCTAATGTGTCTGCCAAGTTCAAGAGGGGTAAACCTTGGACCTTTCAACTGTTTATTTGCATATTGGTAATAAGCGACAGCACTGATATCAGTTCAGTTGATTTATAGTCAATTTTATCTCCATGCACCTTTTGAACACCTAATTTGCAAGAAGTTAATGAACAATTACAATAAAGAATTTTCATAATAAATATCTTGCAACACTGCCTAGAGTGGCTTTAGGGAAAAGGCACATGATAAATTAAACTTTAAATAAAATAGTATAAAAAGTACAAAATAATCTAAATGTTTGCATTAAACACGCAATTTCTCATTTTACATTAATAAAATGTGCAAGTTCAAGTGTCACAATTTTGAGTTATTTTGTGTCAGTTTAAACACCCATGAGAAAGCCACGCCCCGTTTCACATTCTGCGGTTGTATAAGAGTTGCCAAGCCCGCGGTTTTCATGCAGAAGTGGGTTGATTTTTCATTTGTTGTTGTGTGGATTGTAATTTTGCACGGATTTAAGGTAAATTGGTTTAGCATATTGTTTTACTTTATAAAAAACAGACTGCTTATGATCAGTTTACAAGAATAACTTGTGGGTAATGCTTAACAGTGACTGTAAAACTGTGACTATGCATGGGAGTGGCGATTTCAAGTTTTGGATAGGATTGGGCTAGTTCTATGGTGTTTTTTACACAGACTTGGCAACCCTGTATGAACATTTCCCGAAACCAGTGCTGCAAAGATTTCACTTTTTCTAACTTTTGCGGATTGTGCTTGAAGTCAAATCCTCTAAAATGGGATTGGAAATCTATTTAGATCTGTTATCGCAGCCTTGTCGCTCCGTTTACATCTTTGCCAAGAAAAACAACATCCAGTTCGACTTCAAGAAGATCTCGTTGTTTGACGGTATGCACAGAGATTTTATATCAACCATTAGGGAATCTTTTAATGGAAGTTTGTCTATACGGGAAGGTTCGATTGATATGGAAAAACATATGTTTTTAAGTGTTACATGTCATAAATTACATTAAACACGTAACCAAGTTTAGTATATATGTCATTTTGTCCTATTTTGTTTGTAGCGGTTGTCGTTGCATGATTACGTAACAGTGTGTCGGTGACTGTATTGCAAGATTTTATGGCTCACACCCTAAACTGCTGACTTGCATCTTAAACTTGTGTTCAATTATGCTACTTCAATTCATTACATTTGTCACACAGGAGAGCAATACGGTGAGGAGTTTGGGAAAATCAGTTTAATAAGAAAAGTACCTGCAATCAAAGACGGGGACTTTTGCTTGGCTGAAAGGTCTGTGAAAAGCAAGTTCATTTTTCAATTAATTTTATATTGTTAAAATAATAATACTATGGTCTCTAGATCAGTGTTACTCAACTAAAGAAATTATTCAAATTAAGACAAAACAAACATAAAAAGCTAAAACATGTCTATAGGCTACTACATTTTTCTAGTTACCAAACTGTAAGATTATTTTATGGGTTCAAAATTGTGAGTAGGAGGCCCTCCTTCACATATTGTTGTGGACAATGAATCAGTGCAACAATGGTGGATGAAAAACCTGTTTTGTGACTCATGTAAAACTGTACAATAATTTTGATCTCCTGTCCACATGATTTTGTAGTGTTGCTATTCTGACGTACTTGGCTGAGAAGTTTAACACTCCAGACCACTGGTACCCAGCTGACCTGCAGAAGCGTTCTCTAGTAAATGAATACCTGTCATGGCAACACTCGGCCATCCGAATACACGGATCCAAGATCCTCTGGTTGAAGGTAAGTCTAAAGAAGCATATAAATTATGACAATCCAATATAAAGTTCATTTTAAAGCACAGTTAAAAAATGTCAATATGTAAACTAAAGTGAGAAATTGCTGTACTGTACGCAAGGATGAAGAGCAACATTAATAAAATGAGAAATTCCCTGGTTGCTTGCTAACCTTGAAACAGGAATTTCAGCTTTAGAATCACTAATATTTGTTTATCTCTTTCATTTTACTATTGTTTACTGATTTAAATGTAATAAGAATGTTGTGTTGCTGTAGCTCATGATTCCAAAAGCTATGGGAATGGAAGTTCCTAAAGAGAAGATGGATCTCGCAATAGAGAATCTTGATGATGCGCTGAAGGTTTTTGAGGAGAAGTTTCTTCAAGACAGACCATTTATTATTGGTGATCAGATCTCTTTGGCTGATCTTGTTGCTATTGTGGAAATCATACAGGTAAGGTCAAGCTGTTGACTGAATACTGTTTTCCTCTAGCAAATTTTTTTAATATTAAATCACTGAAAGTAATTTATCACAATGTATAAACATTGAAATCAATATGATATCCTGCCGTTTAGCAAGGTTATAATATGTAAAAGTATGTAAATGTGCATCTTATCACTTCTAATGATCTCTTTCAGCCTGTAGCTGCTGGTCTGGATGTGTTTGAGAACAGGCCCAAGCTTAAGGCATGGAAGGACAGAGTCAGGGAAGCTATTGGGGCTGAGCTGTTTGATGAAGCCCACAAGGCCATCTCCGCTTGCCAGGAGTATGTGGAAACTGTGGATCCCAGGAAATTTGAGCCATTTAAACCCAAGATTTTGAAGTATTTCCTCTAATGAAAAACTGGAAATGAACACCGATTATACTTTTTATTAATCACTTATATATCCACTTTCTGTAACCACTAAGAATAAAATCATTTAGCATTTTAATTTTACAGGGCAGACAGCCCAATTCATTGTCGAAAGACAATACTAATCAACTTTGTTGGTTTTTTTTTGTATTTTACTTCATGTAAGAATGCAAACTGTGAAATACTACAAATGTGAACATTTACTCTTAGATGTGATTTACTCTCCTCATGGAATTTTTCCAGAAAATAATTTTACATCCACAGGAAGAAGCTGGGTTGCATATTTCCTTCCTCTGTGTTTATGTCTTGTTATCAGATATTATGCATGTTAACTGGACGCAGGCACTGTACTAAATTCCAGCCTAGTTTGCTTCTTGTAGAGCACCCATTGGGAAACAGTTGAAGAAAAATCTCAGATATTGCGAATAAATCTTGTACTGTTTGCAAAACTCTCTTGTATCTTTACTTCACATTTTGTTTTTCTATAAAGGAAAAAATAACCAAGGTGATGGATAAAGTTACTTTAGCTTTTCTTGAAGGTTGTTCTTGCATGCACTCTATGGCTTTGTTTCCATTCATTCATTTTAGGCCAGAGTTTTCCAAACTTTACAGTGGTAAGGCCCCCCAAAAATATTGCAAAAGCTCCCCCCAAATTTGTATAGTACATATGTTAAATAAAGCAGACTGTCTCTTTGCACAAAATGATCAACATTTATTAACCAGTTTTTAAGAATCTGGGCCACAGTTCACAGTTTGGGAACAACTGTTTTAGTCATTGCAATTCGTTGGCTAAATCAGTGGTTCTCAAACTTTTTCAGTGTGCGGCCCCCCTTGTGTACGGTGCGTTCCTTCGCACCCCCCTTAAGAAAATGTATAAAAAAATTGTTTTAAAACGTAACATAGAAATTAAATTTCTTTAAAAAAGTTTTTAAAGTACATGACTTGGACTAAATAATGAAGAAAGGTTAGCCACTAAAAGCCTAAAATAGATAGAAACTCATTCAATGATGTATAAAAAGCACATCTTTAAAAAGTGTTAAAGGGATAGTTCACCCATAAATAAAGTTATGTCATCATGTTCTCATCCTCAAGTTGTTCTAAACCATGAATTTCTTTCATACATTTGAAATTCATTTTGATAAATGATGATAAGCACACAGCTGATTGCAACCATTGACTTCCATAGTAGGAAAAACAAATACCATGGAATTCTATAGGTACAATCAACTGTGTGCTTACCATTATTTATACAAATATATTTTTCATAATTTATCACAATACTTCTATAATATTTATTTTCCTACTATGGAAGCCAATGGTTGTAATCAGCTGTGTGCTTATACCATCATTTATCAAGATATCTTCTTTTGTGTTTATCAGAAAAAAAAAATCATACAGGTTTAAAACAACTTGAAGATGAAAACTGATGACAGAGTTTTAATTTTTGGGTGAACTATCCCTTTAAAAGGTTGGTAAAATATAAGAGTTTAGATTTTTTGTCCAGTCATAGTTTTGAAGGGTAACTGTTATTCTAAAACATAGGAAAATCTAAATAAATAAAGTTTTCCTTAACTTTTAAACGTTTATTTTACGACCCAAGCTTTTCAGAAAGTGAAACAAAACTTCAATGGGAAACTATTGGACTGCACTACCTGCGGCGTCGTGGCTCGTGTAAAGTTAATAACCAACCAGTCTCGTGACTGCGAGTGTATAGGAAGGGAAATAAATCGGTGTGGATTTTTTTGTTCATTCAGAGTAAGGAGTCATCTACAGTAATGAGCAATAAAGGTTGCTGTGTTTCACTGGCGCAGTGTTTTTTCGACTACTACACGGCAAAAATATTGGTGATACGAAGTAGAAAAGTGGGAACGCTGAACAGATTCACACAAGCTTTAGTGATAGCGTATGTCATCGGGTAAGTTGGTCGTTTTATTTGCTAGTACAATCGTCGTCTACTCTAAAGGATATCAACAAGTGATAAACACAATATGTATCGCGTTTTTATATTTAAACACGTATTTGTTACCGCAGGTATGTTTGCGTTTGGAAGAAAGGTTACCAGGACACGGACACAATCCTGAGCTCTGTCACGACTAAAGTAAAAGGCATTGCTTTTACAAACACCACAGAGCTGGGTGAACGGATCTGGGATGTCGCAGACTACATCATACCACCACAGGTAGTCCGTCGATATGATGAAGAGGAGGTACAAGATAGACAAATCTAAAACCACATATTAACACACTTCATGGTGCAACTCGGGTGATGTACTAGAGATGTGGCTGATTACTTTCTGCTTGCACTTGCACCTGCACCTGCATGCACACTGTTTTGTATTCATTCATCTGAAGTTGAAAGTGCAATGCATGTTAAGAATATTTTGTTTAAATGGAAACAAATAGCATTTTGCAATAATAATAAATTTTTTCAATTATTTATATGTAATTGTAAAACAAACCATTGCAGGATCAAACTTTTTTGCTTCTTGTAGAGAACATTAATATGAGATTCTTCTCACCCTCAGTCCTTTTATCATTTATCATAGTTGGGTCTGTTCTGCATATGTGGGTCACTTCACTTAGTTCAAGCTTTCTGTGATGGTTTAGTCAACCATCATGATGAGGGATATGCCAACTTTGTGGTAGATTATATATTAATCTTATCTGACTTTATTAAAAATGACATTTGACATTGCTAATAATGTGAACCTTATCTTTAGATTGATAGAATTAATTCATATGTTGCTCGTGCTGTTATTTATTACATTTCGAAAGGTGTATATATCTCTGAGATGCATTGCCAGATTAAGTGTAGAAAGGGATAAAAGGAATGCCTCTTTAGCAATACATGTTATCAATTAAGTTTTAAATATTAAATCAAAAGCATTTGTTTTCTAATAGCTGTAAATAATAATTAAGGAGATTAAGGCGTGGTTTCACAGATAAAACTTAAACCCAGTCTAAATTGTCCTAACTAGAAACGTCTTATGCTGACAAATCAAAATGCACATCAGTAAGGCAAGTTTATTTATTTATAAAAGCTAAATGTCCCAACTGAACTAAGGCTAGCTCCTGCCTTAATTTAGGCCCTGTCTGTGAAACCAGGCCTTACATTTTTTCCACCAAAGGGAAATACAGCTTTTCTCAGTCGCTTTGGTGCATTTCTCACATCACTATTTACATTTGCACAACAGTTAGTTCAACCTCCACAAAATTTTGTTGTTTGTGCTCTCTGCTGTTGTATAACATTATCATTTGCTTGGCATGTCAGTCAAAATTAACTATACTTGCGAATGCTGAATAGTCATTCCATATAAAACTCATAGTCCTTATTTCATTGCTTGAGTCCTTACATACAATAATGTTGAATAAGTTGTCAAAATAATTTTTTAAAACGTCTCCTAAATTGAACAATTTCTGAAATTGGCCAGAAAGGAATGTCTGGATGTGCAAGAATGATTACAGTACTATGTGTGTTGTATGTTCAGTTCCAATATGTACTGCAATATTGTTTACAGTTGTGCACAGCTCTACCCAAAGGGAGTTTATGTTTGTTGTAAATAAGGGTGTAGTTTTTCTTTTGCACAATGCTGTGAACAAATTAGAATTGCAAAGAGCATATGCAGTAAAAATGTGAAACATGCAGTATTCAGTGTCTTGAACTCAGTTACCTTACTAAATACAGTAATGTGTAACTTTACCGCATTTTTCAAATAGCTGTGCAAATAGTATATAGCGCTGTCTTGAGCATTTTCAGGTTGTGTCACCAAGATTTGACTTTTTTGCATTGGAAAACGTTTACAGAGTAAACTGTCATAATGAAAACATGACAAAGCCATTTGACCATCTTGTTCATAAACAATGGTGTCAGGACTTTTAATTTCTTATGACACTGACACTTTCATTGAAAAAGTGATTGAGAAAAACTGTAAGTCAAGTTCATAATGCCTTAGGCTTCATTTATTATGTTATGAGGAAGTGTTATTGAACACAATTATTTGCATTTGCGTGATGCAGGAAGATGGCTCATTCTTTGTGCTGACCAACATGATCATCACCCCTAACCAAACGCAGTCAAAATGCGCTGAGGTGAGTCATTATGTGGATGTGGTGATAAATCTTTCCTGTCAGTTAAGATTTACAGAAAGTTAAAATCTAATTGTAATCTAAATCTGATTTGGAATAAACTTTGAGGGGCAGTTTCCTAAACTGGTTTATATTAATCCTGGACTAGTTATATTAGTTTTCCAAACATATTACAAAAAAAAAAACAATGGCACTGGTATATTTAAAGATTTGTCAGTTCAAGCTAATTTCTAGCCTGGGTGCCAGCCGATATTAGCCCCGCCCACCACTTTTTGAAAATCGGGAAGATCGAATTCTGACTAGAATTGAGTATGGCAACGTCAGGCTAGCTAATTTCAGTTAAGACAGCTCAAACATTTATTTAAATTGGGTCTAGACTTAAGACCTGTCTGGGAAACTGCCCCTAAATGTGTTAAATATTTGTCATAGAAAAAAATTAATTGCTTTAATTTTAATAAATTATTCCATAATTTAAAATTCTGAATTAGTTCATATATTTTATTAAGTACAACATGCAACTAAATCATTTGTCTTTTTTATTTTTTTTTATCAATTTATTCATATGTATTTAACTCATGTAACCTAGATTCCAACCTCAGCATCACTGTGCAAATCTCACAGGGATTGCAGGAGAGGCTTCAATGATGCCCGTGGCAATGGTATGCCTAAATACTTACAATAATATCAACTGACACTAAATGTGAGTGTCTATGCAATTTCATCTGTTTAAGACTGCAAGCTAATCCAAACTTTTTAGGTGTTCAGACAGGTAGATGTGTCCCTTTTTCTGACAAAGAGAAAACGTGTGAGGTGTTGGCATGGTGTCCCATGGAGAGGACTGGAGAACCTCCAGAGTAAAATATATATATATATATGTGTGTGTGTGCGTGCGTGCGTGCGTGCGTGCGTGGGTGGGTGCGTGCATGTATGTATGTATATGTATATAAATTTGACACATCCAAAGCAGGTAATAATGTATTCTATTCTGTAGTCCACCACTCCTGGCAGATGCAGAAAACTTTACTGTGCTCATAAAGAATAGCATCCGGTATCCTAAATTTAACTTCAACAAGTACGTCCTAACAATTAATTTTTTTACTGTGTTTTAGCGAAACAAATAAAAATTGTGAGTTGTCTGTGAATTTCATTTAAGGTATAGGTGTTCCTTATTTCCTTCTGTCTTTCAGAAGAAACATCCTACCGGATATAAACAGCACCTACCTATCGCAATGTGTATTTAGCCGTGAGACTGACCCTAACTGTCCAATCTTCAGACTTAAAGATATTGCTGAGGAGGCTCAGGAGGATTTTCAGACAATGGCAGTCCATGTAAGAATCTTAATGTTTGATTTGACACGGGGGTTTCATGGATGCAAAGGAATCTAAAGCTGTAACTCTCATATCTGAAGCATCCATGATGCCTCGTGCCTTTCTTTCGGATTTCCTAACATTTTTTAATTTCTTTCCTCTGCTTAGGGAGGAGTGATGGGTGTGCAAATCCGGTGGGATTGTAACCTTGATATGCCTGAGAGCTGGTGCGTGCCCCGCTACACTTTCCGCAGACTAGACAACAAAGATCCGGATAATAACGTGGCCCCAGGATACAACTTCAGGTAAAAGTGAACACTCAGTTCCTCAAAGGAAGTGAGTATTTTAATGTACGATGTGTGATGATGTGAATTTTATGCAGGTTTGCTAAATATTACAAGGATAGTGATGGCCAGGAAGTCAGGACACTAATCAAGGGATATGGAATTCGTTTTGATGTCATGGTATTTGGTGAGGTGAGTTTTTAAACCAGGTAAAGAGTGTTAGACCTTTTCTGATGTTAATAATCTGTTCTCAGAATAAACTTCAGCATTTCTGAGCCATTTTTGCAATCAATGTGACTTTTCTGTAAGATGTTTAAGACACCGGGCTCTGTTGCTTCAGGCAGGAAAATTCAACATAGTACCAACACTTCTGAATATTGGTGCAGGTTTGGCACTTTTAGGCCTGGTAAGTACATCTGTTCATTTAAGTACATAAAATAAATTTGTTGGCATGCCACAGTGATAGATTTTGTATTTAAGTTTCACCTGATAAAATGAAATACTTATTTTAATCTCGTTTTACATAACCATTCCAACCTAAGGTGACTGTTGTCTGTGATTGGATTGTTCTGACATTCATGAAAAGAAAGCAGCATTATATAGAGCAGAAGTATACATATGTAGATGACTATGGACTTGTGAGTATTGATACATTTAACATACAAATACTTTTACATTGATTACCTTAATGAGTATGAACATCATTCTATATCATTTTCTGTTAAATATAAAATTCTCTTAATTAACTTTTTAATAAAAGTATGTAGCAAGAAACTAACAGGAGATGTTTATTTCAAATAGTTATCTGATGAAGAAGAAACATAGAAGATCTTCAGATATCAAGCATTCACATCGTGTATAGCCTACCAATGCACCACAAACTGTCTTCGACTACACAAATAAATCATGTTGTTTGTAATATACCTGCTTACATGTACCATTATTACATTTATTGTACAAAAAAGTGACCAGTATTACCATTAGAGATTGACTGTGTTTGATAGGTGAACAGATGCAGCCATTCATATTGAAACTCAGGGAATCAGCCATGGAAAAACAATAAATGCATTTGATTATAATTATCAGTTTGATTGTTCAGATTTATTGGAGTGATGTGGGTAGTTCAGATCCAATATTTTAGATGAATTATTGTCTTTGTGTTAAGGAAAATGTTAGTAAATTTGTAAGTTGATTTGTATGTTTTTTTTGTCATTTATGCTACACACTGTTCCTAGAAATGTTGGGACACTCATTTTTTTAATAGTTTTTTCTGATTTTCCTTTTCGTTTATTTTATAAATTGGGAATGGTAGTTGTTGCCTTTGATTCAATGCTAAACTATGTATCATATTACTAGCAAATTGTTATTGCACTGAGTCTTCCACAAGGGGGCGCCAAACATGAAAGCTAAAGCCACCCGAAAGCGGTAGGCTAGGGGTCTCCAACCTTTTTGTGAGCTACCTGTAAAAAGGGTACCCTTCACCACAATGGATAAAACAATATGGAGTGCTACTTTTTTGATATAGTCTACTCAAAACTTTTTACTTTTATTTAATTTTACTTGTTATGTTTAATCATTGTTAAAAATGTTAACATACATAAAAGAAGCCAATATGTAAAATATGTAATAAATTAATATTAAAATCCATTGGCGGCCAACTCAACCTCGCACAAATAAATATAATTTAAGGGATTTGTACCTAATATACAAATGAAATCAGTTTTTTAAAAAAGCGGTCCCAGAAGCGTTTAGTATTACAAAGTAAAATTTGGCAAAATAATATGTTACAAATTAATATATAAGATATTAAACCTTTTGAAGTAAATATTTATTAGGCTCATTGTTTTGTTTATTTGCTAAATTTAAAGGCTTGACGTTAGTGTAGTAGTAGAGAATCATGCGCGCTGGTTATTATGGGTCTCGTTTGAGGTGGGAGGAAGACTACTGCTGCGCATGCGCGACCTTCTGCCTCTAGTTTGGTTATGATGGCGGCTGCGTTGAGAGGAAGCATTATAACATTGGCCAAGGTGAGTGTTAAACAACAGGGCTAAAGTTGACAAAAAGATTGAATTTCCTCATGTCAATGTAACGAGCTTAAATATTAAAACGAACTGAAAACATGTTTTCTTAATATGTCTGGTGAGCGTGTAGTAAGCTCAGACCAAACACATGGCATAGTAACTTACAGTTCAATACGTAGTGAAACATAAGATGACATCTTGCAGAAGTATTATTTGACACTTTCTTTTATCACATTTCTGATAACATACACTACGGAATAACGAATCTGATCTGTCTAATGTCCCTTAGTTATGATATCATGTGATGATGTTTTATCCCTCAGGGTCTAAGCGGTGCCCGGCTGCAGCCACTGTGTGCTCGGTCTCTGAGTTTGACCGGTAGCCAGAATGTTTCAGAGACCCCGCCAGCACGTGCTGACAGCACTTTCAAAGTCACCATGCTCCCGGGAGATGGAGTCGGACCAGAACTTATGACTGCTGTCAAAGAGGTTTTCAAGGTACTGATTCTCTTAAACATGTTTGTGTGCATGGTTACATCTTACAATTTTTCTGGTTTGAAATCAGTGCCTATTTAACCTCAATCCTGTTGCCCTTTTCACCTTCCCTCTAGGCAGCAGATGTTCCTGTGGAGTTTGAAGAGTTTCATCTAAGCGAGGTGCAGAACATGGCCAGCGAGGAGAAACTGGAAGAGGTCTTGTCCTCAATGAAGAACAACCGAGTCGCCATCAAGGGTATTTTTACATACAAAAATCGATTTTGATAAACAGGCAGTCAATAAAAGAGTCACAACTAGGAGATTATAGTCATATCTGACAAGATTTATATTCGTTTAATTCTTTGCGTAGGGAAAATTCACACTCCCATGGAGTACAAGGGTGAGCTGGCATCTTATGAGATGCGACTGAGGTACTTTTATGGTCACCAATATATTTAAATTTGACTGCTTTGTGTTATGAATGCCTCACCTGCTTGTATTTGGAATGATTGTTTGCTTATGTTACAGGAGAAAGCTGGACTTGTTTGCCAATGTGGTCCATGTAAACAGCCTCCCGGGGTACATCACCCGACACAATAACTTGGACCTGGTTATCATCCGTGAGCAAACAGAGGGAGAATATAGCTCTCTGGAGCACGAGGTACGAGCAGCTTGTTTAACAAATTCTGTCTTCACCTGTCAATTTTAAGGCAATTGAACTGTGAGCATTTTTGTGTGCATGTAAATGATCTTGTTCTTGTATTGTGTTCTATTCTCTTTTTTTACCTGCTTTTGTGCACACAAAAACATGTCTTGTGTGACTGCCGGTGTCAAGAAGTGGACTATACTGGAAACCTGCTTTATTATACCTGTAATCCTTAACTGACTAGTTCTGATATCACACCAACTTTGAATGTCAGATATGCAGAAATAAACACAGTATTACAAATGTGCATGCTGCAAAATGCATAATAATTTTGTTTACTTTGTTAAATTGAAAATTTATTTTCTAGAAAATTAAATGCGTTAAAGCATTATTATTTCGCATTTGTAGCAAGTTATCCTCCCAAATATTGTGCAGTCCTACCACCAACTAATGGTTAAATTATGTTGTTAAATTTCCACATCATTCTTAACAAATTACTGTAACCCGTTTGAGCCCCCACTGGATCATGAGATTTTTCTCTGTGGGATTTGCATGTTATTTCTGTGTCAGTGTGGGTTTACTCCAGGTACTCTGATTTCCTCCCACAGTCCAAAGACATGCAGTTTAGGTGAATCGGAGATGTCAAATTGCCCTTCCCCTAACTTTTGTGGATTAAATTGTATATAGATTACCCGGTTCTCACCATGAATGTACCCATAGATGCTTAAATGGCGTTAAGAAAAAATGACTGTTTTTGCTATTCTTAACTGTTTGCAGAGCGTTACAGGTGTGGTTGAGTGTCTGAAGATCATCACCAGAGAGAAATCCCGTCGGATTGCTAAATTTGCATTTGACTATGCCACCAAAAAAGGCAGAAGCAAGGTGACGGCTGTACACAAGGCAAACATCATGTAAGTGTAAAGCATTGATTACATTTATGCATTTGTCAGGTGCTTTTATACAAAGCAATCAAGCTCAAATATTTTATCAACACTGCTTTCCCGAGTAATCGAACCTATGATCTTGGTGTTGCTAGCCTCATGCTTTATTTGTTGAGTGACTGGAACGCAGCACTTTACATGATTAAAATGTAAACACTTAAACTGACCCACCTTGGCGTATCCCCACAGGAAACTCGGGGATGGGCTTTTTCTGCAGTGTTGCGCAGAAGTGGCCGAACTTTACCCCAAGATCAAATACGAAACCATCATCATTGACAACTGCTGTATGCAGGTACAGTTTCTATTTTAATATTGTGAGAGTGAAATGACCTGTGATTGTAATATGCATTTTTTTTCTGTGATCCACAGCTTGTGCAGAATCCGTACCAGTTTGATGTGCTGGTGATGCCTAATCTCTATGGGAACATCATTGATAACCTGGCGGCTGGGCTTGTGGGCGGGGCCGGTGTAGTTCCAGGAGAGAGTTACAGCGCTGAATATGCTGTGTTTGAAACAGTTGGTGTCTTAATTATATTCAAAAAGTTGTCTCTTCTGACATGTTTTGTGACTTTGTACTTATTCTTCTATACCTATGGTTAATTTCAGGGCGCCAGACATCCCTTTGCTCAAGCTGTCGGCAGGAATATTGCTAACCCTACTGCTATGCTTCTCAGTGCATCCAACATGTTGAGACACCTCAAGTGAGTTTTTGATCTTGTAATATGTATGATCAGGGTCCCTATTGGTCCTTAAAATCCTTGAAAGTTTGTGAATCTGGGGGAAAAAATTCAAGGTCCTGGGAAGTTTTTAAAACTATACATACATAGATACAGGTCATTGAAAGTGCTTGAATCTATTTTATGCAAGAAGTTTTTTGGAAAAAAATCTATATTATTCCATGTGTAGTGTAGGATAAAATCATAGAAATTTTAGACTTTTTAAGCACATGTGCTAAACTGTTCGCTTTAAATGCTTATATCTTCTGTATGCGAATGTTGATTCTAGGGGTGTCCTCGACTAAGGATTTACATATTCGAATCAGAATTTTCGAATCTTTCCATAGTCGACCGATAGTCGAATCATCTATGTTTGTGTGCATGGGTTGGGAGGGGGCCAGACCAGGTACAAATTGGTAACTTTTATTTTCTTTCACAAGCAGCACACATAAACAACTGTCTGATACAGTGACCAAAACTGTCTTTCAAGTAATAAACGAAGACAAAACTGAGGATGCATTTATATATATATTTTTTTACAACATTTGTTTAATTATTCCTCATAACATTTTAAAGCCACGATCTACAGAACATCACACAAAAATACATTTGATAACTAAACCTAAAAAATAACAAATGTGATCCTGCCTTGGAAACTCCGGCTACAATTAAGTGTTTTATTTAATTTGGAGATAGCGCGTCAAAGCAGTCATGACAAAAAAAACCCGACAAATGAGAAATGACAAATAATTTGTGATTGTGACTGTAAATGATAAAAACTAATCTTTATATACAATTCATTAAACTTTAATTTATAACAAGAAGAACACTGAAATTAATGATTTTATAGACACTACGCGTTATTATTTAGCACAGAAATACCTGCTTGCTTGCTTTGACTATGATAATCTCTGTATTCACTTTAGATACAGAAAGACCGGATGATATTATTAATTTTAGGAATCTCTTTGCTATCATTTGAAAGTGAACACCGACTGACCATAATATTAAATCACAAGAAAGACATTCGTGTCAGGCAGAAATAGGTTCGGTGCAGATACTAATTTCCGTTTCATCACCGAAATAAAAAAACGGCTTACCTGTTTTGTAGTGTAACTTTAAGATAGACAATATAACCACTCTGTTTTAAATATATTTTAAAAACTTATACTCGTCGAAAAACATCCGTTTTTTAATGTTTAGTTTGATGAACTCCTAAATATAAGACGCATGCAGAGCACCTAGCCCGTTCGGCTAAATTACATGCGCAAGCATGGCCAGCACGCAATAGCGCAACATCGATACAACGAAAAGCTATCCAAAATTTACATACTTAAATTAGATCGGAATTTACGTTTATAATAAATACAATTTTTTAATAAAATAAGGTCAGAAGTAACAAAGTGAAGAACAAATATGCAAAATGCCTCAAGTGCACGGAAACAAAACACAAGCCAAATAGTTAAATCAGATAACCCAAAGTGATTTATAAATAAAATAAAATATAGAAATTAATAAAAGAACGAAAGTCATAGTTTAATTTGCCAGCTTTGTCTTTTAAATGTAGAAACAAAGAGGCAAGGCTTTATTAACATAGAGACCTCTTATGGACGTGAAGCCCGGTCACAGGGGTTGTTGGATTTATTAACGCATTTAAAAAATATTTATTGAAAGCTGCTACTTCACATATTATTTGCAGCATTATCATAATATGCAGTATATTAATATATTGTGAGAAAGCTGTTATATGTGAAATCAGATAATGTGTGCACCCATACGGCCAAAATTGAATGATCCTCATTTCATAACCCATCTGCGACGATTCGACTATGAGATTGGTAGTCGAATCAGGCTTCTCCTATCGATGCATCGAATCTTCGACTATTCGGGGTCACCCCTAGTTGATTCATACAAAAATGCTTTTTTGCATAATTGTGTTTGACACATGAAAACGTCTCGGGTTATGTATGTATCTGTTGTGAGAAGGGAACGAGGCACTGCGTCTCCCTTGCCATACTTCCTGTGTCCCTGTAATGCCGTCTTTGGCTATAATTCAGATAGCGATATACTTCCTGGCTCCCGCGTCACCCTGTCTTTGTCGTTAAGCCTCACCATTGGTTGAATTTGATACACACATTCAGACACACTTACCCCTGTAGGCGTCCCCAAAGTGTCACCGCAGTGACGCAGCTCGAGTTCCTCAAAAGGTAACTGTAACAATGTATCTTAGAAGGTTACACAATGTAACTTTGCTCTCACTTTAAATGTGTCTCCAAATTTAGTCCTTGAATTTGAAGGTATTGCACCTGGTAAGTCCTTGAAAGGTCCTTGAATTTAAAGTTAACTAAGGTGTGGGAACCCTGTATGATGTTTATGTAATGGTGCTTTTCCATTGCATAGTACCCCACGGTTTAGTTTAGTTTGGGTCGGGTCAGCTTACTTTTGGGAGCTTTTCCATTGGGTACAGTACGTAGTACCCGATACTTTTTGCCCGATACTTTTTTTTACCCGATAGGTTGCTTTAGTTTTCCCATTACTGTTAAATGATTGGAAAAATGAAACCGGATGTACATTGCTAATTCAGGAAGTTTTATAATGTTTGACTGCAGTCTTAATATAGCATTAAAGCTCATATGTGAAATGACTGATAAGTCTTTTGTGTTGATGTTGTGTGCTGTTTGTGTTTTAGCCTCGAGTATCATTCAAACATGGTGTCTGAGGCTGTCAGGAAAGTCATTAAGCAGGGCAAGGTAAGACATTGATGTTTTTGTGGCTGAAACACATTTTGTGAATTTAAGAACTTGAATGTATGTATCCTAATTGTATTTGTGTGCTATGTATGTAGAAAACAAGATGTAGTATAATAAGCTGATGTATCGTATCGATACATTGATACAGCATTATAACTTTTTGTGCCATTTTGTTTGGTTGTAATACAAGGTGGGTTTGGGCTGGCAGCTGGCTTTAAACACAATAACCCTAAACCACAACACAGCAGTATGCCTCTTTTATTGCCAAAAGTGTTTGGCTTATGCATTCCAGATAGTTTTACAGTTTTATGTGGGGATTTTGGCTAGTTTGGTTCGTTTAGGTTCAGCTGTTTTAGTGATTTTATTTTTAACTCTACTTGCTTTTTTCATTGCTTCTTACCGTCATCTCATCTACAGACCCCATAAAGTACTGTAGTATAAAAAGCATAATTTTCTTTCGTGTGCTGGCCTATTTTCTGCTGGTACAAATAGTTAAAAGGGGGCATATTAAAATTCAAAAGCGTGTATTTTGTAAATCATTTAGTTATTGCTAATTTAAAATATTTACGTTCAGGCATCAAATACACTTTCCAGAAAGAAGAAGGCTTTTTAAGAAATATATTAGCATATAAATGATTTTCAACCTAATAAGCATTGACTAAAATCCAGCATCATAAATTCAATACACAGACCCAGGCGTCCCTAAAGTTAAAGAAATTCAGCTTTAACTTTAGCCCTCTAAAGCTTTTCTAAATTTCTCTCTTTAAGGGTGAATTGATAGAGAGACTCTGCTTTTTGCTTTTTTCCATATATGTCAAAGTGGTCTTCACCTTTTCCCTTCTCTGCCGTCACACCCCGCTCTTGGGTGTATGTGACACTGTGTGTGTGTGTCTGTGTGTCCCAGGTGAGGACGCGAGACATGGGGAGTTACAGCACCACTAGTGATTTTGTCCAAGCGGTTGTGGGCAACCTGCGCCATCGGATTGTTTAAGGATGTTTACCCTACCCCATGTCTTACCTGGATCACCCTTTACCCCTCACTGCTTTTCTTAAAATGTGCAAAGCTAATTTTAAAATGGATAGATCCTATATCTGCCTATGCCTTTTACTTTATAAACTTGTTTTTTTTTCTGTTTGCCCTTTGCTTTGTTTTACCCTTCACTTAGCACCACCTGACTTATATCGACCAATCAGACCTTAACAACTTGTTAAGCAAATTATTAGACCAGCATTTGTTAAGTTTGTCAATTAAACTTTAGTGTATAGATGTTTTGAATTTGCAGTGGAAACATTTGTCTGCACTTATTCCTAACTAAACATGTAGCAAAAGTGATTATTACACGCTTATATATTTCAGATCAAAATGACTTGCAATGCTTTATTCAGTTCTAGTCCAAAAATGCATGAGTTTAACTGCACCGTAAGCACATTTTATCAATACGAAACCTTTTTTCCTTTGCAAAATTCTTTAAAGCTTGTCTGTGCAAGCAACCGTAGTAAATCGGGCGGAGCTTAGTGAAGGGTCGAGCTGGTTGAGATCTTTCTTATTCATTACATCCATGTATATTCGTTATTTTCATTGCTGTTTTCAAGGTATTTGTTTCCCCCATAGTTTTGCCTGAAATGTTACACTGCACTGCTATGTTTTGTTCACTCCTTTTTGTTTTGTTTTATTTTAGTTTTCAATTCTAAGCTGCTTGGTTTTTGTGCATTTTGTAGTTCCTTTTTGACTCTCATAAATTCCTGCTTTCCTATGACCTCGGTTTAGGGCTGGTCCTCTTTAACTTGATTCCAGGAATTCAATGAAATTAAATGTGTGATTATTTTAAAGGCCTTTTAGCAAGCTTTTAGACATGCCAGCAGTTGGGTGGTTTTCCTTTGTTAGAACTTCAAACATAACTGCTGTTATAAATCCGATGGGCAATCATTGGTTTTCATTTCATGGTGCAAATGTTCTGGCGTCAAATGGACAGGAAGTCTATTTTGCGTCGTGGCTGGCTGACTGACAGCGTTAAGAGAAAGTATGATAAAAGAAATTGTTGAATCAATACAAATGCAAATATCTGTTTGCCTCTCGGGCGTTTTAATCTTACCTCAATCATTGCAGTAATTATTCAACATGTGAACTGTAGTTGACATGTTGCCTTTGTATTTTCTAATCTCAGTTCCTGCAGTATTACCTTTTAGACACTCGACAGGGAAATTGCGCACAAATTGTTTCTCTTCATGCCTTAACTGAGTTGACCAATGTTTTGTCAAATTTGAATTTTCTAGTGTCAAAAAATAAATATGTGAAACCAAATGGATTCAAGAGTGGTGTTGATTTGGCTACAATGTATTACTCATACAGTATGTATTAATGATCTCAGAAGACTCGGAACATCAAGGATTTTTCCTTGGTTTTAAGTGTAGGCTGAATGTCTTGAATCATGTGTTAGAAAATTTAGTCTTTTATGCAAAAACTTTTATATTGTATTTTGTATTATATGCTTTCTTTGATACAGGTACGCACGTCAGATCTGGGAGGCTATGCATCAAGCGAAGAGTTTACCAGTGCTGTCATCGCTAATCTGGTTGTTTAAACCAGATCCCAACATTCCACGCTCCACAAATACCATCTTAAGCACAGTAGTGTACAGTAGTATTTGTCTAGTTTCAATGTATTCTCAAAGTCTCATGGTTAAACATTTCATAAATTCCTAGTGCAGGCCTTGCTACAGTAGATTGTACACTCTACACACACATATAGTCTAAAACGGAGCACAAGAGTTACACCTATGGCCAACAATAGTCTCTATTATTCAATACTGTAGTACTCTGATGCTGCTTTAGTTTAAATGTATTTATTCAGCTATTTATTAACTACATGCATTTGCTTTTTGTTCATTAATAAAATATTATTACATAATATACTGGCAAGTGTGTTGTCTTTCTTCAATAAAACAGGTAAATAAATATGTTATTTAAGATCAGTCTTAATGTATATTTTAGTTTAAGTATATTACATGCATTGTAATGATACCATACACTGCAAAAAATTATTTTCAAGATAACAAAATTCTTAGTATTTTTGTCTTGTTTTCAGTAAAAATATTTTAAAATTCTTAAATTAAAATTATTTTTCTTGATGAGCAATACGACCTCAAAAATATGTAAAATTTAAGTGATTTTGTGCATAAAACAAGCAAAAAAATCTGCCAATGGGGTAAGCATTTTTTTCTTGATTTTTTTTCTTGATTCAAGAAAAATGTTCAAAAATGTTTTGCTTATTCCATTGGCAGATTTTTTTGCTTGTTTTATGCACAAAATCACTTAAATTTGATATTTTTGGTCTAATAACAATAACAAATAAAAAATAATAACAATAATAAAAAAATAACAATATTCATCGTTCTATTATTTTCCAGACTACCATTTCATTGGCTAGAAATTGTGTTGTGGTGTTTCAAATATTATTGTCGACAATTGATGGGTATTTTAGTTAAAAGGTAAATCCACGCGGAAGGCTGCAGCCTTAGGAGGTCGCATTTGCAGGCTGCATACGTCATACCGTCTTATTTCAGAATATTAACCATTATAAAATAAACAATTATAAAGTTGACTATTATTCTTAGTTAATTGTAAATTGATGTGATATTGACTTACATATAAGACTTGCTCAGTTAACTGAAATAAACCAGACTTGATGACGTATGCAGCCTGCATATGCGACCTCCGGAGGCTGCAGCCTTCCAATTGAGAAACGATGTCTTCTCTTTCACGCCGCTGGGGGCACTTTGTACCAAATAACTCGTCTTATACATTCCAATATGCTGGAAGTCATAAGTCGTCCGCCAGATGTCGCGGCGTATCCAATAGTTTCTGCGTGGGAAGAGGAGAGGAGGGGCCTGGCCTGGGAATCCGCTGCTTCCCATTCCAGGCGCAGGGGCACAACATGGCGGATTAGGAGGCAACCGACGCGCCCGGATACAGCGAACAAATCGTGGGATAGTGCTTCCCTGTGCCGCGGAGACGCCAGGAATACACGTTTTTGCATAGGAGGATCTATGATAAAACTGCCTTGCACTTTTACGGTTTCTTCAGACATGCGTTTTGGATACCAGTAAGCTCTTCGTCCCGCTGCCCTCTCCAAATTGGCTGTCTGTCCGAGACCATTCCTATCACCCAGGCCCCCCACCCCGAACACACTCTCGGTTCCTTGGGTGTGGAGACAGGGGCCGGGGAAGTGGAAAACAATCGCACTTTTCTGGAGCATCAAGCTGCATAGTACGTGACGGGGGTGTCGAGGTGAGTTACATGTCTGTTTCTTTCAATATTTTAACTGTTCAAACTTATGTTCTTTCCTCAGTTTATCCCTTATGTCACTCGGATAAGCACTCGCAGGTTTTGTCACATCAGTGGGCCAAAGAAAGCAAAGCTTTTACTGTTACATCCGAAACCTAGAGCCATTTTATGTAAGATTTACGCAGTGTACAGGGATGTCTTGGGAACGCACCCAATAATGTTTTAAGCAACGAGAACATTTGCTCAACTACTAGCTGGGAGGCAAGGAGGGAAAATGGGGAGGGGGGTCCTGCCGAGAAAAAGGAGGGGGAGAGGAAGAGAGACACGCATTGCTTTTATTGGAAGTCGGGCAGAATTGTAAGTCAGAACGCAGGCGCGATTTCTGACTGGATACATTGTAGTAATAGTTGAGATTCAATACTGGACACATTGTATCGATATTGGCCATCACCGTTTAGATACATTTGAGCAAAAGTAATGGTTTTAAACTTAAGGATTTCTTTTCAGATACATTATAACAATATTAATACTAGTTCTGGACCGGACACATTGTAGCAATATAAATAGTTGTTGACTGGATACTTTGTAACAGTATTTGTAGTTATAGTCTGGACAATTTGTCCCCATATTTATAATTTCTTTTTGGATACATTGCAACAATAATAATAATTTCTTTTGGGACATATCCAGTACGGATACACTGTAACAAAATGGCCTAGTTACATTCTTAACATTGTAACACTTTAACAATAACGAATGGGAAGACAATAGGAATCCAGTGCGTTCTCGTGACGGCGAGCTGAAAGTGAACGTATTGATCAGCGCTTTGTCGCTACATGTTTTTAAAAGTGAGCTGTGCATGTGAGGGGAGGGGGCTTTTTCGTTTGTCCCCTGCATATTGGGTAAAAGCTGCCATACAAACACACTCATATTTAAAGGGAGGTTATGCTCCGTCGCAGCTCTGCAGTGCTGGAGAATACTGAATTGAAAATCCAGTCACTCACAGGCTTTAAGTCTCATTCACTGGAGGTTTTATGAATGGTGGTGTGTTGAATAACGAGAGAGAACAAAACCTAGAAGATCAATTTGTGTAAGCAGAACTGTAAATTGATCTATACGACTATCAGCATTATTCACATTTTAAAGGGCAGAAAGCACCTCCATTATCATTTAGAGTTTACTTCCGATATTAATATCAGGATAGCTCACACAATGTCTGTTTAAACCGTGAGGTGATGCCATACTAGAATACGTTGTTAAACAATTATTATATGAATAAATTTAATAGGCCTATATATCCAATTTATATGCTTCAGATGTGCCAAAGGAAATCATGCATTTGTGGCCAAAGACCAGCTCTGAAATCCTGTTCTTTTCCTAACCCCCTAAAGCGGCTATTAATTCTTAGTATCTATAAGATATGTTCTCTCTGTATTTATTTTAATCCTGAATTAGATTTTTTTTTAATGTCTGGTCTCAACCCTTTGTCGGTTATCTTATCAGCTTGTCCTGTCTAGACCTGTTATTGCTTCTCTTTGGGAGCTTTGAGGTTATGAAATAGACCTTTGAAAACCAGAGCAACTTGAAGAGACACCCAGTTGTTCAAGGTTTACATTTTGAGACGATTATCCTATAAACATCATTTGGCCGTGTAGTTAGGCAGCTGGGCTTGTATCTAGGTGGATAGCTGGTTAGCATTTCAGCTTATGCAATACCTGTTTGGGTTTTGTGGTGCAGTTATTGCTTCGGGCAATACGCTATTATTATGTATGTGTATTATTTTGTTAACATCCTGACACAGATCTGACAAAGACAATGAAGGGGTTGGAGAAGGGCTGTGCAGACTGTGAGACTGTTGGCTAACTATTATAAATAAACGCTAAGTCAAATGAAGGAAATGTGACATGAATGCAAATGCATTGTCTGATTACCTTCCATGACTGTTTGCATGGTTTTGTGTTGTGTATGTCACTATCAGCAAGATTGCACTTAACACTGCATTTCTCTTAAGCGATCTCATGATGTTCCTAACACTGGATTACTGTATTCAGTTTTATTTAATTTCTTAGTAATTTGTCATCTGCGCTTATCCAGCCTGGTCTCACTGTATTAATACTTTACTTTAATACCATAAAGATATTGCTGTATAATTTCACTTTAACCATTTTTTCTACCCCACACCTTACCTGAAACCTAGACCTTTAAAAAAAAAACCATTAAAATATGTAATGTATTATTTTTATATTACGCAACGTAATGGACACAAATGTCTAGGAAATTTTAGTAACAACTGTAACAATATATAATTTTAAAGATATTTTAAGGTGCTATAACAGTTCTATCCTTAAACACACCCAAAACAGTTTATTAAAATCATGTACTGTTAGAAATAAAAAGCATAACAGACAGACAAGTGTAGTCACAATAACGTTTTTATTGCAAAATTTCGTTTCAAAGTTTTTTTTATTGATATTTGTACTATCACATGCAACAATCCCCCAAACGTCATGACTCAGGTGGGATTCGAACCCAGGAACTCAGAATCTCAATGCATGTGGTTAACTAGATGCGCCACTCAGTTGACACTATGCAAAATTTCAAAAGTAGTTAAAAAGACAAAGTGCTGCAGCTGCGGTCCTTTCTGGAGTACATGCATTACAGAGAAGTATTAAAAAAGTTATTGATTCACAAAAATGTTAATATTGCTTCCCTCTGTCAAGGTGTTGCATTTTAAATTTGAAAAGTACATCAACTGAAAGACGGCAATGTTGTATATCTGTGACGTAGCACGCAAGAGCCATTGAACGTTTTATATCTCTGCCGAGGCAGCACAGTGGCTCAGTGGGTAGCACTGTTGCCTCACAGCAAGAAGGTCCGAGTCCCGGCTAGGTCAGGTGGCTTTCTGTGTGGAGTTTGCATGTTCTCCCTGTGTCAGCGTGGGACATTTTCTTAGTGACGTATGACAAATGCGAAGGGCAGGGGCACAGAGCAGCAGCAGAGAAACCTCCATAAACTGTTTACGCTCTCATCTTGACGTGACTAATATGGTGGCATTATCGGAAGCTAGTTATTTTAGTTTATAAAGTTTTTCTACAACAAAACGGCGAGGATTACCTGCAGAAGGCCTTTGTTTATCATCGTGGACCCGTTAGGATTTATTTTGTGAAGGATGAATGCACAATTTTTGGACTTGAAGGACGTGGACCCCGTAACTTTACATTTGATTAACTGAAACATCTTAAACATTTTCTAAAATAACTTAAAAAATGTGTTCGTCTGAAAAATGATGAACATATGCATCTCGGACGGCTTCGGGGTGAGTAAATCATCGGTTTAATATAATTTTTGGCCTAACTATACCTTTAAATATAGCCATAGATGCTGGAATGGCTTGAAGAATAAATAAAGAAAGATATATCTGCTGTAAAATTTGTCGTAAAGCTTCCTGAGGCACAATATTTGAATTCATAATGAATTCCAGATTTGACGTTTATGGTCACTGATAAGAACTGGGATCAAAATCGCTGGATAAAGGGCTGAATTAGGATATGTTCCTCCCAATCATATGAATTTTAAAGATGTGGATTACAGCAAATTGATAAAATTAACATCTTTTGTGAATTTATGTTATGTTTTGGTTGAGAAGACTGCATAGGAGAAAACACCTTGTGTGTCACGGCAAACAGAATAAATATTACAAAATGGTTAAATGATTACATAAATATTATTCATTTTAAAGTATACTATTGTTTAATTCTCTGCAAGTCATGAACATTTCATTAGGTGAATGAGTAATCTGTCTTAAATAAGTCATAAAACATGACTGAAAACATAATTAATGAGTATAAAACGCCAAATGCCTGCAACTTTAATATGTATCATTGGGAATGCATACAAATTTGCCTGTAAAGCTTTTAATACGTAAATAATAGACGTTTTAGTCCTGTCAACACATTGATATTATACATTTAAGTGTGTATGAAAACGTAAATAAATGTAAGTAAACCACATTTTATGTAAAAATAATGCACTTTAGAGAATTGCAGATGTCTGGGCGTCTTAGCCAGTGTATCAGTTGGGTGGGGACAGTTTTGGGAGGACCCAAACAGAATGCATGTCCATTTATATTAGTAAAGGATTCTGGGAATCTTTGTAAGACTCATGGAATTAAAGATAAGCAAAATAAATCGGTCATTCATGAATCAGTTTTATAGGGAAGTGTCCCTGTTTTTATTTTAGTGTTACATATGGTATGTCCTTATGTTAGCTTTCCTTTGGATGTCCACTTTGTGTGGTTCGGTCTGAATGTGTGCTTAATACTGACCTCATCTCTGCCACTTCCTGAAGTCTGTATCTGATGTGGCTAGACCAGAGCATTCTTTAGGAAACCCTGACAGAAGACTGTAGGCAATACACCACACCGTTCCCCCGGGGTTGGTTAAAGTTATTCTTTTACTCTCGTTTCATTACTTTACACATAATTCTTAAGGACATATTGTGGTTGTTTTAGAGGTTAGAATTAGGAGAAATGGATTGCAGTCCGTAGATTCCAGATGTGACTCTGGATCCAATTTTTAAATTCTGAATCCAGATCGAATCCAAACTAATCATGTCGCCATGAAAAAATGTCAGATATTGATTATGTGGACCACTAATTAATCTAAAAAAATATACAGAATCTATAGGCTTACAATTTAATAAGCCTTAAAAACCATTACATTATTTATAGCCTTTTAATCTCAACATTAAACTAACAACTCGCTCTTCCTCTTCAACAAGTTTCCTTATCTTCTGATGTTCCGTTTCGCATTTAGAGTTAAGCAGCACTACAGAATGAAAATTATCCCTCAGCTATTTTGTAATCGAGTAACATGAGGGATCATTTGAGCTCTTGTTACTGGAAGCGGCACACAGGAAGTTTCAAGAATGGCATCGAGGTCTTTTTATGACAGCAACGTCTGCAGGATCAACTTGCTTGTCCGCTAAGCTGTCCCAGTTCAAGAGATGAAGAGAACATTGAGAATATCTGTGTCACACTACACACTCCTCCAGGGTGCAGACCGGAGTATTAATAAACCGTGAATGGGGACAGACAGATACCCATTATATCTCCTTAGGAAATGCTCTCCGGCTGCAAAAAAGTCCTTCGCTGTCATGTTTTCAGTAGGAGTGGAAATCATCAGGCATCTGGCAATACAAATTATTATTAATATTTATGTTTTTTTTTTTTAAAGGGACACTCCACGTTTTTTGCAAATATGCTTATTTTCCTGCTCCCCTAGAGTTAAACATTTGATTTTTACTGTTTTGGAATCAATTCAGCCGATCTTTGGGTCTGGCGGTACCACTTTTAGCATAGCTTAGCATAATCCATTAAATCTAATTAGACCATTAGCATCGCGTTCAAAAATAACGAAAGAGTTTTGACATTTTTGTTCCTATATAAAACTTGACTCTTCTGTAGTTACACCATGTACTCAGACCGACTTTAAATATGAAAAATATTGAAACCCTTTAGTTATTTTTCACTGCGATGCTAATGGTCTAATCAGATTCAATGGATTATGCTAAGCTATGCTAAAAGTGGTACCGCCAGATCGACCGAATGCCCCTTTAAAACTGATATTCCAATATTTTATTGTCTCTTTCTCTGTATTGGACTTGAAATATATTTTTATGATTTAAATTCTTTAGGTGTAAAATGAGGATTGATTTTAATGTAATTTCAATAATTATGTAACTTATATTTTCTGTGTGTGAGAGAGTATTGTTGCAGTAATACAGTAAAATATCATATAATAAAACTATACATAAAGTCGGCACACCAATGCTCCAAAAGCATGTGATGCATTTGATGAAGACCCTGCATGTTTGAAGTGCCACACTCTGAAATTGAAAGTATCAATTTTTTAAATTCTTTTAATGCTTTGGTGTGCGCACTTTTACTATATGATATTTTACTGTAATACTGTAACAATACTCTCACACGTTACTTTCTCACAGTATTGTGAGGTAAAATATTACTGTACTTTTGTTTCTCCTCACCTTTAATTCTCAGTCGGCATTACAATCAAGAGGCCTATTCTGATCTAGGACCAGCTACCTTTACCTGAACTCATAACATCACTTTTCATGCTTAAAAGTGCAGAACTGATCCCACTTCAGTGTTTCAAGTAAATGCCGTCCTTGTCTGGAGCTTCTTATTTGTTGAACTGGTGGTTTCTAAAGGGATATGGAAAGAATGGGTCACCTGTTAACCACCTAAAAGGTTGGCAATGATAGAATAGTCGTACTGTTTTGTGATGGTTTTGCCCCATACTGTAAAGGAACTGTAAGAGGAACATGGCAATCTTGTGACTAGTGGCTTTTCTATTGATGTCCTCAGGCTTAGGACTGAGAGAGAGAGAGTCCGTTGGGCAGATAAGTATGTGTTAGTTGAGCTGTATTTACAGAATGACTCCTCTGGTATGTTTAGAGCAGAAGAATTCATCACAGTTATCAGTTTAGGCCACTTCAAGATAGTGGAGCTGCACATGCAACAAGCTGTTAAAGGACATTTTTAACTAGGTTATCACATTGTTTAATAACAATTGTAGTTGTGCTTGCCTGTACAGTAGTTATGTGTAGTTTCTTGAGTGTTGCTATGCAGTTGCTAAGAGTAGGGTCTAGGGATGTAAGAAAATATTGATACATGTGATATAAAGATATTTTGTTTGGAAATACGGTACCGATTCTTAAAAATGCAATAGCATTTTTTATATTATAAAATATACAAGACAGTTGTTTTAGCTTGTTTAGTTGTTTAGTTATTCTTTTTATCTCTAAACTTAAACAGTGACAGGAAATACTAGCATAGGGGCGTGCCACAATTTTTTTTTGCTAAGGTTTCCATATAGTGGCATGTTCTCAAAGACAGCTTTCTTAAAATTATATTCTATTAATTTAATTCAATATAATGGCCATTATTTTTTACAGTAGCACAATGCACCGCAACATATTGCATTGCAACCCATGTATCATGTGTTACATAACGTAAAGTGGTTGACCAATATGTGTTGCCAATGCCAATGAAGAGATTAAGAAATCAATGTGGCCGATTGGCTGATATAAGGTAGATATTTAAATTTAGGGATGCTCCATTCAGGATTTTTGCAGCTGATACCGATTTGTTATCTTCGTGATCGTCCGATACCGATTCTGAACTTTTTAAGGTGATATGCAAGCTCTTTGATGACCGTAATGGTTAAAAAATGTTTCTAGATAAAAAATTTTCTAGACAGATGTTGCCTTTGTTAGACCTAATTACTGCAAGTAATATATTATTGTAATAATAAAGAATCAAATAAATAAGCACAACAAATTTTTCTTTTGCAAAGAGAAATTTAATATCTCTTTAAAAAGGCTTATGTTGTTAAAAGTAATAAAAAAAAAATTGCAGTCTTTACTGCGGTATGTGTATGTGTATCGGCAGTGAGGAAAAAGAAAGTTTAAACGGTCAAAACTTTAATTTTAAATTGCAGCCGCATTCAGGATCCCTATGATGAAAAAAGTAAACCGAAAGATCGGTTCACAAGATTGGCAAATTTAGCGAATACTGATCGAGTCATTTAATGCCGTTATCGGTCGATACCGATCGGAGCATCCCTACCAAAAAAAAAACGTTATTTTGTGTATTTGGTATAATACAATGTTTTCGCCTGGTTTATGGTAAAAAAAACACATTATTTTCCACATACTGTACATTTTTGTAGCTCCAGATATCCCTGTCTTCCTGAAACGCACTGATTTTGTACCAAACTCATCAATCTGAAAAGCACTGTGTCCCTGATTGGCCAGCTAACCTGTACGTTGTGATTGGCCTGAAAACCTCTGACGTCAGCCGGAAATGTGACGCCCTTACCATGTTTGAAAGATTCGCTCGCATTGCAATGCCAACAGGAGTTAACTTACAGGCTGGGAGTTCAAAGCGGGAGGAATTATGATAATGCCGGTCTTGTCCACGTCAACAGGCCCAGGAAGTAAACGTGTGTTTGTTGTAGTCCAAGAAAACAGATTTACGTTGGAGACACCAAGGAAATGTGAAATCGTGAATCGGATGATAGGTGCTCTTCTCTGTGTTATTATCTGAAGTACACATTTTGTGTTGTTTTAACACATCTTGTGTTGTGGCTTTTATTTATTTGAAAACAAAATCAAAACATAATGTGTTAAAAAATACACATAATGCATAACACAAAACAATCTCTTAAAAATGAACACATCCTTTCTTATAAGTGTGGCCTAACAAATTTTAACAGGAAATATTTGTGCAAGAAAGCAGCATGTAACCGTTGCGGTTATGCATTGTCATGTTAAGAAAAATGCGTCTTTCGCCTCTAAGGAGGTAAAGTGTAATGCAATCGATGTGTAACTCTCCCTATAGGTTACAGATTTTTTGGACACACCCAAGTCAGTGTTTTGGTTTGGCTAGATGATGAGACTGCTACAAACTGTCACTTAGAAATGAGTCTATGGTTTTCATGTAGTGCTGCGGAACTGAGGTCGAATCATTTGTGACCCTGTCAGTGAAATTCTGGCTAAAGTCTCGTAATCTAATTTAGATTAAGAACATCATTGTTGATTTCAATTAGTCAGTTTTGACATGACTTTACATTACGTAGGATGGTTTTATGTAGAAAACAGTAAAATTGACTTCAGCTGGGTTTTCACAGGCAGGATCACATCTGTGCACTTATGAATGACGTCACGTCTCAAAGGAAACCCCCTATAATGAGTGTCATATATTAGAGGTGTGGCGTTTCCTCATTACAGCTTTAATATAATAAACAGTCCTGACTCATCATTTCTTAAAAAAAAAAAATGGGTCCAAACTTATGCATTTTTTTCTTTTGTTAACTCAACAGAAGTAGAGTTATGTAATAGCTTGGCACATTTCAATAAAACTATTTTGCGTAACTTGATGTGTTAGGTGAGGGTGTGGTGCTTTTGGGCCAAATGACAGATCTGGCAGGCTATCAGACAGACTGCTACGGAAGGAAGGAAGCAATGTGCTCTCTCGGGTTTACAGCTTTCCTGCCAAATCCAGACAGAGAGATGAGAACAGATACAGACCAACGCATGGTCTGAAATTAATTTATAGCCTACCAGTCAAGGTGGCTGAAGGATGAACTAATTCACTATCCGCACGGATTATTTATCAGACATTTTTCCAACAACATTTTTAAGGTCAACAGCAGAAATGTCTCAGATAATGTCAGATTTGCCCTCCTCTTGTAGAATGTTGGTCCTTGTGGATGTTCAGGCCTTAAAGTAAAAAACTAAGTTTTTATTGTTGTTTATGTGTCTATGTAGTGTTTTTAATATGCTTTAAGACATAGGGCCCTATAATTTCCGCAATCATGGAATCGCTGACGGAATTGGCAAATTAACACAGAATCTAGTGTTAATGCGGAATTTCGTGGGATTTTACATATTTGGAATAAAATTCTGTTTTTGTGTGGGAGAAGAACGTGCCAAAAATTAAAACTGACAAAACAGAATTTGGGAAAAAGTAAAACAGATTTTATAGGGCCCTAAAGACCTCACGTGCAAATTCATCATTTAACACCATTGCAGAGTATTTTCTCCATAAATATTGGGGTTGTCTCATTTCGCAATTTGAAATTGCCTTGGTTTCCTACTAGGATCGACCGATATGGATATTTTTTGTGCCGATGTTGATGCCGATTTTTTTCATCAGCCTTAGCCGATGACCGATACAGGCTGCCTATTTTCTTGAGCCGATATTTGGAGCCGCTACTGCTTTTGATCACTCAGTTTACATCATAAAAATGACACGATGATGCCAAATGTTACAAGTCTCAAGTTAAAAAAGATATTTTTAATGAACTTAAAAAAACTATATTTAACAAATAGTAAAAACAGGTGAGGGCGGTATGGAACCATGAACTGCACTCTCCACAGTGACGAGGAACTATCAGCAAAGGATATTGATTTCTAGCACTTTACTACTACAAATATAGAGATGAGAAATAAAAACCCGCTTTGTGCATCTATGATCAGCTGTTAGGCCGAGCTTTTGATGTTGTCATGGAAAGGTTGGATGTTTTTAGTCACATGACCTGCAATCGCTTGTGGCTTCCAGCATTCTGTCTGCACAAACTGCAGCCACATATCGTCCGATACCGATACATATAAAACTTGCAAAAATCAGCCCGATATATCGGCCTGTCTATGACTATTTTCTACGTTACAAACATGTAACCAATCACATAAACACAGTTGAACAAGTAAATCAGTTGTTTGCATATGCATATCTATGGCCCAAGCTGTGTGATTGAGTAGAGACGGGAACTCATTTGCATATTCATACTAAAACTACTACTGTTTTAAGGCATAAAAATTACTGGTATGTATATATGTTAGGGGTGTAACGGTACGCAAAAATCACGGTTCGGTGCGAACCCCGGTTTTGAAGCCACGGTTCGGTTCATTTTCGGTACAGTAAGGGAGAAATGCAAACATTAAACTGCAGGTTGTTTATTACTTTAAACTTTTTTTTACAATTTGTTTACACTTTTTTAAACACTTTATTAAAGTATAAAATATATATAAAATGAAAAAATAATAAATAAAATACTACTGCAAAGTTATTTTTTACATTATTTTATAACAGAAGGTAACTCTTATCTTAACCTTCTCTTAAACTTTTTCTACTAAAACCTTGAACTAACAAATTCAATTCCTGAATACATTTATGAACTATTAGCCTACATTTTTGCCACTAAAAATTTTCTGTTTTGATTTATTTTGGATTGTTTAACTCACAGAATTGAATTGGCTATGTACCATCTCTGTATAAAAATAATATTACTGCTCTATGTGTAACTGCATAGCAAGCAACATGATGATATACTTATTATACACTCATTTTGAGATTAGTGAGCTGCATACATAGCCATCTTTGATCTTTTGCACGTTTCTCCTAATCTTTGCTTGTGTCATCAATGTAAGCTGTGACTTTACTTACGAACCCCTCCGCAGCTGAGTAACAGCTGAGTAAGCCCGGGTTACAGCTCTTCTCTGTCCCGACCAGCTGATCGCATTGTGACAATGATATGATTGACGTGATATGCAGATGAAAAATCTGATCACGCATTCCTTATTCTTGCTGTCACAGAAAGCGCGGCTCATGAATGCGTAGCAACGAAAGACGTGCATCCTCTCACGCACTTTTGAAAGAACAAAGCAGCGCGTTGACACGCGTTTAACATGCGCTTTTAGATACGACACGTAAACGTTTACATCAATAATCCAACGGATATACAACTAAGTAAATAAAAATCTTTCTGCGGGCCGAATTATGTTATATGTTTGACAGAAGACTTGCGCTGAACGCGGAGACTTCCGCCACTTAATATGTTCGTGCGGAAACGCACGTATTATGTTCCGCACAGGCGCACACAAAATACTTTCGGTGCACGTGCGCACCGTGCCGAAAGCCCTGAACCGAAACGGTCCGGTTCGAATACACGAACTGTTACACCCCTAATATATGTATGTATGTTTGTGCTATTGTGATGCTTATAGATGAGTTTTAAGTGATAAAATAATTGACTACAGGGGGACTTTAAGCAAATTATGTTTAACAAGGAGCTTCTAGACTGTTTGCGGTTGGTAGTTGAATAACAGGCTTGTGAAAATGGAATCTGCAGATGCATTGGCAAATCTGATTTGGTTATCTGAATTGTCAGAGGTGGATGTGCCTGTAAATGTAACGTCTTTGTATGGAAATGATCAGCTGTTTGCATTAACCTACTTAATGCTGAAGATGCAGTTTTACATGCAGCCATTCATAGCTCAAAATGAGCTGATGCAGGATGAGAAACTTACAACATATTTTTACATTTATGGAAAAAGTAATGTATGTGATGCTTGCCTGTGGTTTGGGCATAGTTGCTCTGGTGTTCTTGGTAGATGCTAGGTGGTTGCTTATGGGCGAAGAACCAATCTTGACCGATTGTGCATTTTGCCAATACTGACAGGAAGGTTGGGCAAGACTAAAAGCCGATAAATAAAAGAAAAAAGAAAATACTAGGATCGGTATCGGACGATACTCAGAAGTGGTATCAACCCACCTCTCCTTGTAGGATCATGTGGATTTGACAGGAGTTATGGCTTCTGAAACTTTAGCTTTGTCATCATAATGTATCCAAAATGTATTCAAATAGAAAGCTATTATTTAAAATTGTATTATTTTACAATATTACTGTTTTTTTTTTTTTGCTTATGTAAAAATACTATTCAAATCTCAGTAAATGTTAAATTGGTTGTCACGAATGCACGATAACTTCTGAGTGCTCAAACTAAAACTAAGATGAGAGAATCTGTAAAATCCAGTAAAGTTTGTTAAATATGATTGTGATTATCGCAGATTACCAATAGTTCCAACAATCGGTTATTGATGCCGATTCATATGCAAACACGGTTGATCTCTACAAAACACCCCAAGCTGCTATGATGCTCCAGTTTTTATGCACTATAGTTAAACATTGAAAACCGAAAATGTGAACTTTTTTAGCAATTTGTTTGTGTCTCTGATATTTGTGTCTTTTATTTATCCATTTGAAAATCAATTATGTGAAAATCACAATGACATTACGTGGGTTTTTTTCAGTATAAAGGGACTTTGGTTAGTTTAAATTGCCTTCTGTAAGTATGCGCAGTAGTAATGCCTGCCTTACCAAACACTATTAATCAGTAAGAAAAATATGCCGGAACGAACTACCACAGTTCAAAATGTGGCATCGCTCTCAGATTGAGTTGGTTGAAATGGTTTGTGCCCTGGAAAACAAGGTAGTAATTGTGGTCATCTTGACCGCATTGGGTATAGATGTGGGCAAAACAGAACTAGAGAGAGGGGGCAAGAGGCCAGTGTGTTGTTTTTAAAAGCTTGACATGCCCAAAGAATCTCCTTTATTTGTTCTGAGGTCTTGCTCATTGAAAACCAGAAATATTGATGAACATTTTTAGAGCCATGCTTCTCGGCTGGTGAGTCACAATCCTAAAATGCGTCACAGCAAGTCTCTTCTGATAGGGTTACGAATTGTTGGGCCTATGGTTAAAAGAACAGTTCACCTAAATATAAAATTTTCTCATACTTTCCTTCAAAATTTGTCCCAGATGTGTGCATTTTTTTCTTTAGCTGAACACAAGTGAAACATTTTGGGTGAACAAAAAGTTTTATCATTTTTATCATGCCGTTTTACGAGATTACCGTAAATGTGGTGTAATTATTGCAGTTCTCATGTAAGCAGCTCTTGATGATCCACTGAAAGCTCTCCTGAGAGGCAAAGGATGGATTATTGGGCATGACCTGCTGATGTTTTGATATCACTGGTTGCTAAGCGCCAGTGGAAGCTGATTGGCCTGTTCTCAGAGGAGCAGGACCACGGATGGGCTTGCTTAATAAGGGGCAGACGGGCTGGATTATAGCAAGCTTTGACCCTTCAGATTGACACCGGGATTATCACTGTTATTCAGAGAGACACCACTGAGATTACACCGCTGGTTGTTGGTCAGTATAATTCACGGTGGTGTTTGGCTCTGTGATTATATTTTTGCTCCCTCGTCAAATGTCTAAAAACTAAGTGTTTAATCCACGCAAACCAAATCTGGAGCGTATCCATATGAATAAAGACAAATGTCTGTCTAGTGTCTCTTGCTCATGGCTTGTATGATATATGACTGTATGTCTGGTATTTGACAGGGTCATGTGCATGGTTGTCAAAAGAGGAGGAAGTTCGATACTCCCTTTATGTGATTTAACTTTTCCCGATTAAAGTGATGGATAACTGGAGTCTAATTTGAACATTTGACTCCCATGCCGGACTGGACCGGTTCGAGTCCCACTCAGGGCAGGTGCGAGTAGGACTGGTTACACTAGCTATATCAGACAGTAGACATGTGAAATTCATTTTAAAGAAAATAAGTTTGAATAATGTGAAGAAGAGTGTAACTCCTAAAATGTTACTAAAATGTGTAATTATTTTGATTCTTCAATTTATTCTTTTTTTGTCCCACGAGACAACAAATCCTCGCAACCCTGACCCCCCTCAAAAAAAAAAACTCTGGCCCACACATAGATTGTTTGTGCCACCTCCAGGCATGGACAAATGTGAGATTGGCTGTGTTCAAGATGCTCAAGTCCACGCTTGCTGTATTAGCAACTATGACTCATGTTCTGTCTCAGCACTGAGGCTTTGCACGTGTGTCTGAATAGACTGGAACTGCGCATAAAAGCTATGATTAATGTAGGTAATTTTAGATATGGAAGCTAATATTTCCAGCTGATGTTTTTAACAGTATTGTCTCTCCATTTCTGTTTCCAGGAGATCATTGTGCGAATGAGTGAGTGATGCAGGTTTCGTTTCTTCAGGTAAGTCCATCACCACATCTCCAACAGAACATCAGGTTAATTCCTGTGAAAGCTGGCATCCCACTGATTTTAAGTGTACAGCTTTCGGCCTATGAACTCTTTCCTTGCTATTGATGCGTTAACTCGTCAATTAAGAGAAAACGCTTCCCTGCCAATGACGAGTTTTTCAGGCAATCCGTATTTCGGCTG